>NC_047084.1:134141391-134750558 GCF_902459505.1 Geotrypetes seraphini | reverse complement strand
GTATTACATATAAAAATGATATTTTGTATTTATTAATTATATTTTAATATTTTGTACACTTTATGTAAAACTTGAAAAAAAAAAAAAAAAAAAAAGAAAAGTAATAGAAGGGTGGGGGGAGGGAAAGGGGATAAAAATATATTTAGAATATAATGTATTAGATATAAAAGTGATATTGTGTATTCATCAATTGTATTTTAATATTTTGTACACTTTATGTAAAATTTGAAAATAAAAAAAAAATAATATAAAAAAAAAAAGAAGCGTAAACCACTTTGATCTGCGAGTTAGCATAAGCAGTATACAAAAATTCAAATAAATATAAGGGGGAAATTGTATAAGAGCCGCCTAAAATATTGGTCAATTGGCTTCAAATATGAGCTTTAACCAACTCATAGCTGAAAAGAATAACAATTAATTTGGTGATGGGTGCCTATCACATGGTGCTTATTGGTGCCTAACTCCTAAGTAGGTGTGTTTAGGGGCAGAGAAGAACTTAGGCGCCCATAAGGTAGGCCTTTAAAACCCTGGCCTAAGTTCTAAGTTAGGCATGATTCTATAGTAGGTGCTTAACCCTTTCAGGACTAAGGGACATATTTGTCCCATAACTTTAAAATCCTATAAATTTTGATTGGGATAGTCTACAGTTCTAAATTTGATATGTACGGATTCCATATGATACTGCTTTTATGTAAACAAACTGGTTCCGACATTCATTCATTAGCGTCGTTGCTAGATTGACGAGAAGATTCACTTGCCACACTGTCCATAAGCCAGAAGTGTGATTTTTTTAAATAAAAATAATGATATTTCACAAAAAAAATCAATTTTTTGGCATCTGCAAGCCCTTTTTACCATAAAAATGTCGTCAAAACCACAAAAATTGGTCTACGATCCTTATGGTCCTGAAAGGGTTAAGTGTGACAGGCATCTATCTCTTGTCAATCTGTTTAGACGCCATTTGCAGAACTTCCCCCTAAATATCCTCACAAGAGAACACTACCGTGTTTCCCCGAAAATAAGCCCTAGCAAGATTTTTGGGGAGGTCTTAATATAAGCCCTAGTCTCTTCTCTCCCTCCCATCCCTTGTGCAGCAGAACCCTTGAGCGAGCACCCTCCCCCCGAGCACCTGCATCCGCCATGCAGCTGAATCCCCATCCTTCCCTCCTCATCGGAACCACGCCACGAGCCCTACATACCTCCATAAGCAGCGTCGGGCCGGCAGCACTCTATACAGGCTGCTTCGGCCTTGTCCGCCCGTAAATTCACTCTGCTGCAATTACGCAGCGGAGTGAATTCACGGGCGGACAAGGCCGAAGCAGCCTGTTTAGAGTGCTGCCGGCCCGACACCCCTTAGGGAGGTATGTAGGGCTTGCTCATGGTCAGCGGGAGTCGGATGGGAATGAGGGAAGGATGGGGGTTTGGTTGCATGGCAGGGGTGGGGGGGGGTGCTCACTCAAGAGTTCTGCTTCACAAGGGATGGGAGGGAAAGAAAGCTGCACGAGGGAGGAGAGGGAGGGGAGGAAAGATGCTGCACATGTGGGGAAGAGAAAGGAAAGAGGAACTTGAGTGAAGGAGAGGAAGGGAGAGATGATCATGTACACACCCTGAAAATAAGACAATGTCTTATATTAATTTTAGGCCCAAAAAATGCACTAGGTCTTATTTTCAGGGAAACATGGTATATTCTTGTCTCATATGGTACATATAGCATAGTCACTATAACTATTTATGAAACCTGCCTGTACCATGAGGACGAATACAGTATAATTGGATATAACCACATACTAAAAGATCCCTCTAATAATAAAGAGTCGTCACTTTAATTAGAGGAAAAAGATCTCAGCAACCCATACAAGTGACACAATTTTTTGCTTATGATTTCCTATTGGATTTGGACTGATATAATTGCCCAGATATCAAAAGATACTACCTGCACAAGTACAGAACCTCAGCACTAAAATAAATAATATTAAAAACTCCACAGTATCTCATCCAACCCCCCCCCAAAAAAAAAAAAATTCCTTTCAGAAATGCAAAGCTTTCATTGCTCCGTTTGGTTTGCTAACTTATGCTGTGTGAAAAATCTGTGTTAGGCAGAGCACAAACTCTTTGGTCATCGTGCATGCATTTATTTATTTGTGACCGATCTCCAGGACCTGGACAAAGTGCCCAGCTGTGGATGAAATCCCCAGCATTTTCCTGGACACTCTCTTGGACAGTGGGCTTGTCACTTTTGCTCGCTGGAAAGTTCACGAGGACTGGGTCACGCAGGTCAGTGAAGGATGTAGTTTCAAGTCTATTAAAAATTTGTTATACTGCCTAATCAGACTTCTAGGCGGTGTACATCTGTTTCCCCGAAAATAATACAGTGTCTTATATTAATTTTGGGTCCAAAAAACGCATTAGGGCTTATTTTCAGGGGATGTATTATTTTTTTTCATGTACATCAATCATCTCTCCCTTCTTCTCCTCCACTCCAATTCTTCCTCTTTCCTTTCTCCCCCCTCCCCATGTGCATCATCTTTCCTCCCCCTCCCTCCCATCCCCCTGTGCAGCAGAACCCTACCGACCCTCCCACTGAGGCCTCCTAAAGCAGCAGGGGTGGGGGTTGCTGAATCGATGAGTCCAATTTTTTTGGTAAATCAGGCAGCACTAGTGTCAGGGACAGAGTCAGGGAGTGTCGGGGACATTCAGTGGGGAGAGGGGGCTTCGGGTGTCGATATTAACTAGGGCTTATTTTCGGGGAAACAGGGTCATAAAATTAAAAAAGAAGAAGAGTATAACATCAATCACAAAATAACAGTAAAAGACTTTTAAAACTGAACAATATTTCGTGCATATTTATACAGAGACAAATTGAATTAAAACAAACTGAACTGATGGGGAAAGAGGGAAAACCACAATATATCAAAGTAAAGAACGGAGGAGGGAAGATACAAGAGGGAGGGGAAGGCGGAAAAGTTTAACGCTGAGAAAATTGTAGGTAAAAACGCCCTTAAGAGGATGGTTATGGTCCAAAGGCATCATGAAACAAAAAGGTTTTTAGCACTTTTCCAATTTTGGAAGTTGGGCAAAGCCTTCTCTGGCCTCTAGAGGGGGACAGGACCTTTAGAGGAAGACCTGTCCCATTGGTCTGGTTGCCACCTTTTTTTTTTTTTTTTTTTTTCTTTTAGGAAGGAGTAGTGGCTTGGAAGGGTTACCATTTTTCGGGCTGCAAATATCCAGACATATGTCCCCACCCTGTTCTGCCTCCAGCCCCTTCCCCCCCCAAACCTCCTCTCTTCTTCCCCGACAAGCTCCGGCTACTTCTGGAGGGCCTGGAGCACGCTCGAATGTGTGTGTCGTCATCCGCGCATGCTCAGATGCCCTCCAGATGTGGCCGGAGCTCATCAGGGTTTTCCATAACCCAGACAAACAGCCAGGTTTTGGAAAGTCCATCTGGGACCCCAGACAGTCCTCTAAAAAGAGGACATGGCCAGGTTTTCCTGGGCATCTGGTAACCCTAGTTGGGACCAGCAGTGGCAATGCGGGTGAGGCTGTAGGTTTAGGGTTACAAGACGTCCGGATTTCCTTTTGAGGACATGTCCGGGGGTCCGGACGGCTTTTCAAAACCCGGCACTTTTGAAAAGCTTCCTGATGTAATCGCAGAACAGGGAGGGAACGAGGCGAACTGGGTGGTCCTGGGGGCGTGGCCATGGGTCCAAGAAATCTGGTAACTCCATGTAGGCTATTTTGAGGCAAGTGATGTATCTCCCATTGATGACAGAAGAATGGAATGGAAATTTCCGCTTCTGTTTCATGCGTGCTTTCAAGTGGGTGTCAGGCATGACTTAGGCTCTCAGCAGCACCCCTTGTCACATGACACTGCCAGCAATTGCCTGCGTGCTCTGCTCTAAATCTAACACTGGCCTGAGCAAGTCAGGTAACAACATCTCCCAATCCTGAACCTTAGTTTCCTGTGGTGGTGGGGGGGGGGAGGGGGGGAGGGAACGGGACTGGTATACCACCTTTTTGTGGTTACACATTCAAAGTGGTACTTATTTTGTACCCGGGTGAAATAGAGGATTAGGTGACTTGCCCAGGGTCACAGGGAGCAGCGCTGGGATTTGATCCCACAACAGCTCTACCACTAGGCCGCTCCTCACCTGTATAAAATTGTCCAGCTCGATAGTCAAAAGCAATTTTATGACTCATAGCCTCAGCTAACCATATCGGTCCTCCTTTTTAAAAAGTCTTTGTCTGCTAATGTTTAAAGTTTCAAAATAGAACAAAACACAAAAGACCCCCCTCATCAATACTGGGCAAGTTTCTCAAATAATATCATCAGATAACATTTAAAGGCTTTTAAATGTTTACATGTGCTCATAAGCTCTTCAGCAAGGCACCACAGCAGAGGTACAATGTCACTGGAAAGGTGCTTGAATTTTAATCATAACACATTGCGTGGAGCAAGGAATTTTGCTTCTACTGGAGTGGCAAATGTTATGGCTCTACAAAAGCTGTTTAACAGTAGACCACTTATCTGAAAAGGTCAGTTCACGGCTCCAACACAGTCTGTGTTTCGCAACGCTACATCAGGAAGCTGGAAGGATGAGCTTTTTATATTGATTTTATTTGCAGTATGTAGTGCCTGAGTCCTTTGGTCTACACCAGGGGTGTCCAACCTTTTGGCTTCCCTGGGCCGCATTGGCCTAAAAAAATTTTTCTGGGGCCGTACAAACGCTGCAGCAAGACAGAGGAGGGAGCCGGCAAGACGGTAAACACCCGAGGGGGGGGGGGCAGCAGAGGAAAACACTGCATCGCCCTCGACCAGGGCAGCACAAAATACTTCACAGGGCCACAGGTTGGACACCCCTGGTCTACACACTTGATGTTGAAAAAAGATGTCCCCCACATGAGGAAAGCAAAAACCTTTTAAGAGTGAACTTGTGGCCTGATTCTGATGAAGTTTTCCAATCTTTGCATTTTGTTACAGATTAAATATATTCATCCTATCAAGTCCGCAATTTCCAGTTCCAATGATTATCACACTGCAGTGGTCATTGGTGAGTGGTGATTCTTTACAGTCTCTGGAGTTCAGTTGTATTTTCTCGGTGTTACCTTTGGAAATATAATAGGGACATTAATGATATGTTGTTAAGTGTTTGATACTGCAGTTATTCAGTTGGTTTTAACGTTCAGCTGTAGGTCTTCCTATTTGTGTGGCGCAGTGGTTAGAGCTACAGCCTCAGCACCCTGGGGTTGTGGGTTCAAATCCCATGCTGCTCCTTGTGACCCTGGGCAAGTCACTTAATTGACCCAGGTACATTAGATAGAGTGTGAGCCTACCAGGAGGAATGCTTGAGTACCTGCACGTGAACCAATTAGGAATGTGTGGTGCAGTGGTTGGAGCTACAGCCTCAACACCCTGGGGTTGTGGGTTCAATCCCTCACTGCTCCTTGTGACCCTGGGCAAGTCACTCAGTCCTCCATAGCCCCAGGTATGTTAGTTAGATTGTGACCCCACTGGGACAGAGAGGGAAAATGTTTGAGTACCTGATTGTAAAACCACTTAAATAACCTTGATAGGCAGTATATAAACACCTAATAAACTTGATTATAAGTGGGACATAAATCCGGAAATAAATTTGAGCATATTAAATATTTTTTGACCTCACAAAACATTTATGAGTATTTATATTTAAATATAGATAGTTTGCAACCTCTAAACAATAAACTCAAGGGAGGGGGGAATTCTATAACCGGGCCCACAAATTTGGTGCCTAGATGTAGTACGCTGAGCCTTAATTTTACAATCTCTTATCCTTGGACTAATAGACTACTGCAACATACTGTACCTCCCATGCCCAGCGACCATGATAAAACAATTACAAACAATACAAAATACACCCTGAGACTTGTCTATCACTGAAAAAATATGACCATATCACAGAGGCATACCATGACTCACACTGGCTTCCAATACAAGCAAGAATACACTTCAAATTTTACTGCCTACTCTTCAAGGCCATTAACGGAGAAAGTCCAACCTACTGGAATAACCGACTAACTCAATCCTCTTCAACCAGGTACAGGAGAATCCACTCACTATTCACACACCCATCATCCAAAAATGTCAAATGAAAAAACTATATGACAACCTAATAGCCTCCAAAGCAGCAAAACTGGACAGACAAATCACCAATCTGCTGTCCTCGACCACAGACTACAAAACCTTCAAGAAAGATATTAAAACCATACTCTTCAAAAAATACATAAAACCCATCTAGCACGACCACAACCTTACCCCCTCCAACCTTCTCTATATCCTTAATACACTCTAATGTGCATCTAACTACCCAACAAATTCCAAAATGCTACTATTTTACCCAATACTTATCACCTTAAGATCTCGACCTCTGTTTGGTAATTCTTATTACCCAACATTTATCATCTCAGTGGCGTACCTGGAGGGGAGGTCCGCCCCGGGTGCACGGCCCAAGGAGGTGCACAGCTGGCCTGCCGCCGGGGAAAGGCTGCCATTGCCGTTATCAGAAAGAAGCCGGCGCCAGCTCTCCCTCCCTGCTTCTCTTCCTCGCGAGCCGACCAACTCTAGCCGTCCAACGTCAATTCTGAAGTAACATAAAGTCTCATATCAATAAACATAAATTATGTTTCATTGAAATGTTTCATTGAGCACTACCTATAAATAAGGTATCATTGTACTTTATACTTAAAATTTAGAAAATAACAGCAATATAGTTTTCAAAGTTTTTCCCTGCGATCTTTCATATTTATCCAGTCCAAATAAATTCTGTCAAGATCTGTTGAGCCTCCATCTTGAAGGTGACTCTTAACACGCATCAGCATTTCCAAATGCTCTAAATGTAAATTATTCCTTTGTTTAGTCTTCAAATTGTTCATTAGACTAAAACCACGCTCACAATCTGAACTAGATGCTAAGAATGTGGCACCAATGCCCATCAATTTTGCTAAATATACAAATTGATCATTCTGAAATGCAAATTTCGTCATATCTGGAAAGCTGTTTATCAGATTGCTTTTGATTTTTTCTGCAACAAGGCATTTAAAGTCATTGTATTGCTGAATAATAACACTTTCCTCCGGAAGAAATTGTTTATACTTTAAACAAAGAGATCTGAAATGTCCATTTCCGAAGTCAAAGTCGCATTGTGATATTGCTGTACAGTCAAAAGCAGACCATTCCTCAACTTCATTTTCAGGAAATCTTTCACCCAGATGCAAACATAGGATGTTGATGAAGGTTAATATGGAATTAGTATCCACTGAAATATTTTCTCCAGACCTCATCCTGTTGTCAAGAAGACTATTGACTTTATCACTCCACTTAACCTTGTCACCTAAGTATTGCATTCGAAGTTTATTCAATTTACCCTTTGCAAGATGATAAGCTTCCAATGGGCCAAACCACGTTTTTGAAATGCCATGGTTAAGGAAGCCAGTTCTGATAAGACATCATTCAAAACTTCAAGTGTAATATGAAATTGTTCACTGTTCAGCTTCTTATAGCAGTACTTTGCAATAGGATCATTATCTTTGTCTTCTTCAAAATATTTTTTTTTAATTTTTATTTATTTATTTATAATTTTATAAATATACATTCATACAGTATGTATATAGGAAAGAGAGATTTAACATATTAAATAAAAGAAAAAATCTAACCAAGTACCATTAATTAATAATAATCATCTCTCAAATAAAGTCCACATTATAGGAGAAGCAATTCACATTGGTAGGGTCTTAATTATACAGAAATTTAAGAAACCATAGTTAATGCAGTGTTACTTCTTCCAATAAATGAAAATTGGACCTTATTCCACTGTGGAAGCCCTGGAAAGAATTACTCCTTTAGCCTCAAGAAAAAATCGTAACTGCGGGGTTCAAAAAAGATATATAAATGTTGATCAAAAAAGATCAAACATTTACAGGGATATCTAAGTTGAAACTTAGCCCCCAGAGATAGTACAAATTGTCTCATTTCCAGGAACTCTTTCCTTCGGGATTGAGTTAATTTAAATACATCCGGAAACATGAAAATCTTAGAGTCCATAAAGGTCACCTCTTTAAGCCTGAAAAACAGCCTAAGAAGTGCCTCTTTATCTTGCTGAAAAACAAATGTCACCAAGAGTGTAGAGTATGATATGACTTCATCCTCTGAGGTTTCCAGGATTTTTGTGACATTCATAGGACTTGTTAAATTAATAAGCCTCAGTTTTAGAAGCCTTCTTTGAAACTGGAAGGTAATAAACTTTATGTAGAGGAGGAAAACCAGTCTCAGGTTATTTGAATGAATCTTTCAAGAATTTATAAAATAAATCTTTAGGCGTCATTGCTAATGTCTTAGGAAAGTTAAGTATTCTCAAGTTCAGCATTTTAGTGTAGTTTTCTAAGTTCTCTACTTTCCTTACTAGTAGCAATTTATCCTTCATTAAAGTAGTCTGTATTGATTGAATGCCTTGGACCCGTTGGTCAAGGAATCTTTTCCCCCTGTGACTTTATTTCCTCCTGCATAGAATCAGTTCTCACAGTCCTCCCCTTTAACATTCAAGACCCCTTATCCACAAACCACCTGAAAATAATAATGGAAACGGTAGAAAAATGGATGTCATGTCATAAACTGAAACTGAACTCGGAAAAAACTAAATTCCTACTACTAGAGAAGGAAAAAAAAACATCTTTCATAGAACTGGAATTAAATACAATGCAAAGCACACTCAAGATCCTTGGAATACACTTAGACAGATGCTGTACAATGCAAACACAAATCCAAAAAATCACCCAAAAAGCATTCTTCACAATGCGAAATTTAAGAAAAATCAGAAAATTCTTTAAAAAAGACCAATTCAGGATCATTGTCCAATCCCTGGTACTAAGTATCGTCGACTATTGCAACAGCCTCTACTTACCCTGCCCGACCAACACAATAAAAAAACTACAGACCATCCAGAACACAGCCCTCAGACTCATATATTCACTCAGCAAATACGACCACATTACCAATGCATACCTAGAATCTCACTGGCTACCAATAAAAGCAAGAACACAATTCAAACTCTACTGTCTCATTTTCAAAGTAACCCATGGCATGGCACCCAGTTACCTAAATAACCGTTTTCACTACTACCACCCACCAAGAAAAAGGAGAACACAGAACCTCTTCACCTATCCACCACTCAACGGTACTTGTCGTAAGAAACTCTACGACAACTTCCTGGGGACACAGGCAGCCAAAATAGACTCTGACATCTCTAAATTACTGACCAAAACAACAGACATAAAAGAGTTCCGCAAAGAAATAAAAACACTACTGTTCAAAAAATATCTCCCATCACTCTAACCACCGCCCAATGAGTTCCCAATCAACGACTTCGGAATCACTCATCCATATTATCTCTTTGTCTGTGATCAAGAATGTACTGTAACTCTTCTACACTACACCCGACTTAACTGATCGAGTTGACATGTATTACCTCTGTAAAATGCATTATCTTCTGCTATATGTATTATCTTCTGCAATAAGTAATATCTTCTGTGAAATTGTAATATCAAAACTTTTCACTGTTCCTGTAATTTACTCCTATCCTGAAATGTAATTCTACTGGAATGTCCCAGATATTCTCTATATTGTAATCCGCCTAGAACCGCAAGGCACAGGCGGAATAGAAATCCCTAATGTAATGTAATGTAATTAAGGAGAACTCAGAGCCTATTCATTTGCCCCCCTATCAATGGTACACGACGCAAGAAACTATACGACAGCCTTTTGGCGACACAGGCAGCAAAGATTGACACTATCATCTCCAATCTACTGATCAAAACAACAGACATTAAAGTATTCCGAAAAGAAATCAAAACTCATCTCTTCAAAAATCACTTCCCATCATCTTAACCTCACTATAGCACTAGAAAATACTCTCATGAACACCACCACCACCACCATAGCATTACCTCAACATTGGACAACTCACTTCAGTATCCCGACTGTATTATTTCTATTCATCACAACAACCTATTACTATCTACTATTTGTTTTCAATTTCTCCTGGAAATGTCCAGACTAACATTTGTAACTTAATACATTCTTAATTTTATGTACTGTAACGCTCCTGGAAATGTCCAGTCTTCTAACTTGTAATCCGCTTAGAACCGCAAGGCACAAGCGGAATAGAAATCACTTATGTAATGTAATGTAATGTAATGTTTGTGCATTTACCAAAGGAAGAGTTCCTGCACATAGTTTGTATAAGGAGTCCAAAGCAGTCCAAATGGATTCCAAAGTGAACTCAGTTGGCCTTACCAGTGGGGGGACCGATAGAACTTGTCCTCCGACCTCTGACGCCAACTTTGCCTTCTCCAACGGTAGAATCTCTGCCTGGGAAACTTGGGATACCGGTAAGCCCTCCAGCTCTATCAGGGAGGATCCTTCCTGTCCCTTCAGAGCTGCCATAGTTTCCTTCTCTCACAGCTGTTGGGGAGGCTCAGGTCCTGCGGGGCTGAGTGAAATATCACTCCCGATAACTGAGACTTCCCTTTGCCTCTGCATTGCCGGTTCGCCCCAGGGTGAAGAAGTAAAGAAGCTTTGAATCGTCTCCTGTCTTCCCAGGGTAGGTTCAGTCTGCTTCAGTCGGGAGGAAATACTTCCAGCAGGAGAACAGATAGTGAGCGTCCTCACTGCATCGCGGCCATCTTGCTTCTATGCCCTTCAAAATATTTTAAAAGGGGATCATAATTTTGAATAATTGCTTTAAGTGCAAAGTGTCTAGATAACCAGCGCACTTCATTCAAAGGTCTGAAAGTAATTGATTCACATTCAGATGCATCTGCTATTTCTTGAAATTTCCATCGTTTAGTAGAAGACCGACAGAAAACCGTGTACACAGTTCTCACTACAGTTTCTACTTCTTTCCATGAATCAGAAAGTCCCAAATCTTCCCGATGTGCAACACAATGTTGCTGCACTAAATGTGGAATGTCTTTTCTCAGCTGTGCTGCAACACCATCTATTTTGCCCAACATAACAGAGGCACCATCAGAGGTGAACATAACCATTTTATTCAGGTCAAGTTCATGTTTCCTATAGAATTCCCTAATTGCTGTTACTATTGATGTAGCATCACATGCTTCCAACTGTAGCATCCCACCAAATGATGTCCTATACTCGTTTGAATTGACTGGCCGATACTTAAAGTAGAGTATTAAGTACTTGTTGACAGAAATGTCTGTGCTTTTATCAACAATTAACGTATGATACGTTGCTAATTTAATGTCTGCCATACGATCATCTTGCACGATGCCATTGATAATTCCAAGAAATTCAAATGCATAGTTTTTGCTTCTCCAGCTATCAGGTATACTAACATACTTCGCCATGTGCTCATTGATATCTTGAATAGAGAGCATTGAGATATTCATCTTAATGGCCAGCACAACACTGTCGACAAGAACCTTAATTTCATCAGGACTGGAACGCTTCCGTTCATTACTAATTTGCCTGTT
The DNA here is from genome assembly GCF_902459505.1 of Geotrypetes seraphini. Classification (NCBI taxonomy): domain Eukaryota; kingdom Metazoa; phylum Chordata; class Amphibia; order Gymnophiona; family Dermophiidae; genus Geotrypetes; species Geotrypetes seraphini. The sequence goes on along the minus strand of NC_047084.1, from coordinate 134,739,038 downwards.
TTCTTTCTTGGTTGGGCTTTCAAGCAACATGTTAACCAGTCCCCCTCTTAAATTCGGATTTTTATTTCTGAGATTCCTAATACTGTCGGTATGAGATTTACTTGATAGATGGCGTTTCAGAAAGTCCAGTTTCCAAACATCATCCCATATTTTTCCAGTAGAGAATTTTCCAGTTGCTTTGGCATCTTGACAGTAACAACACACAACTCCATCGTCTTCGTCATAGGTAAATATTTCACACAGTCGAACACACATTGTATTTCGAGATTCCGGTGTCTCCGTTTCAACAATTTCTTCAAGCCATTCAGACCTAAAAGCTGTTGCAGCTCTCTTGCGTTTTACACTTTTCATCATTCGTGGTTTAGACATTTTAAGAGTTATATCTGGTTGCAATTTAATAAACGAATACAGTTATACAACCGCAGTACCACGCTGCACACCACGATTCCACGAAATAAACAATATGGCGGAACTTCAGGAAGTCAAAGAATCGGAAGTGTTTCATATCCTATGGGCTCAAAGGAAACTAACCCTATGGAATGAACAGTTGCGAATAAGTCCAAAACTGTTTAAATAAATAAATTGGCTTAACTGGATAAATTCCCTCAGGGAGACTGTTTCTACTTTAAAAGATGTGATAATGAAATCATCTACAAAAACAAAAGTAAATTTGATGGGCCTCAGACCGAAGTCTAAATAAGCACTAGCTGTGAAAACCACACTGGAGATAAAGTGCTAGAAAAAAATCAAATAAAGACAGTCATCCCTGGGGAAAAAATGCATGCTGTAAGGGAGCCGGCCAAACCATGGGCCGCGCTGTGTTAGACGGAGTGAGGGCGGGAGGGTGGAGTCGCCTCCGTGCGTCCCTGCTTAATGTGCCTCCGCCTGCGCAGAAGAAACCACCACTGACTCCTTCTACTGTGCATGCAAAGCCATGGAGCTACAGAGCACGGATCACGCAGGTAGGAGTGCGCATGCGCACTTAGGGTTTTATTATTAGTGATGTTCACAGAAACTCTGTCTTTTCAGGAATGGCTCCTACTCTTTGGAATTCCCTTCCCTTATAACTTTGTACGGAAAGGTCTTAAGTTCAGCTAAAAGTCTACTATTTCTCACAGGCCCTTAATACAATACATACTTTCTTTTTTGATCGAGATCATTTATTATCCCATAGCCTTTATGTTTTTACCATTCCCTTTAAAATTTCTTGAAATTTTGCCCTTCGCCCTGTCCCTTATGTTTCCAGTCTTGTTTGTTTTTATCCTTTTTCTATTTTTTTTTAAGTTTGTGTCTTTAACCCCCTTACCCAATTTTTATTCTAAACTGCATAGATTTTAACAGAGGCTGTGGTAAGAGCGAATAGCATAGCTGGTTTTAAGAAAAGTTTGGACAAGTTCCTGGAGGAAAAGTCCATATCTCCTGGCCGCTCCCTCAAATCTGAAACAACCTGCAAACGCTCCTACTCACATTTTATACCCAGACTTTGGCACACCATCCCCCATCTGTCAGATCACTAGATGGACTCTGGAACTTCAAGAAGGCCGTGAAAACCTTCCTCTTTACTAACCAAGCACCTAACAAAGAGAGGCAAGAAAGTTTTTGGACATCGACTAGCACATCTACTTCGGAAGGCTTTAAACTAGGTAAGTTGGGGGAGGGTTCACACATACATACCAGAGCAGTAAGGATCCATCCTGGTGAAGCAAGTAAAACCCACACTTCTGAGCCTAAGGTAAGTACCCATAGTATACACACTTCTGAGCCTAAGGCAAGTACACTAACGGGGATAGGCATATCATCACAAATTTGGAGAGCAATGTATGTTAATGCACACAGCTTGGGCAACAAAATCCTGGAACTAGAAACAGAAATAAGGAATGCAGACCTTGATATAGTAGCGATATCCGAGACCTGGTTCACAGACTCGCATGGGTGGGATATGGTTATACCAGGCTACAATCTACTTCGTCGGGACAGAGAGGGAAAATTAGGAGGGGGGGTAGCACTATACACTAAGGATAATATCAAAACTACCAGGATCACAGAGGTTAGATACACAGGGGAATCACTTTGGGTAAACCTGACCAGAGGGAACGAAAAATGCCTTTACCTCGGTGTGGTATACAGGCCTCCGAGACAAAAGGAAGACGAAGACAAAGAATTGATTGAGGACATAGAGAACATCACTTTGCGTGGTGACACAGTACTATTAGGCGACTTCAACATGCCAGATGCAGACTGGAACACCCTCTCAGCAACTACGAGCGGTAGCAAGAGAATAATAACCTCCATTAAGGGTGCACAACTAAAACAAATGGTATTAGAGCCCACCAGGGAAAAAGCAATACTGGACCTGGTACTCACAAATGGAGACAGTGTCTCGGAAGTATCAGTGGGAGACACGCTGGGCTCCAGCGACCACAACATGGTATGGCTCAACCTCAGGAAAGGCTTCTCTAAATCAAACACAGCTACAAGGGTCCTCAACTTTAGGGAGGCAGATTTCAACCACATGAGAGACTTTGTCCATCAAAAGCTGCAAAACCATGCTGAAACTGACAACCCGGAAAATATGTGGTCAAACCTAAAATCCATCCTGAACGAAGCATCTAGCCGCTACGTAAAAACAGTAAGCAAACGCCGGAGAAACAAAAAACCACAATGGTTCAACAAAGAAATTTCTGACCTCATTAAAATGAAAAAAGAAACATTTATTACCTACAAACATCTTGGGAAAAGGGAGGCAAAAGAAGACTATCAGGCCAAATCTAAGGCTGTCAAAAAGGCAGTCAGGGAAGCCAAACTTCAAACAGAGGAAGATCTAGCACGGAACATTAAAAAAGGGGACAAATCCTTCTTCAGGTACATTAGCGACAGGAAGAGAAACAAAAATGGAATAGAACGCCTTAGGAAATCAGATGGAAACTACGTAGAATCTGATACTACCAAAGCAGAACTGCTAAATGAATACTTCTGCTCAGTATTCACCTGTGAAGCACCGGGAGATGGTCCGCAACTACAAATAAGAAATAGCCAAAATGACCTGTTTCGTGATTACGAGTTTACACCTAGTAATGTCTACCATGAACTTTCAAGACTCAAAGTAGACAAAGCTATGGGGCCAGACAATCTACACCCCAGGGTACTCAGAGAGCTGAGTGAAGTTCTGGCTGAACCACTATCCGTACTCTTCAATCTTTCCATGCGCACGGGAATAGTACCCCTAGACTGGAAAACAGCTAACGTAATTCCATTCCACAAAAAGGGCTGCAGAACGGAGACAGGAAATTACAGACCGGTGAGTCTTACATCCATAGTGTGCAAACTCATGGAAACACTGATCAAACAGGAACTTGACAAAATTCTAGATGAAGAAAATCTACGTGATCCACAGCAACACGGATTCACCAGGGGAAGGTCCTGCCAATCTAATCTGATTGACTTCTTTGATTGGGTGACCAGTCATCTGGATGCTGGTGAGTCCCTTGACGTGATATACTTGGACTTCAGCAAAGCTTTTGATAGCGTTCCACACCGCAGGCTGTTGAACAAACTAAAATCGATGGGATTAGGGGATACATTCACAACATGGGTAAGGGATTGGCTAGATGGTAGGCTTCAAAGGGTGATGGTAAACGGTACCCCCTCCAAAACATCAGCAGTGATGAGTGGAGTACCTCAGGGCTCTGTCTTAGGGCCGATTCTATTCAATTTATTCATAGGAGATTTGACCCAAGGACTTAGAGGAAAAGTATCACTGTTTGCCGACGATGCCAAACTATGCAACATAGTAGGCAAAAGCAGTGTGCCTGACTTTATGACGCAGGACCTAAGACAGCTTGAACAGTGGTCATCAACTTGGCAGCTGGGCTTCAATGCTAAAAAATGTAAAGTAATGCACCTAGGCAAAAAAAATCCACACAGAACTTACACACTAAATGGTGAAACATTGTCCAGGACCACGGTGGAACGTGATTTAGGAGTGATCATTAGCGACGATATGAAGGCTGCCAATCAAGTGGAGAAGGCATCGTCCAAGGCAAGACAAATGATGGGCTGTATCCGTAGGGGTTTTGTCAGCAGAAAACCTGAAGTCATAATGCCGCTGTACAGATCCATGGTGAGACCTCATCTCGAGTATTGTGTTCAATTCTGGAGACCACACTACCGAAAAGATGTGTTGAGAATTGAGTCGGTTCAGCGAATGGCTACCAGGATGGTTTTGGGGCTCAGGGAACTCACGTATGAAGAAAGGTTAAAAAAACTGCGGATGTACTCACTGGAGGAGCGAAGGGAGAGAGGGGACATGATTGAGACCTTTAAGTATATTACTGGGCGTATAGAGGTGAAAGATGATATCTTCAGTCTTATAGGGCCCTCAGTAACCAGAGGACACTCGCTGAAAATCAGGGGAGGGAAATTTCAGGGTGATGCGAGGAAGTACTTCTTCACTGAAAGGGTGGTAGATCATTGGAACGAGCTGCCTCAGAGGGTGATTGAGGCCAGCAGCGTGTTAGATTTCAAGAGAAAATGGGATATTCATGTGGGATCTCTAGGAGAGTAAGAATCAGGGAGTGGGTCATTGGTATGGGCAGACTCGATGGGCTATAGCCCTTTTCTGCCGTCAATTTCTATGTTTCTATGTTTCTATTCACCCAGAAATGCCACTCAGTCAATGCACCTACGCCACCTAATCTCACCAGATGCTACTTAGTGCATACAAAGCACTAAACGGAACTGCACCCACCCACCTAAATAACCGCCTAAATCGGAACCTCTCATCCAGACAAAGGAGAATCCAGTCCCCATTCTCCTACCCCCCTTTCAAAGGAACTCAGCACAAAAGGATGTACGACCACCTACTAGCAACACAGGCAGCAAAATTGGACCCCTACATCTCCAAACTGCTCACTGCAACAACTGACTTCAAAACGTTCCGAAAAGAAATGAAAACCCTGCTATTCAAAAAATTTATCCAGATAGCTTAACCCCCTTCCCCTCCCCCCTTGCAATTCCCCCCTCTCACCCTCTCTACCTGTATTATTCCCCTAAGACTCAACAATGTAACCAGCTTCCACTCTTTAACTTCCTCGTAATTAGAGAATGACACGGGGAAAAAATCTGTCCCCGTCACCACCCCATCCCTGGCCCACCATCCTCTGCACCGCTCCGTCACCGCCATTCCCTTCACCGCCCCATCACCGTCACCGCCATCCCTTTCACCGCCCCGTCACTGACACTGCCATCCCATTCACCGCCCCGTCACCGTCCCCGCAGCATCCATATAAGCCTTTGTACTGTAATATTTAGCTTATTCCTTTCTTATAAATCAAAGTTCCTGCTGCTGAACTAGAGAAAGAGATGTTCAGCTGGCAGGGCTTTGTTTATAAATTTTTATCAACACAACTAATATACTACTTTATCCTAAAGCAAAAAAATAAATAAATAAATATAATTTTTTTTCTACCTTTGTTGTCTGGTTTCTGCTTTCCACATCTTCTCATTCAATTCCTTCCATCCACTGTGTGTCTTCTCTCTGCGTCTTCCATTTGCTGTTACTGTGCCTCTCCCTTCACCCTCCCAATTGGTCTAGCACCCATCTTCTTCCCTCCGCTCCCCCATAGTCTGGCATCTGTCTTCTTCCCTTCCAGCATCTTCTCCCCACTCTGTCTTCCACATTTCCCTTCAGGGTCTGTTCTTCTCTACCCTCTTTCAATGTCTGTTCTATTCCTTTCCACCACCACCCTTCCCTCCCTCCTTTACAATCTGTTCCTTTCTACCACCCTTCAGCTCCTCTTGCGTGGCCTATCTATCTACCTCCCTCCCTCTTATTTTCGTGGCACGTTACAATGTAATTTGTGCAAGCCGCTGGAGCCTGCGAGCTCTGTCCCTGTCCCATTCCCACAAACTATCTCGCTTCTGTGTTCCTATTTTCCCCATTTCTAATATCTCTCCTATGTATATGCCATTGTCCACCCCCCGTGTCCATTTACCATCCCCATGGCATGTCCCCTTTATGTCTCTGTCCCTATGCCCCATGCACATAATTTCCCCTCTTTCTGTTACCTTCCTCTGTCCAGATTTCCCCTATCTTCCTCTTCCATACCAGCGTGTCTCTTCTTTTCAACCCCATCTAGCTTCTTTCCCTCTTTCTCCCCCCCCCCCTGCTTCCAGCATCTGGCTCACCTGCCTGTCTTCCCCTTTCTTTCCTGCTGTGGGTTTCTTTCTTTCCCTCTTCATCCCCTTGGCCCAGAATTTTTTTTCCTTTCACTCCCTCCTTCCTAGTATGAGCCGGGAACAAACGCGATCTCATGGTCTAGCAGCCCCCACCTACCCGATCGCAGCGTTTAGCCAGCTCCCTCCCTCCACCTCACCTTACATTCTGAGTTTGCCGGCTTCCTTTTTCCCCAAGCCGCATGCGTTTAAAAAGACGCGCACGTGCGGCTGCGTGAGTCCATCAAACTTCTCCTCTCCTGCAACTTCCTGTTTCCGGTTGCGTCAGAGGAGAAGTTTGATGGACTCGCGCAGCCGCGCATGCACGGCTTTTTGAACGCGTGCGGCTCAGGAAAATGGAAGCCGGCAAACTCAGAATTTAAGGTGAGGTAGAGGGAGGGAGCTGGCTAAACGCTACGGGCGGGCGGTGGCTGCGGGGACCGCGCGATCCTAAATGCCTCACTGCGGAGACAAGACCATTCACCGCTCCACGGGCGGTGAATGGCCTTGTCCCCGTCTCCGCAGCGACTGTTATTTTTCATTCCCCGTTCCGGCGGGTTACCCGCGGCTAAACGTGGCTAGCCGCCACCGTGTCATTCTCTACTCGTAATCTTCCAGCTTCATCTGACGTTTTCCTAATTTCTCTACCTATCTTGTACCCTCTTCTCAAAACTTTATTATGAAACCAGCTCCTTAATTGTAACTTTCGTTCCTGGAAATGTCCGGTTATCTTCTGATGTAATCCGCTTAGAACTGCAAGGTAGAGGCGGAATAGAAGTCAGTAAGGTAATATAATGTTTTATTGTCATATCTATATTGTAATTTATGTAAATTATGTCATCTCTGTTCTGTCTGGATTATTATGGATGTATTTGTAACCTGTTCTGGGCTCCTTTGGGAGGACGGGCTAAAAAATGGAATGAATAAATTAATAGTCTGTTATTGAGAAAGACACGGGGGAAGCCACTGCTTGTAGCATGGAATGTTGTTACTCTTTGGGTTTTGGCCATGTACTAGAGACCTGGTTTGGCCACCATGAGAACGGGCTACTGAGCTTGAAGGACCTTTGGTCTGACACAGTAAGGCTATTCTTAGGTTCTCCCTGGGCAGGGGTTGCCTGCCAGCTGCCCTCCCTTGTGTCACATGGACAGTGAGTCACTTTCCAAATTGTGGAATCGTTGTAAACGGTCAAGAATAGAATGATAACATTTGATTTAACTTTGCTTTCTTTTTCGGGGGTGGGGGGTGTTGGGGCCAGGCTGGGTCGATGGAACCAAGAACGTACAGAAACGGCTGAAGGACCTTCTGGATTCAAGCAGTATAAAAAGCAAGCGTTCGGTGCTGGTGGGGGGTGTCTCGCCCAAGAGGCTTCCTGATGACGAATCTGTCTTTAAAGTGCACAAAGGCGTCAAAACCTTTGATTTCTGCAAAAAGTGCAACATTCTGGCGACTGGTGGGCTGGACAGAATTATCCGCCTCTGGAATCCATATATCACAGGGTAAGCAGCTGAATAACCAAATCAAGGGGCTGATTCAGAAAGCTACAGCGGGAAGAAGCCCACATCTAATCATCAGTCTATGCGCTGATTATGGGATGAACCATACAGAAAGGGTTTTTAATGCTACAGATACCAGCACACCCAGCATATTAAAATGTGCCGAAGTCTGCCGAGTGAGCACAATGAGAGAAATGTACTACCACAGGGGTGTCAAAGTCCCTCCTCGAGGGCCGCAATCCAGTAGGGTTTTCAGGATTTCCCCAATGAATATGCATGAGATCTATTTGCATGCACTGCTTTCATTGTATGCTAATAGATCTCATGCATATTCATTGGGGAAATCCTGAAAACCCGACTGGATTGCGGCCCTCGAGGAGGAACTTTGACACCCCTGTTCTGTCCCATCCTCCTCAAGGAGCTCAGAATGGGTTACATCAGAGGTGCACAACTCCAGTCCTTGAGGGCCGAATCCAGTTGGGTTTTCAGGATTTCCCCAATGAATGTGCGCGAGATCTATTTGCATGCACTGCTTTTATCGTATGCTAATAGATCTCATGCATATTCATTGGGGAAATCCTGAAAACCCGACGGGATTGCGGCCTTCGAGGAGGGACTTTGACACCCCTGTACTACCAGGTATGAGGTGATGTAGAAAAGGGAGAAGAGCCCCCTTACCCCCCTCACACTTTTAAATAGCTTGCTGCATTGGCCCAGAGGCAAACCCAACTCCTCAACTCAGCCTTTTCCCAAATCTCCCCCCCCAAAATCCCCTGGTGGCTAGCAGCACCCTCACCCCTTGACCCCTCCTCCCTTGGCCCTCCCCCAAACCGTTCCGGTCATACTTTGAAGAGGTAAGAGCAATACCGACCTCAGCACTGCTATATTGGAAAGTGGCAGTACCTGGTCGGTATGCCAAATAAGTTTCAGCAGAGACTACCAAATAAGGAAAAAATACCCTTATATGGCAGACTGACCCTACTTGGTGCATCCCAGGAAGCACTGCCGTCATTTTCCAAGGTGGTGCTGAGCCAGAAGCAAGTTGGTTACTTCTTCTGCTTCTTCAAGAGTTGGGAGTGGGGGGTGCCACTAGACACCATGGACTGATGCAGAAAGCTAAATGTCAGGGATGTCAAAGTTCCTCCTCGAGGTCCACAATCCAGTCGGGTTTCAGGATTTCCCCAATGAATATGCATGAGATCTATTAGCATACAATGAAAGCAGTACATGCAAATAGATCTCATGCATATTCATTGGGGAAATCATGAAAACCCGGCTGGATTGTGGCCCTCTAGGAAGGACTTTGACACCCCTGCTATATGTCGAGTTTGGGGAGTAGAGGGGGTTAGATCAGATCTGATTGGGTGGCTGCCAAACTACCAGGCATTTGAAGACTGGGCCACCCCCCTTTTTTTAATGTCCCCATTCTTGTCAGTGTATGAGCAAATCACTGCTCACACATTGAGAGGCAGAGAACATTTCGCAATTAGCTATGGATTAAGGCTATGATTTTATTATGAATTATATTTATTGATTTTTAAATCATACAATCAAGAATAACTTGTACAGAAAGCAAGATTAGTAATTCTATATAAAGCAAGAAATAATTCTATAACAATAAAATCATTAATTATAGGATCCAAGATTCTTTAGCGAGAACAAAAGAAGAAGAATTGAACAAAAGTACATTCTTATACTGAGAATTGGCTATAGGGCTGAGCAGGGTTAATTAATAATCTTAGGGCTTATGATTTTTCTGCCTCCAAACGGGAGAGCGTTAAAAATGAAGTCAACTGATTAGGCTCAAAGAAAACAACTGCTATGATTTTAACATGGCACCTGTTTGCATGCTCATTGAATATGGCACATCAGAAGCCTTACGGTCAGCTGCTCTAACTCAGGGCTTTCTACTTTGATCCTCAAGTGCAGGGCTGCCCAAGTCCGGTCCTCGAGATCTACTGGCAGTCCAGGTTTTCAGAATATCCACAATGAATATGCATGAGAGAGATTTGCCTGCACTGCCTTCTTGATATGCAAATCTCTCTCATGCATGTTCATTGTGGATATCCTGAAAACCTGGCCCGCCAGTAGATCTCGAGGACTGGACTTGGGCAGCCCTGCCCAAGTGCATTAGAGAATGACACGGTGACACAGTTAACCACTGAAAACCATCCCCATGTCATTCTTTAAGGAGAGAGGGAAGAATCAGAGTATGAATGAGCTATCGGGTTGTGGTATCAGCAATGATTCCCACACGCTGCCTGCCGCTAACCCGGAAGTCTCTCCATGGCAGAGGGGAAGATTCTGGGTTAGCGGCAGGCAGCGTGTGTGAATTGCTGCTGATACAGTGACCCGATGAAGCAAGCTTTACTAAGGAGAGTACTGGCCTGGGGGAGGAGAGGGTGAAAGGAGAGAAAGTTGTTGGCACAGGAGGAAGAGAAGGGGGAGAGGAAGGAAAAATAATGGCAGAGGGGGAGGGAAAGGGGGAGAAGAAAGAAAGATAATGGTACAGGGGGAGGGAAAAGGGGAGAGGAAGGAAAGATGCTGGCTGGGGGGGAGGGGATCCACTGGACCACCAAGTGTTTTTTTTGTCTTAGGGCTTGGAAGGAGGGGAGACGGGGGGGGGGGGGGCGATGGAAGGGATGTTATTGTTGTTTTGTTTTTTTAAATGTCGGGGTCTTTATCAGCAGGATTGGCTGTCATAGGCTTACTTTCCTGACAGTTCCTGAGCCAATCTTGCTGGTGAAGTTTGCATGGGAAACGTTTTTCATTGCTGTGCATTACATTGACTGCTCATTAGAATACTAATGAGCTCCTTGTAATGCATTAGCATAGGATTCTTGGTTGCTGCTACAACGGCAGCCACAGAGAACCCTTTTGTGCATCGGCAGGAGAGTTTCCTTGCAAGGAAACCTTCTGTGTATCGGGGCCCAGGTCCTGTGCACAAGTCTAATTCAAAGCTTGGAGTAGAAAGAAATATCTTGAACCCAGTTCCTAATTTCACAAACATTTCTTCCAGCAGCTCTCTCCAAGCACACTCTCACTATTGGACTTTCTGCTTTTCCCCTGTGTGCCGTCTCCCCTCCCTGTTCTGTGGTTCTGACTTGTGAGGTAGCTGCCATGGCGTGTGTGACATTCCACATTGAAACTTTTATTTCCGTAGGTGGCCCATTGGCCTGTTGTCTGGCCATTCTTCTCCAATTGGCTTCCTGTGCATTGAAGATAGAAACATGAGGCTGTTCTCTGTGTCTCTGGACAGCACTGTCATGGTGAGAACTGACTTAATTTATCCTTTTTTTTTTTTTTGTAAGTTATTGAATAAATATGAAGGATAAGCCTAGTGGGTTGGAGCAGTGGGCTGAGAACTGTCAAAGCCCAGAGATCAGATCCCACTACTCCCACCATCAGTCCTTGTGACCTTGAGCAAAACCACTTTACTTTCTGTTGTCCGAGGTACATTGTAAGTCTCCTTGAACAGAGCAATAACCATCATATCCGAATGTAACTCGCTTCGAGCTCAGATTTGGGAAAGTCAAAAGATGAAATCCAAAGGCTGGATACTTAGGGCTCCTTTTACTAAGCTGCGCTAGCATTGAGCTGGCGTTAAGTCTTGGCGGGTAGCAAGGGGTTAGCGCATGCGGCAATGATAGCCTTTAGTAAAAGGAGCCCTTAGTGAAGATGGGGAAGAGACTCCTTTTCTTAGAATTTTGTAGGACTCTGTGCTATCCAACAGGAATATCCAAGATAATTTTGAACTTTGTGACAAGGTTGGAAAGGATTTAATTTGTTATTATGTTCACAAGAATCTTCATTGGAGACTTCAGCTTTATAACTGTTTATTAGTGGAATGCAAGTATTCTCCTTAGCATTTCATTCAGCAATTACTATTTCTCTGATATGAAAAAAATAGCTTAAGAACATAAGAATTGCCATACTCCATTGTGTGACCTCACCTTGAGTATTGCATTCAGGTCTGGTCAACATATCTCAAAAAAACATATAGAGAAATTAGAAAAGGTTAAACAAAAGTGACCAAGGTGATAAAAGGGATGGAAAGTGGAAAGGGTAGAGGTGAATTGCTTTGTTTAGTCTTTCCAAAAATACGAGGACTAGGGAGCATATATTGAAGCTACTAAGTAGTAGATTTAAAACAAACCAGAGAGTAATTAAACTCTGGAATTCGTTGCTGGAGAATGTGGTGAAATCAGTGAGCTTAGCGGGGTTTTAAAAAAGTTTGGATAATTTCCTAAAAGAGAAGTCCATAGGCCATTATTGAGATGGCTTGGGGAAATCCTCTGCTTATTCCTAGGATAAGCAGCATAAAATCTGTTTTACTCCTTGGGATCTAGCGGGGTACTTGGGACCTGGGTTGGCCACTGTTGAAAAAAAGATACTGGCATGATGGACTTTCACGTCTGTCCCAGTATGGCAATTCTTATGTTCTTATGTGAGCCAAGTATAGGACAATCAAGCCATTGTGACATCACTGATGAAATTGTCTCATCGGCATTGGTGGAATGGGTAATTGGTGGAATGGGCAAGAGGCAGAGAAAAATGCCTGTATCTAGGTGTGGTTTACAGACCCCCAAGACAACTGGAAGACATGGACGCAGAATTAATTGAAGACATAGAGAATATCACTCTACGAGGAGAAGCTGTACTGCTAGGGGACTTCAATATGCCTGATGCAGACTGGAACTCATTTTCAGCGACAACCAGCGGTAGCAGGAGGCTCTTAACCTCCATAAAGGGAGCACATCTCAAACAAATGGTAACGGAGCCCACTAGGGCCCAGGCGATCCTCGACCTGGTACTCACCAACGGGGAAAGCGTCTCAGAGGTCTCAGTAGGAGATACGCTAGCCTCCAGCGACCACAACATAGTATGGTTCAACCTTAGGAAAGGCTTCCCTAGATCCAACACGAAAACAAAGGTACTCAATTTCCGGGGCACAGACTTCGCACGCATGGGAGATTTCGTCCATCAGACGCTGCAGGACCAAGCGGAGACCGATGATGTAGAAGCTAAGTGGTTAACACTGAAATCAACCATACATGAAGCAACTAGCCGCTTCATAAAATCAGTAAATAAACGACAAAGAAACAATAAACCCCAATGGTTCACCGTGGAGATCTCGCACCTCATTAAGGAGAAGAAAAAAGCGTTTCTCTCCTACAAGCGCACGGAGAAAAGAGAGGCAAAGGTAGAATATAGGACCAGGTCTACAGCGGTCAAAATGGCAGTTAGGGAGGCAAAACTTCGAGTGGAAGAAATTCTGGCAAAAAACATTAAAAAGGGGGACAAATCCTTCTTCAGGTATATTAGTGACAGAAAAAGGAACACAGGCGGGATAGTACGCCTTAGAAGACCGGACGGAAGTTACGTGGAAGCAGATTCCGATAAAGCCGAACTATTGAATGAATACTTCTGCTCAGTCTTCACCTGTGAGGCACCAGGACACGGTCCGCAGTTGAAGGCAACACAAAGCACAGAAGACCCGTTTCAGAATTTTGAGTTCACACCAGGTGAAGTTTACAGTGAACTGGCAAGACTCAAGGTGAACAAAGCCATGGGACCAGACAAATTGCACCCAAGAGTGCTCAGAGAATTGAGCGATGTCCTGGCAAAACCGTTGGCTGAGCTATTCAATCTCTCCCTAAGTAAGGGGAAAGTTCCCCTGGACTGGAAATTAGCTAATGTCGTTCCTCTGCATAAAAAGGGTTGCAGGGCAGAGACTGCGAATTATAGACCGGTGAGTCTCACATCAATAGTGTGCAAACTCATGGAAACACTAATTAAAAGCAAATTGGACACGATCTTGAATGAAGGGAATCTTTGGGATCCCAGTCAGCATGTATTCACCAAGGGTAGGTCCTGCCAATCCAATCTCATCAGCTTCTTTGACTAGGTAACAAGAAAGTTGGACTTGGGAGAATCTTTGGACGTCATGTACCTGGACTTCAGTAAAGCTTTTGACAGTGTCCCACACCGCAGGCTGCTAAGCAAGATGGAATCGATGGGGTTAGGAGAGACACTAACTGCATGGGTCAATGATTGGCTGAGTGGCAGACTTCAGAGGGTGGTGGTTAATGATACCCTCTCTAAAACATCAGAGGTGACCAGTGGAGTGCCGCAGGGCTCGGTCCTGGGTCCATTCCTTTTCAACATATTCATAGGGGATCTGACTCAAGGGTTTCAAGGTAAAATAACACTATTCGCCGATGACGCCAAACTATGTAATATAGTAAGTGAATGCAGTTTACAGAATTATATGGCGCAGGACCTGCTTACATTGGAAAGTTGGTCCTCAACCTGGCAGCTAGGCTTCAATGCTAAGAAATGTAAGGTCATGCACCTCGGAAGCAGAAATCCATGCAGGACGTACTTCTTGAACGGAGAAACTTTAACTAGGACTTTAGCAGAACGAGATTTAGGAGTAATCATCAGTGCAGACATGAAAACTGCCAATCAAGTGGAGAAGGCTTCATCTAAGGCAAGGCAGATGTTGGGTTGTATCAATAGAAGTTTTGTCAGCCGAAAGCCTGAAGTCATAATGCCGTTGTACAGGGCCATGGTGAAACCTCATCTGGAGTACTGTGTGCAATTCTGGAGGCCACATTACAGTAAAGATGTGCGCAGAATTGAATCGATTCAGCGGATGGCCACCAGGATGATCTCGGGGCTCAAGGGTATCTCGTACGAAGAGAGACTGAACAAATTGCAGCTCTACACTCTCGAGGAACGTAGGGAGAGGGGAGACATGATTGAAACATTTAAGTACCTCACGGGAAGTGTCGAAGTGGAAGATGATATTTTCTTTCTCAAGGGACCCTCGGCCACAAGAGGGCACCCGCTCAAACTCAGGGGCGGAAAATTTCATGGCGACACCAGAAAGTATTTCTTCACAGAGAGAGTGGTTGATCATTGGAACAAGCTTCCAGTGCAGGTGATCGAGGCAGATAGCGCGCCAGACTTTAAGAATAAATGGGATACCCATGTGGGATCCCTACGAGGGTCAAGATAAGGAAATTGGGTCATTAGGGCATAGACAGGGGGTGGGTAAGCAGAGTGGGCAGACTTGATGGGCTGTAGCCCTTTTCTGCCGTCATCTTCTATGTTTCTATGTATGACATCACAATAGCAGCTCTGGAAAGTTGCTACTCTTTGGGTTTCTGCCAGGTACTCGGGGGTCAACAAGATACTGGACTTGATGGACCTTCAGTCTGTCCCAGTATGGCAATTCTTATGTGGTGGCCTGTTAGAAATGGACATGTGAGAAGACATTGCGGTTCTAATTTAATCGCTTTTCTATATTAAGCATTGGCTTCATTTTGGCGATTTTTCCTGCTTCAAAATAAATCCAGCCCTAGGATACTTCAAAAAAGATAAGTGGGCGTGTTTTTTTTCAGGCATATGTCCGAATTTAATGTTTATAAGATTTTGAATCATGCACTTTATGTGATCAACTGCTTTTCTTAGATAGTTGCCTTTGGAGTTTTTTAGACCGAGGATGTGTCTCCCTGATTCAAAATTGGTGTAATATTGAAGCAGGAAAGTCTATGTGGAGAGTTTGGGTTTTTTTCAACTCCTATTAGACACTGAGGTCTTTTCTCCAATTTTTAGTACATAGTGCTGTGAATAATTCTGGATGTTTTTTGTTATTGAGTAATTCTTATGTTCTTACATACCTAACTGATGAACCTTTACCCCAGCCATTGAACTGGCATAGGTGCTCACGCCTACGTGAAATTAGATGCATAAAAGTGGACTTACGCTAGACTTCCATAATAGCAGACGCATGCAAAAGTGCCATTCCAAGTTTCCAAGTTTATTAATTTTTTAATATCCCGACCATCAAATGAATATCTGGCCGGTTTACAAAGTATAGTAAAAGTAAATAATAATTAAATACAATGAAGTGAACGAAAATGACATTAACTAGACTAACTGGAAAGTGAGGATAGGAGGGGAAGAAAGGGAGAAGTTACATATATTAGTTAAGATAGGAAAGGGTGGGGGAAGGGTTGAACAAGTGGGGTATGGTAGCGTTGTTGGAGCGATTACTTACTCGCATTAAAAAAACGAAGTAAAAAAGAGAGAAAGGGATCTAGGGACGGTCATAAGCGTCTTGGAATAAGAAGGTCTTTAAGCCAGTCTTGAAATTAATTAGATTTTGTTCGTCCCGAAGGTATTGTGGAAGAGAGTTCCATAGTGTAGGAGCGGTTACTGCAAAATTAATTTTTCGGGTGTAGTAGAAGTCTTTGAGAGAAGGAATGAAAAGGAGTTTTTGGTCAGTAGATCTAAGTGTGCGAGGGGAACATTGTGGAATCAGTAATTTATCGAGGAATAGTGGTTGATGGGAATGTTTAATTTTAAATGAGAGTAGAATGATTTTGTAGGTTATACGATGAGTGATAGGGAGCCAGTGGGCCTCTTTGAGTAGAGGAGTAACATGTTCAAATTTTCCTTTATACACTGTGAACTGAAAAACCCCCACGCCAAAATAGTCTTTTCATATCTTCCACAGAACTCGGCCGATTCTTATGTAGCGCGTCATGTCCTGAATGAAGTTGTTGTAAAATGTTGTAAATATTTCCCATCGCATCATAACACTACCTCGTGAAAATGAATTGTTGGTGTTGGATTCGCGCAGAAACAGATGATAGTTTGTAAACAATTTCTGTATCAAAATGGTTTTCGCCGCAGAAGACAAATTCTGATAAAGAACCTGGTTCTGCTGACAGGTCCAGCAGTCAACGATTGTTGAGAGTTCCTACAGAAGGGTTGGAACAAAAACGGCCTTGATGTGCTGCTATGCAAGAACCGAGCAATGGGCACTGTGGATCGTAAACCAGGCAGCGGATGACCGTGCTAGATTCACTCACAAGAACACATTAATGTTGTACACGATCTTATATTGAGCCAGACAACTGTGGTTAGGACAATTCATGGCGATCTGAAATTCAAATGTCTTAAAAAGCGTCATGCCCAAGAGTTATCTTTACACAACAAAGACACACACTTGACATGATGCAAGCAGCTTTTGACCAAGTACCCGGAACACAGTGTCAACTTCATCTGGTTTACAGATGAAAAGGTATTTACAGTAGCTCCACTAATTGACACACAGAATGATCACCTCTACGTACCTTCAACAAAAGACATATGAGCAGAGACTGGAAGCCCTGAATATGTCGACCCTAGAGGAAAGGAGAGACAGGGGAGATATGATTCAGACGTTCAAATACTTGAAGGGTATTAACGTAGAACAAAATCTTTTCCAGAGAAAGGAAAATGGTAAAACCAGAGGACATAATTTGAGGTTGAGGGGTGGTAGATTCAGGGGCAATGTTAGGAAATTCTACTTTACGGAGAGGGTAGTGGATGCCTGGAATGCGCTCCCGAGAGAGGTGGTGGAGAGTAAAAGTGTGACTGAGTTCAAAGAAGCGTGGGATGAACACAGAAGATTTAGAATCAGAAAATAATATTAAAGATTGAACTAGGCCAGTTACTGGG
Organism: Geotrypetes seraphini; assembly: GCF_902459505.1. Lineage (NCBI taxonomy): Eukaryota > Metazoa > Chordata > Amphibia > Gymnophiona > Dermophiidae > Geotrypetes > Geotrypetes seraphini. The sequence goes on along the minus strand of NC_047084.1, from coordinate 134,721,813 downwards.
CAGACTTGCACGGTCTGTGTCTGTACATATACTGTGTTTCCCTGCAAATAAGCCCTACCCCCAAAATAAGCCCTAGCTGAGGCGCTGGATTCACCGGCAGCAGCGCATCCCCCCTCCCGCCATGTACCATCACTCACCCTGCCAACCCTTTAGCTCTCCCTCCCAGCTGAACCCACCGCGAGACCAACATACATTACCTTCTTGAAAACGGCAGCATCAGCATCAATCTTCGCGGCTTTCTCCCGCTGGGGCGTTCCTCTGCCGCATCACTGTGGCACATGTAACGCCCCGGTGGGAGAAGGCCGCGAAGATTGCTGCTGATGCTGCCGTTTGCAAGAAGGTTCAGCTGGGAGGGGGAGCTGCTAGTGATTATAACTTGATTGCTGTGATAATCGAGACCCCACTTTAATGCTATTACATTTCTAGACCTCAAAACCTTGCGGATCGATTCCGTTCATAAAAATAGAAAACTGGACATTCTACAAAGTAGACATTATCGTATTTTCACGCATATAACGCGCGCGTTATACACAATTTTACAAACCGTGCATAACCATGCGCGTTATACGTATGAGCGTGTTGTACAAATTTTTTTTTCATTCTGATCCGGCATTCCCCCTGCGAACCGGCATCCTCCCCCCCGCTCGCGTCACCCCCCCTCCCCCCGCGATCCTACATCCCCCCCCAGCACCGCAAAGACAACGCTTACCCGATTGGGCACCGGCACCAGCACCAATGCACAGGATGTGCCAGTGCCAGTGCCCGAAGATCCTCCCTCGTTGGGTTGGGCTGGGCTGGGCGGTGCGAGAGAAATCCTCCTTCTTCCTGTGCCGGGCTGGACTAGGCTTTGAGCATTTGCGCATGCTCAAAGCCTTCTGGTCTCGCTCTCTCCGAGATAATCTCGGAGAGAGCGAGACCAGGCTTTGAGCATTGCTGGAACTTCTTTTTTTATTTGTTACAAATTATATAATAAAATAAAGGAATATCAATTACATCCATCAGCAAAAAAAATACTCAATAAAACAATCTAAAATTTTACATTATCTGGCCGTAAGTACCAACTAACAGATTAAATTTAGTAAATGAGAACTTTTTAACTTTTTAGCAGGCAAAATGTGGCTTAAACCTTTACATGTCGTCGATTATCCTCCCTAGTAAGAAAACCTGAATGAAAACCTAAGATTCTACTTTTTAAGAAACTATCCAACTGGACTGGGTCTCAGAAGACATATTTATCGCTTGCATATGAAATAAGGCATTTACAGAAAAAAATTTTTTTTAAAAGGTCGCACCCACTGCTAAAGCCTTAGGCCTAAACGCTAGGAATTGCTTCCTTTTGAATTGAGTCTGTTTAGAGACATCAGGAAAAATCATGACTCGCTGGCCACAAAACAGAGCTTGTGTTTGAGTCAAATATAACTTTAAAATTGTTTGCTTCTCTAACTCCGTTTTGAAAACTACTAAGAGTGTAGCTCGTTTCGTGATTGTGTCTTTAGATGATTCTAAAAATTGAGACTGATCCAAGCTATCAGGTAAAACTCATTTATCAATTTCCCCCTCATCTGCCTCTTCCTTGGAAGCCTTTGGAATGTGATAGAGGTTATCAGGTTCAAATGTCCCTCATATACATTCGTACTATAGGGAAATTGCAGAAACGAAGATTCCTGACTATCAATTATTGCAATGTTTATCCACTTCAGTATCACAAAACTTGTCTTCATAGATTGCAACTGATTCAGAATACTGCTGTGAAATTGATCTTTGGGAAACGAAAATTTGACACGTGACTCCGTTGCTCCAGTCTCCATTGGCTCCCGGTTTATTTTAGAGTTCAATTCAAATGTGCTTGTGTTGTTTTAAAAATCCTATATGGCATCTTTACTCCTCTCCTTCCTTTATCTTGGAACGTTTACAGATTTTCCTTTGCAAGAGGTAATCAACAATTTAAATTATCTCTTCCTTCCAAGAAAGGGGTAAAAGGAGTCAAGATTTTTAATCAATCTCTGATTTTTAAGCTCTCTCAACTTTGGAATGATCTTCCACTCCTTTTAAGGAGTTCCGGTTCACTCCAAATTTTTCGTAAATCTTTAAAAACCATTTTATTTGCTAAACATTTTGAAAATTAATCTTCCGAAAATCTTCCGAAACTTAGTCTTATTCTTTATGTTTTTTATTTGTTAAGTTCATTATTGTAAACCGAGTCAACCTTTCTTGGACTGATCTAGCTGTATATATCTCGGTATATAAAGCCAAGCATTAGATTAGATTATATAATTCTCCATTCTTTCCATCTTAGCATGAAACAATATACTATCTTTAACATTAGAAAGAGCAGTATTCTATAAATTACCCACAGATTGATTCAGTTTATCTAGTTTATTTCCTAGCTCTGTTATTCGATTTTCATGCTCATTTACTTTAACGGAAGTATCTGTGGAGAACTGACACAATTTCAAAACTGTATTCTGTAATGAAGATTCAATTCTATTAACAGTAAGCCTTATGTCATTTAAAGTGATAACTTTGTCCATAACCATTTGGACAGGAGTCAGTCCTTTTGTTCTCACACCCCCAGACTAATTTGTAAGGAAGAGGTAGCAACCTCTTCTTTAGAGGGTGTCTCTATTCTTCCAACTAAGGTTGATGGCGGGGGAGGTGGTGACGGCTCTCCCGAGGAGAGGGAAGCGAACTGCATACTTAAAGTCACCTGCTCTTCCAACCGTGGTGAAGAAGGAGCCAAAAGGTACTGATCCAATGGACCCACTCCTGAAGGTAAAGGATGTATTTTCGCCTTTCTTTTACCCATGGCGGAAGGAATCAGTATCAATCCTCTCCCGACTCCTCACGGGCTCCGAAGGGAGTCAAAAAAGGCATGTCCTGCCCCTTTGGGCTTGCGGCCCCAGACACGCAACCGCGGACCGTGTGCTGCGATTAGATGGCCTTTTAAAGGAGTCCGCCAGGACCCCTCTCCTTCACGCTGGCAAGCGTCGGGCTGCTGCAGGGGCTGCCTGCCCCGATGGAAAAACTGTGCTGCTTGCGACACCGGTGGCTGTCCCTGCCGCAAATAGATGAAATCAAAAGGAGTCCAAAGACCCCTCTCCTTAGTGCTGGCAAGCGTCGGGAAACTGTGTGGGCTGCCTGCCTCGATGAGAAAGACTGTGTTGCTAATGGTACCAGTCATTGCTGGAACTTCTTATACACACAACCTCGAATCGGGGGAAAAACAAATAACGGAGTATTACGTAGTAGAAGGTTTGTTGTAAATAATTCTAACAGGTACATGACCATATAAGGTTTATAACAGAGTGTTTTCAGTTTGAACTTCGCATGGGCCTCAAATGGGAGCCAATAAAGCTCCCTGTAACAAAACGTGATATGTGGTATTTCAAGGTAATAAATCAAATACATCTCAGCTCTGTCCTGACTCCATTCACACCCTTCCTCCCTCCCAGCATTAACTGGATACTACCACAGTAGTCTGTGGTGATATTTAGTGGTACTGTCCAGTTAAATGCCATAGACTATTAGTGGCAGAGCCTGCCAGCAGGACATTACCAGGTAGGAGTCTTCCAACCTAGTTACAGTATACACTTCTTCCTCCGAATCTGTGGGTTTAGCACCCTCGAATTCAGTTATTTGTGATTTTTGCCCCTAGTTTTAAAACGCTAAATCACTGCGTCCCAGTGATGCAGGGCAGGAGCGATCTTCCTACGCTCCTGCCCATGCAGAGCCGTCATCAAAAATGGCTGCTGTGAGTTCCCATGGTCTCATGAGACTACAACAGGAACTCACGGCAGCCATTTTTGATGGTGGCTCTGCACGGGGCAGGAGCATAGAAAGATCGCTCCTGCCCCACGTCACCGCTAGACCACCAGGTAAGGTCTGGGGAGGTCTGGGATGCTGGAGGGAGGTGGGGGGGTGGGTCAATTTTTCTGTATTTGCGGGCCGGCTCTGCCCTTAATCCTCGCGAATTCAGAGGGAGAAGTGTATTCCATTTGAATATCAACTCCTTCATATATGTTAGTTCCAACTGTATCAGTGCCACACTCTACCTGTTGTGTATCTTCATTGGAAAGGTATGGAACATTGAAGACCAGTCCTGCCTGCTCAGCGTCATTCCAAAGGCCAGTGGAATCAGTGGAGAAATGGTAGTTTGTCACTTCGCACCTGAGCTGAGAGTCCTCTGTATAGCAACAGATTCCCTTGCTCTCCTGCAGCTGCAAGACAGGTAGGCAAGCGGCCATTTTCTCTCTCCTGCTGTCCAGTACTCTTTGGGGTAATTGTTACTCTAGGGTCAGGTAACTGAGGCAAGTGAAGTGGATTCTGGCAACTCAGCGTTCACAGGAAGGCCCCTGTACCTAAATCATGGTCTAAACAATTAATTACTATTCATTCTTATCAAAAATAATTTTCCTCTCCACTTATTTTTCTGCATATTTTGGCTTTCATTTCTTTGGGCTTCCATGTCAGTCAGGCTGATCTTTACTAGGTTACAATACCTCAAGTTTTAATTCACACATGTTAATACACAGAAATGAAACAAAAGAAAAAGTGGAGTAGCACGGCTACCACACCGAATTAAGATTCGCCTATAAAATCTGTCTCTACTCACAAACACATCTGGGGCATCACAGTCAACATTATTAGCCATGGGCCACAGAGCAAAGCTTCTTCATCCATTGTTCTAGAAAGCTGATGCAATGTTGTCTGATGACCGAGACATTCTTGCCCTGCTTAAGCAGTGTCCCATCCCTGGCCTGCCCAAAGAGCAGAAATCTGGCGACATGAAGTTCTGCATCTGAGCCACTCATCAATCGATGTACAATACTCCCCCGAAATTCAAGGGGGGTTCACAGCAGTGCCCTCTGCTGGCATGTCTATGTGGTCAGCCCATTACAATGCTGGCCCCTCCCACCTTCAAATGGTCTAGATCTGGACATGTTCAACATGGATGTTTCTGTGGCCTCACACTTTCTCCTCTCTGTGGTTCTAAGTCTACTCGAAAGGGTCCAGAGAAGAGCGACTAAAATGGTTAAGGGGCTGGAGGAGTTGCCATACAGTGAGAGATTAGAGAAACTGGGCCTCTTCTCCCTTGAAAAGAGGAGACTAAGAGAGGACATGATCGAAACATTCAAGATAATGAAGGGAATAGACCTAGTAGATAAAGGCAGGTTGTTCGCCCTGTCCAAGGTAGGGAGAACAAGAGGACACTCTCTAAAGTTGAAAGGGGATAGATTCCGTACAAACATAAGGAAGTTCTTCTTCACCCAGAGAGTGGTAGAAAACTGGAACGCTCTTCCGGAGTCTGTCTTAGGGGAAAACACCCTCCAGGGATTCAAGACCAAGTTAGACAAGGGCCGGAGGAGTTGCCATACAGTGAGAGATTAGAGAAATTGGGCCTCTTCTCCCTCGAACAGAGGAGATTGAGAGGGGACATGATTGAAATATTCAAGGTACTGAAGGGAATAGACTTAGTAGATAAATACAGGTTGTTCACCCTCTCCAAGGTAGGAAGAACGAGAGGGCACTCTCTAAAGTTAAAAGGGGATAGATTCCGTAGAAACGTAAGGAAGTTCTTCTTCACCCAGAGAGTGATGGAAAATTGGAACGCTCTTCCGAAGACTGTCATAGGGGAAAACACCCTCCAGGGATTCAAGGCAAAGTTAGACAAGTTCCTGCTGAACTGGAGCGTACACAGGTAGGGCTGGTCTTGGTTGGGGCACTGGTCTTTGACTTGGGGGCTACTGCGGTAGCGGACTGTTGGGCACGATGGATCACTGGTTTGACCCAGCTGCGGCTATTCTTATGTTTTTATGACTAAGGGCATCTTATTCCTGTATTTATGTATTTATATGTGTGCTCAGTTTTTATTAAAAGTTGTTGTTTCCAAGGTTGATGTGCACAATCCCACTCCCCACTGGTTTCTTTTTCATTAGTCCACTCACCAGGCTACTTAAGATCCCTGTGTGATGTTTTACTAATCTTTCCCATACCAGATGCTGCTGGTCTACAGACAGGATTGTACTGTTTTATTCATATTTTGGGGAGGGGGGGTTAGTTACCACTTGGAAAGTATGTGTGTATGTGGGGGTGGGGTCATTACTTAATCCCTCCAGTGGTCGTCTGGTCAGTTTGGGTACCTTTTTGGCACTTAGATGCTTCTAACACTGGTCTAACTTGGAAACAAATAGATCTCATGCATATTCATTGGGGAAATCCTGAAAACCCGACTGGATTGCGGCCCTCGAGGAGGGACTTTGACACCCCTGGTCTAGGATGTCCTGCAAAAGGTTCGATTTTTGCCGTACAACGTCCAAGCCTAACCTGGCCCAAAGCCCGTCCAAAACGTGCCTCCAACATGGCCCTTTCTGAGTTTGACATTGTGGAGGGTGAATGTCCTGCCAAATGTCTACGTTCTTTGTTTCGATTATTGGCACTTGGTCTGGCGTTTTGCAGAGAAAAACGTCCAAGTGCCGATTTTTGGATGTTTTTTGTGTTTTGAAAATGCCCTTCATCGTGGCTTTCTGACATTGCATTTTACATGTGTGTGCAATCTACCGGTGTAAATGCCACTTTTTACACGCAAGGAAGCTTTTAATCTTTTCCTATCATGTCCCCCGGATGACGGGACATTCCAAAAATGTCGTTGCCATCGTGGATAAACAGTCTGTATGGACTAATAAAGAGCCAGGAACACAAAATATTTGAATTTACAGACTTATGACTTATTTACATTATGCTTACAATAGCCATAAATGATAACGGTGAATAATACAAAATAATTACAATTGGAACCAGCGTAACGTAAAATTTATTACGATAGGAAAAGGTTAAACTAGAGGCTTATTATTCCTCCATCAGCTTGACAAGATTTAAGGCTGCATGTCAAAGGTCACCATCCTTTCTCCTTTGCTTTACTTAGGCCCTCTTTTACTAAGGTGCGCTAACTGATTAACGCACGCTAATCGAATTAGCACGTGCTAAATGCTAACGCGTGAATGTTAGTCTATGGACGTATTAGCGCACCTTAGTAAAGGAGGGGGTTAGTTTGTGATTACTTATTCCATCCTGGGCAAGGGTATATCTGTGTTCTGTGTGTATGAAAAGGACCTGGTTTTCTGTTAGCACCAACTGTGCAGAATCGATTTGTATTAATCTGGCTTGTTTAATAAGACCTGATTCAACTTTAAACTTAAAAGCTATGTCATTGAAAGTGAATCAAATCGAATTTTAAAAAATCAGTTCAATAAGCCAAATTGAATCAAATCAAAACTTTTTTCCCTAAGTCGGGCAGTTCTAGTTGGTGGTAGCACCCAAAACAGACACCATCCCCCTTTTTTACTAAGGTGCGCTATGCGTTTTAACGCACGCTAAATATACGCGCGTGCTGACGCGTCCATAGACTAACATGCACACGTTAGCATTTAGTGTGTTGTTAGCGTGCGCTAAAACACTTAGCGCACCTTTGTAAAAGGAGCCCCTAGTCTGCTTAGTCATTGGGCCGGCCCTAGGGGGAAGAACCCCCCCCCCCCCCACACACACACACACATCCTGGTTTTCAAAATATCCACAATGAATATTCATGATACATTTTTCTAAGCACTACCTCCATAGTATACATATTTTTCTCATACATATTCATGGTGGCAGAGGGCCCGCCAGAACAAGATAAAGGGAGACATTTTGGCCAGTCTTTGTCTTGAACTTACATCCTACATTCTTTTCTTTTTTTATTATTTGAATTGTACCCTTCCCTCACCATTTTGGGAATTTTGTTATATTTTTACTATTTTATTAATTGTTTACTCGGGTACTTTAGCTAGATTGTGAGCCTTCGGGACAGATAGAAAAGTTCTAAGTACCAAATTTTATTTTATTGTAACCCGTTCTGGAATCCTGGTGAGGACGGGCTATAAAAATGCACGAATGAATGAATCCAATTAACATCTGATAATAAAAATCTGAAACTAATGTAGCCCGTCCTCTGCTCTCACCTTTCTGCAGCTTGAGGCCAGAAAAAAACTTAGGGCTAGATTCACTAAGCTCACGGATCGTGTCCCGACCCGTTTTTCGAGCCTTTTCCAACCCCGACTCGATTCACTAACCTCCTGGCCGATCAGCCTCCCACCTGATCTGATCCGCGCGTGCAAAGTAGGAAGGCAGCGACTCGCTAAACTGAAGAACGATTGGGCTGGATGATCCAAAAAGAAGCGACTGCTGAGGCCCAGTCGCTCATGTCCTTGCCAATTGTCCTGCTCTTTGCCGCCCTGAAATCCCAGCCCTGCATCCCTGAAATCCACTAGTGTCAACAGTTAAAACAGCAAAATAAAACATTTCCCTAATGCAAAAAGCGCTCTGCTCTCTGCAAGCCTCTGATTTGTTCTGTTCCCCTGCAAAGCGTGTTTCAGCAAGTGCAGCCTTTCGTTTTCACCTCAAGCTTGTGCGGCGAGCAGGCTCAAGCGCGGATCACATCTACAGGCAAAGAGACGGTCCACGCATGCGTCTGGATCTCTCTGCAGCGATCCTTGGGGTTAGTAAGGGGAGTGCGTCCGATCACTTCATTTGCATGAGGACGTTGTAGTGAATCGGTTGCCCGCCGAGACTCAGCCACAGATCGCAAAGATCAGTGAGCTTTAGTGAATCTAGCCCTTAGGGTCCCTTTTTACAAAGCCACGGAAGCAATGCTGCCACGGTAAATGCACCAGAGCCCATTTAATTATTGCTACCGCGGCTTTGTAAAGTGGCCCCTACTTATTTCAATTTTAGTACAGTGGTACCTCGGAATCCGAACGCCCCAGAACTCAAATGATTTGGAATCCAAACTTTTTTTTTTTTCTTCATTTTTGCCCCGGAATCTAAACGCTGCTTTGGAATCCGAACTGTAAGCAGTGCTCAGCCCAAAGCTTCCCCTCTGACGCAGCTTCCTTTTTCCACCTGGGAGGGAAGCTTTGGGCTGAACACCACTTGCAGCTGCCGTTGCCAATCTTGCTGTCTTGCCGCTGGGGATCCTGATCTTGCTGTTTCTGCCAGGTAGGCCCGATCTTGCAGAGTTTGGACGGATTAATCCAGTTTCTATTCTTTTCAATGGGAAAAATTGTCTTGGAACTCGAATGTTTTGGAACTCGAACGGGGTTCTGGAACGGATTAAGTTCGGATTCCAAGGTACCACTGTACTTTGAAATATTGCAATTTTTAGGCTGTGTTTTGTTTTATGATTTTAAATGTATTTGTGGAATTACTATGAACGTATTGAACGGGTGAAAATGAAAAAGTGTATTTTAGAAGTAGCTTTGTGTAGGCTTCCGAGTCCTGACGCATGATGCTAAACATTGTGTTGCAGTATTTTTCAGGTGAAAAGTCACTCCAGAAATTCAAAATGATTCTTATAAACATTGGCGTCTTCCTTGGCTTGTTTCTCCAGGCAGTTACAGCCGAATCCCACGCTGACATCGCATAGCGAACCTGTCTTTGGCTGCCTGTACAATGAACGCTTCCAGCATGTCATCAGCTGCTCCGAGGGATCTGTAAGTCAAGTTTAGGCCTTTTTTAAGACTAAAATCTATCTGGCCATACTTCTGAAGAGAGGGTCTTATTTTTTAAATTTGGTTTCTTATATACATACCATCGGAAAGCACTTTTTAAAGTGCCTTCTTTTTAAAGAAGCCTTTAACTGAAAATATAAAGTCCATTCAAGAGGTAATACTTTACGATTTCTGCCATCTCCAAATCAAGATTTCTAATAGCTTTCTTATTCGACCCCACTTCTGCCAGCAATCCTCTTCTTCCCTACCCTCCTTATGTACTTCCCTTTTATGTACTTTTTCTTTAAAATTGTATTTCCTCCCCTCTTTCCTATTGTTTCCCGTGGTTTTAAAAGCAATTACCCATGTAGGTCTGGTTAATGTATTATGTATATGTGATTTCTCTAAAATAATATTTTTACCTTTTGTGCAACGCTTTGTAATTTGGAAAAGCGTTCAATCAAATAATATGAATAAACTTGAAAACTTGAATACAATCAATTATAATAATAATAATTTTATTCTTATATATCGCCAAAGCCATAATAGTTCGAGGCGGTTTACAATAAGAAGTGCTGGACAATCAGAGAAAAAAGCACAATGTAAAATCATCAGATAGCTACATACAAATAAAAAAAATAAAACAATGAATCGTTAGGTTACAAATCGATTAAACAGTTCCGTTTTTACTAATTTTCTGAAACTAAAATAGGATGAGGAATGCATGATGGTATTACCTAGCCAATCGTTCAATTTACCAGCCTGGAAAGCAAGATTATCCCAGGACAAGCAGGCAGCATATTCTTGACTGATGGGTGACGGCACCGACGGAGCCCCGGTATGGACAATTTTAGAGTGATTGCACTCTAAGAACTTGGAAAGTTCTAGTAGGCCGCACCGCGCATGCGCGAGTGCCTTCCCGCCCGAACCAGGTGCGCGGTCCCCAGTTTCTTAGTTTCTGCGGAGCTAAGAAGTCGCAGTTTCAATGGCTGTTGAAAATTTTTTTCCTACGCCTTCCCGCTCGCGAATCCTTTTTAGGGTCTTTTTGCCCTTTCTTCTTTTTTTGTTTTTCAAAAAAAAACCCTCAAAAAACTTACTCTTCATCGAGTTGTCCCTGGAGACCTCCTAATCTAACCCCCACTTTTACTAAGCCCAGAGTGCGAAATGCTCCAGCACTGCTTCGAAGCTCATAGAATTCCTGGGAGCGTCAGAGCATTTACTCCCCGGGCCACGGTAAAAACCTCTACCGCAGCTTAGCAAAAGAGGGCCTAAGTTTGTACCTGAGACCCAGTAAACTAAACTACAACTTGAATTTATAGACCGGATTATCTTCGTATAATAAAGCTCGACTCGGTTTACAATAAAAAATTTTTTATTTTTTTTTAATGAAAAGATATACTTTCACTTACAATTTTGAGAATAACCAAGTTTTTAAGTTTTTGCGGAAGGATTGAAGTGAACCTAATTCTCTCAGGGGTCCTTTTACTAAGGCATCTTAGCCTGCGCTAAATATTAGCGCACCCTAAATTCTAACGCGTGCGAACGCGTCCATTATATCCTAAGGACATGTTGCCACACGTTAGCATTTAGAGCACGCAAAGACGCACTAGCGCGCCTTAGTAAAACGCCTCTTTAACCTTAAGGGAATATTGTTCCATATTTCCGTTAATTTACATGAATAGGATTCCCCTGGTTTACCAATAGAAGCAAGGCCTTTACGGGAAGGAAAAGACCGTTTACGTTTTTGCATAGTCCTGACCAGATCCAGGAGAGAGGAACATGGCAAATGGAATCTTAAAAGTGAAGCAGGCACATTTTTAGGGCTCCTTTTACTAAGGTACGCTAGCATTTATAGCGCATGCTAACCCCACGCTACACGTCTAGAATGCCCTCCCATTAGATGTTCAATTAGAGAACTCGCTTGGAAAATTTTAAACCAAGCTCAAAACTCTTCTCTTTAAAGACGCCTTTACTCTTTAGTACCAGCTTCCGCTTCTCAAACTTCTAATTTCTGTGAAGCTCTGAAACATCAAACGCTTCTTCTGTAGCGATCCCCTCCCTAATGTCTTGCCACTCCCCTTTTACCTCCCCTTTTTTAAAATTAATTTTTACTTCGATGTATTTTAACCAACTTCTCCTTTCCCGGCTTCCCTTATGTCTCATGTACGTTAATGTGAATTTGCCTAGTATTTTATGTTTAAATGATTTTTATTATTCCAGCAGTAAGAAGCAAATACAAACAGTAGTACCATTCAGGAAATAACATTTTCAACAATATAATCAGTTCCCCTCCCCTCCCCAAGAATCCATGGCCAGTCCAACAGCTGAGAGTGGGAATAAAATCTTAAAGATTCAAAAGCCTACTGCGAGCACGCGGTGTGAGGTCCTGCCAGAAGTGCTCCCACACTTATGACCAGGGCAAAGAGTCAAGTCTCCCACCATGCGTCTCTCCAGTGTTGCGTGCACTATCATTAGGGATCTCCATTGTGCATATGACGGGGGATCATGGGAGAGCCAGTGGGTGAGGATGGCTTTTTTTCCCATCAAAAGGGCTCTGGAGATAAATGCTGACATTCCTCTGGGTTTGGGCGAGGCTATATTATAAAATCCAAATAACGCCCTCGGTTGCGGAAGCAATCGCCTTACCCAAAGCGATGTGGTATATAGGCCAAGATGTCTCCAAAACTGTTGGATTGCGGGGCAGGCCCAAAACATGTGACTCAAAGATGCGTGAGCTTGATTGCATTTCGGGCAAGAATGCGACGCAGTAATCCCCATCCGGGCTGCACGTTCCGGTGGAATGTAAAGTCTAAGAACAATTTTCAATTGCATTTTTGCCTAGTATTTTAATCTATTACAAATATTTTTATTTACGCATTTTAACAGTTCTCAACAATTTTTTATATTGTACACCGTTTAGACATTTGTTTTGATAGACGGTATAGCAAAAATAAACAAACTTGAAACTAGAACTAACGCCAGCTCAATGTTCATTCCAATGATCAACCACCGAAAGGGTGGTTGATCATTGGAATGAACTTCCACTGCAGGTGATTGGGGCCAGCAGCGTGCCAGATTTTAAGAAAAAATGGGATATGCATGTGGGATCTCTTGGGGGGGGGTGGAGTTAGGGGAGTGGGTCATTAGAGTGGGCAGACTTGATGGGCCGAGGCCCTTTTCTGCCATCATTTTCTATGTTTCTATGTTTCTAGCGCAGCTTAGTAAAAGGAGCCCTTAAAGTGTATCCTGGAAAATACCGGAAGCTAGTGAAGATTAGCCAGCAGCGGAGAAACATGCTCAAATTTACCCTTATGAAAAATCAACGTAGCTGCGGTGTTCTGAATTAACTGGAGTCTCTGCAGCTATTCTTGGTTAAACTTAGATAGACTGAATTGCTATAATCTAACCGTGGAAGGATAATAGATTGAAGAAGAACAGAGAAATGTTGCTGATGAAAACAGCATGTGAAGGCTGAAGAAACGTTTTTTTACTAGAGAGCTAATTTGTTAATTGACCCCCTCTTTTGCTAAGGCGTGTTAAGCCAGCTTTGAAGGCAAGAGTTATATATTTTTTGAACCTGATCAATTGGAGAATCTTCTTTTGGGAGGAAATAAGGTCTAATGTTCTCAGTATAGAGATGGGTAGGTTTATTAAAGGTTGAATGAATAGGAAGGCACTGACTATCCTGTTTCCCCTAATAAGCCCTAGTTAAGATCAACCCCCGAAGCCCTCCCCCCACCAAATCCCCGACTCCATCCCTGACACTAGTGCTGCCTGATTTGTTGAAAAAATTGGACTCATCAATTCAGCAATCCCCACCCCTGTTGCTGTAGTAGGCCTCGGAGTGGAGGTATGTTAGTCTCACGGTGGGAGGGTCGGTGGGGTTCTGCTGCACAGGGGGTATGGGAGGGAGGGATAGAAAGATGCTGCACGAGGGGGGGAGAAAGGAAAGAGGAAGAAATGGGGTAGAATAGAGGAAGGGAGAGAAGATTGTTGTACATGAAAAAATAAGACAGCCCCCGAAAAAAAGCTCTAATGCGTTTTTTAGACCCAAAATTAATATAAGACACTGTCTTATGTTTGGGGAAACATGGCAGTTAGGATGGTATTATCCTGTACATTTCTTTACATTTACAGTATTCCCCTGCTCATTTGCGGACAGCGGTTCATGGTCCCGGTCATTCGCAGATTTTCTGACCACGAATGACCAGGCAGGAGAGGGCAGCTGGAGAGGCAGAAGAGGGCAGCCAGAGCACCGGCGAGTGAAGGAAATCACTCGCTGTATGCTCTGACCGCCTCTTCCTGTACTAAAGTTGGGCCTTACCAATAAGGAGCTGCGTGATTTGCTTGATCGTATGTGTAAAAACATATTGCATTAAAACTAAATTTTAAAAAGCCAACAAACTTCTAGTTTGCCCCAGCTCTTTCGGTACAAGCAATTTTGTCTTCTTTTTTAAAGGCAGTCCCTCTTGTCTTGCATTACTGTTCATTGTTGATTTGTTCTGATGACTTTCCTTTAGGTAATTAAGGCGTGGGACCTCAGGACAGGGCACCTCGAGGCTGAACTCCACGATGCCCATGGCGATGCTGCCGTGACGTCTATGGCCCTTGACAGCAGCGGACAGAGGTATGAGGAAAAGAATTGCACAATCTGGATCGTTGATGAGCTTTACAATTTCTTTAAAATAACGGGGGGATCTCACCTCGAGGCCGTAGCCTCATTTGGAATACTCTCTTAGGGAGTCTGCTGGGGACTGAGCTCTTGCTCAGGATCAAATATTGCACTTTTTTTTTTGGGTGGAGGGGAAGGGCCTCTGGAGCGCTTGAGATCTTTTTGTCGCCTTCTCTACTGTTCTCATGGGGGAGGGGGGGTTTACTAGTTTTGGGTTGGGCGGGATGGGATGAGTTGTCTACTATTTGAAAAGTTGTGAAATGTTGAATATCGTTTGTTATGGACTGTGTTGGTTGTATATTTTGTCTTTTCTTCACAAATATGTTTTGCACAGATACATTTATTGTATCGTTTAAAACAGGGATGTCAAAGTCCCTCCTTGAGGACCGCAATCCAGTTGGGTTTTCGGATTTCCCCAATGAATATGCATGAGATCTATGTGCATGCACTGCTTTCAATGCATATTCATTGGGGAAATCCTGAAAACCCGACTGAATTGCAGCCCTCAAGGAGGGACTTTGAGATCCTGATTTATGGTATCGTTTAAAACAGAGATGTCAAAGTCTCTCCTCGAGGACTGCAATCCACTCGGGTTTTCAGGATTTCCCCAATGAATATGTATAAGATCTATTAGCATACAATGAAAGCAGTGCATACAAATAGATCTCATGCATATTCAATGGGGAAATCCTGAAAACCCAACTGGATTGTGGCCCTCGAGGAGGGACTTTGACACCCCTGGTTTAAAGCCAGTGTTGTTACCATCTGACTTCCGTGCTGTTGTACAAGCAATGATCTTGTCGCATCTGGACTACTGCAATGTCCTGTCCCTGGGAATAACTAAGACCAGGTCCAGGGCTTTGCAGGTGGTACAAAATGCTGCGGCTAGAATGATAAGTGGAATATCAAGATGTGAGCACTTTACTCCATATCTCTGACAATTGCATTGGCTGCCAGTTGCATTCAGAATCCAAGACAAAGCAATTATGATTTGTCACCAATTTTTATAGGGTACGATCCCTGAATTTTTTAAAGGTTTGATGTCTGAGTATCAACCATTAAGATCATTGCGCTCCGAAAGTTCAGCATTACTGAAAACGAAGGCTAACCCTAAATATGTGGAAATGGATGCCATGACTTTGACATGTGCAGGGGTTAAGTTGTGGAATAGCCTGATTGGTCAAATCTGAAAATGTAGAGCTAAGAGCTCATTTAGGAAAATGCTGAAATCACAATTATTTGTAGAAATTGATTTCATGTCAGGATTGAATCTGTTTGTTTTGTTCTAACCTTGTTCTGAATTTTATAATATTTTAAGTGTGTAACTATTTGTAAACCTTTTTGGGAATAAAACGGTATAGAAATTTTAAAAATAAATTAAAAAAAACAGATATGAACATAAAATAACTGGGGGATCATCTGGTGGGCCTGTCCCGTCCTACAGCCTTTCTGGAGGCAGGTGGTGGGGTGTTTATCACAATTGTTACAAATATTATTGCCTTTTTCTCCGCAGGGGTGCTTGCTAGGCCTTTACAATGTATGTTTATATTCATGGCAAACTAAGATCCGACGTTGGGGCCTGGCGGCGGCTAAATGTTTGATAGCTGCTCGTTGGAAACAGGGGCAGGCGCCCACCCAATTGGAATGGACTGTTAAACTCCAGTTTATTTGTAATATGGAACTGTCTATTGCAAAGCGTCATGGTTATTATTATACTTATACCCGGACTTGGACACGAATCCTTGATAAAATTACATCTTTGTCTTGAGCTTATTTCTGTGGGGGGGGGGGGTTGAGGACTGAGGGGGCTCTCCTGAAGAACCAACTGGGGGCCCTCTTTGTTGGAGGTGAAGCTTGGGGGTGGGGGGGGAGGGATTTGTGGAGTTCAGGTTGTTGCTGGGTATCAGGGGCTTGACTGTATAGGTGGGGGTACTTCTGTGATTTGTACATTTATTGTGGTGCTCTCTGATTGATGGCTGTATGTTCTGTTGTCCATGATATTCATGGTATGTTTGTATATTTTCAAAACTTTTCAATAAACATTTATTGATAAAAAAAAAAATAACTGGGGGATCAATATTCAATGGGAATCGCCCAGTAGGAACTGCTCTCTGGACAAGTCCTGCTTACTGGGTCCAAACAGATCTTTTTAGCGACATTTTCGGGACAGACCGCCATGACACTGTCTGGGGGTGGGGGGTGGAGTCCCAGGGAAGGAAACTGGGAAGAGCGGGGCATTTAAAGGGCAGTTCTTTAAAAGGCTCCTAAATGTAAATGCCAGTTCCCAGATTCTATAAATGTTGCCCAAATTAATTGCATGTGATCTTGACATCCAATAATTGGCTGCTGAAAATCAATTATTGTCACCATTTCTGACATCCTAGACATCGTATCTACCACACTATGTTAATTTATTTATTATTCAATTGTCTATATCACAGGTGTCAAAGTCGGTCCTCGAGGGCCAGAATCCAGTCGGGTTTTCAGGATTTCCCCAATGAATATGCATGAGATCTATGTGCATGCACTGCTTTCAATGCATATTCATTGGGGAAATCCTGAAAACCCGACTGGATTACGGCCCTCGAGGAGGGACTTTGACACCCATATCATTCTCCCAGGGGAGCTCAGAACAGTTTACGTAAATTTATTCAGGTACTCAAGCATTTGTCCCTGTCCCAGTGGGCTCACAATCTATCTAATGTACCTGGGCCAATGGGAAGAGTATGTGACTTGCCCAGGGTTTGAACCTACAACCTCAGGGTGCTGAGGATATAGCTTTAGTCACTGCACCACACTCTGCCATTCCATGTCCACCACGCTAGGTTTGATCATGCTACACTTGCCTTACTATATTCGCCATGCTTGTAATACTGTTTGCCGTGCTATGTTTTGCCATCTTTTACCATCTTTGTCAAACAGTGTTCTGCCATGCTATTTATGCCATCATATTGCATAAATACACTTTATGTTTGTAATAATCCTAAGGTGGTCAAACAGGTTGAAAAGGTGACGGCGAAAGCTAGAAGGATGCTATGGTGCAAAGGGAGAGGTATGACCAATAGGAAAAAGGAGGTATTGATGCCCCTGTATAAGACTTTGGTGAGACCTCATTTAGAATATTGTGTACAATTCTGGAGGCCGCACCTTCAAAAAGATATAAAAAGGATGGAGTCGGTCCAGAGGAAGGCTACTAAAATGGTGCGTGGTCTTCGTGATAAGGCGTATGGGGACAGACTTAAGGATCTCAGTCTGTATATTTTGGAGGAAAGGCGGGAAAGGGGAGATATGATAGAGACGTTTAAATACCTATGTAATGTAAATGCGCATGAGTTGAGTCTCTTTCATTTGAAAGGAAGCTCTGCAATGAGAGGACATAGAATGAAGTTAAGAGGTGATAGGCTCCGGAGTAATTTGAGGAAATACTTTTTACGGAAAGGGTGGTAGATGCGTGGAACAGTCTCCCGGAAGAGGTGGTGGAGACAGAGACTGTCTGAAAGTGTGAGACAGACACATGGGATCTCTTAGGGAAAAGAGGAGATAGTGGATGGTGCGGATGGGCAGACTGGATGGGCCATTGGCTTTTATCTGCCGTCATGTTTCTATTATTGGGGGAGAGAGGCAGTGTTTCCAAAAACAGCTAATTTGGGGCATACAATTAACCTCTCTTGTAAGTCAGGGGAAATGGGGCGAGATCTCACATGTTCAAATGTATTCCGAAAGGGGGGGTTGCTAGCATGAGTTGGAGAACCTGGCTGCCTAAGCTTGTAACTATTACAATTAGTGGGCTGTTAATCTGCTCTTGTACTGATCAGTCTTTGCTTGAAAGAGACAGGATCTATTCTGAAGCACCGAATAGCTTCTGAACACTTAGAAGAATGTGAAAACTTGATTTTTGAAGGTCAGACATCTCTTCCAGCAGGAAAACACCACATTCAAGACACCCTGAGGAATAGTGGAGAGATTACATTTCTACAAGTCAGCAATATGCCCAGGGCTAATGAGCTTGTTAGACTTCTGCCCATCTGTCTGTTTGCCCTTCTCATGCTTGGGGAGCATTACTGTCTTTCATTATGTCCTTCTGTCCCCTGAGAGCCCCTGTCCCAAGGGCAGGGTCCTGTGCCGAGTGTCGCTGAAGGGAGGAGGTGTGCTGCTAAGTACCGGAGCCTCTCCGGAGAGTGGTGCGTGCTTCCTGGCAGGTGGAAGCCTGGGATCTTTTGGTTTTGTTACACAGAGCACTGAGGTGTCAGGGTAACGAGACGGGTAACTTTAAGAGATTAAGCGGATTAGTTTGCTGCGTTGGAAAACACCTGTCTCCACAGTTACCTGTGACGACCCAGATGCTCTAAAGTGCTTTGTCTGAGGAGGGTGGTTTCCTCAGGACTTGGAACTGAAGGTTGATAGTGGCTTTGGGCAGGTTACTCTCAGATCAATTTTATAAAACCAGCTCAGAACCTAACTTAAGGGGTCTTTTGCTAAATGTTAGCACACGTTATCTGCCGCATTTTATTCCTAAGAGCCCCACTGCAGATAACATGCTATAAAAAGACCCTCTTAGATTTTCGGCCCATACGTTTATCAGCAACATTTAGGTCGCTCAGTCATAACTATCTAAACACTGCCTGCCCAAATTAAATGTAGATTAAGGACATGGCAACTCAACTTCAATGCCAAAAAATGCAAAGTTATGCACCTGGGCAGCCAGAATCCATGCAAGTCTTATACCCTTAATGGCGAGATCCTAGCAAAAACGGTAGCAGAACGAGACTTGGGGGTAATCGTCAGTGAGGACATGAAGTCTGCCAATCAAGTGGAGCAGGCTTCGTCCAAGGCAAGACAAATCATGGGCTGCATACGAAGGGGTTTCGTCAGTCGTAAGGCGGAAGTCATTATGCCATTGTATAGATCCATGGTGAGGCCCCACCTGGAATACTGTGTGCAATTCTGGAGGCCGCATTATCGCAAGGATGTGCTGAGACTGGAGTCGGTGCAAAGAATGGCCACCCGGATGGTCTCAGGACCATACGAAAAACGGCTTGACAAATTACAGCTATACTCGCTCGAGGAGCGCAGAGAGAGGGGGGACATGATCGAGACGTTCAAGTATCTTACGGGCCGCATCGAGGCGGAGGAAGATATCTTCTTTTTCAAGGGTCCCACAACAACAAGAGGGCATCCGTGGAAAATCAGGGGCGGGAAACTACGAGGTGACACCAGGAAATTCTTTTTCACTGAAAGAGTGGTTGATCGCTGGAATAGTCTTCCACTACAGGTGATTGAGGCCAGCAGCGTGCCTGATTTTAAGGCCAAATGGGATCGGCACATGGGATCTATTCACAGGGCAAAGGTAGGGGAGGGACATTAAGGTGGGCAGACTAGATGGGCCGTGGGCCCTTATCTGCCGTCTATTTCTATATTATGGCTGCAAGTCACTCTATGCAAACCTCCTCCTTCCTGCCTACCGCCTCCCCCCCATTGTACGAAGCCGGGTTAGGATTTTTCAGCGCCGGCCACGGCAGTGTTAGCTCTGACGCTCATAGGAATTCTGTGAGCTTGTTGTGGGCTTGGAAAGGAATTTTGTTTGGATGTATAAATATTGTTAATTATGTGTAAGAAACCTTTTTTTTCCTGGTATCATCTGATATTGTAATTATTCAATTTGTATAAATAAAAAAGGAATTCTGTGAGCATCAGAGCTAATACTGCTGCGGCCGACGATAAAAAAGCCAAACCAGGATGTGTGGAGGCCATTATCGGAATATTGTAAAGAATAAGTATATATTTTTCTTCCCTGTTAAGTATAAATGAAAAATAGGGCGGGAGGAGGGGGGATTTTATTATTGAAGACAATGATTTTATGAAATATAAAATGTAGGGAGGGAGGGAGGGGGATAAATTTAATTTGATAAAGATCAATTGTCAAATCTCAAGTGAATTATCTACGTTACAATGTTAATATCAATATTGTTGTACTTGATGTAAGTTATAAAATGAATAAAGAATTAAAAAAAAAAAAAACCTAGCACAGCTTCGTCAAAGGGGCATAAATTTTAAAGATTCACGGAGGGGGGAGGGGTTGCCAGCCTTGTAAGAGCCACTTTTCTCTTGCTATAGTCAAAACCCTTAGAACCCCTTGCCCCTCCCCCCCAAAAAAAATTCATCATCTTGCCTCAACATGTGCCATAAGGCTTCGCAGTTCCCTGCTGCCACGTCAGCATCCAGCGCTCCTCTGAGAAATGTTATTGATTTCTCAGTTAGGTGGCTTATTGAAAATGTAGCCAACATGGTTAAAACAATCAAAAGAAAAATATAAAACACAACAGTTCTTGTACATACTGTATGAGCTGGTGCTGAAAAGTTCTCAGCCCAATCAACTTCTTAAATTCTGAAGGTTATTTTGCCACTGTAGTTGAAAAGAGTATTATTTTATTTTGCAAAGTGCCAATTTGCAGAATCATAACGCTATGTTTGGACACTGTTTCAGATCATTGCTTGAACCATGTCAACGAAAAGTGTGGAATTCTCAAGTGTGGAACTCCAAGCCGTCATGAAGTTCCTATTCCTGCAGAAGAAAACGCCAAAAGAAATCTGCAAACACTGAGTGAGAATTGTCCATCGTACTCCACGGTGAAGAAGTGATGTGCAAACTTTCAGCAAGGAGATTTCGAGACTGAAGATGCAGCAAGGTCTGGGAGGCCTCAAATGGTGTCAATTCCTGAAATTTGTGACCATGTCCACGACCTGATTTGGGCAGATCAGCGAATATCAACTAGAAACAATTGCAGAGACGCTACAGATATCCAGGGAATGTGTTGAGTGTATAATCCACAGGCAGCTAGAAATGCAGAAGCTGTCAAGTAAGTAGGTGCCGGAATGTTTTGAATGCTGACAAGAAACGACGTTGCGTAGACACTTCCAAGTTGATTTTGCTGCATTGTCAGCAAGCTATTGCCAGCTCTTTGGAACGACTAGTTACTGTTGAGGAAACATAGTTACACCACTATGATCCTGACACAAAACAACAGTCCATCCCAATGGCGGCACTCAGGTTCTCCAAGGCCAAGGAAATTCAAGACCCCAAAATCAGCGGGAAAGGTCATGGCCACAGTGTTTTGGAATCAGGAAGCTGGTGTAACGACTGACTATCTTCCAAGGGACCAAACAGTTTATGCAGAATACCACTGTAACTTGCTGTGCCGATTAAAGGAGGCATTGAAAGAAAAAAGGAGAGGGAAGCTGCGGAAAGGAGTTCTTTTCTTGCAAGACATTGCACCTGCCAACAAGGCTGGCCAAAGGATGTTTTGATGCGGTGTCAGGTCAAAAGCGCGCCGGGACAAAGGCGCGCACAGACATTTGAGCGCAGCGCGGAGGTGCGCGCCGCAGAAAATTACAGTTTTTAGGTCTCCGCCGGGGGGGGCGTGGGGGGAACCCCCCCACACTTTACTTAATAGAGGTCGCGTCGCGTTGTGGGGGCGTTGTAACCCCCCACATTTTACTGAAAACTTCACTTTTTCCCTGTTTTTAGGGAAAAAGTTAAGTTTACAGTAAAATGTGGAGGGTTACAACCCCCCAAACCCCCCCCACAACGCCGGCGCGATCTCTATTAAGTAAACTGGGGGGGCTCCCCAATAAAAAACCCCGTCGGAGCTCCTAAAAACTCTAATTTTCTTCGGCGCGCGCCTCCGTCTTGCGCTCAGTTGTCGGCGCGCGCCTTTGTCTTTCGCGGGGTTGTCTATGAACCTTTTGATGCAGTTAAAAAAAGGTTGAAAGGGCAACAATTTTCGAGTGATTCGGAGCAGTATTTCAGTGGCCAGGCATCAGAGTATTTTTGGGAAGGGTTAAAGAATCTTCAGGCACGATGTGCCAATTTGTAAGTTTCATGGTTCCACGTCAGTCCCTTCTTGACTGGGCTGAGAACTTTTCAGCATCCCCTCATATATAGGAAATATGAGCCCCCAGCTAAACCAGTGTTCTGAGCCAACAATTTCTGGTGCTAATTGCTTTTATTTTGATGGCGGGGGTGGGGGAACCGGTGGGAATTAAGGCAGATGGGGAAGGAGGGAATCTTCAATCAGCCTTCCAGATACCAGCTACATCCAGTACAGATATTCTCAATTTAAAAAAAGTTGAGCAAGACCTTCAAGTTATGTTTCCCATTTCCTGGCCTTTCCTAGCTATTAAATATAAGTTTAGTTTATTTAATTGAGATTTGCTTTACCTCCTTTCCTGAAAATGCAGGCCTATTATTCAATATCTTCTGTAACTTTTCCAAGAATATGATTCTTCCAATTACTAATATTTCATTTCAGACATTCATATATTAATGCACTTTTTTCCTCCTTTTGGACCTCAGAAACACCCTCCTCCAGCCGTTATTTTCATTTGTTTGAAACGGGGAGCTTCACAGGTGTATTTCTCCTCACTGGTCCTTAATAGTTTTGTCAATATAAACTTTTTTTTGAAACTTTTTTAATTTTTTCTAAACTTAAGTATGGTAGGACCCGACATGTTTCGCATCCGCTTCGTCAGGGATCCATACAAACTGCTAACATCCGCTTCGTCAGGGATCCATACAAACCGCTAACATCCGCTCTAAGCGGGGTGGATGTTAGCGGTTTGTATGGATCCCTGACGAAGCGGATGCGAAACATGTCGGGTCCTACCGCTGCACTAATAAAAAAGATAAGTACATACTTAAGTTTAGAAAAAATTAAAAAAGTTTCAAAAAAAAGTTGATGCAGGCAGCAGCTCTTACATGCTGCACGTGGCTGACCCGGTAGCCTTCTATCTAATGTCAGAGCTGACATCAAAGGGAAGGCTTCTGGGCCAGCCACGTGTAGCGGGTAAGAGCTGCTGCCTGCATCCATGCAACAAGTGCCGCTGAAGGCAGAAGGAGCAGCCCAGCTGGACAGCCCTGAAGGAAGCGAGTTTGGCCCTGGAACGAGCAAATAAGGGAGATTGGGGACATGATCTGGGACAAAGGGAGAATCAAGGAGGGGAAGGAGCACATTGGGACATGGGAGGAGCATGAATTTGGGACAAAGGCTGGAAGATAGGTAGGAAGCATGAACTCGGGACACAGAAGGAAGGGAGGGGGCATGAAATTGGGACACAAGGGAGGGCACTAACTTGGGACATAGGAGGGAGGGAGGGAATAGAAATAATTCTTGGGCATGGGTGTGTGAGTGAGAGGGAAAAAGATGGTGCACATGGGGAAAGGAAGAAAGTTGAAAATTGGGCAGAGAGAGAGAGAGGAGTGAGGTAGAAATGCATGGGGAAGAGAAGAATGAGAGGAAGAAATGTTGGATATGGTGGTAGTGTGGGGACAGATTGAAGGGGATGCAAGAGGGAAGACTGTTGGACATAGTGATGGAGGGGGAGATGTGGCATGGTACTGGAGAGAAGTAATAGAAGGAGAAATGAGCATGGGGCTGGTGGGCAGTGGTGAAAAATGCTGCACATGATCTGAGGGATGAGAGGAGAAATGTTGGTTGTGGCAGAAAGGGAGGGGATGAGAGAAAGACAGATGGACAGTGTGAGAGAGAGAAAAACATGTTGCCAATAGGGGTGGAGGAGAGAGAAAGAAAAGTTGGACTCATGGAGGGACAGAGAGAGATGTTGGTTGGGGAAGGGAATGAGGTCTGGAGGAGAGGAAGCATGTAGGAGGAAGAAATAAATAAATATTGGATGCACAGTCAGAAGGAAGTGCAACCATAGACTCATGAAATCACCAGACAACAAAGGTAGGAAAAATGATTTTATTTTCAATTTAGTGATCAAAAATGTGTCAGTTTTGAGAATTTATATCATGCAGTCTATATTTTGCACTATATTTGTCTATTTTTCTATAGTTGTTACTGAGGTGACATTGCATATTTTAACGTCATAATGACAATTATAATTTTCTCTGCATACAGTGTGTTGTGGGTTTTTAAAAATTATTTTGTGGTTACCATTATGTATTAATAAGATTATATTGTGTGTATATGAAAAATGAATGGAAGAAATTGCATTACAATTAGTACTATTATTATGGGGGAGGGGTCAGGGGCGGAGCTTGAATGGGGTTCTCGGTTGATATTTGTTAGACGTAGGGGATACTTGGCTTGATGAAGTTGAGAAACTCTGTACTATGTCAACTGGCTCAACTTTATCCATGTTTATTCACACTTTCAAAGAAATGAAGCAAGTTGGTAAGGCAAGACTTCCCTTGGCTGAATTCATGCTGACTGTGACCCATTAAGCTATGTTTGTCTCTATGTTCCATAATTTTATTCTTTATAATACGAGTTTCCACTATCTTGCCCGGATTCGAAGTCAGGTTTACCGGTCTGTAATTTCCTGGATCATCCTTGGAACCCTTTTATAAAAACATTACATTACATTACATTAGGGACTTCTATTCCGCCTATACCTTGCAGTTCAAGGCGGATTACAAAAGAGCTAACTGGACATTTCCAGTGAAGTTACAACAGTTTTGGGTTTTGTTTTTTTTGGTTACAAGGGAGGAGAGGTAGCTGGATTAATTCCGGAAGAACTTGCAAATTGGATATTAAATTGACTGTATATTACTGTGTGAAACCTGTAGTACCCTCCACTTTTCAGGTACTTCAGGGAACTATTGTTCAAATACAAACTTCAATGAGCATGGGGAGGCTGTGTCTTTATCAGCACTTTATAACTAAGCATGGTAGTTGTAGGGAATCTTGCAAAACTTCATAATGAGTAGGGAAGGGCTTAGATGTTGGATTGGATATTGGTTTTGTGGAACTGGTGGCCTCGAAATGAAAGACTGTATTGTTTAGACAGAGAGAGCCTGTGGATGTAATAATAATGACAGACTTTCTTTTCCTTCTGCTGATGTCTCTCTGTCTCCCTCTGTAGGCTAGTGACTGGAGGCAGCGACGGCAGTGTGAAGAGATGGAATTATTCTCCTCTCATCCACTACATGCAGACTCTTAAACCAGGTACTGGAGAGAGAGGTGTGTAGGGAGATACAGAAGCATTTCTGTCCTCTTCTGTTTCATATTTGGTTGTTACAACTGCAAAAGGGTTGAAGACTTGTACTCACCTGTACCGTTTTTTCTCCAGGCAGTTCAGAAGATGAAGTTAGTGCCTGTACTTATGCTGAAATTTATAATAACCGGTAAGAATGCTTCTGATAACTGAGGACGATCTCTTCTTTCATACTCTAATCACTGGCGTAGCGAGGGTGGGAGGCACCCTCTTCCCTTCCCCCATACCTGTTTAGTTTCCCCAGTGCGAGCACCATCTCCAACTTGCTGCCCGCGCCGGCTTCATCTCTCCCTCTGACGTCACTTCCTGGAAGTAACGTCGGAGGGGAGTGTCGAGGCCGGCACGAGCACCAGGATGGAGCTGCCGTTCACGCCTTCAAGGAGCTGGAGGCATTGTGGAGGGGGGGAAAAGTGAAGGCGCATACACGGCGGGGAAGGAGTGGGAAGGAGCAGGGGGTTGGAGAGGGGGAGAGTTGCCAGCACCCCCACCAAGACAGCACCTGGGGCGGTCCACCCCTCCCCCTTAACCCCTCCTTTCTACGCTACTGACTCTTAATAAAGTAAAACCTGGTAAAAATGGTGGCATTGAGGCGGATGAAGTCGACTCTGCATTCACTTGCAACTCACGTGGGAACTTTATCATAGAATATTTATTACATGTGCAGGATGTACTCAGTGCTAAATCGTAGGCATGTGAAGGGCAGTTCTCTGACCTAGGTGCTTACATTGACATGTGCATTAAGTTGGGAAATGTTTATGGAATATTTGTTTTTGGGCATACATAGGCAGGTCAATGTATTATTTTATTTTAAAAATTTCTTGCCCGCTTTAAATCAAAGCAGATTACAATGAAAAATGCAGATTCAACTATACCAAACACACATACATAGATAGGGAGAACGAGAGGGCCCTCTCTAAAGTTAAAAAGGGACAGATTCCGTACAAACGTAAGGAAGTTCTTCACCCAGAGAGTGGTAGGAAACTGGAACGCTCTTCCGGAGGCTGTTATAGGGGAAAACACCCTCCAGGGATTCAAGACAAAGTTGGACAAGTTCCTGCTGAACAAGGACGTACGCTGGTAGGGCTAGTCTCAGTTAGGGCACTGGTCTTTGACCTAAGGGCCGCCGCGGGAGCGGACTGCTGGGCACGATGGACCACTGGTCTGACCCAGCAGCTGGTGCCCCCCTAGAGCCGCCCACAGGCCCGCCCCTTTCCACCTATCCCCGCCCATAATGTTCCATCCCCACCCCAAGTTTCCAAGTTTTGTTAAAAATTTTATAAAACGCTTATAAATATTTCTAAGCAATTTACGTTAAAAGACATATGGACAGTACTAAGACCTAAACTCACTTACTAGAGATATAGGAAAGGAGGGAAGAACTACAATTGTAATAGAAAAGCAGACTTCTCCCTCCGTATCCGCGGTTTTCGTATCTGCGGATTCGCTTTATGCGATTTTTCAGCTGCTGACTCCGCCCCCACAAATTACATCATGATTAAAGTTCCTACCCAGAAACAGTGCATCTTCTCCTCCGCCAACCCAGCGCATCATCTCCTCCGCTAGCCGCTCTCGCCTCTCACAGCACAGAACTGAAGAAGACAGCGCAGGAAACGCAAGTGCTGAGCGCTTTGAAAACGGACAATTTTATAAATGGTTGCAATTGAAGCAGGCCATTCAGGCAGGGTTCCCTGAATGGAAAACTTTAAATTTTCAATACAGCATGGAATTTTTATGCTTCCAGGCAGATTTTCTGGGTCACCAGGCCGCACAGTGGTATAAAGTTATTAGTGAATTGGTTAATAAAAAACCTAAAAATGGTCTTAGGGATATTTGGAGCATTGAGATTAAACATCAAATTTTGGCATCTCAATGGCCACAAATTTGGTCTTGGAGAATAAGATGTACAATGTCAGCATCTATGAGACAAATTTGGTTTTTTCTTTTGCATAGAGCATTTTGGACCCCTGTTAGATTAAATAAATTAAATAGTTCATTGTCTAGTAGATGCTGGCATTGTAAGCTTGATGTAGGGACTTTGGATCATCTTTTATTTTTTTGTCCCTATATATTAGCCTTTTGGAATTCGATCTGGGATCAAATAAATTCTTTATTAGATAATCCTGTAGCATTAACTTATGATACTGTGATATTTGGCATATCTATGAGGAAAAAGAGTCAGATATCGGCAAATAATAACAAACTTTTATTGATTATGACAGGAGTTGCCATGGAACATATTACTACAAATTGGAAAGATCACACAAGACTTAATTTTAATTTCTGGTGGAATTCACTATGTCACATATATAGAATGGAACGTTCAATAGCAATACAAAATGGAAATTATAAAAGGTTTAATGAAATATGGGGGCCATTGACATTGTTTTGTAATGAATAAACACCATTTTCTTAACATTATTTATGATTGGAAGGGAAAGGGGAGGGTTTATATAAATGAAAAAAAATAAAAAGAAAAATGTAAAAAAAAAAAAAAAAAAGAAAACGGACACGTCCTTCACACAGGCCCCCGCTCCGCCCTCTCTCGTTGCGACACGAAGCAGAAACAGAGCCTGCACGAAGCCCAGCCAGCCCAGCCAGCAAGATCGAGAGAGAGAGAGAGAGAGAGAGCTGCTCACGTACTCAGTATCCGGCACACTCCCAGGTACCTTCAGCTGCAGAATCTCTAGTTATTCGCAGTTTCAAGTGCAAAAAATGCTGGCTGTTACAAAAAATCATGAATAACATATAAAAAATTTTTTGCGGATTTTTCATGTTCGCGGCTATGGTCCACCCGCATCCCCAACGAATACGGAGGGAGAAGTGAAACACAATAAAGATCAAAACGTTAAGGAGGGTTAGGTGGCAGCCTGATAAAGGCTACTTTATAGCTATAATAAAGGCTAGCTCCCAGTCCAGCCTAAGCCCCGCCCTATGCTGCCTTCACAACCCCTTCTTCCACCTCAGCCTCACTGCTCTTCCTCCTTTGAAGTTCACTCCATCTACAGTGTTCCCCCGCGAATTTGCGGTTCGCAAATTGCAGTCTGCTCAGACCGCCTCTTCTGGGCTACACCAATCAGGCACTGTGTGTCCAAGCAGCTCCTGATTGCTGTAGCCCGACTTTACTACAGGAAGAGGTGATTTTCTTCACCCACCGGCACTCCACCTGCCCTCTCCAGCCTCCCATGCCTTTTGACAGGTGAAAAACCGCATTTGCAGGGTTTTTTTTAATTTGTGGAGGTTCCTGGAATGGAACCCCCATGAATTTTGTGGGAGTACTGTATACGCTCGGCTACCTCTCCATGTAGCGGTCATTTCATACCAACCCCCTGATAAGGCTGATTACAAATGTATATAAATAAAAGCATATCACATCCATGGTTGACAGTAGAAGTCCATATTGAGTTTAAGATGTTATGCCATATTTACCGTATTTTTTTGGACCATAAGACGCACCTGACCATAAGACGCACCCAACTGTAGAGGAGGAAAAACCAAGAAAAAAATTTGGTTCAGAATTTTCTTCTTCTTGGTTTTTCCTCCTCTACATATAGGTGCGTCTGGTGCTGGGAAGCCCGCAGCCCGCCACCCACAGCCACCAGAAGCAGCCAGAAGCCCTAAGCCACCCACAGCCGCCCGCAGCCTGAAGCTGCCCGAAGCACCAGAAGCCACCCGCAGCCACCCGAAGCCTGAAACTGCCTGCAGCCGCCCGAAGCGCCTGAAGCCCTCCTGGTACCTTTTTTTAGTGTTGGTTCAGCGTGGTCTCCGGGACGGCCGCCTGTGTTTTTAGAAGAGCGACTCAGGAGCACGACCTGTGTGCTTCCTGCCTGGTCCTGCGCCGCTCTGTGATTGTCCAGAGACCGCGCTGGACCAACACTTAAAAAGGTACCGGGGTGGGTGGGGGACACAGTGTATTCGGTCCATTTTGGGGGTGGAAAAAGTGCATCTTATTTTCTGAAAAAATACAGTATAAGGTGTTGAACAATAATGGCTCAATTGTTTTGACTTCATTGCTTCAACGTTATCAGCCACCATGTTCTTTACGTTCTGAGGATTGACTGTTACTGGAGGTTAAATCTTTCTAATCTGTGAAACGTCCGGCAATCTCTCTTTTCAATATAGGGGGTTGCTTTGTGGCATGCCTTAGCTGAGGTTGGGGTTCGATCTTTGCCAGGGGTTTTGCAGTTCAGGAGCCATCTGAAGACAGTTCTTTATGATCAAATTTGCTGATACATGCAATGATTGTATTTAGATTTTTATATGATTGGATCTCTGTTCTTTTGGGATGTTGTAACCCCCGCAGAATTGTTGGATATGGCGGGTAATACATTTTTTAAAAAAGAAATAAATAAGTCCTTCCCTTCCTTTCTCACTGACTGACTCCTGGCTTTCCTCCTTTCTTGAACCTTCATTTTCTTCCCTCATTCATGGTGATGACTTATCTGACTCCTATGCTGGAGTGTGTGGCGCGGTGGTTGAAGCTACAGCCTCAGCACCCTGGGGTTGTGGGTTCAAATCCCATGCTGCTCCTTGTGACCCTGGGCAAGTCACTTAATCCTCCATAGCCCCAGGTACGTTAGATAGATTGTGAGCCCACCGAGACAGATAGGGAAAATGCTAGAGTACCTGATTGTAAAAACCGCTTAGATAACCTTGATAGGCGGTATATGAAATCCTAATAAATAAAAATATCCTCATTCAGTCTTCAGCTGTGCTCCACCATCCCTATGCACCAGAATAGCCCTTCCCTTGATCTTATCTTTTCATCTAATCTAATCTTCCATTTGTGAGTCGCACATACCTATACAGGCTCAAGGCGACAGATCAAAGAGGAACGGGAAAGAAAAGATTAATTTAAAAACGTTCCTTTTTAAGGATGCTTTTGATTAATAATTTATAATCTGGAACACAATAATTCAATAATTAAAAAATAAAAAATTCCTACCTTATGTTTTTCCCCACCCTTCTTTTTATTATATTTTGTAGTTCTTTTCCCCTTTTCCTTTTACTCATGTTTTGTGAAATATGTATTTAGGTTTATTTTTTTTTTTCTTCTTCTTTTTTTCTCTTTTAAATTAATTTTTAAGGTCATATATAATTAATGTTTTAATTTTAATTTTTATATTGTAATATTAAACTACTGCTATTTATATATATGTATGTTCATCGCTTTGAAAAAAAAGACAAAGCGATTAATCAAAAATTTTTATAAACTTGAAACTTGAAAAGGGGAGGTGCATGGAGAAGTGCAATATCGCCTACCTGGCAATTTCCCAGAAGAATATGCGACGATTACAATTGGTGCAAAATGTGGCAGTCAAGCTAATTTTGGGGTTGAAGAAGTTCGATCATGTAACACCATCCTACCGACTTCTACATTGGCTACCGATGGAGTTAGAAACATAGAAACATAGAAACATGACGGCAGAAAAGGGCTATAGCCCATCAAGTCTGCCCACTCTACTGACCCACCCCATTAAGTCTGAGTACTAATGACCTAGTTCCTTAACTCGACTCTCGTAAGGATCCTACTAGGGCATCCCATTTATTCTTAAAGTCAATAACGCTGGTGGCCTTGATCACCTGCTCTGGAAGCTTGTTCCAGTGATCTACAACCCTTTCTGTGAAGAAATACTTCCTTATGTCACTATTGAATTTCCCTCCTCTGAGTTTGAACGGATGCCCCCTTGTGACCGAGGGTCCCTTGAGAAAGAAGATGTCTTCTTCCACTTCGACACGTCCCATGATGTATTTAAATGTCTCAATCATGTCCCCCCTCTCCCTGCGCTCCTCTAGAGTGTAGAGCTGCAATTTGTTTAGTCTTTCTTCGTACGAGAGACCCTTGAGCCCCGAGATCATCCTAGTGGCCATTCGCTGAACCGACTCAACTCTAAGCACGTCTTTACGGTAATGTGGCCTCCAGAATTGTACACAGTACTCCAGATGAGGTTTCACCATGGTTCTGTACAGTGGCATTATGACTTCAGATTTGCGGCTAACGAAGCTTCTGTTGATACATCCCATAAGTTGCCTTGCTTTGGATGAGGCCTTCTCTACTTGTTTGGCGGCCTTCATGTCTGCACTGATGATTACTCCCAAGTCCCTTTCTTCTGAAGTCCTAGCTAGTGTTTCTCCATTTAAGGTGTAAGGTTTGCATGGATTTCTGCTACCGAGATGCATAACCTTACATTTCTTAGCGTTGAAGCCCAGCTGCCATGTCGAGGACCAGTTTTCCAACGTAAGCAGATCCTGCGTCATACTATCCTGCAGATTGCTTTCACTTACTATATTACATAGTTTGGCGTCATCAGCGAATAGAGTTACTTTACCCTGAAGCCCTTGGGTCAAGTCCCTTATGAATATGTTAAAAAGGAGTGGACCCAGGACCGAGCCCTGTGGCACTCCGCTGGTCACCTCCGATGTCTCAGAGAGGGTGCCGTTGACCACCACCCTCTGACGTCTTCCACTTAGCCAATCATTGACCCATGCAATTAGTGTCTCACCTAACCCCATCGATTTCATCTTGTTTAATAGTCTACGGTGTGGGACGCTGTCGAAAGCCTTGCTGAAATCCAAGTACACTATGTCTAGAGACTCTCCCGAGTCTAGCTTTCCTGTTACCCAATCAAAGAAGCTGATAAGATTGGATTGGCATGACCTACCCTTAGTGAATCCATGTTGACTAGGATCCCTTAGATTCCCCTCATCCAAAATTGTATCTAATTTGCATTTAAGTAATGTTTCCATGAGTTTACACACTATTGATGTGAGACTCACTGGTCTGTAATTCGCAGCCTCCGCTCTGCAACCCTTTTTGTGCAGAGGAATGACGTTAGCTGTCTTCCAGTCCAGGGGGACTCTTCCCATACTTAGGGAGAGATTGAAGAGCATGGTTAACGGTTCCGCCAGGACATCGCACAGCTCCCTGAGCACTCGTGGGTGCAATTCGTCTGGTCCCATGGCTTTGCTCACCTTGAGTCTTGACAGTTCGCTGTAAACATCAGCTGGTGAGAACCCAAAATTCTGAAATGGGTCTTCCTTGCTTGGCTTTGCTTCCAGCTGTGGCCCGTGTCCAGGTGCCTCGCAGGTAAAGACTGAGCAGAAGTAATCGTTCAGTAGTTTGGCTTTTTCGGAATCTGTTTCCACATAATTCCCGTCTGCTGTTCTGAGGCGTACTATCCCGTTTCTGTTCTTCTGCCTGTCACTAATATACCTGAAGAAGGATTTGTCCCCTTTCTTAATGTTCTTTGCTAGAGTTTCTTCCACTCGAAGTTTGGCCTCCCTGACTGCTGTTTTGACCGCTGCAGACCTTGTCTTGTATTCAATGTTAGCTTTTTTCTCCCCGGTGCGTTTGTATGAAAGAAATGCTCTTTTCTTGTCCTTGACTAGGTGTGAGACCTCATCAGTGAACCAACGGGGTTTCCTCTTTCTTTGTTGTTTGTTTACCGATTTTATGTAGCGGATAGTTGCTTCGTGTAGTGTCTTTTTCAGTGTTGACCACATAGCTTCCACATCATCCGTTGTTTCCAGAGCCTGTAGCGTCTGATGGACGAAATCACCCATGCTTGCGAAGTCAGTGCCCCGGAAATTGAGTACCTTTGTTTTTGTTTGTGATCTAGGGAAGCCCTTTCTAAGGTTGAACCATACCATGTTATGGTCACTGGTTGCCAGCGTTTCTTCCACCAAGACTTCCGTGACGCTTTCCCCGTTCGTAAGTATCAGGTCCAGGATGGCCTGGGCCCTAGTGGGCTCTAGCACCATTTGTTTGAGCTGTACTCCCTTCATGGATGTTAATATCCTCCTGTTACGCGTGAAGTTTAAGTTCGGACGCTTTTGCTTTAAGGCACTATTCGGTTTAGCCCCTAAATATATAACTGACCTCTTCTCTTTCTCAACCAACAGACATAAGAGAAGCTCACACTTGAATTTTGTTTCCCCACCGGTTAAATTTAAAAAACACCATCAACATCTTCTCTCACATCAAGCAGCATTATAGGACAAAGATCTAGAACAATTGCTCACGCCTACTATTTATGAGGAATTTAGGAAACACCTAAAAACATATCTGTTCCTGAAGTATTCAGGCAACTGACCCGTACAATCCTACTCCACAATAACTGATCTCTAGCGCTGTTAATAACTAGCTTCTAACCTTGTTAATTCTACTTAATTTGTAACATCTTTTAACCATTGTAAATCGCACAGAACTTCACGGTGGATAATTGCAGGAATAAGAACATTAAATGACGTCATATCAGAAGGTTCCTTGCTTAGTTTTTCACAATTGCAAAATAAATTTAGACTAAATAAAACACAATTTTTTAAATGGATGCAATTGAAGCAAGCCATTCAGGTAGGGTTCCCTGAATGGAAAGTTCTCAATACTCAATATAGTTTGCAAGTTTTATGTTTCCAGACGGATTTCTTGGGTCACCAAGCCGCAAAATGGTATAAATTAATAAATGGATTTCTAAATAAAAAAAAGAAAACTGGACTTAGGGATATTTGGAGCATTGAGATTGGACAGACAATTTCTGCATCTCAATGGCCAAAATTCTGGTCCTGGAGATTAAGATTAACAAAGTCAGCATCTATGAGTCAAACATGGTTATTTTTATTACATAGAGTGTTATGGACCCCGACGCGCTTGCAAAAGATAGATAATACTAGATCTAATAGATGTTGGCATTGTAAAATAGAAGTAGGGACATTGGATCATTTAATTTTTTTTTGTCCCTGTATAAAAGCTTTTTGGAATTTAATTTGGCCCCAAATAAATATATTACTAGAAAATCACGTAGGACTCTCATATGATACCATATTATTCGGTACTGCAATGAGAACACAGAGTCCAATATCAGCAAATAATAATAAATTACTTTTAATATTGACAGGAGTTGCCATGCAGCAAATCACACAAAATTGGAAAGATTTTACCAAACTAAATTATACATTCTGGTGGAACTCGGTATGTCACATTTACAAAATGGAGAAAATTTTGGCTTTACAACAAGGAAATATTAAAAATTTTAAGAAAATATAGGATCCATTGACTAATTATTCTAGAGATCAGATATCTTAACACATTGATAATAGTAATATAGGGTTAGGGTGGGAAATATAGATATTAATATGAAAGAAAAATGGAAAAACAATTAATAGGGGAAAGGGATGAATATTTATGATATGAATTTGTACATACATATATATTTTATTATACATTTTATAATATGTGATTCATGTATTGAAAGAATGAAAATTCTATAAATAAAAATTTAAAAAAAAAAAGAACTTCACGGTCCTGCGGTATATAAACTGTTATTATTATTATATTTTGAGGATGGCAGGTTTAGTAGGAGAAGTAAGAAGAGGGACCTAGAAGTAGGGGGTTTTATATATAAACTAAGACAGTTAATTGTCAAAGAGGTGGATCTTCAGGATTTTTCTGAATGTGGTGTAGTTGGGGCTAGATTCACTAAGCAAACCGATTGTGTACCAATCAGTTTGCGAGCCCTTTGCGACCAAATTTCCCTCCAACCCCATTCACTAAAGGCAGTAGTGATACGATCCCGACCCTCCCCTCCCATGCAAATTAGCAAAACCCCATGCAAAATAGCCAAGCGATTGATTCACTAACAATTGGCAAACCCGACTGCTGCAGACCTGTTGGTAACTAAGTTACCGACAGGTCTGCAGGTTTTTTGACAGGGTGCCCTTCCCCGCACTGCGAGTCTGTGGTTTTAACTCGCGGGTTAAATCGTGTTAAAACCACGGGCTCCCTGCCTGAAAAAAAAAGGAAAAAAAAAAAAGTTGCGATGCCCCGTCGATGCCCCCCCCCCCCCGCGATGCCCCCCCTGCGCCGATGCTCACAAAAGGCAGGAGGGATGCCAACTCCCTCCTGCCATGTTAAACCCCTTCTGGCCTTGCCGGGCACAGCCCACCTCCCTCCCTGTTGCAAAATCAAGTCCGGCTGGCTGGGCCCATCCACCCACCAAAAAAAACACTGCAGGAGGGATGCCAACTCCCTCCTGCTACCCCCTGGACACCCCCTACCCATTCCAGGCTCCCTTTTCACCCCCCCCTTCCCCGTACCTGTAACGGAGCAGGAGGGATGCTCAACCCCTTCTGCTCCAATGCCTCCCGCGACGACTCTGAGGCCTTAGGCCCCGTCCCAGCGCATCATGCGATGTATGGGCTCCCAGTGTGGGAAGGGCAGGAGAGATTCGGGGTGAGAGCAAGGTGGCAGGAGAGATTCAGGGCGAGAGCGGGAGAGTCGGGGCAGGTAGATTCGGGGCACAGCTTCGGGGCAGCAGAGAGCAGGCTGCGGGGCAATTTTTTTTGTGGGGTTCGGAGCACTTGTTGGGAGGGGGGTTTAATTTTTTTTTATAATCGGGCAGATATTTTTCATGTGTAAAACACGCAAAATATCTGCCCAATTAAAAAAGCCAAAAAATAATAAAGATGGAGGCTAGAAACTTCTCCTAATCAGAGAGATTGAGTGACTAAAAAGCAAATATCCACATCAATAAAGTCACTCTGTATGCACCTTGGTTTCAATTAAAAAAGCCGGCAGAAGCCCTGACAGCAGTGACAGGAGGCTATTTCTCCTGTCTCTACTGTCAGGGCTTTAGCGATCTGTGTAGTTGGCTGAGGGAGTGCAACGATTGTCTCCATTTGCATGCAGGCCTTTAGCGAATTCGTCGGCCTAAATGCAAATGGAAACAGATCGCACACAGATCGGAGGGTTAGTGAATCTAGCCCTTTGTCTCTTTCCTGATAGTGTCTGGTAGGTCGTTCCAGGTTTTTACACGTAGATAAGTTAGCATAGAGTGGAAAATTCACTTGTAGTGAAGGTATTTTGTGGATGGCAGGTTTAGTTGGATTCTGTTAAGGATTCTTTTTGATGTTGGCCAAACATTAGAGAATAATTGGATGAGAGATGGGCTGCTGAAATTCCGTTTAGAATCTGGTGTAGGATACATGACGATTTGAAAATTATTCGGGATGATATTGGGAGCCAATTTAGCAGCCTGATGAAGGTTGAGATTGAATCAAATTTCTTTAGTTTGTAGATTAGTCTAACGGCAGTGTTCTGGATGAGTTGTAATTTGTGGATAAGAGTGGTGTTGATGCCAAGGTAGGCGGAGTTATCTTCTCCTACTGATCCATCATAAACTTCTCCACTAGCCGTCCGGACAGTCCTCTAAAAAGGAGGGCATATCCGGGTAAATCCAGACATCTGGTAACCCTAATAACAAAGAATAATGACTGTAAAATAGGAGCAGATGCAAATGGGCAAATATCCCAGATCAGCAGCTTGGGATCTTTGTGAATGTGCTGATTGTTCGTCCAGTATGTAAATTCAGGGGAGTTGTTGAGAAAATATGATCCTTTTGGCTGAACAAACTACAGCTCTGCTGGTCCAGATCCAGAGGTGGCCTAGAGTGACTCCTGACAACTATGCAGCAAGGGCTCCCCCTTGTGGTTTCTTGGTATGGGACAGGAGAGATTTGCCAGTGCCTTCTCCTGCATGGAGGGGCTGCCATGGGTCTTGAACCTGGGCCTTCCAGGTCCTAATCCCCTGTGCTAACCTTTGGGTTACTCCTCTACTCCCTTCAGCTAGTACTCACTTAATAATTTCTCAGTACTCAGCTGATGTTGTCTTTCTCTCTCGACAGCTTCATCATTTCAGTTGGCTGGAATAATAAGATCAACATTTTCCCTGTGAGTACATCTGCAGCTTTAAAATTACATATTTATTTTTTTCCCCCCCATAGAAATATTCCAAGAGCTTGGGGAGAGTGTGGCGCAGTGGTTAAAGCTATAGCCTCAGCACCCTGAGGTTGTGGGTTCAAATCCATGCTGCTCCTTGTGACCCTGGGCAAGTCACTTAATCCCCCCTTTGCCCCAGGTACATTAGATAAGATTGTGAGCCCACTGGGACAGACAGGGAAAAATGCTTGAGTATCTGAATAATCTCATGTAATCCGTTCTGAGCATTCCTGGGAGAACAGTATAGAAAAATGAATAAATGAATTGACTAATTCTCTCAACTGGAAAAACTTGGTTGTGTCTTTCTGTACAGGCTGGTTTTCTCCAAAATGAAAGACACTTTTAAAAAGTATGTTTTGTGTGCAAACCATTTCTAATAACCCAACCAGTGCATATCACCACTCTATTCCACCGCATCAACTAGCTACAGCTCTGCTTGCAATAGGTGAAATAAAAGATACCCATATCTCATCTTTAATTGTAGGATCAGGAAGATGAACCTGCGGCGGAAGTTCACTGTCTTCAGTCAGAGCAGATCAACAGTGAGGTGAGAGTAAAGCAAGTTCACAGTCATTGTATTCACCAGTCAGCCTGCAGAGGTCCTGTTCAATGCTCCATTGTGCTCTGGTACTCTGCCTCTTATCTCCCATTATCTCCTCCTCTGCTCCGTGAGCCTCCTCCTTTCCCTTTCTGCCCCACATTCTTCCTTTTCCAATCAGGTCAGTGAACCCACTATTTCCAAAGTCTTCAGGGCATACCCTGAAGAAAGCTACAGTACGGTGGCTTAAACGTCGGTTTCTACCTGACAAAGACACAGCGAGACCCGGAAACCTGCAACAAGCACAATGCCAGCTGCAGAAACCCCGAGAGAACATCTAACCCAGCTCCAAGGAGAGAACATTGTTAAACCTATCAGAGACTTTTTCCATTCTATGGACTTTCACCACAAAATTCAAATTTCTGACCAACTGACTTTCCCGCCAAAATTCAAATTGATGGACTGCCCTGTTCCCAATCAGGTCAGTGAACCCACTATTTCCAAAGTCTTCAGAGCATACCCTGAAGAAAGCCACAGCATGATGGCTGAAACGTCGGTTTCTGCCTGACAAAGATGCAGCGAGACCCGAAAAATTGCTACAAGCATCCTTCCTTTCTATCTCCCTCTTTTAGCCAGCATTCCCTTCTCTTTCTGAAACCCTATTGGGCGGTGTAGTCAACCAGCGAGATGGGGACTCAGGCCCATATCCCACTTTAACTATTACACTTATGTGAGCTCTCCAAAACCCTAATCCACTGTGACACCTGCAGGCATAAGGGCTATTGGTGTGGTGTACCAGTAGGTTTTGGAGAGCTCACTACAAGGAGGTAATGTGTGATGTGTACCTAGGCCTTTTGATGTGAAGTTCAATGCCATGCCTCCTAAGGTGGCCCCACTGCTGTGCTGGGATGTCTGTGTGACCAGTCCCCTACAAATGCTGGTCCCTCCTACTTCCCGATGGCTTGTTTTGTGCGGTTTTCTTTTGGACGTGGGGTGTTGTGTTTTTTTTTAAATGGCTCCCTGAGGGCAAGCACCTCTGAGAAATAGCCATTTTCAAAACAAAAAGAGAGACATTTTTCTGTTTCAAAAATGGTCATGTTCACTACTGGATTTTTGTGCAAGTTTTGCAAAATGCCCAAACTCAGATTTGGTCGTCATGTCGAAAATGTCCCTCATAATCTCTTCTCCCTCCGATGCCGGAAATCGGTACGTTCAAGCACCTATCCTGGTTCTCTGTTTTAAAATGTTCACCTGTTACTTTAGCTCCCACATCTGTGTCTGGTTTCCTTCCCAACAGTTCTCCAGGGGTCCAGTCCTCTCCTTTGCCTTGGCCACTCTAGATATTAGGCCTTCAAAGTTTTCCTCAAATTTCTCTTTGCATTAATTTCATCCTTAGATCATTAGATTATTAGATCATCTTTTATTCTATTGTCCATTCATATTAACATTTTGGAAATCAATTTGGCCCCAAATCAATAGGATGTTAGAAAATCCTGTAGCCTTGACATACGATACAATTCTATTTGGTACTGCAATGAGATCTCAAAGTCAAATTTCATCAAATAACAACAAACTTTTATTTATAATGACTGGAATAGCAGTACAACAAATTACACACAATTGGAAAAATTGTGACAGATTGAACTATAATTTTTGGTGGAACTCAGTTTGCCATATATATAAAATGGAACATACATTTGCAACACAAAAAGGATATATGGATAAATTCAAAAAGATTTGGGGACCATTAACAAAATATTGTAATAATTGAATTTCATTTTCCCATAATAAGAAAATAGTTAAAGAAGAAAGGGAGGGAGGGGATATGGGAGGGGGATTTATACTCTTTATTATAAATTATAAATAAAATATTATTAATAGATGGTATTCTTACATGAAAACAATGTAATAAAGGGAGGGGAAAAAGGTTAATAATTTAAAAAATAATTGATAAAATCATTACAATATATATGTTGTATAACTTTATAAGAAAAATAATTACAGTTATATGATATATAAAATCATAAGAAATATAAGATAAGAAATGTTATGTATAAAATACATTATAGAAATATCAAGTGTATTATTAAGATAATTGTATGAAAATTTATGACACTTGTTGTTAAATGAAAAAAAATCAATAAAAAAACTTAAACAGAGAAAAAAAAATAAAAAATAAAAATTTCATACTTAGAGAGCCCGGAATCACCTGCAGGAGTGTATTCGGACTCATTTCCAGATGTTTTCTATAACACAACTCCCTGCACTTCCTGCTGCTGGGGACTGGGGGTAACTCCATAGGTGGAGTCTGCTTAGCCAGTGTTTGTACCTTTTTTTAATGCACGAATCCTCCATTATCTTTGCCTCTTTGACTTAGGTAGATTGTGGCATACATTTACACGTCTATGGTTAAATTGGCGTGTCATACAGTGCCACGTATTAAAACTGGATTACCTTCTCACTTCCTCTGTCTGCATCACTGAATATTCAACTTCTGGTGATCTCTGCTGATCTCCTTAAGCAAAGCAGGGCTACAGGTCTATGCAGGCGGTGAGGGAAAACCTTACCTGGTTTAGGGTTTCCATATTTTTATAAAAAGAGGACATGTGGCTCCACTCCCAGCCCCACCCTGTTCCATTCCAGTCCCTCCCCCACACAGACCTCATCTCCTCTTGTTCCCAGAGCTTGGGGCCGCATCTGGAAGGACTCCGAGCGTACACAGATGTGACGCAATGATATCACTTGCCTGCATGCGACGTCTTTGCATCACATCCATGCATGCTGGGAGGTGCTCCAGACGTAGCCCCGAGCTCTGGAAGAACCGGGGTCTATGCAAAACCCGGACAAAGTGCTGGGTTTGCAAAATCCATCCGGACACCTGGACATTCTTCTAAAAAGAGGACATGTCTGGGTAAATCTGGACATCAGGCAACCCTAGGTTGGATCAGTACGTATCTCCTGAAAGCTTGGATGCAGTTGGAAGATCCTAGAGCGGTCCCTTTCTGTTTGGAAAATCTGGACCCCCTAGACCCGCCGCCAGACTCGCCCAGTTCCACCCATCCCCTCCCCTCAACACCCCATCCCCGTCTCCACTGACTTCTCTCATCGGGCAGGAGGGCGTGCGCGGATGCGACACGATTATGTCATGCGCACAGGCTCATGATGTCATCGCGTGGCATCCACACACGTGCGCATGCCCTTCCCGACAATGATTTGTTCCAAGCTTTTCAAAATCCGGACAAAGTGCCGGGTTTTGAAAAGCCATCCGGGGAAATCTAGACGTCTGGTAACACTACCTCCAGTGGCGTACCAAGGGGAGGGGGGCTGGGGGAAGGTCTGCCCCGGGTGCACGCTCCAAGGGGGTGCACAGCCGGCCGGGTCCAGAAGCTCACTGCTGAAAACGGCACCTCAGCGTGGCTGCCGTATTTATTCCAGAGCATAAATACGGCAGCCGCACTGAAGTGCACAAAGGTCCCACGATGACAACTACTGCTGCCATTGCTTAGGAAGAGATAAGTGATGTCAGAGGGGGAGTGGACAGGCAGCCGCAGTCATCGCGGGACCTTGCCGCAACTACCTGCGTCTGCCGGCCCAGCCCCCTTCCGATGTCACTTACCTCTTCCGGAGCAGAGGCAGCAGTAGTTGTCATCGCGGGACTTTGCTGATTTCGATGGAGAGAGAAAGAAGCATAGTAGGGTGGTGGAAGGAGATAAAGGGGGTCAGGGTGGTATGGAAGCGTGGTGAAGGGTGAGAAAGGGTCAGGATGATGTGTAAGGGTGGTGAAGGGCGAGAAAGGGGGTCAGGGTGGTATGGAAGGATGGTGAAGGGAGAGAAAGGGGGTCAAGGTGGTATGGAACGGTGAGAAAGGGGGTCAGGGTGGTATGGAAGTGTGGTGAAGGGTGAGAAAGGGGGTCAGAGTGGTATGGAAGGGTGAGAAAGGGGCCAGGGTGGTATGGAAGTATGGTGAAGGGTGAAAAAGGGGTCAGGGTGGTATGGAAGCATGGTGAAGGGTGAGAAAGGGTGTCAGGGTGGTATGGAAGGGTGTGGAGGGTGAGAAAGGGGGTCAGGGTGGTATGGAAGTGTGGTGAAGGGTGAGAAAGGGGGCAGATGCTGATGGAAGTGGGGGGAAGAGAGAGGAGAGAGTGAAATGCCAGACCATGGGGGTGTGAGAGAGATGGAAGGGGGAGGCATAAAGTTTCTGGAAGGTGAATAGAAGGAGAGAAGATGCCATATAGAAGGGGCAGAGAGAGGGTAGACAGTGGATGAAAGGAAGAGAGTGACAAGAAGATGAGGAAAGCATAAACCAGAGAAGATAAGGTAGAAAAAAAATTCTATTTATTTTTTTCTTTAGGTGAGATGCATTGTTGTTTCTGTGATGTTGCATTGTATGCAGAGTCCAGCTTCTTGGTGCTTCAGTTTAACCTTTGACTACGTATTTTTATTCTATCTCCCCATTTACAAAACTGTAAAGCGTTTTTTAACATTGGCATCTGGGCTGTTACCACCGTGGTTAAAAACCACACTATAGTTTTGGGTGACGGGATAATCGTGCACCAGACGCAGCGCGCCGACAATTCGGCTGAAGACAGAAGCGCGCGGGGGAAAAAATATTTTT
This sequence comes from Geotrypetes seraphini, assembly GCF_902459505.1. Taxonomy (NCBI): domain Eukaryota; kingdom Metazoa; phylum Chordata; class Amphibia; order Gymnophiona; family Dermophiidae; genus Geotrypetes; species Geotrypetes seraphini. Next base: position 134,679,682 of record NC_047084.1, on the reverse strand, counting down.
TGAAGAGCTCCGACTGGGGGTTTGGGGTGGCAACCCCCCCACTTTATTGGTTAGTGTTTGCGCTGCCATTGCGGTGGGGGTGTGGGGGGTGAAACCCCCCACATTATAGAGAAAACGGAACTTTTCCTGAAAAAAATCAGAAAAAGTTCCGTTTTCGCTATAATGGAGATTTCCAACCCCCCGAACCCCCATCCAACAGCAGCGCGAATACTAACCAATAAAGTGGGGGGGTTGCCACCCCAAACCCCCCGTCGGAGCTCTTTAAAAATTACTTTTTCCCCCGCGCGCTTCTGTCTTGCACCGAATTGTCGGCGCTGGATTGTCAGCGCGCTGACGTCTTGCGCTCCTCTGTCTATGAACCCAGTTTTGTAAAAGGAGGAGGGGTTAGTTTGTGATTACATACTGTTTTCTGTTTTCTGTGTGTTCGAAAGACATGGTTTTCAGTTAGGATTGACTGCAGGATTGATCTGTCTGTACTAGTCTGGCTTGTTTAGTTTTACCATGGGTTTATTGATGTTGTACTGCTCATTGCAATATGTAAGATGCTGCCTTTTCCTAGGTACTCATGTGTGACATGTGGATTGTTACTAAAAATCATGTTTTTCATACAGATGGGGGGGTGTCAAAAAATGATGGGCCCCGGGTGCCACATATGTTAGGTACGCCACTGCCTACCTCAATGGATTTGCGCAGTGTTTGGCGGAGGCAGGTTAAACCCGAAATGATGAAAGCGCGCTGACTTCACATCATAGTTCGGCGTGATCTTTCCCATCTGACCTAAACTGAAGTTCTCACATTGCATTCGTGGTTTTTGCCATTTCAGAGAAATGGGCACCAAGATGATATTTTGTGCGTGGCTTCCTGTCCTCCTAATCTGTTAGCCACATCGAGTTGCGACGGTGATGTCATCCTGTGGAATCTGGTGTCTGGCCATATCCTCTCTCACCTTAACCCCTTAACCGGTGCGCAGCCGAAAGATGGAACAGGTGAGAAAAAGCTTATTATTGCGCTCTTTTCATACCACAATGCTCACATTTATGCAGCGGAGTAGCCAGGGTGAGCTGTGGCCCTCTTCCCCGCGCCCCTTCCCCGTACCTTTTAAATGTCGGCTTGAGGAACCGCCAACTCGCCCGCGTCGGCTTCGGCGCTCTCTCTGACATCACTTCCTGGTTGCGGGTTCTGGAAGTGATGTTGGAGAGAACGCCAAAGCCGATGCGAGGCGGCGAGTTGGCGGCTGCTCGAGCCGAAGTTGAAAAAAGTTGCGGGGGAAAGGAAGGGGCACATCCACGGCAGGGGGAGGAGTGAGAAGGGGGAGGCGGATAGGAGGAGGGGGGCCGGAGCCTGAAGCAAGATTGCAGCTGGCGCGAACCACCCCCCCCTCATCCCCCTACTTACTACGTCACTGCATTTATGCAATCCCTGAGAAGATGGCAGCCCTGCTCTCAACCACAGCCAGGCTTTAGGAAGGAGATGGGGAGGAGTAAAGCATTTTTTAGCTAGATCACACAAGCTGCTAAGGGTGGAAGCCAGATCAGAGGTTGGCATGGGCTGTTGGAGAGGTTTTGTGTCTTTAACATCTGAGCTACGACTGAAAGGTATGAGCAAAACCTAAACGAATAAAAGCCAGCCACATATTAGGCCAAAATTCTGACTGAACAGCCCAATACTATCCATGTAAAATGGAGCCAGTTTGGGGTGGAGTGGCCTAGTGGTTAGGCCTCAGAACCCTCAGGTTGCAGGTTCAAGCCCAGTGCCACTCCTTGTCACTCTGGGCAAGTCACTCTTTATGTGAAGTTCCTTCATTGTCCCAGGTACATTAGTCGGTGTCAGGTCAAAATCGCGCCGGGACAAAGGCGCGCCCAGACAATTGAGCGCAGTGCGCGCTGCCGCTCCGCTCTAAATTACTGTTTTTAGCGCTCCGACGGGGGGCGTGGGGGGGAACCCCCCCACTTTACTTAATAGACATCGCGCCGCGTTGTGGGGGGGGTGTGGGGGGTTGTAACCCCCCACATTTTACTGAAAACTTCACTTTTTCCCTGTTTTTAGGGAAAAAGTTCAGTTTACAGTAAAATGTGGAGGGTTACAATCCCCCAAACCCCCCATAACGCCGGCACGATGTCTATTAAGTAAACTGGGGGGGGGTTCCCCAACAAAACCCCCCGTCGGAGCCACTAAAAACTGTAATTTAGAGCGGCGCGCACTTTTGTCTTTCGCGCCGTGGTCTATGAACCCACTAGTCAGTTTAGGAGTCCTCCGGGACAGGTAGGGAGAATACTTGAATACCTGAATGTAAACCACGTTAGGTTACAAGCAGTGTATAAAACCTAAAAAATAATGGAATAAAATGATCTGGGTAGTGAAGATATTGAACTGCTAGTGAGATAACTTATGGGGTAAAATATTCAGCCAGTGACAATAAGAACACAAGAGCAACCATACTGAAGGTCCATCAAGCCCAGTATCCTGTTTCCAACAGTGGCCAACCCAGATCCCAAGTAGTAAAACAGATTTTATGCTGCTTATCCTAGGAATAAGCAGTGGATTTCCCAAAGTCCATCTTAATAACAGCTTATGGACTTTTCATTTAGGAAGTTATCCAAACCTTTTTTAAACCCCGCTAAGCTAACTGATTTCACCACATTTTCTGGCAACGAATTCCAGAGTTTAATTAAACTTTGTGTGAAGAAATATTTTCTCTGGTTTGTTTTAAATCTACTGCTTAGTAGCTTCATTGCATGTCCCCTAGTGGTATGTACAAAAGGTACGCATTTAATCGGTTAAGGTAAAGAACCAGACAAGTAAAATGAGACAAAGATCAGACTAGAGAATAACACGGTGGCTGTAACCCGTGGCTAGCTGCAGGTAGCAGCGGGTAACCTGCCGAAATGGTGGTGGTGGGGGGGGGAAAAGTGCTCACTGCAGGCACGGGGACAAGGCCATCCACCCCCCCTGTGGAGGGGTGAATGGCCTTGTCCCCACAGTTAAGGGGGGGAGGGTTGAACTCATTCAGTTTTTGAGGCTTTTCACAGAGTGAAAAAGGCTTTCAGATCCTAGACACAAATAGATATGCATTACAAGCTGGGCTTACATTTCAATATATGTAATATATGTGTGTGTGTACATGTAGATATAAAATATATGTATATGTGTATATATTTATTGTGATTTATTAATCCCCCCTTTATGACAATATTCACCCAGGGTGGTATACAGTAGGGGGCTCATAATCAAAACTTAAACACGTCTAAAACCCCGCCCAAATCGTCACTTGGACGACCTAAAAGACAGGTCATCCAAGTGTCGATAATCAAACCGACTTTCTGGATGTGTTGTGGGACTTTTTATGCCTTTGAATGCTGCTGTGTGCCCAGAACTAAAAGGGGCGTATCTGGAGGAGTGGTTAGGGTGGGATGGGGGTCGATCTGAACTTAGTCATCCTGCAGGGATAATCGAAGGTTTTACTACACATCCTGAATGGAACTTAAACGTTGTGAGTTAGACGATGTAAAAACAGGTATAAGTGCCAAAAAGGTATCCAAAGTGACCAGAAAATCACTACAGAGACAAAGTAAAGACCCCCACACACACCTCCAGTGTTCACTGTCCCCCTTACACCCCCACAAAGATCAGAATAAAAAAAGTACATACCTGTTTCCAGAACATCAGCACCTGGTATAGTAGAGCTGCACATAGGTATCTTATAGCCTGGAAGGGGTGGGCTAGTGAACCATAGAGAGGAGGACCCAGGCCCATAAGCCACTCTAACCACTACATTTATGGTGGAATATGTGCACCCCCAACCCTCCAATAACCCTACTCTACTGCCATATAGGTGCCACCTGCCGCCATAAGGGCTATTGTAGACAGGTGGGTATAGTGGGTTTTGGGGGGCTCACCATAACCTATAAGGGAGTTCTGGTGCGATGGTTATCTGGCACCCTTTTTGTGAAGTTCACACCTGTGCCATGCCTTGGTGACCAGCCCATTACAAGATTGGCCCCTCCCATGTCTAAATGGTCTTGTTCTGGACGTTTGAGACTTGCGGTATAAAGATGGACGTACTAGGCGTCTGTACGAACAATAGCCTGGACGTCCAGATAGATGATTTAAAAAAAAAAAAAATCTAAGCTAAACTATAAACTAAAACTTAGTTTTGTAGACCAGGTCATCAACCAAATGGAGCTCGACTCGGTTTACCTTAAGTGGTAACATAATACTTTAAGAGAGTAGAAAACAGAAAATCTAAATTAACAAAAGAAGCTAGTTTTCAAAATGTTTAGCTAACAGGAAAGTCTTCAGAGCTTTCCGGAAGTGAAAGAAGGAACCCAAACTTCTTAGTACGAGCGGTAAGTTATTCCATCGCTCAGTCAATTTGAAAACAAAAGAATAACTGAATCTCCTAGTAAGGGAAGGGAATAAGAGTTTTAATTTTTGAGAACTTCTTGCAAGATGAGACCTAAGGACATTCCAAGCTAAAGAAACCAAAGTAGTGAAAATGCCAAATAGGATCTTGAAAGCAATGCATTTAAACTGAATTCTGAGATGCACAGGAAGTCAACGTAATTCCATAAGCAAAGGAGCTCCATGGTCAAATGGACATTTACCAAAGATAAGCTTAGCCGCGGTATTTTGTATCATCTGAAGTCTTTGAAAGGCCCAGATATATTCTAGATGTATTTTTTGAGAATGGGCATTTTGCCACTGCCGACTTTGGGCGTCTAACACCAAACGACCAAATTCGACTTGGACGTTTGTTTTGATGATGCCCCTACGAGGTGAAGCAAAAAAAAAAAAAAAGTAACCCCCTAGAGTCTTTTTGCCGTTTTCTCAGCAGTCGCATTGAATTTCATTGAGAAATTACAGTACAGTAAAGTACAGTAAAACATTGGTTTATGAGCATAATTCATTCCAAAAACATGCTTGTAATCCAAAACACTCAAATATCAAAGCAAATTTCCCCATAAGAAATAATGGAAACTCAGACGATTTGTTCCACAACCCAAAAACCTTAATACAAATTACTATAACGTACTTATATTGCAAAACCTCGCTCATTTAGAACAGTCACTACACTCCCGCAGCGTCAGAGAGAGAAGAACCATCGGCTCAGTTGTGATGATGTGACGCGCGTATACTGTATGTACTCGTATTGCAAGACCTCACTCGTTTAGAACAGTCACTACACTCCCGCAGCGTCAGAGAGAGAAGAACCATCGGCTCAGTTGTGATGATGTGACGCGTGTATACTGTATGTACTCGTATTGCAAGACCTCGCTCGTTTAGAACAGTCACTACACTCCCGCAGCGTCAGAGAGAGAAGAACCATCGGCTCAGTTGTGATGATGTGACGCGTGTATACTATATGTACTCGTATTGCAAGACCTCGCTCGTTTAGAACAGTCACTACACTCCCGCAGCGTCAGAGAGAGAAGAACCATCGGCTCAGTTGTGATGATGTGACGCGTGTATACTGTATGTACTCGTATTGCAAGACCTCGCTCGTTTAGAACAGTCACTACACTCCCGCAGCGTCAGAGAGAGAAGAACCATTGGCTCAGTTGTGATGATGTGACGCGTGTATACTGTATGTACTCGTATTGCAAGACCTCGCTCGTTTAGAACAGTCACTACACTCCCATAGCGTCAGAGAGAGAACCATCGGCTCGGTTTTGATGATGTGACGCATGTATACTGTATGTACTTGTTCAATCCATCATCCTTTCCAAACTAGATTACTGCAATTCCATCTACCTTAGTCTAGCCAAAAAGAGTCTTCATAGACTTCAGCTAATTCAGATCACTGTAGCCAAGTTGATCTTCACAAAACGTAAATTTGACCATGTCTCCCCACTTTTGTCCAAACTCCACTGGCTCCCAATAATCGCTAGGGTTCATTTTAAATGTTCCTGCCTAGCTTTTAAAATCCTACATGGCATCCTCCCTCCTCTAATCCCTCTATCTTGGAACTCCCCGAGTCCCTACAATACGAGGCCCACCCAAAAACTTAAACTTTCCTTCCCCTCACTAAAAGGTATCCTCTATGCAGGAAAACTGGGAAAATCTCTCTTCTTCAGAATTACAGGGCTTTGGAATAACCTTACTACCCCACTACGGACTCAGGTCTCCTTCCAACTATTCCGTAAGCAGCGTCGGAGAAAGAAGAACCATCGGCTCAGTTGTGATGTGTATATACTGTATGTACTTGTATTGCAAGACTTTGCTTGTATATCAAGCTAAAATTTAATAAAATGTTTTGCTCATCTTGCAAAACACTTGCAATCCAAGGTTTTACTGTACTTATATAATCATGATACTTATTGCTATTAAAAAACCCCATTTAATTACTTTAAGCTATGGTGATTTACTGACATTTTAGTTTCACGACTTAGTGATCTGTGAGCGTTAAAAAAGTTTAAGCTAAAACACAGCAAAATGACATCATAGTAGTATAATAACGTGGTAAATAATGGCAGATAAAGACCTGAACGGTCTGGTCTCTCTCATTATTACTTCATGATTAAATTCTCTCTCTTTTTTGGAATTTCAGTGGACTTACTTACATTGCACAAAGCACTAATTTAACCCCCCCTTTTACAAAGCTGCGTTACCGAGCTGTTTCCATCAGGGCCGGCACCAAAAACGCTAGAACGGCTTTGTAAAGGAGGGAGTAAATTTGCGTATGAGATTTTTTTTTTATGCCTCTGAGGTTTACCCTGCTATACCAGCCACCTGTCACTGTAGGTGACCTGTCAAATGTGCTCCGACAATTGGATACTTTTGTCTTTTTGAGAGATACGAAATAACTCTCTTTTTTGAGGGGGAGTGGAGGGGACTCCCCCACTACACTTAAAACATTCACTTCCTATCTAGTGTTAGGGTAAGGGTTATATGATAATTATCGGAACCCTTTACATAAAGCGCCTCAAGCCCCTCCCAAGGGACGGGGCCTGAGGAGTCTGAGCAAATCAGGGCCTTTAATGTATGTATACCTTTCGCACTTGATGGGGTGGCATTTGTCGGAGTGCAATTGTCATGCGCGGATTTGTCGGTGTGCCGTCATTGTAAGGTGGAGGTTGGGATCTGAGGCTTTTTCCTCCTCATTTATCACTGTATCGGTTGCTCTTTTCCTCTGGGCACTTGTTGCATGCCCCTGTATTAGTATCTGTGATACATGTATGCACCTGTTTTGTTTCTGGTGACAAGTAGAAGTGTGTTTGGTTATTACCCTCTAATTTTACTCATGCTAGATTGGCAATAATATGCATTCTCTTTAATTGCTGCCCCCAGATGATTTAATCATCCACAAAGTTCTGTTTCTCCAGTCAAGGACCAAATGGAAGAATGAGGCAGCTTCACTGGTAGCCAGTGGACCAAAAGGTAAGTCTGAGCTGAGATGACCATTAAGATGTAGGAGAGCGGAGCTCTCTCCAGTACAATATTAGGAGTATGATGCCACTCTTCAGCTTCCAATTGCAAAGGACTACATTTCCCAGAAGGTTCAGGGACAGGAGTAAAGAATTAGTTATCTTCTCTCTAAGATGTTGGATGAGGGTCTTCATTAATAAGTTTTTTTTCTTTCTCTAATCTAACTACTTTCACTTCGATTATCAATTTTTAAGTGAATCGAGTCAAGCTCCTTTTGGGGAGATGACACGATATATAAATCCAAGATTTTGTTCTGTATTTCTTTGTATTTACATTACAAAATTTTGAACTAAAAAAAAAACAACAAAACTCAAACTGACCTGGAGTTAGTTGGAAGGTCTGAGAGAAATTACAGTGCAGGTTGTATAAATAAGATATTACAAGATATGCAGGATGAGTGGAATCAGATGCCTGCTTGTTAGTAGTTTTCACAGGATTTGGGTCTGAAAGGAATATTTAGGTAACTGCTCCTGAGATTCTGCAAAGGGATTACATGATGGTACATTTATTAAGGAGGGCTGCCAGGATCCATGGGATTTGATCTGGACTTCAAGAAGATCGGAAACTGAGCACATAGAAACATGATGGCAGTTAAAGGCCAAATAGCCCATCCAGTCTGCCCATCCGCAGTAACCATTATCTCTTCCTCTCTCTAAGAGATCCCATGTGTCTATCCCATTCTTTCACAGTCTTTGTCTCTACAATCTCTACTGGGAGACTGTTCCACACATCTACCACCCTTTCTGTAAAAACGTATTTCCTTAGATTACTCCGGAGCCTATCACCTCTTAACTTCATCCTATGACCTCTCATTCCAGAGCTTCCTTTCAAATGAAAGAGACTTGACTTATGCGCATTTACGCCACGTAGGTATTTAAATGTCTCTATCATATCTCCCCTCTCCTGCCTTTCCCCCACAGTAAACATATTGAGATCTTTAAGTCTGTTCCTATATGTCTTATGACGAAGGCCATATACCATTTTAGTAGCCTTCCTCTGGACAGATCCCATCCTTTTTATATCTTTTTGAAGGTTCGATCTCCATAATTGTACACAATATTCTAAATGAGGTCTTACCATATACAGGGACATCAATACTTCCCTTTTCCTACTGGCCATACCTCTCCCTATGCAACCTAGCATTCTTCTAGCTTTCACCATCATCTTTTCAACCTGTTTGACCACCTGAAGATCATCAATTACTATCACACCCAAGTCCTGCTCTTCTGTCATGCAAGTAAGTTCTTCACCCCCTAAAATGTACCGTTCCTTCGGGTTTTTGCAGTCCAAATGTTTTAGCATTAAATTTTAGCTGCCAAATTTCAGACCATTCTTCAAGCTTCACTAGGTCTTTCTTTTTGTTATTCATACCATCCAGGGTGTCTACTCTATTGCAGATTTTGGTATCATTCGCAAAGAGGCAAATCTTACCTGACACCCCTTCAGCATTATCTATCTATATATATAAAATCGGAGGTATGTATGTGTGTATGTGCCGCGATCACGCAAAAACGGCTTGACCGATTTGAACGAAACTTGGTATGCAGATCCCTCACTACCTGGGGTGATATGTTCTGGGGGTCTCGCGGCCCACCTGCACACGTGGGCGGAGCTACAAACAGAAAATCAGATTTCACCCATTCATGTCAATGGAAAAAATGTAAAAAGCTGCCATTCTCAGAGTAATTCAAAAACGGCTTGACCGATTTGAACAAAACTTGGTATGCAGATCCCTCACTACCTGGGGTGATATGTTCTGGGGGTCTCGCGGACCACCTGCACACGTGGGCGGAGCTATAAACAGAAAATCAGATTTCACCCATTCATGTCAATGGAAAAAATGTAAAAAGCTGCCATTCTCACAGTAATTCAAAAACAGCTTGACCGATTTGAACGAAACCTGGTATGCAGATCCCTCACTACCTGGGGTGATATGTTCTGGGGGACTCGCTGCCCACCAGCACACGTGGGCGGAGCTACAAACAGAACATCAGATTTCACCCATTCATGTCAATGGAAAAAATGTAAAAAGCTGCCATTCTCACAGTAATTCAAAAACAGCTTGACCGATTTGAACAAAACTTGGTATGCAGATCCCTCACTACCTGGGGTGATATGTTCTGGGGGTCTCGCGGCCCACCTGCACACATGGGCGGAGCTACAAACAGAACATCACATTTCACCCATTCATGTCAATGGAAAAAATGTAAAAAGCTGCCATTCTCACAGTAATTCAAACTACCTGGGGTGATATGTTCTGGGGGTCTCGCGGCCCGCCAGCACACGTGGGCGGAGCTACAAACAGAACATCAGATTTCACCCATTCATGTCAATGGAAAAAATGTAAAAAGCTGCCATTCTCACAGTAATTCAAAAACGGCTTGACCGATTTGAACGAAACTTGGTATGCTGATCCCTCACTACCTGGGGTGATATGTTCTGGGGGTCTCGCGGCCCACCTGCACACGTGGGCGGAGCTACAAACAGAAAATCAGATTTCACCCATTCATGTCAATGGAAAAAATGTAAAAAGCTGCCATTTTCACAGTAATTCAAAAACGGCTTGACCGATTTGAACGAAACTTGGTATGCAGATCCCTCACTACCTGGGGTGATATGTTCTGGGGGTCTCGCGGCCCACAACTCTATGTTGCTTGCTCAAGGGTGGGTTCACCCAAGAATTTATATGTTCTTGCTCCTGGAGGTGAAACTAAAAATGTTGTTTATAATCAAGTTTTGCGTTAGTTGTATTGTATTCATTTTGTCAAATATTTCACATTATAATTTGAATATATGTGTGTGTATGTATGTATGTTCCAGCATAACTCTTCAATGCATGGACAGATTTCAACCAAACTTGACATACACATTACTTACTATCTGAGGACAAACACTGTGGGGGTGGGAAGGGGGGATATGTAAAAATGATTGAAAATGACAGATTTTAGTATCTACCCCATAGTGTTTTCGGGCTCACAGATGAATACTCAGCATAACTCTGAAACGCATGGAGAGATTTCAACCAAACTTGGTACACATTTGACTTACTATCTGGGGAAAAATATTGTGCAGGTGGGACGGGGTAAAATACTGTGGGGGTGGGAAGGGGGTGATATGTTAAAATTATCAAAAGCGACAGATATTAATGTCCAACCCATAGTTTTCGGGCTCGCAGAGATGAATACCGACACTCCCGATGCCGTTTAAGTCTAAGTTCAGCCCCATAGAGAGGGACATTCCTTTGGGACATGTGGAGGGTAGGGGGTTGGGACATGGGGGTGGGGCATATGGGACATGTGGGGGGGGGGGTAACGTGGGGGGTGGGACATGTGGGACATAGGGGGGTGGGACATGTAGGGGGTTGGACATTTTGGGATAAATAAATATCCGGGCAACGCCGGGTAATCAGCTAGTTGCTTATAAAAATGTTAAAAAGAACAGGCCCAAGTACAGAACCTTGAGGCACACCACAGGTAACATCCCTTTCCTCAGAGCGATCTCCATTGATCACTACCCTCTGTCATCTTCCACTCAACCAGTTCTTGACTCAGTCCATCACTTTAGGACCCATCCCGAGGGAACTCAGTTTATTTATTAGACGTCTGTGTGGAACATTGTCAAAGGCTTTGCTAAAATCTAAATACACCACGTCTAGCACACATTCTCTATCCAATTCTCTTGTCACCCAGTCAAAGAAATTTATCAGATTTGTCTGACAAGACCTGCCTCTAGTGAATCCATGTTGCCTCCGGTCCTGTAATCCACCGAATTCCAGAAACTTGACCATTCTCTGTTTTAAAAATGTTTCCATTAATTTGCTTACCACAGAAGTCAGACTTACCAGCCTGTAATTCCCTACTTTTTCCTTACTTCCTCTTTTGTGGAGAGGGACCACATCCACCCTTCTCCAGTACCACTCCCGACTCTAGAGAAGCATTGAAAGGGTCAGTCAGTGGAGCTACCAGAACTTCCCTAAGTTCCTTCAGCACCCTCAGATATACACCATCTGGTCCCATCGCTTTGTCTACCTTTAATTTAGCTAGCTCCTCACGAACACAACCCTCTGAAAATCAATCAAGGTCTACCACTCCTCCATCCCTATTCGCGATTGTCTTCTGCGGTCCAACTAATGGCGCTTCAGCTGTGAACACCGAACAGAAATATTTCTTAAGCAATTCAGCCTTTTCCTTATTGGGAGTAACATTAGATCAGGAACTTACCTATCATGACCAGATTAGTTCAGTGGTTAAAAATTGTTTTTATAAATTACGTCTCATTAGATCCTTATCAAAAGTCTTAAAGCCCGAGGCCCTTAACATTTTAATACATTCATTAATCATTTCAAGGCTGCATTATTGTAACTCTTTATATCAGGGCATAACACAAAAAGAAATAAGAAGGTTACAGATAATACAAAACAATAAAAATTACACTACATAAGAACATAACATAAGAACATAAGCAGTGCCTCTGCCGGGTCAGACCACAGGTCCATCCCGCCCAGCAGTCCGCCCCCGCGGCGGCCCAACAGGTCATGACCTGCCTTAATCCCCAGAAGGGGCCCCCTTGCCCCCAAGGTTTCTCATCGAAGTCCTATCTTCCCATCAAAGTCCTAACCCTCCGGCCTTGCACCTGCACGACCTGGTGACCTGTCTATACTTATGCAACACCCCAGCACCTCCCTCAGGACCCCACGATCCCCTTTTCCCTCAGGAATCCGTCCAATCCCTGTTACTCCACTTCTACAAGCAGCTCATTGGCTACCAATCACACATAGAATAACCTTCAAAATTTTACCTTTGACTTTTAAAATGCAGCAAACTCATGCTCCAACTTTTTTACATTGTTTCTTAATACCGTATTCTCCATCCAGGGCATTGAGATCAACACAACAGCTATTGACTATCCCTTCATTAAAGATAATAGGAAGCAGAAGATCTACCATTTTCTCAGTTATAGCACCCCAGCTTTGGAACAATCTACCTATTTATATTCGTAATGAATCTTCTTTAGACAAATTCAAACGTTCCTTAAAAAGTTTTTTATTCAAGGACGCTTTTGAAAAATAGACAACACAATTTTACAAATCACCAAACTTCTTAGATCTAAATTAGACTTCTGTATAGATTACAGATTCATCTTTTTCTTTTTTTCTCTTCTTTCTTTCTTTTTTCTATTTTCTCCTTTTTGTGTTACCTACCAAATGTGCTCCCCGCTAAATGTTTTCTTTCTCTCTTTAAAGATTGTAGTTCATCCCCTTCACCTTCTGTACCAGTTATGTTTTAGAATGGATAGAATTTGACTGTAACTATGTAAAAGAGTTTTGTTCTGCCCCCCATTTTTAAAATGTTATACGCTTTGAAGCTTTTGATATTGCGTACATATCAAAAATTTAATAAACTTGAAACTTAAACTTCTACATATTCCTCCCCTTCACCTTTGAGTCTCACAATGCCACTTTTGCACTTCTTCCTCTCATTGATATATCTAAAAAAAATCTTGTCTTCCCATTTTACTGTGTCAGCTATTTTTTTATATGTTTGAGCTGGAAAGAGATTAGGTGAGATCTGTATCAATGAAGGCAACAAACTCAGTACTCAAAGGATTGAGTTGGCTTCATTCAGGGGATGGAGTTGGGCAATGTTGATTAGGAATGTACAAAGTAGACATACATATCATCCATGTCTGACAACCCTGTGAGTGCTATCTTATATCTGTTGAGAATCATATCTGCTTAAAATCACTTATGTCAGATTAAATTACTGCACAGAGAAACTAATATTTGAAGAGGAGAATGTGTTCTTTCTGAAGAGGTTCGGATAGGTGACATTAGCTCTGGCAGTGGTTCTCATCCTCATCCATAGACATATCTGTCAAGTGGGTTTTCAGGATATCAACAATGACTAAGCTGAAGATCGCGTTGCACGTGTTACCTCCTTTTGGTGCAAATCAGGCATATTCATTGTGGATCGCCTAAAAATTGTTCTTCGCTAGGAGCACTTTGAGCTTTATTTCAGTTTACACTAGGCAGTGAGGCCTTGATTCTAGACAAGACGCCTACACTTAGGTACCTAGATTGGCGCACCTAGCTGATCTAAGCTTTAATTTTTTTAATTGACTTCATTGCCGCTAATAATTGAAAGTGCCATTAAAAATCAATTAAAATAACAATATGAAAAAAGTTATATTCCGATAGGCGCCTACAACTTTGATGTAGACGTCTACATTGAGGCATCTATTGGCAAGTATGCATACTTAGGGGCAGATTTGGGTGGGGGGTGGGGGGCGGAGTTTGAACGTGGATTGAGTTAGGCATCAGTATTTTAGGCCAAGCAAACCCTGGCTTAATATACCAGTGCCTAAGGTGTATATGCCTAGTGGTGCTTAAGTCAATTTAAGTGCCACTAGACGTGATTCTACAAACATACAGTAGATGCTGCTTTTCTAGGTGCCCATCGAGTTAAGTGCCCTGAGTGCAGACTGAACAGCTGCATGTTTTGGCTACTGACTTGGCTATGGCCCGCCTCTTCACACAGTGCCTTAGACCAGTGATTCCCAATCCAGTCTTCAGGCACACCCAGCCAGTCGGTTTTTCAGGATATCCAGAATGAATATGCTTGAGGTATGTTCTCTCAGGCTTCCATATCTAGAATCATGATTGCAGACGCGGCAAGAACCAGACAAATGCAGCAATCTTGCATGGCATACAGTCTATCTCGCGCATATTCATGGTGAACATCCTGAAAAGCTGATTAGCTTTGTGTGCCCTGAGGGTTGGTTGAGAGCACCTGCTTTATAGCAGCAGGGTAGGGTGCACTTTACAGTGTCTCTGACCAGTCACATCTGTTCTAGGTTGCATTACATTCTGGAATATATTCAGGGGAGGTACAGTATTCGCTTGCTTTCCTGGAGTAAGTACTCTTTTACATTTATTTTGTCAGAATTACTATTACTTCATTGCTAATCTTTAATTATAAGAATACAAATCGTGGGTGAAATCATTTTGAATAGAATTTTTCTGAAATTATGAAAATAATTTTTCTGAAATGTGTCAGAATTCCTGTTACTTTTTTGCTAATCTTTAATTATAAGAATACAAATCGTGGGTGAAATCATTTTGAATAGAATTTTTCTTGAAATTTTTCTGAAATTATGAAAATAATTTTTCTGAAATGTGTCAGAATTCCTGTTACTTCTTTGCTAATCTTTAATTATAAAAATACAAATCGTGGGTGAAATCATTTTGAATTTTTCTGAAATACGGTAGGGAATTATGAAAATGTATGTTAAGATTAAAAGAGTTAACGAGAAGGAAACATCTACATACTATTCTGGATTCTTGAAGATTAATGTCCTGGCCTTGATCCTGGACTCTTAAAGGCAGCATGAGCTACAGTTTCCAGAGAGTGTTAACCTTTGCACACCAGCATGTCCCTGTCTGTCCCGGTGGGTTCACAAAGTCCTGGATGCCAGTTAAGCTTTGTGGGTCTGGCATCTGGTCTGTGATTTACAAAAAGAGATTATGTGCTCTGCCCTTTTCCAGTAGCTAGGTGAGACATTCTAGACTCCCACCCAGTCCTTCCTGCGCCTTTCTACTGTTTTAGTCTGTTTATGCTTCTCCAAGCTGATTCTTGGAAGTCTGTCAGCCCTCGGGGGCTGGGAAGAATTTTGTATATATGTTTCCATCTTATATGGGAGTCGTTCTGAGCGGTTGCCATTACTGTTTGAGTTACTTGAGCAGAACAGTTTGTTTCTAAGCTTGTTGCTACAAATGCCTCTTCTTCACGGTGTATTGGGTGTTTCTGAATGCTTATGTACTAACTGCAGCTGGAGCTAAGGAGCCCAGTGAAGTACAGCCGAGGCAAAAGGGAAAATCCAGAGTGGATTTCTTCTGCAAATGCACGCAGCTATGTCTCTAGAATGTCTCAAACGAAAACACGTCCAACATACCGGAACCTGAGCAATTCTTCAACGGAAGTCAGGCAGAAAAATTAACATCCATAGAAGTGAGCCTTGAGGACGTTCGTAGGCAGATAGAAAAACTAAAAACTGACAAATCCCCGGGTCCGGATGGCATACATCCAAGGGTTTTGAAGGAATTAAAGGAGGAGATAGTGGAACTACTGCAGCAAATTTGCAACTTATCCCTGAAAACAGGCGAGATCCCGGAAGATTGGAAGATAGCCAACGTTACGCCCATCTTTAAAAAGGGATCAAGAGGTGACCCGGGAAACTACAGGCCGGTGAGCTTGACTTCAGTTCTGGGGAAAATGGCAGAAGCACTGATAAAAGAAAACATTGATCAACATTTTGAAAAACATGAACTTCTGATAACCAGCCAGCATGGTTTCTGCAAGGGAAGATCGTGCCTAACGAACTTATTGCACTTCTTCGAAGGGATCAACAAACGGATGGACAAAGGAGACCCCATAGACATCATATATCTAGATTTCCAAAAAGCCTTTGACAAGGTGCCCCATGAACATCTACTCCGGAAACTGAAGAACCATGGGGTGGAAGGAGACGTGCATAGATGGATCAGAAACTGGTTGGAGGGTAGAAAACAAAGGGTAGGAGTGAAGGGTCACGAGTGGTGTCCCGCAGGGCTCGGTGCTCGGGCCGCTGCTATTTAATATCTTCATAAATGATCTAGAAACAGGAACGAAGTGCGAGATAATAAAATTTGCGGACGACACCAAACTATTTAATGGAGCTCGGACTACAGAGGACTGCGAAAAGTTGCAAAGGGACTTGAACAAATTAGAAGAATGGGCGGCGAAATGGCAGATGAAGTTCAACATTGAAAAATGTAAAGTATTACATGTGGGGAGCAGAAACTCGAGGTACAACTATACAATGGGAGGGATGTTATTGAATAAGAGTACCCAGGAAAGGGACTTGGGGGTAATGGTGGACATGACAATGAAGCCGTCGGCACAGTGTGCAGCGGCCGCTAAGAGAGCGAATAGAATGCTTGGTATAATCAAAAAGGGTATTACAGCCAGAACGAAAGAAGTTATCCTGCCGTTGTATCGGGCGATGGTGCGCCCGCATTTGGAGTACTGCGTCCAATATTGGTCGCCGTATCTTAAGAAGGATATGGCGTTAGTCGAAAGGGTTCAAAGGAGAGCAACACGTCTGATAATAGGTATGGAAAACCTGTCATATTCTGAGAGATTGGAGAAGCTGGGTCTCTTTTCCCTGGAGAAGAGGAGACTTAGAGGAGATATGATAGAGACTTACAAGATCATGAAGGGCATAGAGAGAGTAGAGAGGGACAGATTCTTCGAACTTTCGAAAAATAAGAGAACAAGAGGGCATTCGGAAAAGTTGAAAGGGGACAGATTCAAAACAAATGCTAGGAAGTTCTTCTTTACCCAACGTGTGGTGGACACCTGGAATGCGCTTCCAGAGGACATGAAATGGGGATAGAGGGGTATAGATAGAAGATTACTGCACAGGTCCTGGACCTGTTGGGCCGCCGCGTGAGCGGACTGCTGGGCACGATGGACCTCGGGTCTGACCCAGCAGAGGCATTTCTTATGTTCTTATGTCTCACCTACTGCACTGGAAAAACATAGAAACATAGAAACATAGAAACATAGAAATTGACGGCAGATAAGGGCCACGGCCCATCCAGTCTGCCCACCCTAATGACCCTCCCCTACCTTTACCTTGTGAATAGATCCCACGTGTCGATCCCATTTGGCCTTAAAATCAGGCACGCAGCTGGCCTCAATCACCTGAAGTGGAAGACTATTCCAGCGATCAACCACCCTTTCAGTAAAAAAGAACTTCCTGGTGTCACCTCGCAGTTTCCCGCCTCTGATTTTCCACGGATGACCTCTTGTTGCCGTGGGACCCCTGAAAAAGAAGATATCTTCCTCTGTCTTGACTCTGCCTGTGAGATATTTGAACGTCTCGATCATGTCTCCCCTCTCTCTGCGCTCCTCGAGTGAGTATAGCTGCAATTTTTCCAGCCGTTCCTCGTACGGGAGATCCTTGAGTCCCGAGACCATCCTAGTGGCCATTCTCTGGACCGACTCCATCCTCAGCACGTCCTTGCGATAATGCGGCCTCCAAAATTGCACACAGTACTCCAGGTGGGGCCTCACCATGGATCTATACAATGGCATAATGACCTCCGGCTTACGGCTGACGAAACCCCTGCGTATGCAGCCCATGATTTGTCTTGCCTTAGATGAAGCCTTCTCCACTTGATTGGCAGCTTTCATGTCCTCACTGACGATCACCCCTAAGTCTCGCTCTGCTACTGTTCTTGTTAGGATCTCACCATTAAGGGTATAAGTCCTGCATGGATTTTGGCTACCCAAGTGCATAACTTTGCATTTTTTGGCATTGAAACTGAGTTGCCAGGTCCTAGACCAGCGCTCCAGTAGGAGTAGATCGTGCATCATGTCGGGCATTGAGTTTTTGTCCGTTGTGCTTTTGCCCACTACATTGCTTAGCTTGGCGTCATCGGCGAATAGTGTTATTTTACCTCGGAGCCCTTCTGTCAAGTCACTTATGAAGATATTGAACAGGATCGGGCCCAAGACCGAGCCTTGGGGCACTCCACTGATCACCTCTGTCATTTCAGAGGGGGTGCCGTTTACCATAACCCTTTGAAGCCTACCTCCAAGCCAGTTCCCAACCCATTTTGTCAATGTCTCGCCCAATCCTATAGAACTCATTTTACTTAGCAACCTGCGGTGTGGTACACTGTCGAATGCTTTGCTAAAGTCCAGGTACACGATGTCCAAGGACTCCCCAACATCTAGCTTCCTCGTCACCCAGTCAAAGAAGCTGATCAGGTTGGATTGGCAGGATCTCCCCTTAGTAAATCCATGTTGACGGGGATCCTGCAGGTTCTCCTCATCAAGGACACTAACACAAAAAGTGTTAGTGTGTTGAGCTACGCGCAGACGAGGAAGGGAGGAGAGGATTGCCACCACCTACTGCATTCAATAATACAGTCCACACACGCACACCAGGATCTCTTTCTAAAAAGGAAAACGTAAATTAGTTAAAAAAAAATAAATTATACAATCCACACAGGATTGTGGTGCAAAGTACTGTGATTCCTATTTTTGATTATTATAACAGTTTGTTGAGTGGATTATCAAAGAACGCTCTGCGGAGCCTGCAAATTGCTCAAAATCCAACCGCACATATTTTATATGGCTTGTCTAGATTCGAATATATTTCACCTGTTCTCAAGTAGAGAATGACATGGGGACAAAATTTTCCCCGTCCCCGCAGATACTAAATTTTCCCTGTCCTGTCCACGTGAGTTTTGTTGCTGTCCCTGTACCTGCCCCATTCCCGTAAGCTCTGCCTTAACCGCACAAGCCTCAATCACTTATGATTTTAAAGTGTTTGAGGCTTGTGCAGGTGAGGATGGAGCCTGCAGGATTGGGGGCAGGGACAGGAAAAGAACTTGCGCGGACGGTACGGGAAAATGAGCTCCCACGGGAACAGGGAAAAATTTGTCCCCCGTGTCATTCTCTATTTTCAAGTAATTGCATTGGTTACCAATTATGTTTCATATTCAATATAGAATCTTACTTTTAGTTTTTAAGGTTGTCCCTGGTCAGATTTCTGTTGTGATAGCTTTGTCACTGCATTTACATCAGCCAGTCTGATTGCTTAGATCTGAGTCTAGGAATTTATTGAATGTGCCTTCTTTTCGTACTGTGTTTTTGGATGAATATAGGTTGTCCATTTTTTATATTATTGGTCCTGTTTATGGAATGAACTGCCATTGAATATATGTGGAATTAAAAGATTGGACAATTCTAAAAAGAACCTAAAGACATTTTTATTTTAGAAAGCTCTTGGGATTATAAGATCCAGTCCCAGGTATGCTGTTTAAGAAATTGCTGTATTTGAATATGTGTTTCTTCATTGATTGTTTTAACTTCATATGAGCAGATCAGACGCCTGGTTTCGGGGAATTCCCTGTATTCTTCCTTCTCCTGTCTTCTTCTGTAAGGCTGTGGCCAGCTTTGGTACGAACTGAAGAGGGAAGCAGAGACCACAGAGAAGGAGGAGAAGTTGAAAAACTGTGATTGACACCTTCTACAGTATGCTCATGAGCACAGATGGATAACCCTATGGTTCAGTATACCATCCCTATCTACTGGAAAAGATATTATTAAGAACCTAATCTCTTTTTTTATGCTGCAGAAGTTAAACTGCTTCTGCCATAGAAATGTACAGGGCCTTTTTTTTTTTTTTTTTTGGGGGGGGGTTGGCTTTTGGAAGTTGCAGTCCAATCTGATCCATTTTTACACTGGCTGTGTACAGTAATTGCTTCAAATTTTTTGTATTGTACACCACTGAATACTCTTGTCAATAGCGGTATATCAAAATAATCAATCCAATTCAATCCAAATGTTTTCACCCTTTTTTTCCTCATGCCAAATTTAATATCTAAAAGAAATTATGTTAAATTCTGTGTTATTTTGCCCCCTAGACAGATTGGCATTCTGGACCCCTTCTGTATAATTCTTTCCAACTTCTATTTGGTTGAAAAAAAATAAAGGAAGAATGTGGGAATTCTATGTTATTAAAAGATGCTGTTTTACTCCTCGGGATCTAGCTATGTAATTGTAACCTGGGTTGGCCACTGTTGGAAACAGAATACTGAGCTTGATGGACCTTCAGTCTGTCCCAGTATGGCAGCTCTTATTTTTTATGTGAGTCAAGTATAGAACAATCGAGCTATTGTGACATCACTGATGAGGTTGGCTCTTAGGCATTGGTGGAATGAGGCATTATGGCATCACAATCTCAGCTCTGGAATGTTGCTACTCTGTGGGTTTCTGCCAGTTACTTGGGACCTGGGTTGGCCACTGTTGGAAACAGGATACTGAGCTTGATGGACCTTCGGTCTGTTCCAATAAGGCAAGCCTTTCCTCTTGACTTTGATTTGCTCTTTATCTCCAGTCTCTGTACAGATCTGTTATCAGTGACCTTTCCACCAATGCCGATGATTCTCTCTTGTGTGCAGCTGACCAGCTTGGTCATGTGTACATCTGGCACATATCTATGTATGCACATCACGGCCGAGAAGCGCAACCACCAGTCTGTAAGTAAAATTTCAGCTGCCTTACAGAATATTCATTTATCTTATTATATAATAAAAATAATTATTTTGCCTTCATTGTGCAGTGTTTCAGACCTGGAGAGCTCACAACTGCAATATCACAAGGTAAGGTCAACTTATCCAACAAGGAAAGAAATCATATGACCCATGAAATAAGGATCTTTGTGCACACATAATTTTACATCCCTTACCCTTCAGCCAGTTTCCTAAATTTCAGCATTGACCTGTAGCCAGTCTCCTGCCCTGCACTTAATCCCATGACTTTTTTTTCCAAAATCTTCTGTTCTTCAGCTATTCCCCAGTTTCAATATATTTGTTTTTTGGGGTATTTTGGTTCTTGATTTTGAGGGCTTACCATATATACTCGAATATAAAGCAACCCGAATACAAACCAAGGTAACCTTTTTTCCCTCCAAATAGGAGGAAACAAGGTTGACTCGAATATAAACCAGTAGGTTAATATTCTAGTACCCTGTCCTGCCTGGCCCTGCATCCAGCCTCCCCTCACTCCCTTTCCTGCTCTGCCAGGCTCTGCACCCAGCTCCCCCTCCCTTCCTGCCAGGCTCTGCACCAAGCTCCCCTCCCTCCTTGCCCTGCCAGGCTCTGCATCCTGTCCCCCAACCGATGCCTTGCAGGCCTCCACCGGGTCTGTCGCAAGAACTGGTGGTCTAGTGGTAGACTGGGGCATGAGGGATCCCTCCTACCTCCTGTCTCGGCTGACTCAAATAACTTTTACCTCACTCCCGCCTCCTCAATGTACCTTTTGAATCCCTGTTGGTCCAGTGATGAACCATGCAGAGCCGCTAGCTGAATGGCTGCCGTTAGCATTCTGAAGCGGGGGTAGAGTATGGAACCTCCCCAGTACACTTATAACTGGTCACGCTCCTGTTGGGGGGGGTTGGGAGGGGGAACCCCCCAGTACACTGAAAACTTCTGTTCTCTCGCTGTTCGGGAGTTTTCAGTGTAGTGGGGGGGGTTTTCCCCCACACACATTCCCAGTGGGAGTGCGAGCAGTTAGAAGTGTACTGGGGTTTCCCCCCCTCAGAATGCTAATGGTAAGGCATAAATGCGGTGGAACCAGCAGCACATATTTGTCCTGCGTGCAGGTGTCGGCGCACGATTGTCAGTGCGCCAATGTCCGCGCTTTTGACATGCTACCACAGCAAGGGTATAGGGGATGTACAGTGCTCCCCTGGTCATTCGCAGTCCGTGATTCGCGGTATTTTCTGACTGCAAAGGGGAGGCAGGAGAGGGCAGTTGGAGAGGCACGAGAGGGCAGCCGGAGCGCAGGCGAATGAAGGAAATCACTCGCTTTATGCTCCGACCGCCTCTTCCTGTACTAAAGTTTAGCCTTACCAATCAGGAGCTGCGTGTCAAAGCTAAACCTAAAATTAGAAATTTTGGTTATAAATAACCCATGCAACTAGCATATTGTGATTGGGTTTAAGAGATCATGTGATTGTATGTAGCATCCCATTTCCTGCTTGAATGCCTGGGGGCTTGTACTGATATGGTTACCTGATACATCATCTTTCGGTGACTGGTCAAAAGTGTGCGTCAACAAAGGTGCGCCGACAACTCAGCACAGACAACTGAGCGCAAGACGGAAGCGCGCCGAAGAAAAACAGTATTTTAAAGGGCTCCGATGGGGGGTGTGGGGAGAAACCCCCCCACTTTACTTAACAGAGATCGCGACGGTGTTGTGGGGGGTTTGAAGGTTGTAACCCCCCACATTATACTGAAAACTTCACTTTTTCCCTAAAAAAGAGGGAAAAAGTAAAGTTTCCAGTAAATGAGGGGGGTTACAACCCCCCATAACGCCGGCACAATCTCTATTAAATAAAGTGTGTGGGGGGGGGGGTTCCCCACCAACACCTCCCGTCGGAGCCCCTTAAAATACTGTTTTTCTTCGGCGCACTTCCACCTTGCGCTCAGTTGTCTGCGCTGGGTTGTCGTCGCGCCTTTTTGTCTATGAACCTCATCTTTCTGCTCTGCACTGACTAAGATGATTTCTGCTGTATGACTGCATTGAATTAACTGAATGCAAACACTCTGCGTATGTGGCATCTCTCTCTCTTGGGGCAGTATCATCCTGGTGAAGGGGCAGCAGCTGTGTCTTACCTCTTCGCTGGACTGCACTGTGCGGCTGTGGAGCTTGCAGGGGGAACATGTCGGTGAGTGCAAGAAAAGTGTTGGCAGGCAGCACAAACCTCAGGTAATAAGGGTCTGATTGTGGGCCTTGACGTGGTTGTGTTAGATATAGGCGTCAGAACGGGGGAGGCCACAGGGGCCTGGCCTCCCCATAACTTGGCAGGGAGGAGCCATAGGCATCTGCGCCAATCAAGGCATCTGTAACGGGGAGAGTGTGGTGCAGTGGTTAAAACTACAGCCTTAGCACGCTGGGGTTTTGGGTTCCAACCCACGCTGCTCCTTGTGACCCTGGGCAAGTCACTTAATCCCCTCATTGCCCCAGGTACATTAGATAGATTGTGAGCCCACCACGACAGACAGGGAAAAATGCTTGAGTACCTGAATAAATTCATGTAAATCGTTCAGAGCTCCCCTGGGAGAACAGTATAGAAAATGGAATAATAGTGTGAAAAGTTTCAGCCTCTGATAACCAGAGCTGCTATTGTGACATCATAATGCCTCATTCCACCAATAAGAGCCAACCTCATCAGTGATGTCACAATGGCTTCATTGTTCTGTACTTGGCTCACTTCTGCTATTGTATTGGAGGAGAGTGTGGCGCAGTGGTTAGAGCTATAGCCTCAGCACCCTGAGGTTGTGGGTTCAAATCTACACTGCTCTTTGTGATCCTAGGAAAGTCACTTAATCCCCCCATTGCTCTAGGTACATTAGATAAATTGTGAGCCCTCCAGGACAGACAGGGAAAAATGCTTGAATACCTGAATAAATTCATGTGAACCATTCTGAGCTCTCCTGGGAGAACGATATAGAACATTGAATGAATGAATAAAAAATCTTCAGGCAGCCAGCAGTGGCAATGAGGTGAGCCTGCTGCCATTGGCCTGGAACCCTTCATTCTGCAGCATCCCGCCTATGGGGAAACAGGAAGTAGCTGCAGAATGAAGACTTCCAGGGCTCGTTGATGCTGCCCAGAGATTTAAAATTACAGTGACTATGGAAGGTAGGTGGGGGAGTCAGAAGCTGGAGAGAGAGGGCGTGCCATAGGATCCCATTGGGGCTAGGGCAGAACTTTTGGGACCCCCAAAACAAAAAAAGAGTTTTGTTGTTTGTGGTGCTAGACATGGTTGACGTGTGTTAGTAGCTGTAAAGAAGTCAAGGAAATGAGTCTTGATTGTGCCAGAGAGTATGGCAACCATTGAGTGAACCTCTCAAAATGCCCAGGGTGATACATCCTCCCTCACTCCTTCCCATTCTCAACTATGGCATCCCTCTAAATCAGGGGTGTCCAACCTGCGGCCCAGTGAAGTATTTTGTGCGGCCCTGGTCAAGGGCGATTCAGTGTTTTCCTCTGCTGCCCCTGGGTGTTTACCGTCTTGCCGGCTCCCTCCTCTGTCTTGCTGCAGCGTTTGCGAGTTTATGCAGCCCCAGAAACATTTTTTTCAGCCAATGCGACCCAGGGAAACCAAAAGGTTGGACACCCCTGCTCTAAATCTATGTCCCCACACCACATGGGACTGGTTTTTCTCCTCCCCCTTCCCAAATGGGACTGACATGTCTCTAATACCCATTTTCCCAATCCCCCTCCACTGCAATGAGCTGAATGTCTCAAACTGAGTGCCTCTACCTCACCCTACCAGGGCCTTTCCTGTACAGAAACCGACTTACATCAGAGGTGAGTCACAGCACAGGAAAGACCCTTAAGGGGCTATACAGAAACACTCTGTTTCAGACACACAGCACATTTTGAGGACTGCAGTGAAGAGGGGAGTGTGAAAAAGGGGATTAGAGACATGTTAGTCCCATTTGGGAAGGGGGAGGGGAGGCTACTGAGCAGGTGTTCTTTGTAGGAGTCTCCCACTGAATATGGGAGACTTGGCAGGTCTGCCTTCTTAAATCTCTCGCTTTCCTCAAATCATTGTCAAGTTGGAGTATGAGGTAATTTGTGATTCTTGCCTGCCTATGTGAAGGTGGCAGAACTGAAGCGTCACCTAAATAAGAACTTATAGATAATGCACCAGATTGGTTATATTTGGAATGGCGCCTTATGTTTCCCTTAAATTTAGTTCACCTTCCAAGTATTAACATCCCTAGAAGATACAGAGAAAATAAAATATTAATGGATACTTGGAAAACGTTGAGATTTATAAGTAAATTAACACCTATCCCAATAAACAAATCAACTAATCAATCTCTATGGATAAACTCCAAGATCAAAATTGGCGGAGCTCAAATCCTTTGGAAGAACTGGATTATTGCAGGCATTAGATCTCTAGATGACGTTATTTCAGAAGGTAAACTGCTGGATTTTTCACAATTGCAACATAGATTTGGTCTTAGTAAAACACAAAGTTTTAAATGGTTGCAATTGAAGCAGGCCATTCAGGTTGGGTTATCTGAATGGAAAACATTAAATAATCAATATAGTTTAAAGTTCTTATGTTTTCAAGCAGACTTCCTAGGACATCAAGCCGCATTGTGGTATAAATTAATATCTGGATATATGAATAAAAAACCAAAAAATGGTCTAAGAGATATTTGGAGCATTGAGATTAAGCATCAAATTAATGCATCTCAATGGCCACTAATTTGGTCTTGGAGAATGAGATGTACAGTGTCAGCATCTATGAGACAAACTTGGTTCTTTTTATTACATAGAGTGTTTTGGACCCCTACACGTTTGCAAAAATTAGATAGCTCTAAGTCCAATAAATGCTGGCACTGTAATCTGGAACCAGGGACATTAGATCACTTACTATATCATTGTCCCTACATTAAAAGTTTTTGGAATTCAATTTGGCCACAAATTAATAAATTGATGGAAAATCATATAGCAATATCATATGATACAGTATTATTTGGAATGATGATGAGGAAAAAAAGTCAAATTTCACCAGAAAATAACAAGCTTTTATTAATTATGACAGGGGTTGCCATTCAGCATATAACCAACAATTGGAAGAATTATAATAACCTAAATTATACATTTTGGTGGAATACAATATGTCATATATTCAAAATGGAAAGAACAATAGCAATACAAAGAGGGACATATACTAAATTTATAAAAATATGGGGGCCATTGACAAAATACTACAATGAATAAAAAGTAAGATTTTTCTTCTTCTTTTCTTCTTTTAAATATCTTCTTTGTGACACACATAGAGGGAGGGTAGTAAAAATAATTTTACATAACAAACTATAATATGATATATAATATATAATGTATGATTGAAAAGTAATAGGGTGGGGGGAGGGAGAGGGATAAAATATATTTAGAATATAATGTATTAGATATAAAAGTGATATTGTGTATTTATCAATTGTATTTTAATATTTTGTACACTTCATGTAAAATTTGAAAATAAAAAATAATATGGAAAAAAAGAAAAAAAAAAAAAATAAGATTTTAGACAGTGCTGGGGAAGAGCCTGCTGTCTTGGTCTACATGGGTACCAATGACATAGGAAAATGTGGCAGAGAGGTTCTAGAAGCCAAATTTTGTGACCCATCAAATGTGCGCAGGTCATTGGCGTGCCGACAATTCCGCCTGGACATTTGCGTGCAGGACAAATGAGCGCCACCCTATGCCTTCCCATTTTCACTCTGAGGGTGTGTGTGTGGGAATTTCACCACTACATTTGCGATTTTATTGAAGGCAGGTGCGGAGGAGGGGAGGGGACCCCCGCACTAACAACTCACACTGTAAGCGTTTGCCCTTCCCGGGCACTCTCGTTTGAGGGGGTGTTCAATGCTAACACGAACATTACGCAATCCCCCCCCACTACACTTAGAATTCCGCCTTGACAATTCTCCTCCCTTCATGCGCGCACTTGTTGGTGCGCGCATATGACGGAGCAGAATTCTCGGCGTGCCAATGTCTTATGTGACGGTGTACCCCAAATTTAGACTCTTAGGTAGGAAGCTAAAACCCAGAAACTCAAGGGCAGCATTTTCAGAAGTGCTCCCCATTCCATGCGCAGGCCCCAAGAAATAGGCAGAGCTCCGGAGCCTCAATGTGTGGATGAGATGAAGGTACAGGGAGGAGATTTTAGATTTCTTAGGAACTGGGTGATATTCTGGGAAAGGGGGAGCCTATTCTGCACTGATGGGATCCACCTTAACCAGGATGGAACCAGGCTGCTTGTATCAATGTTTAAAAAGGAGATAATACAGCTTTTAAACTAGAAACTTCTTCCCATCTTCTCCATAACTCACCGATACTATCTGATTTACTCTTTACCTTCGCAAGAAATGACCTACAATCTTACTTTGTAACCCTCCTTTTATATCTATTTTGTAATCCGCATTGAACTGCAAGGTAATGGCGGAATAGAAATCTCTAATGTAATGTAAAACTGGGGGAAAGCTGTCTTTCGCTCAAAAGTGCAAGACACCTTTAAAAAATATCACCAAAACAGGGAAGATGGAGCATCCCACTAGCGCAGTTGCAATAGAGACCATAGTAGACCAAGTGTCCTTATATATACTGTAGAGCAGACAGATTTTAAAGATTGCAAATTATCCATGTCCACTGCTGAACAAGTTGTAAATAGGAATGGCAAACATTGTTTGAAATGTCTGCATGCAAATACCAGAAGCCTTAGAAACAAGATGAGAGAGTTGGAATACATTGCACTAAATGAAAAGATAAATATAATAGGCATCTCTGAGACTTGGTGGAAGGAAGATAACCAATGGGATCACAGTGATAGCGTAGATTGAATTTGTGGAGGTGTAGCATTATATGTTCAGGAGGTCCTTGAATTAAATAATTTAAAAATTTTACAGGAACCAAAAAACACTTTACAATCCAGATGGAAATTCCATGTGTAAAAGGGAACAGGATAGTGATAAGAGTGTACCACTGCTCATCTGACCTGGATGAATAGACATATGCAAATATGTTATCATTAATTAGGGAGGCTAACAAACTGAGTAGCACAATAATAATGAGTGATTTCAACAGGACATGCTAGGGAGGTAGTAAAATACCTTGATGAAATCAAGGACTGCTTTTTGGAGCAACTGGTTTGGGAACCAACAAGAGGTGAGGCAACTCTAGACCTGGTCCTTCGTGGAGAGCATGATTTGGTGCGGGAGGTAATGGTGCTCAGCCACTTGATAACAGTGATCAGAACATGATCAGATTTGATATAATCTCTGGAGAAAGTGCACAAGGGAAATCTGATACAATAGCATTTAACTTTTAAAAAGGAGACTATGGTAAAACATGATGGCAGATAAAAGCCAAATGGCCCATCTGGTCTGCCCATCCGCAGTAACCATTATCTCTTTCTTTCTCCGAGAGATCCCACGTGTCCATCCCAGGCCCTCTTGAATTCAGACACAGTCTCTGTCTTCATCACCTCTTCCGGGAGACTGTTCCACGCATCTACCACTCTTTCCTTAAGAAATAAGGAGAATGGTAAAAAAGAAATGTAGAGGAGCAGCTACAAAGGTTAAAAATTTATATCAGGCATCGAAGTTATTAAAAAAATCGCTGCACAGAAACGGGAGAAAACCCCTGCGCCAATAAAGCCGGTCAAGAAAAAGTAGGGATAAAGAGATGTTTCAACTGGAATCTTTATTCAAATATTGTGGTATAGACTTGACTCAACTCAACAAAGCCAGTGTTTCAATGCTTATAAAGGCATCTTCCCCAGGAGTCTACAATTACACAAATATATAACACTGTATGAATTAAAATACAACAGACCCTCAATATTCGCGGGGCGAAGCCGGCCTGTGAATATTGAAAAATCGCGGATAATTTTTAGGGCCGGCTCTGACCTACCCCCGCCTTCCTCCTGTGTGCCGGACCTTCCCCAGACCTTACCTAGTGGCCTAGCAGCGACGCAGGACAGGATCGATCTTCCTACGCTCCTGCCCCATGCAGAGCCATCATCAAAATGGCTGCCGTGAGTTTCCATTGTAGTCCAACGGGAACTCACTGCAGCCATTTTGATGACGGCTCTGCATGGGGGCAGGAGCGTAGGAAGATTGATCCTGTCCTGCGTCGCTGCTAGGCCACTAGGTAAAGTCTGGGGAAGGTCCGATGCAGAGTTTTGGGTTTTTTTAAAATCGCGAATAACCAAATTCGCGGGTACTGAAATCGTGGATTCAGAGAGGTTACTGTACTTAACAAAATAAAAAAAAATAGCCATCTGTGTAAGTACAAGAAATAAAGAATACATCTAAAAGAACACCAACCATGTGAATAAATAGTTAAGACTTAAAAAAATATTATAAACAGAGGGGATACCTCTACTTCAGAAAGAGGGGAAAAGCCTGGCTCTTCACCCAAGCCTTTAATACATAGGGTGATTGACTGTACACTCATTGTGCACCAGGACTAGCTTGCCACACGGGATAGGAGGTAATGTCCTATTATGGATTAAGAACTGGTTAAAATATAAATAAAAAACAGAAAGAAGTGTTAAATGGTCAATATTCTCAATGGAGAAGAGTAATTAGTGAAGTTCTCCAGGGTTCTCTGCTGGGACTACTGCTTTTTAACATATTAGTGATCTAGAGATGGGAATAACTAGTGATTAAATTTGTTGATGACACAAAGTTGTTAAGAGGATTGTGAGAAATTGTAGGAGGACTTTGTGAGACTGGGACCTAGATACACTAAACTCCCAGATTGTCTAATGAACGTCGCTAAACCAGTTTGAACAGGTCTAGCGAAGACCTAATTTGCCGATCTGATGTAGGTATTTACGTGGATGGCGCATGTGTACAGGTCCGGTGGTGTTTACATTCCTGCAGGGTGTACACTGGGATGCTACGGCGCCTGGGAAAGCATGGCTAATACCGCCTGCGGATTCACCGCTTCTGCTCCACACAGCGCCATGCCTGCTTCTGCAGCAGTACCGAGCCCAGCTCCAGAAGCAACGGTGGCTGCTAAGACAGGAGCAGCAATACTGGGGAGCCACCCAGGCTGCGGTTCTTTTCCTCTTCCTCCTCCTCTGGCGGCTCAGCTTCTTTCTCCTTTTTATTTTATTCAGGTACATTAGTTTTTGGGTTGTGGGACGAATCATCTGGGCTTCCATTATTTCCTATGGGGAAATAAGCTTTGATATATGAGTGCTTTGGATTGTGAGCTTGCTTCTGGAATGAATTATGCTCGCAAACCAAGGTACCACTGTAATGCCTTTGTGGTGCTCCATAGTGCAACTGCACCTCAAATACTGTGTGCAATTCTGGTTGCTGCATCTTAAAAAAAGATATAGACGAATTAGAAAAAGTACAGAGAAGAGTGACAAAAAAATGATCAAATGATTGGGATGACTTTCCTTATAAGGAAAGGCTAAAGTGGTTAGGGCTATTCAGCCTGAAGAAATGATGGCTCAGGTGAGATATGATAGAGGTCTATAATATACTCAGTGGAGCAAGTAGATGTTTACTCTTTTCAAAAATACTAGAATTAGGGTCTATGCAATTAAGCTACTAAGGGCTCCTTTTACTAAGCTGTGTTAACGTTTTTAGTGCATGTAGCATTTTAGCGCGCGCTAAACCCGCACTATGTGGCTAGAACTAATGCCAGCTCAATGCTGGCGTTAAAGTCTAGTGCACGTGGCAATTTAGCGCACGCTATTCCGCGCGTTAAAGCCCTAACACGGCTTAGTAAAAGGATCCCTAAGCAGTAGATTTAACAAACCAGAGAAAATATGTCTTCACTCAACATATAATTAAACTCTGGAATTCATTGCCGTAGTTAGTATGTGATAAAAGCAGTTAGCTTAGCAGAGTTAAAAAAAAAAACACATTTGGATAATTTCCTATAAGAGAAGTCCATAAGCCATATTTGGGAAAATCCATTTCTTATTCCTAGGATAAGCAGCATAAAATATGTTTCCTCTAACTAGGTAGTTTTAATATGAAGGCTCCATTGCAACTCCACTGTCTGCTGGGTTTTATGTTCTAGGTCTGAGACATGTTGCTGGTAGGCAGTAAATTTCAAACGTTATACATTGTTTATCCAGAGATGACTCTAAGGTAATTTTATTTATTTATAGTGTTTCTATACCACGCATAGCCTAAGTGGTTCACTTCAGGTAGTCAAGCATTTTCCCGTCTTGGTGGGCTCACACTTTACCTAATGTAACGATTTCAGCTATCCATGTCAAACTTATGATTGTCGGCCCCGAGGAGTTCCCCATTGCCATCATGGAGTCTGTCAGCCTGATCTGTTCACAATCTTCCTTCTGGATTTTCACTGCCATAATCTTCAATGTTCATAGAATGTGAGTTCTGTGAAAGCCAAGTAATACCGACTGTGTTTCCCAGGATAAAGAATTGCTATTTTGTTGAGAGGTTTTAGTGATAGGGTTTGGGGCCTGGGAACTTGTCTCTCCCACATCTGCCTCTCAGTTAGGATCCATTCGACTCTAACCAAGCTTTTAATAATGCTAGTAAATTTTGGTTAATATGAACTTATAATTGTAAATAAAACTTTGCAAAAATGAAAAAGCCAGCCTTTAGATGATATATTTGCTGCCTTACCTGCTTTATGTAGGTACATTTGGACAGGAGCAATTGTGGGATCTTAAGGAAAAGTCTTCCTGGAAGGGTTCTCGCAGCCTGGATGCTATGGAAGCACCAGCAAAACAAGTTTCAGAAACTTCACTAAACTCCACAGAGATGGAAAACTCCAGCATAGGGGTAACTATTTTGCTCTTGCCTAGTTCTCCTCTTATTTGCAAACTTGTACCTTCAAACTTACCCTGCCATCATGATCTTCTTCGCCTCATCCCCTACACACACAATGGTGTCCTTCAGGGATGGATCCTGCCTCCAGTCTTAATTTAGTGTCTTCCTGTTCTCCTCAGTTACTTTGATTTATAGTTTTGACTTTAGCCTCTTTTAATTTGCCGATGTCCAAATTCTTGCATGCTTTGAGCTTTGCAACTTGAAGCTGTCAATAACTGCCAAAACATAAGTTTAAGTTCAATTCCTCCAAGCCTTAGACTTAGTAGATAAAGATAGGTTGTTCACCCTCTCCAAGGTAGAGAGAACGAGAAGGCACTCTCTAAAAAAGGCACTGACTAAAAAATGCTTCTTCATCCTTTGGAAACTGAAAACCATAAAAAAATACTTCGACCCGCTATCCTTCAGAATATTGGTACAATCACTGATTTTATCCACCCTGGACTACTGTAACATTGTCTACTTGGGAATATCTAAAAAAAATGTGAGAAAACTGAGAATAGTTCAAAATACGGCCATCCGTCTAATATTCGGACTAAAGAAGAGCGATCATGTTAGTCCATTCTACAAACTCCTTCATTGGTTACCAATTGAAGCACGAATTCTATTCAAATTCTCCTGCCTCTGCTATAAACTAATCTGGGGACTGGCCCCCAGCTACCTACTACCTCACTTCGAATTCCACTCCTCTATTAGGCCTACCAGAAACCGTAACCTCTTTACCTACCCAAATATCATAGGCTGTAGATATCGCACCTTCTTTAATAGAACATTCAAATTCCAAGCAGGTAGACTGCAAACTTGGACAGGCTACTTCACTTATGCCGCCAGAGAATCATATAGTATCTTTAGGAAAGAACTAAAAACCACATTGTTTAAGAAATTTATAACCTAACCAGACTTCTCCCCTAAAATCGGAGCCTCCTCCCATCCCAAGGAGTCCATCTACCCTCTTCTGCCAAAATTTCTATCTTTAATTGTTACCAGTTTTTCCCACTGGTGCCCGTCCTTCGTTCAAATGTACCAAGTTAACAACTTACTTCTCATCAACATCTTATGTTATCTTTTTCACCTTCGCAGCCTTGCACCTTTGTAACTCAAAGCGCAATCTCCTTTCTCTTCTCCTACTTATGATCTGAATATCGTCGACTGTATAATGCTACTCATTGTGAAACCATGTAATACACAGCCCTGTAACTCTCCTGTTACTATCACTAGATATTCAATGCTATACTCTGTAATTCGCTGTCTGTACAGTTTCTCTTCATTGTAAACCGCCTAGAAGTCGCAAGATTGTTGGCGGTATATAAGAATAAAGTTATTATTATTATTAAAACTGAAATGGGATACATTCCATATGAACGTAAGGAAGTTCTTCTTCACCCAGAGAGTGGTAGAAAACTGGAACGCTCTTCTGGAGTCTGTCATAGGGGAAAACACCCTCCAGGGATTCAAGACAAAGTTAGACAAGTTCCTGCTGAACTGGAACGTACGCAGGTAAGGCTAGTCTCAGTTAGGTCACTGGTCTTTGACCAGCGTGAGCGGACTGCTGGGCACAATGGACCACTGGTCTGACCCTGCAGCAGCAATTCTTAAGTTCTTATGAAAAATAAACTTATTAGCAGCATTGAAATTCAATACGACAGACTAAAATGGTTAAGGGGCCGGAGGAGTTGCCGTACAGCGAGAGATTGGAGAAACTGGGCCTCTTCTCCCTTCAAAAGAGGAGACTGAGAGGGGACATGATCAAAACATTCAAAATAATGAAGAGAATAGACTTAGTAGATAAAGACAGGTTGTTCACCCTCTTCAAGGTAGAGAGAACGAGAGGGCACTCTCTAAAATTGAAAGGGGATAGATTCCGTACAAACGTAAGGAAGTTCTTCTTCACCCAGAGAGTGGTAGAAAACTGGAACGCTCTTCCGGAGTCTGTCATAGGGGAAAACACCCTCCAGGGATTCAAGACAAAGTTGGACAAGTTCCTGCTGAACCAGAACGTACGCAGGTAAGGCTAGACTATTATGGCACTGGTCTTTGACCTGGGGACCGCCGCATAAGCGGACTGCTGGGCACAATGGACCACTGGTCTGACCCAGCAGTGGCAATTCTCATATTCTTATAATTTCCTATAAGAGAAGTCCAAAGGCCATTATTAAGCCACTACGCCACAAGGATTGTGAAAAATTGCATGAGGACCTTGTGAAATTGAGAGACTGGGTGTCAAAATAGCAGATGACGTTTAATGTGAGCAAGTGCAAAGTGTTGCATGTGGGAAAGAGGAACCCGAACTATAGCGATGTGATGCTGGTTTCTATGTTAGGAGTCACTGCCCAGGAAAAGCATCTAAGTGTCATTGTTGAGGATACATTGAAACCCTCAGCTCAATGTGCAGCGGCTGCTAAGAAAGCAAATAGAATGTTAGGAATTAGGAGAGGAATGGAAAACAAATGAAATGTTATAATGCCCTTGTATCGCTCTATGGTACTGCCACACCTCGAATACTGTGTGCAGTTCTGGTCGCCATATCTCAAAAAAGATATAGCAAAGGTACAGAGAAGGGCAATGAAAATGATAAAAGGGATGAGACAACTTCCCTAAGAGAGGTTAAAGTGGCTAGGGCTCTTCTGCTTGGGGTGATATGATAGAGGTCTATAAAATACTGAGTGGAGTGGAAAGGGTAGATGTGAATCCTTTTTTTTTTACTCTTTCTAAAATTACTAGGACTAGGGGGCATGTGATGAAGTGGAGAAAATATTCTGGACTTCAATGCTGGAGAATGTGGTGAAATCAGTTAGCTTGGCAGGGTTTAAAAAAGCTTTGGATAATTTCCTAAAAGAGAAGTCCATAGGCTATTATTGAGATGGGTTGGGGAAATCCACTGCTTATTTCTAGGATAAGCATCATAAAATATGTTTTACTACTGGGGATCTAGTTAGGTACTTGGGTTGACCACTGTTGGAAATAGGATACTGGGCTTGATGGACCTTCAGTCTGTCCTAGTTTGGCAATTTTTATATTCTTATGTTCTGTTGTTTTGTCAAGGAATTCATCCTTCAGAGTGGCTGCCTCCTTACAGTTCTTGCACTATGAATGTCGGAGTGAGCTTTTTGACAATTCCATTTCATTTACATCATGTCCAAAGCACCAGCACTAGTGACAAATGTCTGGCACATTAACATGATCTAATGCACCAGCAACTTCAAGGTGTGCAAGGATGTTCACATTTGGCCATTTTGACTGAGAATTGAAACAAGAGGATCTGCTGACTTCAAAATCAGCATCTGAATTTGAACACCTGTCAGAATCAATTTCAGCAATATTCTTGGAATGAGATAATCCACTAGTCAAAGGGCAGAGTAGCAGTTGGCTGTGTGCAATTCTGGAGGCCACATTACCGCAAGGATGAGCTGAGACTGGAATCGGTCCAGAGAATGGCCACCAGGATGGTCTCGGGACTCAAGGAGCTCCCATACAAGGAGCGGTTAGGGAAGTTGCAGCTCTACTCACTCGAGGAACGTAGAGAGAGGGGAGATATTATCGAGACATTCAAGTATCTCACGGGTCGCATCGAGGTGGAAGAGGATATCTTCTTTTTCAAGGGTCCCGCGGCAACAAGGGGGCATCAGTGGAAAATCAGGGGCGGGAAACTGCATGGTGACACTAGGAAGTTCTTCTTCACCGAAAGGGTGGTTGATCGCTGGAATAGTCTTCCACTTCAGGTTATTGAGGCCAGCAGCGTGCCAGATTTTAAGGCCAGATGGGACAGACATGTGGGATCTATCCGCAAAGATAGATAGGGAGGGTCATTGGAGTGGGCAGACTTGATGGGCCTTGGCCCTTATCTGTCGTCTATTTCTATGTTTCTAACTACTGACAATTACATTTTCTGCCTCAACTTTGACTGCAAGCTTACTGTTTCTTCTTGCACTGTTTCTATCCTCCTTCTTTGTAAGTAAAGCGTCAGTGCTGGCCAAGGAGCAAAACGAAACATCTTGCCTTTGCATGATTAGAAATTATGTGTCTTTGAGTTTCATTGTGATTAATGCATCATTGGGAGCAACATCAAAAAGATGGATGAGATGTTCTTTGAACGCTTCTTGATTCACCAGATCACATTCATTGGCATCTGTGCCTATTTTTTTTTTTTGCTTTTCATATTCATCATAAAGCTTCATCAATATGCGAATCGCTGAGTCTGTTTGTTGATGAGGTATTCTTGCATGCTGCCAAATGTCAAAGACTTTGAACATGACCAGATGAGCTGCCTCTTTCAAAACAGCTTTTTTTGTTCAGTGGGTGTAAGTATATCAACTGAAGAACATAAGAATAGCCTCACTGGGTCAGACCAATGGTCCATCAAGCCCAGTAGCCCGTTCCCATAGTTTCCAATCCAAGTCACCAGCCACAACCCAAAGAGTAGCAACATTCCATACAGAATCTCAAAGAATAGCAAGATTCCGGAATCCCAGAGAGTAACAAGATTCTAGAATCTCAAAAAGTAGCAACATTCCATGGTACCAATCCAGAGCAAGCAATGGCTTCCCCCATGTCTTTCTCAATAACAGACTATGGACATTTCCTGCAGGAACTTGTCCAAACCTTTCTTAAACCCAGCTATGCTATCCGCTCTTACCACATTCTCTGGCAATGCGTTCCAGAGCTCAACTATTCCCCCCCAAAATATTTCCTCCTATTGGTTTTAAAAGTATTTCCCTGTAACTTCATCGAGTGTCCCCTAATCTTTGTCATTTTTGACGGAGTGAAAAATTGATCCACTTGTACCCGTTCTACTCCACTCAGGATTTTGTAGACTTCAATCATGTCTCCCCTCAGCCATCTCTTTTCCAAGCTGAAGAGCCCTAATCGTTTTAGTCTTTCCTCATACGAGAGGAGTTCCATCCCCTTTAACATCTTGGTGGCTCTTCTTTGAACCTTTTCTAGCGCCACTATATCTTTCTTGAGATAAGGAGACCAGAATTGAACGCAATACTCCAGACGAGGTCGCATTATGGAGCGATACATCCCTATTGGCTGGAAGATGTGAACTGGACAGTTAATCAGTGCCTTTTCCTAGCAGCCATACTTCAGCACTGCTTCTAGTCTGACATTCTTTTAGTTTTAATCCTAAAATATGACATCAACTCGGTTTTCAACTGTCTATTTATCACTAACAGCTTCAAAGAATAGCTATTTAATATCCAATCAATATTAAGTAACACTTTCTAACCACATTGTTATGAATAGCTAGCCGCATTATGAGGATATTGTAGGAACAAGTGACCTCTAAATTTGTCCCAAACTTCTTCAAATTTTCAACATATCTACATGAGGTAGAACATACTCAGACGTGTGGAAGCATGTTCTGATAAGGTTGACTTTTTACCACAGTC
Organism: Geotrypetes seraphini; assembly: GCF_902459505.1. Lineage (NCBI taxonomy): Eukaryota > Metazoa > Chordata > Amphibia > Gymnophiona > Dermophiidae > Geotrypetes > Geotrypetes seraphini. Next base: position 134,642,893 of record NC_047084.1, on the reverse strand, counting down.
TTGTGGACACCCTAATGCTTATGCATGGGTCTTCTTATGATGAAGCTCTTGCCAGGAAGAGATACAGTCCTGTTTTCTTTTCAGCAGGGTGGCTCTGTGGTGACAGATGACTTGACCTCTGTAGAAGATGCTGAAATTGCAGAAGAGCTCATAGAAAGGTGGAAATCAAAGGAAGAACTTAGGTATTTGATTTTACAAACATAATCTGCATCACATTCTTTATACCCTGCAAATTGTTTTCTTTGACTATAGGGCATCTATAGGTTCTGTATTGAGTATTTTGCTGTTTTTTTGTTTGATAATCAAACATTTATATAGAGCTGAAACTCCAGCAGACTTTCTTATCAAATCATCATGAGAAATTATTGATTGCATATATTGGATACATACAGACACATTAAGGAGTTGAATTAGCACAAATGTTAAACTTCTTAGCAGTAATGCCAGTCACTAGATATAAGGATCACCTGACATGGTACATTTCAGAATATGCCTGCATTAAGGGCATAACTTAACATTTATAAAAACATTCAACGATGGGTTCAATGATTTTAAACCTATGACCGAAGGACCAACACCTTTAGCAGTTATATCCAGCTCCAATTTCACATCTCAATTGCATTTTTTCACTAGCTGGATATAACTAATTGTTTCTGCTAAAGGTATTGATCTGTCTGCCACAGCTTTAATTAGGACTGTACCAAATATTCAGTTCAGTTTACCTCTAATACTGCCCCAAATATATTATTCATATTCAGTTAAATAATGATTTAAATTTGAATATAAATAATCTGAGGATCTACTGTGTTAAATCCTACTGAAATAAACATATGATCTCTGAATCAGTAATATTGGAGGACTGGAGAAGAGCGGATGTGGTCCCTCTCCACAAAAGTGGAAGTAAGGAAGAAACTTAATTAGGGAACTATAGGCTGGTAAGTCTGACTTTTGTGGTAAGTAAATTAGTGGTAAGTAAATTAATGGGGAAAAATTTAAAACAGACAATAGTGAAGTTTCTGGAATCCAATGGATTACAGGACTCAAGGCAACAAGGATTCAGTAGAGGCAGGACTTGTCAGACAAATCTGATCAATTTCTTTGACTTGGTAACCAGAGAATTGGATAGAGGGAGTGCATTAGATGAAGTGTATTTAGATTTTAGCAAAGCCTTTGACAGTGTTCCACATAGATGTCTAGTAAATAAACTCGGTGCCCTTGATATGGGCCCCAAAGTGAAGGACTGGGTCAGGAACTGGTTAAGTGGAAGACAACAGAGGGTAGTGGTCAATGGAGATCACTCTGAGGAAAGGGATGTTACCAGTGGTGCAACACAGTAAATTAGTTATACCCATTAAAAATATATGATTAAATTGTCTCTTCTTTGATATTTCTGGTTCATAGACTGTAAAGTCCACTTGGTATTGTCCTAGGTTCCAAATGCTTAAGTTGCCGTCCAAGCTCAAGCCAGCCTATCCAACCATCCTGTTTGCAGGATATCTACCATAAATAATAATAATAATAATAACAGTTTATATACTGCAGGACTGTGAAGTTTTATTTGGTTTACAATGGTTAAAAATGCTACAAATTAAGTAAAACAAAGTAAAAGCTAGTGATTAACAGCTCTAGGGATCAGTTTTTGTGGAGAAAGAGTTGTATGGGTCAGCTGCCTAGATACTTCAGGAACAGATATGTTTTTAGGGGTCTCCTAAATTCCCCATAAGTATTAGTGAGCATAAGTAATTGTTCCAGGTCTTTACCCCATAATGCTGCCTGATGTGAGAAAAGATGTTGATGATGTCTTTTAAATTCACATCCTCTAACCGGAGGGGAAACAAAATTCAAGTGTGAGCTTCTCTTATGTCTGTTGGTTGAGAAAGAGAAAAGGTCAGTTATATATTTAAGGGCTAAACCAAATAGTACCTTAAAGCAAAAACATCCAAACTTAAATTTTACACAGCAACCAGTGCAGAAGTCAGTAGGAAGGTGTTACATGATCGAATTTCAGACGCTACTATCGACTATTGCATTGGCTACCGGTGGAAGCACGAGTAATATTTAAATTCTCTTGTATTTGCTTTAAGTTGGTTTGGGGACTGGCCCCAACCTACCTTCTATCCCATTTCGTGCTATACAGCCCTAAGAGGATAACTAGGAATGGCAATTTAGTCACCTATCTTAAAATTATCGGCTGCAGATACAGATCTTTTTTGGACAGGACTCTTGCATTTCAAGCAAGTAAGCAACAATCCTGGTTGGGTAGTTACATTAGTGGAGCCATGCTGTCCTAAGGTGCATTTCGAAAAGAAATTAAGGCTACTGTTTGATAAATTCATTTCTTAACTGAGTGTTCATTTATTAACTAAGTGTTCAGCTCTTTTCTGTGTAAACCGCCTAGAAATCGTTTGATTGAGGCGGTATAGAAGAATAAAATTATGTTGTTATTAGATTCTAAGAATTTCACTATCCTTTCTTTCAGCAAAGTTCCCATTATTTTTCCATGCAAGGTTCGTTCTTGGGCCTGTTCTTTTTTTTTTATTTTATTTATTTATCAAATTTTTACATATTATAAATCAAGTATCCACTTGTACAGAAAGTTGAAGAAAAGCAAAAAAATAATAGTCAGAGGTAAAATACATAGTAATCAAATAAAATTAAAATAAATGTTTAGCTTAAATTCAGCTCAAGTCCTCAAAATTAGATCCAAGAAGGATAAGGCGGACACATTAACAAATACTAACAACTATCAATTCAAATATTAGGAAAACAAGATCCCTTGGCTGAGGAAGGATACCATTATTAAAATGCACTTCACTTTGATTTTAATTTCCCTTCATCCAGCCGAGTTCCTGCCAAAAAGGCTGTCAACTGGAATGGTTCAAAGAAAGCACAGTTACTTACCGTAACAGGTGTTATCCAGGGACAGCAGGCAGATATTCTCACATGTGGGTGACGTCATCTACGGAGCCCCAGCGCAGACAGCTTTTCAAGCAAACTTGATTGAAGTTTCAAGTTTGCACACTGCACCACGCATGTGCATGCCTTCTCGCCCACTAGAGGGCGCATCCCACCTCGTGGTCCTCAGTTCCATAACTAGCAAAGAAGCCATCCCCGGGGAGGCGGGCGGGTTTTGAGAATATCTGCCTGCTGTCCCTGGATAACACCTGTTATGGTAAGTAACTGTGCTTTATCCCAGGACAAGCAGGCAGCATATTCTCACATGTGGGTGACCTCCAAGCCAACCAAAAAAGGGCAGGTGGGAGGATGGTAATTTAGGAAAACAGATTACGTAACACCGACTGGCCAAACCGGCCGTCACTTCTGGACAAAGTATCCAGACAGTAGTGGGAGGTGAACGTATGAACCGAAGACCAAGTGGCAGCTTTGCATATGTCCTCCACCGGTGTAGAACGGAGGAAAGCCACAGAGGCTGCCATCGCTCTGACTTTATGCCCCTTGACTCGACCCGGGGGCGGAAGACCAGCCTGAGCGTAGCAAAACGAAATACAAGCAGCCAACCAGTTGGACAAGGTGCGCTTGGAAACAGGATGTCCTAAGCGATTAGGATCAAAGGACAAAAACAATTGAGGAACCTTCCTATGTGACCTGGTGCGTTGGAGGTAAAATGCTAACGCCCTCTTACAGTCAAGCGTGTGAAGCGCCGTCTCACCAGGATGGGAGTGGGGCTTCGGGAAGAACACAGGAAGGACAATGGACTGATTGAGGTGAAAATCAGACACAACCTTTGGCAAAAATTTCGGATGAGTGCAGAGAACTACCTTATCATGATGAAACACAGTAAAAGGGGGGTCCGCAACCAAGGCTTGCAACTCACCAATCCGTCGTGCAGATGTGAGGGCAATCAGAAAAATTACCTTCCAAGTCAGAAATTTCAAAAGAGATTTGTCGATTGGCTCAAAGGGAGGTTTCATCAGTTGAGCCAAAACCACATTCAGATCCCACACGACGGGAGGAGGTTTCAGAGGGGGACAAACCTTGATTAGTCCTTTCATGAAGCGTGTCACCAAAGGATGGAGCGAAAGAGAGCGTCCATCCAGGTGTCGATGGAAGGCCGAAATGGCACTGAGATGAACACGCACAGATGTCGTCTTCAGACCAGAATTAGACAGGTGCAACAAGTAATCCAGAACCGAAGACACCGGGACCGAAGCAGGATCCAGGTGATAAGAGGAACACCAGGAGGAAAACCTGGTCCATTTCTGAGAATAACAAAGCCTGGTCGAAATCTTGCGGGAGGCTTCCAACACTTCCCTCACGGATTGAGAAACCCGGGGCGAATTCAAGGGGCAAGGAACCAAGCGGTCAGGTGTAACGACTGAAGATTGGGGTGCAACATCGAACCCTGACTCTGAGACAGCAGAGAAGGAAACACAGGTAGAAGTAGAGGCTCCCTGGTACTGAGCTGAAGCAGCAGGGAGAACCAGTGCTGACGTGGCCACCGAGGCACAATGAGAATCATAGTGGCTGCGGATGATTTGAGACGCACCAACGTTCTCATAATCAGAGGAAAAGGAGGGAACGCATACAGGAACCTCCCTCCCCAGTCGAGAAGGAAGGCATCTGCTTCGAGACGGTCCAGGGAGTACATCCGAAAACAATACAGGGGCAGTTTGCGAGTTTCCGGAGAGGCAAACAGGTTGATCCGGCGGCGCTGACAAAAAATTGAGAGAGTAGCCCTTGGAGACGGTCCAGAGCACCCAAGCGTCGGATGTTATCTCGGTCCAAGCCGCATAGAAGGACCGGAGACGCCCCCCTATGGGAAGGGGTTCCTGCAAGATCGCGGAGGGGAACCTGCCCCATCCGCTCAGCCCGTCAAAAGGACGGCGCGGGTTTGGAAGGACCCTGCGCCGGGTCTGTCGTCTGTCCCCCTCTGCCCCGCTGAGATGGGCGTCTAGGCGGCGGCCTAGAAAAAGCCGGGGTTGACTTTTGGGGATACCGCCTCGGAGGAGGACGGAAGGGTTTCTGCGGCGGGGGCCTAGGCTTGGGACGGACCAAGGAGGCCAATGAGCGCTCCTGTTCCGACAACCGTTTGGTCGCCGTCTCTAAAGACTCATCAAACAACTCGGACCCCACACAAGGCAAGTCTGCAAGACGTTCCTGCAGGTTTGGGTCCATATCGAGGGTGCGAAGCCAGGCCAGACGGCGCATGGCCACTGCGAAGGCCGACACCCTCGAAACCAGCTCAAATGTATCGTACACAGCATGGAAAAGGTACAAACGCAATTGAGACAGGTTGGACATAAATTTGTCAAATCCCGCCCTTTGGGAGTCCGGTAAAGAGTCACGATATTGAGGGAGGTCCTTCACCATGCCACGCAGATATGAGGAGAAGGTGAAGGCATAATTTAGTACCCTGGTGGCCATCAGGGAATTAGAGTAGAGGCGACGGCCAAACTTGTCCAGGGTCCGACCCTCCCTGCCGGGTGGAACCGCCGCAGAAACCCGGGAGGGTTGCGTCTTCTTCAGGGCAGACTCTACCAGTAAGGACTGGTGGGAGAGTTGCGCCTTCTCAAACCCCTTGGTAGGTACCGTCCAGTATTTCGACTCCATCTAGGACGGGACAGACGTGACTGTAAGAGGGTTAGCTAGATTTTTCAGCCAGGTCTGTAGGAGGACCTTATTTAAGGGGAGCCGAGGGGCCTCCCTAGGCGGAGCGGGGAGGTCCTGCTCCTCCAGGAATTCCTTCGTATACTGGGAACCCGCCATGAGGTCCAACCCCAGGGCTCGTGCCATGTCCTGCACAAAGGTGGAAAAGGAGGACAGCCTGGCGTGCGGTGAAGGGGTTCTCGACCTCTCCGCCAACGAAAGGGGAGAAGCATCGTGAGAATAATGAGGTTCTCTGCCGGACCCCGAGCCCCACGAAGTCAGCTCCAAAGGCCTCGAGGGGGTAGGAGAACGTCTCCGCCTCGAAGAGCCTCTAGGCGAGGCACCCGGAGTCCGGGGAGCGGAGGCACTCTCCCTTCTCCTCGGCGAGGAGTCGCGGGAAACCCTTCTAGCAGGGGACCGGAGAAGCCTCGGGTTATCGAGGCACAACTCCGACACCGGCAATGCCTCGCCCCCGAGCGGCGAGGAACGATCACGCCACCGAGGAGAGCCCCGCGAACGCTTCGGCTTCCTCGGGCGACGCCTCGTCCGAGGTCGGGTCGAGGGCGAGGAGCCCCGGGAGGACCTCGAGGAGGAGGAGGATGAAATGCGTCGCACCCGCCGCACCTTGTCCCGGGGCCGCACGCTGCGCTCAGGCGGTGCCCCCGAGGCCGAGGTCGAGGGTAAAACCGAGGCCTAGGTCGGAGGAGCCCCGATACCCGAGGCCGAGGTCGCCGAGGCCGGGGCCTCCGAGGTCGAAGCAGTCGGGGCCGAAGCCCGCTGCAGCTGTTCAAGGGCCCCCGACAGCTCCGACGAAATTAGAGCTCAGGGCACGCTCCCTGGAGGGCGACCTCGGTCTCGAGTATTCCCTCGGGGCGTGCGTGGCTGGAGCTTTAGGCGGGGCCGAGGACGACCCACCCGCCGTGGTAGGAGCAGAGGATGGCTTCTTAGCAGACCCTGTAGGGGATGGAAAGGAGGACTTACCCGAGGCAGGTTTTGTCCCCGACTTCGAGGTCGAGGGACGAGGCGAAGCCGAGGCCCCCGAGGTCGCCGAGGCCAAGGCTGGGACCGAAGCCGAGGCCGATATCGAGGCCTTCTCAGGCGCGGGGTCAACAACAAACAACTCCGCCATTCTCGCCCGTCGGCGGCGGAGAGCTCTGGACTGGAACGTTGAACAGCGGTCACAGGAGGCCGTAGGATGATCGGGGCCCAGGCAAATTATGCACCACCGGTGGGGGTCAGTTATTGACAGCAACCGCTCTCATCGGTTGCATTTCTTAAAGCCCGTCACAGGACGGGACATGAACAATGAAACAGGCCGGGAACGAACGACGTCCCGCGGCCACGGCTGCCGGGAGCCCCCGGAGCCGAACGAAAAGTAATTATTATTATTATTTTTTTTAAACGGATCGATAACGACACGAAAAGAAAAAATACAAAGCACAGCGACCGATCAGAAACCAGACGCGGTGACAGAAAGGCAGGCAAAGGGAGCTCAAAATCCACAGGGCTTTCTGGCTCCGCGGAAAAAATTGAACTGAGGACCACGAGGTGGGATGCGCCCTCTAGTGGGCGAGAAGGCATGCACATGCGTGGTGCAGTGTGCAAACTTGAAACTTCAATCAAGTTTGCTTGAAAAGCTGTCCGCGCTGGGGCTCCGTAGATGACGTCACCCACATGTGAGAATATGCTGCCTGCTTGTCCTGGGATAATACATATTTCTTCATATGGTATTGTATTACACATTTACAAGGGTGTCGTAGAAAAAAAGTCCCACCAAGAGATATAACACCTGGCTTCATCAAAAGAAACTCTCGCCTTCTCCTCTGGGTTTCCCGTGCCAAATCTGGAAACATTAATATTTTTTGTCCAAGAAATTCTTTCATTTTATTCCTAAAGAACAATCTAAGCAACCAGTTTTTATCTGGAGCAAGAGCCACAGTAAGAAGCAATGTTGCCGGAGATACAAGCTCTCTATCTGAAAGTTCCAAAATTGCTGAGACATTAAGTGGTTGATTATTCTCCTGTTGTTTAGTTGGTGATTTAATAGCATTCATTGGTAGGTAATATACTTGAGTAAGTGGTGGTAATGTGTCCTCTGGAATACCCAAAATCTCCAACATATAGCGTTTCATCATATCCCTAGGTGTCACCGAGGCTATCCTAGGAAAGTTAATCAGTCGAAGATTATTATTACGAGAAAAATTCTCCAAAGTTTCCAGTTTTCTACGCAAATTTGTATTATCTTTTATTATTGCTTCATTAATTTGTTTTGATACTTTTAACTCCTGTTGTATATTCTCAATAGAATTCTTAGATTCACCAATTTCAGCTATTATGTTTTTTATCTCAGTTTCCTGAAGAGTAATTTTATTTTCCAGCTGCAAAAGCCGGCAGACAGACTTGACAGCTTGACAGACTTGGCTAGGTCAGCCACTAAATCCCAGTGTCACTTCTCTAGGCTTTTCAACAACATATGGAAGATTAGAAATTTGAATAGTCTCACCAGTTATCAGCTGTTTCTGGCAATCCTTCTGCTGGTCTGAAATAGTCCCTGATGTTTCCAAGTCCTCGGTGTTTCTTGGACTCACCTGAAAACTCAGGGAGTCCATCTCCACGCTCCCCTCTCTGTTCTCCCTGGCCTCCGAGGATAGGTGCCTGCCTTCTCCCGGCAGCTCCTCCGCTCGTGGGGAGCTGGTAACCTGAGGAGGTGGGGGAGGTGCCCTAGCGTCGGGGCTCAGCGTAGTCTCTAGCCCCAAGGAGATCACTTCATTTCCGCCCCTCTGAGGCTTCTCCAACGGGGGTGCCGACGCTGCCGGGATATCCTGCATCCGACGCAGGAGTTCTTCTATATTGCCGAACGAGGGGACCGCCGAACGCCGCGAGGCTCCAGCGGCGCTGCGGCCTCTCCTCTTCGGCATTCTAGGTAGGTAAATCTCTTCAAGAAAGAAGAAAGTTTCAAAAGTTCCTCCGGCATGCTACTCAGCGTCCGGGACCGTCGGCCATCTTGGATCCCATAAAGTTAACTATCCTGATCGGGCCTGTTCTTTTTAACATTTTTGTACGTGAAATTGCTGAAGGGCTGTCTGGTAGCAGTTGCCTCTTTGTGGATGATACCAAAATCTGCAAGAGTATGTAGACACACCTGATGGTGTTGATAGAGGGCTACTATACAGGTCCTGGACCTGATGGGCCGCCGCGTGAGCGGACTGCTGGACCTCAGGTCTGACCCAGCAGAGTCACGGCTTATGTTCTTATGATAGCATGAGGAAGGACCTAGAGAAGCTTGAAGGATGGTCTGGAATTTGGCAGTTAAGATTTAATGCTAAGAAATGCAAGATCATGCATTTGTGCTGCAAAATCCCGAGGGAACAGTATAGTTTAGGTGAATAACTTTTGTGCATAAAAGAGTAGCAGGACTTAGGTGTGATAGTATGTGATAATCTTAAGGTAGTCAAACATGTTGAAAAGGTGATGACAAAAGCTAGGATGCTTGGGTGCACAGGGAGAGGAATGGCTAGCATGGAAAGCAGGTGTATGCCAAAAATGTGGCTGTTTCTGGCATTCCTTACATCTAGTGACTGAACTTATCTTCAATAAAGCAAAATGTTATACACCTGACAGGTGTTTTCCAAAGACAGCAAGATATTAATGTCACAGTGATAGAGTCACAGTGCAGATGCTTTCTATCCAGTGTTCCAACAAAAACTCTAGAAGCCTTTGGTAGGCTTGCATCATGCATGCACAAGTACTTTCCCGCCTGCCCAAATCGTGTGGGACATGCAGATGGATAGAAGGTACTTGGGGAAATCATCTTGAACTTTTCTGCGACCAGATATTTATTCAGGATGATTTCCCCGAGTACCTTCTTCCCATGATTCAGAATGATTGGTTATGTTCTCTGAACTTAAAAAATGCTTTACCTACATTCAGATACATCCAAGTCACAGGAAGTATCTCCGATTTTGAATGGGAATCAGTATCCTAGAACTTTTGGTTATGGTGGTATAAAAGAATAAAGTTATTATTATTATTGCATTCTACCATTTGGCCTCACATCCATTCCCAGAATGTTCACAAAATTCCTCTACCATAGTCACAATATCGCTACACAGACTGGGAGTTCATATATTTATCTACTTGGATGATTGGCTGGTCAAGAGCACATCAAAAGAAGGTGCTTCAGTATCCAGGCAGAGGTTGTTGGAGCAAGTAGAGTTCATCAATTACCCAAAGCCCTACCTGGCCCCAGTACAACAATTGGCGTACATTAGAGGAAGAAGGGAAGGGATTAAGAACTTCCTCATGCCCCCCCAATGAAGGAGATTTTGGCCCATCCTGAATTGAGGAAGTTCTTAATCCCTTCCATTCTTCCTCTGAAGACAGGAGTGCAGAGGCTGGAAGGGGTGAAGATACAAATTGCTCAAAAACCTCTAAGATATGGAGGCCACAGGAAGAATGGGCCAAGACAGGCACTTAATGGTATCAGTTCTCCTCTTAATGAGGTCTGCTACTTCTACCTTGTTTCCCAAAAGGTTATTGCCTTGGCATTGGATGTCTGCCAACTTCTCCTGTACAGCTGGCTCATGGTTCAAAACATACAGCCATGAGAGTCTGCACATACTAATACCAACTGTAGAAAGTCTGAGTGCTATGCCAAAAGTATCAAAAGTGATCGAGCCAGCTTTCTGCACTCCTTCTTATTTGCTACCTGGAGAAGCTAGATTTACTAAAGTGTGCTACCACATTAATTTGCATTATTTACCAAAGGTCCCAGGTTATGCAATGGGATCTATTTACTAATAACACAAACAAAAAGTGGTGCACTTTAAAATTGTGCAGGCCAATTCCATTTTAAGCAAGAACGTCATTGGGGAAGGAGCAAGCAGAGATTACTTGTGCAATAAGACTACTCAGGGTAAAAGAGGGATTTGGGAGTAGATGGGAGAGAAGGCTTGATTAGTGGGTTCAGTGATGGCAGCAGCTTGAAGGGAGTAGGCCCAGATATCAGGCCAAAAAATCAAAATGAAAGTAAATAATATTTTGTATCCTACCCCCCCCCCTTTTTTTTTAGAACTCAACATTATAGGCACAAGCAAGTGGAACTTCAGCAGCCATGTGGCAGACTGAATGCCTACCAGTCTCTTCAGCTCTGTGAGCTTGCATACATAACCCCAGCTATCCGCAAACCAAACCCTGCAGCAGAACTCAATGACCCATATGACTTGACTTTTTAACCAAAACATGTCATCTAGAATACACGTGGGCAATAGGGATTTGTTTCATAAATGAGAAATGAGCAGATTTATATCTATTTTACATTTTATTTGTATTAGATTGAATAATTCAGTGTAAATTTCCTCTAAAGTTAATCAAAAGCATAATGCATAAGTTAAGATTTCTTGTACCTTCCAGCTTGCTTCAATGAAGAAAACAGACTGAGGGGAAAGCTAGATAATCTTGGCATAGCAAATCCTAAAAGCCCTTAAAAAGCTGGAAACTCTTGCTTTCTGACAATGCTGTTTTAATTCTCAGCAGCTTCACAGAGAAAAACCAGAACTGGAGTTGTCTTTCTCAAAGAATTCCTTGTCAATTTCATATCTCTTTACAAGACCAGCTGCTTCCTAATGGTCTCCATCAATCTTTTCAAACTGAGAACAGAGAGCCAATGAAATGATATAGATAAGTGGACGCAAAACACTTCTTTTCAAAATTGGACCACACTGAAGAGAACATAAAAATACACTTATGAAAATCATGCAGGTTTTGTGGAAAAAAATGTTAGTTTTGGCATAGAAATTGTTAAACTAACCATATTATTTGTTATTTTTATAATTCAAAAAGAGTTTATGAAAACCTGATTTTTAACACATACCAAAAAAAAAAAAATTTGACATTTTATTTTTATTGAATCCTTATTTTGGGATACTAGACAGTCAATATTCAGTCAGCATGTTTTAAAAACTATCACTGGCTAAATTAGCCCCACATATTCAGTTCCAGGCCATGTCTGGGCATCAGAACTGAATACCTGGGGTTCACTGGCCAAGAGTTTGCTGCCCAGCTTTATGTGGGTTGTAGCTGATATTGAGCCAGGACCTGCATACGACATTTATGCAGGCTCTGGCAGAACATTATTTAGAACTCACAGGGATTAGCCTTCTTCATCTCTTCCCTGCCACTGATTCCAATCTATTCCCTCCCTAACCCTGACAACTTAACATTATAAGCTTATTACGTAAACCGTATAGGTAATATATAGTATATACATTTTAAAATAAATAAATATACCGTATTTTTCGCTCTATAAGACGCACCTGACTATAAGACACAACCTCATGTAGAGGAGGAAAATACAAGAAAATAAATTCTTAACCACCTGTCCCACCGTCCTGCCCTGTACACTTCAAACTTGGATAGCCACCATCCCTGCCATGAGCAACTATACAAAATGGTACTGATAGAGGCAACGGCTACATCGTAGTAACAATGCCAGGCATTAGGGGGGGGAGGGAAATTACAATCATGTAACCGGCATCAGCACAGTGACAAGCCCAACAGCCCTCCTGTCTGGGGCTTGGGGCGGAGGATGGATGAGGTCTGGGGGAAGGGAAGCAAGGCAAGGCCAGATCCGTTATCTGATACAGCTTCTTTGCAGTCCCACGCTAAAACACTCACCCAGGTCAGAAGAGACTTGCATAGCTCCACCCGATCCAAGGACTCAGCGGTGAGCAGCTTCTGGCTCCCACTGCCTTTGGTGCCACAAGTCGCCTCCCTGCTGTCGGGATCAGAGCTTCACTGCCCGCTGTTGCTGCCGCCCAGACCCAGCTTCTGCTGCTGCTGCGCAGCCACTCACTGTGCAGAAACACACACATGTCCCAGCCATGCCTCCGCCTCTACTCTGGCGCAAACACGGGTGCACACCTGCACACTGAAGCCCCAAATCAGCAGAGCGCACAGCTTGGAAGGGCAATTGTGCAGCAGACATCAGCAGGCAGTGGTCCAATGAGGGATGGGCAGGAGCACGGAAAGCATCTACCGATACAGTGCTGGACCGCCAGCATTAAAAAAAGGTACGGGACCGGGGGGTATTCGCTCCATAAGATGCATCCTTATTTCCACCCACTTTTTTTGGGGAAAAAATGCATCTTATGGAGCAAAAAATAAGGTAACTATAACTCCCTCCAATTCCTTCCCCCGTCTCTCCTCAAATTTGACTCCCCTCCACTGATTCCGACCCCATTTGTATTTAGGCCTCCTGGGCTATTTTTTAAGTCTGCGTAGGTCAAGTGGGTCATCAGGGTAGGAGCGGACCCCATGTGCTCCTGCCCCTAGTGGCTGCTGCTTTAAAATGGCTAGTCATGGCTGCCATTTTACATCACCAGCCAATAGGATCAGGAGCGAGTGGCATTCATGCCTGCCCCGATGATTCATTTGACCACCAGAGGCCTACTTACACAGGGGGGGGGTGTCAAAATCAGAATTTCTAATATACTGTTGGTGACCTGGGGGGTAATTTGTAATGATTGCAGGGGATTGGGGGAAGGGTGAGTGTGAGAGTTAGAATAGCACTCATAGCTGTGTGTGCATAGAAAAGTGACTGAAATTTGGACTGCTTCTTATGTAGCCTTATGTTGCTTAGCTATGCCACTGCTGGTACTGAATATTTCTGGCACTCTCATAACACCCCAACTCCACCTCTGGACTGCCCTTCTGCCCACTTTTCAAATGGCAGGTCAGAGCTGATGTTACATAAGAATTGCCATTGTTTCAGATCAATGGTTCATTTAGCCCAGTATCCTGATTCCACAGTGGCCAATCTCAGTCACAAGTAGCTGACAGAAAGCCAAAGAAGAGCAAGATGCCATGCTACTGATCCCAGAACAAGTAGTGGCTTTCTCCATGTCTATCTGAACAGCAAATTAGAGACTTATTTTTCCAAGAACTTAGCCAAACCTTTTTTAAACCTAGATACACTATCTGCTGTTACCACATCCTCTGGTAACAAATTCAAGAATTAGCTATTGATTGAATGAAAAAATATATATATATTTTTACTTATTTTAAAAGTATTACCACGTAATATCATGGAGTGTTCCCTAGTCTTTGTACTTTTTTGAAAGAGTAAACAATCAATTCACATTTACCTGTTCTACTCCACTCAGGATTTTGAAGATCTCAATCATATCCCCCCAGTTGAGTGCCTTAGAATATCATTCAGCTTGCTGAGTGCAATTTAAGTTGGCAGAAGCCCTAATGTGCAGAGGCGCAGCTGCCAGCCTGTTATCACTAGGACTTTTTGGAGGATGGGTTGATGCAGGACCCTGAGGGTTGCTGATGTCTGGAATTGTCAAAACGTCTGTAGTCCTGGAAAGATCTCTGAGTGGAGAACAGCAAGAGGAATGAAAATTACCTCAACTCCCTCCAGGGGCGCAGTGAGGTTTGCTCTCTGGCAGAGACTTAGTGGTAATCCACCACACTAGCTTTAAGGTCGTCTAGGCCTTTACTGAAGCATTTGTCCCTTGAAGGCATAGTAACATAGTAGATGACGGCAGATAAAGACCCGAATGGTCCATCCAGTCTGCCCAACCTGATTCAATTTAAATTTTTTTTTTTTTTTTTTCTTCTTAGCTATTTCTGGGCGAGAATCCAAAGCTTTACCCGGTACTGTGCTTGGGTTCCAACTGCCGAAATCTCTGTTAAGACTTACTCCAGCCCATCTACACCTTCCCAGCCATTGAAGCCCTCCCCTGCCCATCCTCCTCCAAACGGCCATACATAGACGCAGACCGTACAAGTCTGCCCAGTAACTGGCCTAGATCAATCTTTAATATTATTTTCTGATTCTAAATCTTCTGTGTTCATCCCACGCTTCTTTGAACTCAGTCACAGTTTTACTCTCCACCACCTCTCTCGGGAGCGCATTCCAGGCATCCACCACCATCTCCGTAAAGTAGAATTTCCTAACATTGCCCCTGAATCTACCACCCCTCAACCTCAAATTATGTCCTCTGGTTTTTACCATTTTCCTTTCTCTGGAAAATATTTTGTTCTACGTTAATACCCTTTAAGTATTTGAACGTCTGAATCATATCTCCCCTGGTAGCCAACAGCCTGATCCAGAGCATTCTATGGGCTGAGACTGCATATGCTGACAACTTACTCATGACCCTGATAATATCATACTGGGCATCCACCAGGTAATCTACCCCTTCCATCACTAGCGGCCAGATGTCCTCCTCAAAGAGGCTCCATCTCAGTCTGGTGTAACAGGCTTATGCCACAAAGTATGCTACTGCTGACGCTTTGATTCCCAAAGCCAGTGCTTCAGACTGTCTCTTTAGAACCATATCCACCTTGCAATCTTGAGCATCCTTTAACATCACTCCTCCCTCACTCAAGAAAGCTGTGTGTTTGGTGACCTGATCCACCGCAGAATCCACTTTCAGCTGATTAAACAGCTGCTGGAACTCCGTTGGTGTCTCCTATTGCTCAATAACTAAAGCAGTGATGTCTGGATGCGTGTGAAAAAAGGAGATTTGAGCATTGGAGCCGCTTGACTGTGCACTGGGAAGTGGAAGGTACTCTGGCTTCAGTTCTTAGATCACATCTACTATAAAATGGTGGACAGAAACCAACTTGAACAGCTGGCATACCAACAAGAGTAGTCATCCTGGTCGAGTGCCAGAAACACATCTTGGCTGCCGAACAGGGAACTGGATTCCTCCAGGACAGCCTATAAGCCCTAGGACAATAAAGGCATGGAGTCTGATCTCCAATCTTGTCAGTTTGGCTTTGAGTGGCTGCCGAGACTGGGGGCCAGCCTGTTTTTTGGGAAGAGGGCTCAGGAACTGGAGATGCTCCCTGGACTAACGGCAGCACTCTTTCAGTATGTCCAGGGTCTGCTAAAAAAGCTCTCCACATGAAATTCTAAAATTCTGGAGAAAAGCCTTCTGCAGGCAAGATAAAGGAGACCTGCAGGACCTCAGACTGGGCTTTCATGGGTTCCATGTGTCTGAGCTTCGCACCTTGGTTAAATTCAGATTCCAGAAGGGACGTCTTTCCCATCTCCTGGACCCACAGTGGTTCTCCAGCCCTGGAGGACATGGATGGGGCTAAGCTTGAGGCTCCCGCACCTCCTATGCATAAGCCGCAGCATGCAGTACTAAGTCTATTCCCTTCAGGACATGATCAAAACATTCAAGGTACTGAAGGGAATAGACTTAGTATATAAGGACTTAGTAGATAAGCCTCTCCAAGGTAGGGAGGAGAGGACACTCTCTAAAATTGAAAAGGGATAGATTTCGTATGAACGTAAGGAAGTTCTTCTTCACCCAGAGAGAGGTAGAAAACTGGAACGCTCTTCCGGAGTCTGTCATAGGGGAAAACACCCTCCTGGGATTCAAGACAAAGTTAGACAAGTTCCTGCTGAACCAGAACGTACGCAGGTAAGGCTAGTCTCAGTTAGGGCACTGGTCTTTGACCTAAGGGCTGCCGCGTGAGCAGACTGCTGGGCACAATGGACCACTGGTCTGACCAAGCAGTGGCAATTCTTATGTTCTTATGATGCTCTTCCAACGGCCATCTGGTGCAAACTGACACAAAATAGTGTCCAAACTCTTGAGGAGTCCATCCTTGTTGATTGTAGTAAAAATCGAGGGTTTTTGAGGCAGATAGAGGCTTCAGAAAAAAGATTGTTTAAAATCAAAGATGGCCACTACCAGAAAAATCGTACCACAAAACGATCCATAGGGACTATTTTAAAAAACAAAAAGCACTGAAATAGGGGTTTGGAAGTGGGGGACCTGACCCCTGATCCCAGAAACCCTCAAAAATGAATTTTTTTGAACCCCCCCCCCCCAATTTTCCCATAGGAAATAATGGGACTGTACTTACAGTTCTGTAAAGGTGCCTGCTTGTCAGCTTTCTCTGCAGTTCATGAAAATGGAAAGGGCTTTCTGCTTCAGAACTTCAGCAAAATGGCTCCAAACCATGAAATCTTCGGGTTGCCAGTCGGACCGACCCTGACCGAAACCTTCACCCCCACGGAACCTCAGAATGCGACAGGGGTATGTGTGTCAAATATGAAACCAGCTCCCTGATACCCCAAGGGTTCTTACACAGGGAGTCCACAGCCTGTGCTCAAGTCTTTCCCAGACATAGAACCCCTAAATAAGGGGTCTCAGGGCATCGAAGCTTCAAAAACGAAACAGAGCAGATCAGAAACACCTCTGCATGGTTCGCTTGTAGAAGGAAAAACTGAAGGGAGTACTACACTCCATTGCAAAGCTGGTTCACGGTTGGATCACCTAACGTATGGACTCCTGTGTAGATTAACAGAATTGGGATTATGACCCTAAGAGCATCAGCCTTGCATTGCTGAGAGTTGGTTGTCAGCATCATTTTTTGTTAGCCTAATCAATGTCAGCAAGGACTTTTGGGAGATTATATTAAACAGATCTGACCCTGGGTATGTCAGTGCAGATAAACCTAAGGGCTCCTGGCCATTCATGTCTCAGAAAAAACATTAGTAAGACTTCTAAATGACCAATACTTAAGCTTAATAAAGAACCATGTTCACAGTATACACAGGGAAAGATTATGCAAAAAGTCAGCCAAAGTGTGTATAATAGCCAAAAATGAGAACTGACTGTACTGACAACTAGTGCACAGAGAGTGGAAAGGATTTATAAAGAGTATGCTCAGAAAAGTGAAACTCTGAAGAGAGAGTGACAACCCTCTCTTGGGGTAAGAGTTTACCGTCCAGTCATTGCATAATTGATTCAAAAAATCACTCTCTGAGAACTAGTAAAGGTAATAAAAACTAATTTTAAATCTTGTAATTTCTAAACACAGTCCAGGTTCAAAAAAATTTTTGAGATATAAAATATAATAAATCTCATTGGATTTTTGATGATGCACTTATCTTATAAAGATAAACTTGTTATAGGGGTCTCGGGTCTCAACGTGGCCCCGTTTCGTGGTCTGCTTCAGGAGACCCAAAATCAATCTTTAAACATTATACGTTGTGATGCATTAGATGATCATTTGCAGAAGGAATTCAAAATTTATATCCATGAGAAGATCTACAATACAAAAAATACTATCAAGACATAGCACAGAAAATCACATAGGACAGCTGTGCTGTAACAAAGTAACATCTTGTCAGCTACAAGGAGGGAAGCACAAAAATTGTAACATACCATTTGCAGAAGTGTTTCTGATGCTCCAAACAACAGAGGACGCTGCCAATCCCGCCAAATTTAACCCGAACCGAGAGGGGGAGGGAAAAAACTCCGTGCCGCGGCGTGATGACGTCATCACGTCGGCATACAGAAAAAATGCTTATGTACATAGCTCACTGTGAATTGAATATAACAAGTTATAGAACAGATACAAAGCACAAAAATGAGTTAAAGAAAGGCCACCCATTCAATTTCATTGTTCAGCCCTGCTGGGAAAAGTGTATTCAAATCATAAACCACTTTTGCTCTTTTCTCCAGAGAAGCTTAGCCATGTCACCGCCCCTCGTAGTAGATATAACATCTATCACTGAAAATCTCAAATCAGACGGATCATGATGTAACTGAGTCCAATGTGAGACTAAGGGCGCCTCTTGTGTATTGGATCTTATCCTGCTAATGTGTTCACTGATCCTGATCTTGATGCTGCGAACTGTACACCCCACATATAATAACCCACAAGGGCATTGGATGACGTATACTACTTGCTTAGAGGTGCAGTCAGTAGTCGGAGGTGTATATCTCCTTTTGATGTTAATGTGCATCTGTTGTAAAGTCACACTATACTGGCACATTTTGCAGTGCCCGCACGGGCTGTGACCCCCCGTGTTGCCAACAGCATCATTTGGTTTATTGCTAAATTGTGAATGGACCAATTTCTGCTTTAAGTTCTAATTTTTAGAAAATGCAAAACGGGGAGGCTCCTGAAACTCTTGATGGTATTGCTCTCTCTCCCTCTGGCCCCCCTCTTTATTTCTGCCTTTCTTTCTCTCTTCCCCTGGCCTCCCTCTTTATTTTTTTCTCCCCCTGGCCCTCCTCTTTCTTGCCCTCTTGACCCCCTCTTTATTTCTGCCTTTCTTTCTCTCTCCCCCTGACCCCTTTATTTCTACCTTTCTTTCTCTCTCCCCCTGCCCCCTCTTTATTTTTTCCTTTCTTTCTCTCTCCCCCTAGCCCCCACAAAGCCATTGTGCCAATTTCTCCACTTCCACGATTCTTTCCCTACCCTCACCCCCAAGCCAGCAGCCGATTTCTCTCTGCTCCTTCCCCGATGTCCTGATCTTCATCGGGCAGCAACAGCATTCACAATTCACTGCTGTTGCCCGCTTCAGGCCTTCCTCTGTCGGGTCCTGTCTTCATGAAAACAGGAAGTAGGCAGGACCCGGCAGAGAACAAGGCCTAAAGCCGGCAACAGCAGCGAATTGTAAACACTGCTGCTGCCCGAAGGTAATGGAGCACGAGGCAGACCGCTTCTCCCCCCTCCCAGCCGAACCCCCGCTGACCCTCCTATCTCCCCCCTCCGTGAACCTTTCCGACTCTCCCAGCGAGAGCAGCAAACCTCCTTCGCGGCTTTCTCCTCCCTATGCCGCGTCACTGCTGACGTCATTAGTGATGCGGCAGAGGGAGAAGAAAGCCGACGCTACTGGAGGGAGGTTTGCTGCTTTCGCTGGGAGGGTCGGAAAGGTTCACTTGGGGGGGAGAGATAGGAGGGTCAGCGGGGGTTCGGCTGGGAGGGGGAAGAAGCGGTCTACCTCGGTGCTCCAAGGCCTGGTTCCATTACCTTTTTCGCCCCTCCCGCCCCCCCCCCCCTTGGTACGCTACTGCTCTCCAGCTCTCCTTAGTTTGCCGGTTTTCTTTTTCGGCGACCGGCACGCTTTCAAAGAGCCGCGCATGCGCGGCTGCTCAAAGTTCAATCTTCTGCTCTGCTGCAACTTCCTGTTTCCGATTGGGTCAGAGCAGAAGATTGAATACTGAGCAGCCACGCGTGCGCGGCTCTTTTGAAAGCGTTCCGGTCGCCGAAAAAGAAAGCCGGCAAAATAAGGTGAGGTGGAGAGAGGAAGCTGGTTAAACGATCGAGCCGGCGTGCGGGTGGGCGCGTGGGGCTGCGGGGACCGCACGATACTTTATGCCTCACTGCGGTGACAAGACCATTCACCGCTCCACGGGGCGGTGATGGCCTTGTCCCCGTCCCCGCAGAGGCTGCTAATTTTCATTCCCCGTTTTTGGCGGGTTACCCGTGGCTAAACGCAGTAGCCGCGGGTAAACCGCCACCGTGTCATTCTCTAACTGACACCCTTCTGCAAGCAATTCGCAAGCACAGATTGATCACATAATGTACAAACTCCTGTTTATGTAACAGAATATTCTTCAGTTATGAGTTCCATGGATTATTGTAGAAATTGTATTAAAATAATATAGCAGGTTTAAAAGATAATTCATTTCAGTGTTGCATTTGTTTATTTTTTCATCATATGAAATACAAGTTATGCATGACTAAAGAAACACTATTATGGGCATTATATGGCAGAAAATATTTGTAGTACTTTTTGTAGCTTTATCTGTAAGTACAATATAATGATTCACAGCATTTTAATCAATAAAAAACATTAGCTTTTGACTAGCACTTTAACTAGAACATGGACCATAATATATCAAAAAGATAAATAAAAAACAAATCTGACAGCTAAGTCACTTTCTCAATCAGAGCCTGAGCCACTTGGAAGGCCAAGGTCAAGCAACTCCTGTATCTTGTCGTAGAAAACCAGCACTAGAGCACCTCCGGTTCCACGAAGGACATTGGAGAAGGCTCCACGGAAGAAAGCCTTTAATCCCTCTTGCTGGAAGATCTTCACAAAGCAGTCAATGGTTCCAGTGTATTGGCGTTCTGCCTCACCACTCTGTATTTAAAAAAAACAAACAAACAACCAAAAACGTTCTTACAAGAAGAGGAATAAAATTCTTGAAAATAAATCTTGTACCTTAGTTTAGTTTCTTCAATGTAATGTTTTTCTTTAAAGTAAAAAAATCTCCAAGAAAATTATAAATATAGGGCTCCTTTTACTAAATGGCGCTAGAGGTTTCTAATGCAGGCTGGTGAGATAAGCGCTCCAATGCTCACAGGAATTCTATGAACATCAAAGCATTTACCTCGCAAGCCCACACTAAAAACCTGTAACACCATTTAGTAAAACCCAGTGATAATCATTAAAATCTAACCTCATAGTTCATGTTATAAACATTACAAATAAATAGCCATAACCTTGTAGTTTATTTATTTTAAAAACTTACCGTATATACTCAAATATAATCCAATCCGAATATAAACCGAGATGACCTATTTCTCCAAAAAAATGAGGAAAAAAGGTTGACTCAAATATAAACAGATTAGAAATTTGGGTGATTCTGATGAGAAAGTCTACAAGGACTAGGTATCCTTGCCATAAGTTAACACAATTTTTTAAACTTTAAACATTTTTATTAGCTCAAAACCACACATTTACAATAATGGAAGATTAGGTTTTCAACTTTGATAATCTTCTTTCTGTTAGTCCCTGGAGGATTCAATATGCTGAGTTCAATCCGTTCCCGCAATCCGTGAGTTACAGAAATTCTACCACTTTTCTGAGCACATGCTCCTTCCTCCACCTTAGAGAGTTAAGAGTCCCCTGTAGTTCAGTCCCAAAGCCAAGCAACAAACCTGAACAAATTCATGACAAGGAGCTACTGGGAAATTGCCCCAGGAACACAAACAAATTCTGCACTGGTTTGCCATGCAAAATATGAAAATAACTAATAAGGGCTCAAAGGCAAAACAGAAAAACATTGAGGAACAATGTAGAACTAACCTGCTGTGTGCAATGAGCACCCACATAAAACAACCTTCAGCAATATGCATGCTCACAGAACAGCGAACTCCTCACAAGATCAGTCTACTGGCTGGAAGAGGCAGAAAAACAGACGATTCAGAAAAACTAAACTTACACAGAGAGGGTAAGCTGTACTGAATCCTCCAAGGAAAGATTATCGAAGGTGAAAACCTAATCTTCCATTCTGTTAAGTCCCTTCCGGATTCAGTATGCTAGGTGACATACCAAAGCAATGGCAGCATTTAGGAAAGAAGAGAAGAGCCTGCCTGCAACACCGAGGTCCCAAAAGCGGCATCAGAGCGAGTCATAAGAACATAATGCAATGTTACTTACCGTAACAGTTGTTATCCAGGGACAGCAGGCAGCTATTCTCACTAGTGGGTGATGTCATCCGACAGAGCCCCGATACGGACGTCTCACAAGCATACTTGCTTGCAGAAACTCAGAAGTTTCGAGATGCCCGCACCGTGCATGCGCCAGTGCCTTCCCGCCCGATGGTCCGAGCGTGTCTCCTCAGTTCAGGTAGCTAGCCGAGAAGCCAACCCAGGGGAGGTGGGTGGGACATGAGAATAGCTGCCTGCTGTCCCTGGATAACAACTGTTACGGTAAGTAACATTGCTTTATCCCAGGACAAGCAGGCAGGTATTCTCACTAGTGGGTGACCTCCAAGCTAACCTCAATGGGATGGTGGGAGTGTTGGCAACTTAAGAGAATAAATTTTGTAACACTGTTTGGCCAAACTGTCCATCCCGTCTGGAGAAAGTATCCAGACAATAATGAGAGGTGAAGGTATGAACCGAGGACCAAGTGGCAGCCTTACAAATCTCCTCAATTGGTGTCGATCTGAGGAAGGCTACAGAGGCTGCCATTGCTCTGACCTTATGGGCTGTGACCCTACAAGGAAGGGATAATCCAGCCTGGGCATAGCAGGAAGAGATACAAGCCGCCATTCAGTTGGAGATGGTACACTTCGATACAGGTCGTCTCAACTTGTTCGGATCAAAGGAGACAAAAAGTTGAGGAGCAGTTCTGTGTGGCTTGGAGCGATCCAGGTAGAAAGCCAAAGCACGTTTACAGTCCAGAGTGTGAAGAGCTGATTCTCCAGGATGAGAATGAGGCTTTGGAAAAAACACAGGAAGAACAATGGATTGGTTGAGATGAAATTCAGTGACCACTTTAGACAGGAATTTCGGATGAGTGCGAAGGACCACCTTGTAATGATGGAATACTGTGAAAGGTGGATCCACCACTAAGGCCTGAAGCTCACTGACCCTGCGAGCAGAAGTGAGGGCAACCAGAAAAACCACTTTCCAAGTGAGAAACTTCAGCGGAGCCTTGTTGAGAGGCTCAATAGGAGGTTGAATAATGTTGAGAAAGGACAACATTGAGATCCCAAACCACTGGAGGAGGTTTGAGAGGAGGATTGACATGGAAAAGTCCTTTCATAAACCTGGAAACCACAGGATGAGCAGATAGAGGTTTCCCTTGTAGAGACTGATGGAAAGCCGCAATAGCACTCAGGTGGACTCGTATAGATGTAGACTTGAGGCCAGATTGAGACAGGTGTAGAAGATAGTCCAATACAGAAGACAGGGAGGCTCGCTGAGGCTTACGATTAGAAACACACCAGAAAGAAAATCTAGTCCATTTTTGGGAGTAGCATTGTCGAGTAGCAGGCTTCCGGGAAGCCTCCAATACATCCCTCACCGCCTGGGAAAACCGGTGAGGAGTTATGTGGAGAGACTGCAGGTTGGGATGAAGTAGAGATCCCTGATGCTGAGTAAGCAGCGAAGGAAACACTGGAAGAAGGAATGGCTCCCTGCTGCTGAGTTGAAGTAGAAGGTTGTCTGGGCCACCGAGGAGCTATCAGAATCATGGTGGCATGGTTGGAATTCAATTTGACTAGAGTCTTTTCAATGAGTGGAAATGGAGGAAACGCATACAGAAAGTGATTCCCCCAATCCAGCAGAAAGGCATCTGCCTCGAGACGATGAGGAGTGTAGATCCTGGAGCAAAACTGAGGCAGCTTGAAGTTGTGGGGAGCCGCAAAGAGGTCTATCTGAGGCGTCCCCCACTGAGAAAAGATCTGATGAAGGGGCCTGGAATGGAGAGTCCATTCGTGAGGCTGGAGGAGACGACTTAAGTTGTCCGCCAAGACATTGTCCTTCCCCTGAATGTAGACAGCCTTGAGGAAGGCGTTGTGGCGAATCGCCCAATCCCAGACTCTGAGAGCTTCCTGGCAGAGGGAGGCTGAGCCCGTGCCCCCCCTGCTTGTTGACATAATACATGGCGACCTGATTGTCTGTGCGAATGAGGACCACCATGTCGTGAAGCAGATGTTGAAAAGCCTGAAGAGCATTGAAGATGGCTCTGAGTTCCAGAAGATTGATTTGATGGAGTCGGTCCGCACTGGTCCAGAATCCCTGAGTGCGAAGCCCATCCAGATGAGCTCCCCATGCATAGGTCGAGAAATCAGTTGTGAGAACCTTCTGGTGGGGAGGAGTGTGAAACAGCAAACCTCTGGAGAGATTCGAAGAGGTCATCCACCAAAGTAGAGACTGCTGAAGAGCAGGAGTGACAATGATGTGCCGAGTCAAAGGATCTGACACCTGTGTCCATTGAGAAGCCAGAGTCCACTGAGGAATCCTGAGGTGAAGTCTGGCAAAAAGTGTCACATGAACTGTAGAGGCCATGTGGCCCAGGAGAACCATCATGTGTCTCGCCGAGATGGACGGACAAGAAGATACAGACTGGCAGAGACGAAGAAGAGCCTCCATGCGCTGAGGAGGAAGGAATGCTCTGAGTTGAATGGTATCCAGAACCGCCCCGATGAAGGGGAGAGACTGGGTAGGCTGTAGATGAGATTTGGGAAAGTTGATCTCGAAGCCCAAACTCTGCAGGAACCAAATAGTGGTTAGAGTCGCCGAGATGACCACTGGAGCCGAGGCGGCCTTGATGAGCCAGTCGTCGAGGTAGGGAAATACTTGAAGACCCTGGTTCCGGAGTGCAGCAGCCACTACTACCAGACACTTCGTGAAGACTCTGGGAGACGAGGACAGGCCGAATGGAAGCACTCGATACTGCAGATGTAGATGTTCCACCCGAAATCTGAGGAACTTGCGAGAGGCCGGATAAATGGGAATGTGAGTGTAGGCCTCCTTGAGATCCAGAGAGCATAACCAGTCGTTTTGCTCGAGGAGGGGGTAGAGAGAAGCAAGGGTCAGCATGCGATATCTCTCCTTGACCAGGAACTTGTTGAGGATCCTGAGGTCCAGAATTGGACACAGATCGCCCGTCTTCTTCGGAACAATGAAGTATCGGGAGTAAAACCCCCGGTTGTGTTGGTCCACAGGGACCGGCTCGACGGCCCGAAGCCAGAGCAAAGCCTTCAGGTCGAATGCGTACTCCTTATCAGGCCTGGGATGGTCGAATCCTCCCTTAAGAGATCTCATCCGTCCCAGGTGTATGCCTCGATGCCTCCAGGCAGAGAAGGAGTACGCATCCCAGGCCTGATAAGGAGTACGGAAGAACTCTTCCTGTTTGCAATGCCCAGGGCTTCAATTACTCAAAGGAGGATTCCAAATATCCTCATCCGGAGGTGTAATAGGCTCAGGAGCTTCCTGAAGAAGAAGGGCGGTCTGGGTCAAGTTGGAAGAATACTCTCTTGGAGGATGGTCTGTGGGGACCCGAAGGAATTGAAGAGTATCCTTCCCTGATGATGGTAAGGACCCAGAGGTCAGTGGTGATAGCCACCCATCGATGATAAAAATGATGGAGGCGACCCCCAATGGGAAAAACAGGGAGAGGCAGAACGAGGTTGGTTATGCTCCCTAAGAGAGAGTCAAAAAGGCTGAGGAACCTTGGGGACAGTAGAAGGCTGAGGCTTTTGCTGAGCCTTTTGCGGAGGCTGTCTCTTCGCTGGTTGTCTCTCAGCGGGAGCCTGCCTGGGTGCATAGCGTCGCTGATAGATCAAGGGCGGTCGAGACTGCGTCGGCTTAGGCTTGGGACGACGAATGGACTGAAAAGATTTCTCATGGTCCGACAGCTTCTTTGTCACGGTCTCGATGGACTCATCAAACAAATCCGCTCCTGCACAAGGAACGTTGGCAAGCCTGTCCTGGAGGTTCTGATCCATGTCAATGGTCCGCAGCCACGGCAAGCGACGCATAGCCACAGAACAGGCGGCAGCCTGTGCCGAGAGCTCTAAGGCATCGTAGGAGGATTGCAATAATTGAAGGCGCAGCTGGGACAGCGAGGCAACCACCTCCTCGAATTCGAAGCGAGCCTGAGACTCAATGTAAGGCGTAAACTTCCGAAGCACAGGCAGGAAGAACTCCAAATAAGTTGCAAAATGAAAAGCATAATTGAGAACTCGGGAAGCCATCATCGAGTTCTGGTATATACGCCTCCCAAACTTATCCATGGTCCGGCCTTCTCTGCCTGGAGGCATCGAGGCATACACCTGGGACGGATGAGACCTCTTAAGGGAGGATTCGACCAACAGGGATTGATGAGAGAGTTGGGAGCCCTCGAATCCCTTGTGATGCACTGTTCGGTACCTGGCATCCAACTTGCCAGGAACAGCCGGGATAGAGTACGGTGTCTCAAAACACCTCATGAAAGTTTGATCGAGGAGTTTATGCAGAGGAAGACGAAGAGATTCTGCCGGAGGATGAGGCAAATGCATGGTATCCAGGTATTCCTTGGAGTATCGAGAACCGGAGTCCAAGGTGATGTCCAGGTCATCCGCCATCTGCCGGAGGAAAGATGAGAAGGATAATTGGTCCGCCAGCACAGGCCGGCGGGACGGACTGGACAAAGTCGAGGCCTCAGGATCCATAGAGACCTGTGATCGACAGGGCGAGAACGAGCCACAGGGATCCTCGAACTCCGGTCCCGGAGGAGGAGACACATCCGAAGAGGAATACCCCACACGAGGCAGCTTCTTCTGAGGCGAAACCGTAGAGTGTCGAGAGGAATGCCTCGAAGAATGCCTGGACCGACGCCCCTCCCGATGGCTGGAAGGGGAATGAGATCGGTGGTGCTTCGAATGGTCCCCAGAAGCCTCCAAGGAGTATATGGGACTTGAAGCAGTAGATCGTAGAGGCGGGAGATTCGACGCATCCCAGGCCTGATAAGGAGTACGGAAGAACTCTTCCTGTTTGTGATGCCCAGGGCTTCGATTACTCGAAGGAGGATTCCAAATATCCTCGTCCGGAGGTGTAATAGGCTCTAAGGGGGGCATGTCACAAAAAGAGGCCCGCCTCGAGGGACCGGCCACCGAGTGCCGCTCCTCCTCGCCAAGCAATGAGAGCGAACGGCGAGGGGGAGGAGGAGGGGCGGCCCGCCCCCCAGAGGAGGAACCAGTTGTTCACCCTGAATCGTGGCCAGCAACTTGGGTCCCACGGTGGTCATAAGCTCGATGAATTGAGCCTCCATAATAGAACGTAACGAAGCCGACAAGAGGTAGCCGCACCTAAAGTGGGGCCCCCTGTACGGTCTTCGCGTTCCTTCGTGGTCGAGTGCTTTGGCTTGGAAGCCTTCGGCACTTTGAGAACCACTGGTGGAATGGGAGGCGGAGGTACCTGAGCCGAGGAGACGGAGGAAGGCACCGGAGCAGGAGGCGGGGTCGAAACCGGAATGAATGAAGCCAGCTTCAGGAGACCCGGCGTAGCAGGAGTGGTGGAGGGCTTCGCAGATGCAGGCGAAGCACTGGTCGAAGTCGAAGCCGAAGGTTCTTTAGCAGCTTCCATCTTGAACATCGACTCCCACAAAAAACAGCGACGCTTAAACGCACGTGCTGTGAGAGTGGAACAAGGCCGGCACGATTTCGAAAAATGTTCTGGACCAAGACACTACAGGCAGCGTCGATGCGGGTCCGTCAACGAAATCGCGCGCTGGCACTTGCTACACTTTTTAAAACCGGTAATTGGCCGGGACATAGCCCGAAAATGCTCTGCCGCAAGATCGAAGGAGCGGGGCCTGAGCCACGCGGCCGACCCACCGGATGAAATTTTTTTTTTAAAAAAATAAAAAACCGAAGGAAATAAAGTACATGATAAAGAGTAAAAGAACCGCGGCAATAGAAGGCAAAAAAACGGGTTTTCAATTAGCGCAGAATTGAAGTAAACTTCTCAGCTCCGCGGAAAGAAAAGAACTGAGGAGACACGCCCGGACCATCGGGCGGGAAGGCACTGGCGCATGCGTGGTGCGGGCATCTCGAAACTTCTGAGTTTCTGCAAGCACGTATGCTTGTGAGACGTCCATATCGGGGCTCTGTCGGATGACATCACCCACTAGTGAGAATACCTGCCTGCTTGTCCTGAGATAATAGCCTTACTGGGTCAGACCAAAGGTCCATTAAGCCCAGTAGCCGTTCTCTCACAGTGGCCAATCCAGGTCACTAGTACCTGGCCAAAACCCAAGGAGTAGCAATATTCCATGCTACCGATCCACGGCAAGCAGTGGCTTCCCCCATGTCTTTCTCAATAACAGACTATGGACTTTTCCTCCAGGAACTTGTCCAAACTTTTCTTAAAACATAGCAACATAGAAACAGCCGGCAGATAAGGGCCACGGCCCATCTAGTCTGCCCATCCTAATGACCCTCCCCTACCTTTGCCTTGTGAATAGATCCCATGTGCCGATCCCATTTGGCCTTAAAATCAGGCACGCTGCTGGCCTCAATCACCTGCAGTGGAAGACTATTCCAGCGATCAACCACCCTTTCAGTGAAAAAGAATTTCCTGGTGTCACCTCGTAGTTTCCCGCCCCTGATTTTCCACGGATGCCCTCTTGTTGCCGTGGGTCCCTTGAAAAAGAAGATATCTTCCTCCACTTCGATGCGGCCCGTGAGATACTTGAACGTCTCGATCATGTCCCCCCTCTCTCTGCGCTCCTCGAGCGAGTATAGCTGTAGTTTGTCTAATCGTTCTTCGTACGGGAGATCCTTAAGTCCCGAGACCATCCGGGTGGCCATTCTCTGAACCGACTCCAGTCTCAGCACATCCTTGCGATAATGCGGCCTCCAGAATTACACACAGTATTCCAGGTGGGGCCTCACCATGAATCTATACAAAGGCATAATGACTTACGGTTTACGGCTGACGAAACCCCTGCGTATGCAACCTATGATCTGTCTTGCCTTGGATGAGGCCTGCTTCACCTGACTGGCAGCCTTCATGTCCTCACTGACGATCACCCCCAAGTCTCGTTCTGCTACCGTTCTTGCTAGAATCTCACCATTGAGGGTATAAGTCTTGCATGGATTATGGTTGCCTAGGTGCATAACCTTGCATTTTTTGGCATTGAAGCTAAGTTGCCAGGTCCTAGACCAGCGCTCTAGTAGGAGTAGGTCGTGAATCATATTGTCAGGCATTGAATCTTCGTCCATTGTGCATTTGCCCACTACATTACTTAGTTTGGCGTCATCGACGCTATCCACTCTTACCACAACCTCTGGCAATGCATTCTAGAGCTTAACCCTTTCAGGACCAAGGGACATATTTGTCCCATAACTTTAAAATCCTATAAATTTTGATTGGGATAGTCTACAGTTCTAAATTTGATATGTACGGATTCCATATGATACTGCCTTTATGTAAACAAACTGGTTCCGACATTCATTCATTAGCGTCGTTGCCAGATTGACGAGAAGATTCACTTGCCACACTGTCCACAAGCCAGAAGTTTGATTTAAAAAAAAAAAATGATATTTCACAAAAAAAATCAATTTTTTGGCATCTGCAAGCCCTTTTTACCATAAAAATGTCGTCAAAATCACAAAAATTGGCCTACGATCCTTATGGTCCTGAAAGGGTTAACTATTCTCTGAGTGAAAATTTGTTTTACATTACATTACATCACGGTCAGGCAGTATAGTACATTACGGATTTCTATTCTGCCTATACCTTGCAGTTCAAGGCGGATTACAAAAAATTTGACTGGACATTTTTTTTTTTTTAACAACAGAGGAGATATAGCTGGAAAGATTCCGAGGGGATTTACAAGTTGGATAGCAAATTGACAGTGCAGAACTGTGTGATATAAACAAATAGATTACATTTGGAGTAGGTAAGATTACAATACATTTCAGGGATCTGTTTACTTGGTAGGTGATTTGGGGAGGATTTTATAGGGGAGAATTATCTGGAGGTAGGTGAAGAGGGGTTAAGATATTTGGATGAATTTTTTGAAAAGCAGGGTTTTGATTTCTCTTCGGAATGTTTTGAGGTCGCCCGTTGTCATCAGCAGGTTAGAGATGGTATGGTCGAGTTTTGCTGCTTGTGTTGCCAGAAGGTTGTCAAACCTCCTATTGGTTTGAAAAGTGAGGCTTACTGTAATTTCATGGATTTCCCCTGGAGCCCTTTTTAAAAATTGGCGTAACATTGGCCACCTTCCAATCTTCAGGTACTACAGACGATTTTAGCGACAGGTTACAGATCACTAACAGCAGGTCAGAAATTTCATGTTTGAGTTCTTTTAGTACCCTGGGATGTATACCATCCAGTCCTGGTGATATCACTTTTTAACTTGTCAATTTGGCTTAGTACATCATAGTATTAAGGAGCAGCAAACTTAAACAGGAATTGAATACAATTAAAATAGCTTCCATCACTCCACAAAATCACACCAACTTACCACCTCTATCTCAAACAAAACCGCCCAGGAATAAATGGGTCACAGTAGGCTCAGGAAGACTGCAACATGTTACACAGAAACATCCACCTTCACAAATATTACCTCTACAGAATTCCTTCGCTCCATTAGTGCACTGCGATACTCAAATAAACAGAAGGGAGGTGCAACTGGAACAAATGAAGGTACCTCAAGAGAACAAGCACACCCAAAGCACAAATAAAAAAGCCAAAAACAAAAAACTACTGCTGTTGGATTCCATCATTAAAGGCATTGACCTTGGAACACAAGGCGAGGAGACCAAACTAATGAAATGTCTTCCAGGATCCTCAGCTTCCAGGAGTTCCAGGCAAATACTGACTATAATTAAGGAAGAACAGTGGCGTACCAAGGGGGGGGGGCGGTGCGCCCCGGGTGCCAGCCCTAAGGGGGTGCTCCCGGCCTTGCCGTTCAGTCCCCCCCCCCACCCCCGAAGGACCGCTCGCCCCACTGACCTTCCTGCACCACCTGTGAAGCAGCCCGCAGCAGGATCGCGAAGTCAGCGTCAGCGATCCCTGCGCTGCTTCCTGCGCCGCGATCCCGCCCCTCCTCTGACGTCAGAGGAGGGGGCGGGACCGTGGCGCAGGAAGCAGCGCAGGGATCGCTGACGCTAACTTCGCGATCCTGCTGCGGCTGCTTCATAGGTGGTGCGGGGAGGCCTAGGGGGCGAGCAGTCCTTCGGGGTGGGTCGGGGCATCAGGCCTTCAGGGTGGGGCGGGCGGGCAGGCAGGCAGGCTTTCAAGGGGGAGGGGGTGACAGGCAGGCAGGCCTTCAAGGGGGGACAGGCCTTCGGGGGGGGGGGTGCAGACCTTCAAGGGGTGCAGGCCTTCAAGGGGGGGCAGGCAGGCCTTCAGGGGGGGGGGTGCAGACCTTCAAGGGGGTGCAGGCCTTCAAGGGGGGAAAGGCAGGCAGGCCTTCAAGGGGGGGACAGGCCTTCGGGGGGGTGCAGACCTTCAAGGGAGTGCAGGCCTTCGGGGGGGTGCAGGCCTTCAAGGGGAGACAGGCCTTCAAGGGGGGGAAAGGCAGGCAGGCAGGCCTTCAAGGGGGGACAGGCCTACAAGGGGGGGGGAGAAGCTACAAGGGGGTGGGACAGGCCTTCGGGGGGGGGGTGCAGGCCTTCGGGGGGTGCAGACCTTCAAGGGGGGGACAGGCAGGCAGGCCTTCAAGGGGGGTGCAGGCCTTCAAGGGGGGACAGGCAGACCTTTAAGGGGGGACAGGCCTTTGGGGGGGACCATGATTTAGAAGTACACGGAGGGAAGGGGGTGTTCAAAGAGACGTGCATATGCCAAACTTTGGGGGGGGGAAGAAGAAATAATGGGTCTGAAAATAGAGGAGAGGGAGAGAGATGATGGACCATGGGATTTAGGGAGGGAAGGAACAGAAAGGGAGAGAAATTGGACACAAGGGATGGTGTGGAGGAGGGATAGAGATACTGGATAGGAGGGTAATTAGGAAAAGAAAGGGAGAGATGGTGGACTCGGGTGGTGGGGAAGGAGGGAGAGATGCCGGATGAAAGGGTATTTAAGAAGAGGTGGATCTGTGGAGGGAGATGAAAAAAAGGAAAGATACCAGACTTCCTGGGAAGGGAAGGGAAATGGAAAGGGAGGACAGAGTTGGCAGATGGATGGTTAGCATGCAGAAAGAAGGAGACCCTGGCAAGCAAGTTATCAGAAGAAAACCAGAGCCTTGGACCAACAAGATTTGAAATATAACCAGACAACAAAAGGTAGAAAAATTAATTTTATTTTCTGTTTTGTGATTATAATATGTCAGATTTGAAATGTGTATCCTGCCAGAGCTGGTGTTGGACTGCAAACGTGAGCTAGGATTTAACAGAGAGAGGAAAAGTCCTTTTTGTTTCTTTATTTTATTTACACCACAGCGCCAGTGTGGTTAGGAGAAGCCAAAGGGGGTGAAAAAGCTATAAAACCCACCAGGAGTTTTGAAAAAAATCACCCAACTGGGCAGGAAAATCGAATTGAAAAACCAATTCAATAGGCTGAATCGAATCAAAAATTTTTTTCTTGAATCTGGCAGCATTAGTTTGCGCTACTGTCTTAGACTTTAGGACCTGGGATTGGGGAGAGATGGCATCCTCAGTACTTTATAATGCAAGTGAAACGAGGATTTGGTCAGACTTTTGAAGGGTCTGCAGAAAAAAAATATTGTATAGGCCGGGGACATGAGACAGCAGGAAATGGGAACTTTTCTTCCTTCTATTTTTGTGAATGGAAAGGCTGAGGATGTCAGAGAGTTCAGTTAAAATATGTGCTTTATAAGAAAATATAATAATGTGTTTTATAAAGTTTATAGCATAGCTGGCCTACCCAGTGAGGTGTTCCTAGTGGTGATGATGGCAGCTTGTCAATGTGTTGAGAGGAAGAGGTGGTCTGGGAAATTCTGCTGAGCAAACTCCGGGCCCATTTCCACCCCCCAGTTAGTCCACTCCACTCAACTGGTTCATACACTGAGTGGGTCTTTGGGTGTTGTTTTGGGATCTCTTCCAGTGGTTTATCTCCTTCTGGTCCAAGGAAGGAAACTTTGTTATCCTTAGCATTGACCTACAGAATATGTTTGTAACAGCGCTGCTTGTGTGGCATTAGGCTATGTAGTGATCGAAAGAAAAAATCAGACCTTTGCACATTTTTGCACTATATGGTGGGTGTATGAGGAGATTCACATTTCCTGCACAGCTAAGTCCATGTGAAGTTACCTTGTGCTGTATTTGACATCTAGCAAGGTCTCTGTTTGAAATGAAAGATCTAAACTTAAAAATGAAGTGGCCAGAAGTTATGGTAAAAGCAGATAGTGTAGCTGGTTTTAAGAAAGATTTGGACAAATTCCTGGAGGAAAAGTCCATAATCTGTTAAGACATGGGGGAAGAGTCTGCTTGCCCTGGATCGGTAGCATGGAATGTTGCTACTCTTTGGGTTTTGACCAGGTATTAGTGTCCTGGATTGGCTACCATGAGAATGGGCTACTGGGCATGATGGACCATTGGTCTGACCCAGTTAGGCTATTCTTATGTTATGTTCTCATCTGTAGGGGCCTTTGTTGTCACTTCTTATTTTAATGTATTTTTTTTCTGGGAACTTATCAGTGTTTTTTATAATGGGAACAAAAATGGAAGAGAATTAATGTGTGTGGGATGAGGGGGTAACTAATTTCTTCAGCTAAATAATTCAATCCACTTCAAACAGACATAGGAGAACTCACGCACCATTCACACACCCTCCAACCAAAAACGTCAAAAGAAAAAAACTGTTCGACAACCTCCTAGCCATTCGAGCTGCAACACTCGACCCCCAACTCTACAACCAATTGACATCGACCACAGACTGCAAAACCTTCAAAAAGAAATAAAAACCCTTCTATTCAAAAAACACATAAAACCGAACTAACACAATCAGAACTGTCCCAAGCATCACCTGAAACTACTCCATATGTACTTCTGATGTCATGACAATTCAGACATAATTTATGTTATGTTTGGAATATAAGAAAATTTTCACTGCCTGTTTCTATTCTGACCATTTATTCTGTTTCATGGTCATTACAAAAAATATTTTTTTACATGGGGGGGGGGGGGGTGTCAAAAAATGATGGGCCCCGGGTGCCACATACCCTAGGTACACCACTGAGGAAGAAACTAAGGATTTTAACACTGATGTTATTATTCATCTGGGAACAAATGACCTGGCCAACAACTCCACACTTGCAGTGTAGAAAGCTTTTTGGGAGTTTAGTGAGAGCTTGAAACCTTGTGTAAAGACTAGCTTTTTCTGAAGTACTGCCTGCATATGGAAAGGGAGAACAAAGAGTAAAAAAACACAGAGGACTTTAATAGGTGGCTCAAAGCCTGGTGTCATCAAGAAGGCTTCAGGTACATAGGAGGATGGGGTAATACATGGCAGGACAAGCAACTATATTGTACTGACGGGCTACATATTACTACAGCAGGAAAAAGAATCCTGGATGGACTATTCGGGTCTTCATCTGCCATCATCTACTATATTACTTCAGTTGTTGGAAAAATAATGGGAGTGTTGCTGAAAGAAAGGATAGTAAACTTCCTAGAATATAATGCGTTACAGGATCCGAGGCAACATGGCTTTGCAAAAGGTAAATCATGCCAAACGAAACTGATTGAATTTTTTGATTGGGTGACCAGAGAACTGGATCAAGGACATATGCTAGATGTAATTTACTTAGATTTCAGCAAAGCCTTTGATACGGTTCCTCATAGGAGGCTCTTGAACAGGTTGTCTCGGAATGGGTGACCTTGATGAGGATGTACACTGTGAAGGAGAGACAACCTGCGAAGCTGGGGAACAGTAGTGTTGTTTTATTGTCTGCATCAACTGACTCGATGCTGTAGAGATCTGCGATGCGTGCTGAGATGAATCCAAAACTGGCTCCCCCGATGTAAATTCTGCCGACATTACATTACATTACATTAGTGATTTCTATTCCGCTTGTACCTTGCGGTTCAAAGCGGATTACATAAGAAGAAGCTGGACATTTCCAGGAGGGTACGTGACATTTAGGGTAAGACATAGTTACAGAATGAGTATAGACTTGGTAACATTGGATGAGAGCAGTTATATTACATTACATATCAAATCTTTTTCCAGGCGTTGGTAGGTAATATGAATCGGTAGGAAGAATTAGGTTTTGTTTTTGTTTTTTTTTTAAATTTTATTTTTTTGGTCGGTTGAGGATTTGGTGTCAGGGAGTGGGTAACCTGGTCGGTGTATGTGGAAGAGGAGATTAGGTGTTATGAATATGCTTTTTGAAAAGTAGCGTTTTGAGTTCTTTGCGGAATGCTTTGAAGTCAGATGTTGAGGTTAATAATCTGGTTATGGAGGGTTCGAGTTTTGCTGCATGCGTTGATGGCTGTTCCTGTTGAATGCGACAGGACTTGATGGAGCACTGTTGAAAGTGGAACAACAAATAGAAATAGGACTCAGTGTTCAGGGCTTAAAAACTATAAACACCAACTAAAGGGTCAGTGAGGCAATTAGACCACTGAGAACAACAGCACTGCTTAAAGCCTGTCAAAAACATCAACATGACCGAAGAAAGGGGACGGCAAAAGTAACTAATACTGAGAGAAAAACTCACCGATAAAAAACGCAGAGTACAAAGAAAATAGAAACAATATAGTTTCTGGGGTTTTTTTTAGAAACTAAGAAAGAAATAAAGAATAAAACGCAAAAGTGGGAAAGCAATGCAGACTCAATGGAGTCTAATCAAAAAGTAATGCTTCGCTCTGCGGAAAATGAAAAACGGAGATACCGCGAGCCTCTTCTAATGGGAAGGCAGTTGCACATACGTGGTGTGGGTAATTGCAAAGCGCTTAAAATTTAAAGTGATAGTTCACTTTCCAGACTATCCGTACCGGGCTCCTTAGATAACGTCACCCATATGTGAGAGAATATGCTGCCTGCTTGTCCTTAAATAATGTTTTTTTTCTTAATATGGAACCATACCATCCAATGATCACTGGATGTGAGATGATAACCCACTATAACATCAGAAATGTGCTCCCCTTTGGTAAGCACAAGGCCCAATATAACCCCATCCCACATTGGTTACATTGTCAATTGCTGGATGACACCATCCACACAGCCGTGCACTCATATCCAGGATGCAAACTTCTTTGCCTTGGCCTTCACTCTTGACAGGGAGGGCTGACCTGTGCATCTATTTGCTTCTCTCTCTCTCTCTCAGTGCCATGATATCATACCCTATTGAAACTTGATCTCTGACTTCATGTTGTTTTTTTATTATTGGGTAACTGGGGCATGCACAGAATGGTGAGTACAGCTCTGGCCACCTTGTTCGGCAGACTGAATGAACACAGGTGGAGACTTTTTCTGCTGTCATTTACTGTATTCTATGTATTGTTGTGTTGTTATTTTAAGGCTCTATAACCGTTATTCATATTAGGAATTCATATTAGGTTGAATAGTAAAGTATTCTATTTGGTACATCTCTACTTTTAATATATTTGTAAAGGGCACCTAGCAGTTGGAATAATTGCCAATTGGGTTGCCACTGAGTGATCAGTTTAGTGGCCCAGGCAACCCATTCCCCCCCCCAAAGACTACAGCAGGAAGGATGCCCAATCCCTCCTGCCAGACACTGCCGCAATTGCTAGCAATAATTGCCAGCAGGAGAGATGCCCAATCTCTCTTGCCGGACACCCACCTCAACAATCGATCGCCAACAGGAGAGATGCCCAATCTCTCCTGATGGACAACACACCTCTGAATGATTGCCGGCAGGAGAGATGCCCAGTCCCCTCCTGCCGGACACCCCCCCAAGTTAGCCCATCAGGACCATCCAAGTCCACCCCCAACGGACCCTCCCCAAGCCCCCTCTAACCTTTTTTAGATGGCCAGCTGGATGGGTCCTTCTTGTGTCTGGCCGGCCTGCCTTCACTGGAATGGCAGGCCTGCCCCTTCCTGGTGCATCTTGGGATGCACTAGGGAGGGGGCTAAGGCCCTGATTGGCCCAGGCACTTAAGTCTCCTCCTGCAGGAGGGGCCCTAGGCACCTGGGCCAACTGGAATCTTAGTCTCCTCTCCCAGTGCATTCTGGGAGGTGCTAGGAGTGGCCTAAGATTCCAATTGGCCACAGGGGCTTAAGGGATCTGGCCAATCGGAATCTTAGGCCACTCCCAGTGCATCCCAGAATGCACTGGGAGATGGGCCTAAGATTCTGGTTGGTCCAAGTGCCTAAGCCCCTCCTATGGGAGGAGACTTAAGCGCCTCCCCAGTGCATCTTAAGATAGAAACATAGAAACATGACAGCAGATAAAGGCCAAATGGCCCATCTAGTCCGCTCATCCACAGTAACCATTATTTCTTTCTCCCTCTGAGAGATCCCCCGTGCCTATCTAGGATGCACTGGGAAGGGGCAGGCCCACCATTCCAGTGAAGGCGGGCCTGCCAGATGCAGGAAGAACCTGTCCGTCTGGCCATCTAAAAAAGGTTAGGGGGAAGTCCGGGTGGGAGATGTCTGGAAGAAGGAACTGGGCATCCCTCCTACCAGAAATCATTCAGGGGTTTGGGCAGGAGAGACTGGGGCATCTTTCCTGCCGGCGATTGTTGCGGGTGGCTTCGGGGGTGTCCGGCAGGAGGGATTGGGAATCTCTCCTGATGTAGACTTTGCGGGGGGGGGGAGGGAATAATAATAATAATAATAACTTTATTCTTCTATACCGCCACAATCTTGCTACTTCTAGGCGGTTTACAATCAAGAGTGCTGGACATTCAGCGAAATACAATAAGTAGATATTCAGAGGAAATACAGAGATCAGAGACTTCAGGAGGCAATAGTATAGAACAGTGTTTTTCAACCGCTGTTCCGCGGCACACTAGTGTGCCGCGAGATGTTGCCTGGTGTGCCGCAGGGCCGCCGGGCCCGGAGCTGACAGGGGGCCCGAGGCAGGGGCGCCAGTAGCTCGCCAAGGCAAAGTGAGTCGATCACCCAGGACTCACTTTGTCTTGGCGATCTAATCTATCGAGCCGATAAGTCTTCTTCTCCCCGACGTCAATTCTACAGTCGGAGAGGAAGTTCGGGCCAGCCAATCGCTGCCTGGCTGGGCGGAACTTCCTTTCCGATTGTAGAATTGACGTCAGGGAGAGCATGCGTCGGCGTCGGCTTTGGGGCCTGTTATCCATTGGTGGGTCCTGTTCCCCGATGGCAGCGGCAGTGGCAGTGGCTTGGGGAACGGCAGGAAGAAAGAAAGAAAGGGGGCAGCCAGGGAAACAGAAAGAAAGAAGAGAAACAGAAAAAAAGAAAGAAAGGTCAGGGAGAGAGGAAGAAAAAGTTGGGGGAGGGAATGAGGTGTGGAGGAGAGAAAGCATACAGGCTGATAGAAGGGAAGAAAGATTGGATGCACAGTCAGAAGAAGAAAGTGCAACCAGAAATCACCAGACAAGGTAGGAAAAATGATTTTATTTTAAATTTAGCAAAGTGGAGGCAGTATTACCACAGTTTTCAAAGGAATTTGCCCAAATAACTTAATAGTTAACTGGGTAAATTCCCAGAGATGAAAACTTCCCTTCACTTACTATGCACAGTTCTGAATTTATATCTGCTGTCTATATTTTACAATATGGTCACCTTTTACTAAACCGCAATAGTGGTTTTTAGCGCAGGGAGCCTATGAGCGTCAAGAGCAGCGCTGGGCATTCAGCGCAGCTCCCTGCGCTAAAAACTGCTATTGTGGTTTAATAAAAAGGATGGAGGGTATATTTGTCTATTTTTGTATGCTATAAAATCCAAATACAGAGAGAGACTGAGAGCTGTTGACGAAGAGCTACGTGTGTGTCTTTCTTCGATTCCAGCCAGAATATCAGCTTTGTGTTCAGCCAAACAGGCCCAGGTTTCGCACTGAATAAAGTATTTTATAATTTTTATTTCGTAATAAAGTAATTATAAAATACTTTCTTTGTGTTTATTTGATTCCTATTCAAGAGAATTACTTTATATATAGTCAATATAGGCAGAGAGTTAAATTTTTTAACATTTTCTAATGGTGGTGTGCCTCGTGATTTTTTTCATGAAACAAGTGTGCCTTTGCCCAAAAAAGGTTGAAAAACACTGGTATAGAAATACAATTTGCTGAGTGAAAATGTAATATGTACATTTTAGTAGGTAATGTCCGACAGGACCTGTTGGGGATAAATAGCAACGTAAAGTTACGATAAGATGAAGATAACAGATTATATTTATAACAGTGCTGTAAGTTCAGGTGGAATAGGGAGGGGGGAGGGAGAGGGAGAGCGGGTCAATTGTTTAGGTATTTCTGGAACAGGTATGTTTTTAGGCGTTTCCTGAATTCCCCATATGTAGTGGGTGAAAGCAGTTGGTCTAGGTCTTTGCCCCATAGGACTGCTTGGTGAGAGAAAAGGTGTTCGTGGTGTTTTTTCATTTTGCAGCCTCTAACTGGAGGGGAAATGAGTTTTGTGTGTGTGTTTCTTTTGAGTTTGTTATTAGAAAATGCGAAAAGGTCCATTATGTACTTGGGGGTCAGGCCGTATAGTACTTTGAAGCAGAGGCAGGCAAATTTAAACCTTACTCGGGCTTCCGTTGGTAGCCAGTGCAGCTGCCGATAGTAGGGTCATGTAGTCATG
The DNA here is from genome assembly GCF_902459505.1 of Geotrypetes seraphini. Classification (NCBI taxonomy): domain Eukaryota; kingdom Metazoa; phylum Chordata; class Amphibia; order Gymnophiona; family Dermophiidae; genus Geotrypetes; species Geotrypetes seraphini. Next base: position 134,603,579 of record NC_047084.1, on the reverse strand, counting down.
TAGTAGGGTCATGTAGTCGAATTTCTTCAGCCCGAAGATAAGTCTGACCGCAGCATTTTGCATTATTTGGAGACGTCTCATATTCTTTTGTGAGATTGCTAGATAGGCGATGTTGCAGTAGTCAAGCTGACTCAGTATGAGGGATTGCACTAGGATTCTGAATGTTGACGTATCGAAGTATGATTTAATGGTTCTGAGTTTCCAGAGAGTAAGGAAACCTTAATAGGGAATCCACTTGTTCCTTCATTGTTAGGCATTGGTCTAGAATAACACCTAGTATTTTCATGGTGGGCTGAATAGGGTAGTTGAGTTTATTGATGCATAGTGGGGTTTTATTGTCAAGCGGGTGAGGGGAGGCAACGAAGAATTTTGTTTTTTCTGGGTTGAGCTTGAGCTTGAAATCTGTCATCCATTGTTCCATCTCATTTATGGCATCGGATGCCTTGGGAATGGTTTCCGAGATGGAGTTGGCGAATGGGATGATGATCGTAAAGTCATCTGCGTAGCTGAATAGTTTTATTCCTAGTTGGGTTAGTTTCACACCTAATGAGGACATGTAGATATTGAAAAGCAGTGGGGAAAGCGGTGACCCTTGTGGCACTCCGGATGAGTTGCTCCAGGTGTCGGAGTGTTCGTTGTTAAAGCGTACCTGGTAAGAACGGGATGTGAAGAAGCCACGAAACCAGTTTAGTACCTCAGCTCTGATACCAATGGCGTCTAAGCATTGCATCATTTTCTCATGGTCTACCAAGTCGAATGCAGAGCTCATGTCGAATTGCATGATCAGGGCATTGAGGCCATTACTAAATAATAGTCGCAGATAGTCTAGGATGGCAGCGATTACTATCTCCATACTGAATAGGGTTCTAAAGCCAGATTGAGTTTCATGCAGGAGAGAGAATTGATTAAGGTAGTCCATTAGTTGGGTGTGTACTAGTCCTTCCATGATTTTTACAATGAATGGGATAGATGCTATTGGTCTGTAGTTTGTTATTAGCGCTGAGGATTCTTTTCTATTTTTTGGGATGGGGTTATTATTATGTGGCCGTTGTTAGTGAGGAAAGTCCCATTTTTTAGGTTGTGGTTTAGGTAGTGTAATAGTGATATTTTGAATTCTGGTGGTGCCGCTTTCATAATCTCCGGAGGGCACGTGTCTAGGATGCAGTGAGATTTAGAGTATTTGTTGTAGAGTTTGGTGTAGGTATTCCATTCTGGATCTAGAAAGGAACTCCAGATCATGTCTGTAGGTATTTCATTGTCATGTGAGTTAGCTATTTGGTAGTTGCTGGGGATGATTGTTACATCGTTATTGCTTATACAGTTATTTTTTAGGTTTTTAATTTTGGAATCAAAATATAGAGCTAGGTCCTTCGCAGTGGGTAACTTCGTGTTGTGCTCAGGTGTGGTGTAGCGGGTGGTGTCAAATAGGTTTGTGACTATGTTGAATAACTCTTTTGTATTGATTCCTTGTGAACCTTTGCATGATAAGTTAATTTTGGTGAAGTAGAACGCTTTGCGTTTGTCTTTTATCAGTTGTTTGTAGGTTTTTATGTAGGCTCTCCATTTGTTGCGGTCTGTCAGTTCTCCTGTTTTATTCCAAATCCTTTCTAGTCGCCTAGCTGTTTGTTTCGTTTTTAATAGTTCGGTGTCGAACCATTTGTTGTATTTGTTTGCGTTGCTTTTGCTTTTATGTATGGGGGCAATTTTATCTAGGATGGAAGTACTGGTTGTATTCCAATGGTCCCAGAAGTCTATTCCTTCCTCTGTTACTGTCTGCGGTTCGTATTCTGACCAGTATTCTTCTGGATTAATATAACCTCTTGTTTGATGTTCTTTTTTTATCATCAGATGTGTTTTAGATTTTCGGTGTGACCAGCTTAAAATAATAGGTGAAGTGGTCGGACCAGATGTCGTGATGCCAGGTGCCTTCAGTCAGAGAGATGATTGGGTCAAGGTTTTCCTTTGTGTACATGGCAACTAGGTCTAAATGATGGCCTTTTTCGTGAGTTTGTGTGGGTACAGGGATGTTGTAGTTGAGTAGAGTTAGGAAGTTTTTAAGCTCTATTGCGTCTGTGTTGTTCTCTTCGTCTAGGTGTAAATTTAAGTCCCCTGTGATGATGTTGTAGTTGGGGCTGATAGAATTGTGCAGGATGAATCCGCAGAAGTCTTCTTTGGCTTTGGGCCAGCTTTTAGGCATGATAAAGAAGGGAATCACGAGTAGATCAGAGAAAGTCATAATGCCGCTTTATAGAGCGATGGTCAGACCACACTTGGAATACTGTGTCCAGCATTGGTCTCCATACCTAAAGAAGGATATCATACTGCTAGAGAGGGTGCAGAGACGAGCAACAAAGCTGGTGAAAGGTATGGAGAACCTGGATTACGAGGAAAGACTTAAGAGATTGGGGTTGTTCTCCCTTGAGAAAAAGAGACTACGAGGGGATATGATCGAGACATTCAAAATACTGAAAGGAATCGACAAAATAGAGCAGGAAAAAACATTATTTACAATGTCCAATGTGGCACAGACAAGAGGACATGGGCTGAAGCTAAGGGGGGACAAGTTCAAGACAAATATCAGGAAGTTCTGCTTCACGCAATGAGTGGTGGACACCTGGAATGCTCTCCCAGAAGAGGTAATTGCGGAATCCACCATTCTAGGATTTAAGGGTAAGTTAGATGTACATCTCCTTATGAGTGGCATGAAGTGACATGGGTAGGGGTAGGCTAGATGCACTTCTCTTTACGAGAAGCTTGGAGCGATATGGGGACCAAAACTATGCCAGGGTACACCTGGCGGGGCCTCCGCATGTGCGGATCGCCGGACTTGATGGACCTAGGGTCTGTTCCGGAGATGGCGCTTCTTATGTTCTTATGTAGAATAGTATGCTGGATAAGGATTCTTCTAGCTGGGTATTATTGATTTTACAAGCTAGGATTTCTAGGTTGTCGGTCATTTTAGAATCTAGAAGTTCGAACTCGAATCCTTCTTTAAGGATTAAGGCTAATCCTCCTCCTTTTTTTCCTGTGCAGTTTAACATAAGGATTTTGAAATTGTTTGGTAGAAGATCAGATATAATAGGATCATCTTCAGATAGTAACCAAGTTTCATTTAAAAAGAGGCAAGCTATTTGTTTGCTGGTGATCCAGTCATTTATGAGGAATGCCTTGTTTCTAACAGATCTGGTATTAAGATATGCACATGGGATGGAGGTGGTTGCAGCATTTACTGTTGAGTTAGTGCTTTTGATGGTTTTTATTTCCCTTGTTCTTTTTTTAAGGGTATGGTGGTGTCTTTTTTATATGAGATTACATTAATATGATTTGTAGTGTCTTCTTGCAGGTTGGTGATGTAGGGGAAGGATAGAACAGGGTGGTGGATGAATCGTAATTGAGGGTAGAGAGAGTGAACGTCTTACCGCTTATTAGGTAGATCAGTAGGATTAATAGGAGATTCATGATTGGGAGGTAGATTGAGTATTCCTGAAGTCCTGAGGCAGGGGAAGGTTTTGTTTCCCTATAATTTTTTTTTTTTTGTGACTCGGGAGAGGAAGGGGACCTGGCTGCTCAAGGGGACCTGGCTGGCTGATCCAGGTGGGATTAGTTCTTAGGAGGTCCAGGTAGTAGCTACTAATAATTTGGCATGTTTCTAATAGATATTCCTGCGACTGATTAATGTGTCACTTGCAGTTGACTCTTGTGGTTGATCAGATGCTACGAATACATTCGACTAACATATGCAACTAACTTGTTGTACATGCATCTAACAATTATATATGCGCTTAACAGTTACTTTGTGCCTATAGTTGTTCATGCAGTTAACAGTTGTACATGCAATTAACAGTCTCTGATAGTTAAGAATGTGGCTAACAGTTATTCATGTGGTTAACAGATGGAGGGTATGTTTATCTAACAATTATACTTGGTTGCTAGGCGGATCTTTAGGAGGGCCTATAGGGAGTCCTAGTTCAAGCGACTAATAATTGTGCGTGTATATAGCAACTATTCATGCAGCTTAACAGTTAGGCTTGCCTCTGACAGTTAATTATGTCTCTAATGGTTGTTTATGCTACTAGCGTTTAATTAGGCACCTAACAGTTATAAATATATGGAAGAACTGGCAATTATAATTTGGCCTTAAAGAGGGAAACTTAGCTGACAGTCTGTAGTAGATGAGGACGCTTCTCCAGGGCGCTTCACCAGGATGCTTATGGCAGACGCCGGTTAGAGAATTGTACTGATAGGCGAAGAACTGGCCCCTCCTATGCCTAAAAGGTCTTGGTTTGGGCATTTGGGACTTAGGTGAATTTTTGGTTGGGAATATGTTTTCAAGATAGACGTAGTGGTTGTCCAGGTGATTTAATGCCTGAACTTACAGGTAGGCCATTCTTGAAAAACCCCACATTTTTGGACGTTTTTTTTTGAGAATGGACATTTCCCTGCTGCCGACTTTTTAAAAAAAAATTTCTTTATTCATTTTAAATCACACAACAAGTGTACAGAAATACATCATTTATAACTTCTATATAACACTTTAAATTCTTTCTAATATTATCAGAAAAACATATATCCCTTCCCTCCCACCCTTCCTTAAATATTTCAAACAAAACTTATCATAAACATATTATGAATACTTAATGATTGTATACTTCTAAAACACCCCCCTCCCTCCAGTGTGTACATATAGTATCCAAGGAAAATGATGTCTACTCATTACAATATTTTTCCAATGGCCCCCAGATCTTTATAAAATTATTATAAATCCCTTTCTGCATAGCAATTACTCTTTCCATCTTATATATATATGGCATAATGAGTTCCACCAAAATGTATAGTTAAGATTAGTATAGTTTTTCCAATTATTGGTAATATGCTGAATGGCGACCCCCGTCATGATCAATAAAAGTTTGTTATTATGCGATGAAATTTGACTTTTTTCCTCATGGATATACCAAACAGAACAGTATCATAAGATAACGCAACATGGTTTTCTAATAGATAATTTACTTGAGTCCAAATTGAATTCCAAAATAGCATAATACAGGGACAATAAAAAAGTAAATGATCCAACATCCCTGCTTCCAGATTACAGTGCCAGCATTTATTAGACTTAGAGCAATCTAACTTTTGTAATCGAACTGGGGTCCAAAACGCTCTATGCAACAAAAAAAAAACAAGTTTGCCTCATAGATGCAGACACTGTACATCTCATTCTCTAAGACCAGATTCGTGTCCATTGAGATGCAGAAATTTGCTGCTTAATCTCAATGCTCCAAATATCTCCAAGACCATTTTTTGGTTTTTTATTCACATATCCAGAAAGTAATTTATACCACATTGCGGCTTGATGTTCTAGGAAATCTGCTTGGAAGCAAAGGAACTCCAGACTATATTGATTATTCAGATTTTTCCATTCAGGGAACCCCACCTGAATAGCCTGCTTCAGCTGCAGCCATTTAAAACTTTGTGATTTATTAAGACCAAATCTATGCTGCAACTGTGAAAATTCAAGCAGTTTACCACCTGAAATAACATCATTCAGTTTGAATGCCTGCAATAATCCAGTTCTTCCATAAGATTTTAGATCCGCCAATTTGAATCTTGGAGTTTATCCATAAAGATTGATTTGTTGATTTATTTATTGGAATAGGTGTTAAATTACTAATGTATCTCAATGTTTTCCATGTGTCAGATAAAATTCTGTTTTCTTTGTATTTCTAGGTAATTTAATACTAGGAACATGAGCTAAATTTAAAGGAAACAAAAGACGCCATTCTAAATATAACCAATCAGGTGCATTATAAATGAGTTCTGGGAGGATCCAATACATACCCTGACGCAAAATATAGGCTTGATAATACCTATAAAAATTTGCAAAATTTACCCCACCCTCCTCAATTGGCTTTTGAAGAGATACTAAAGCAATTCTAGGCATTTTTTTTGAGAATGGACATTTCCCTGCTGCTGACTTTTATTTTAATTATGCCCCTCCACACCTATAATATTTCTCTTATACAGTCATTATGGATAATCTGAAAACCAAACTGGTATGATTCTTAATGACCAGGTTGAGCACCCTTCAACAGACCAAAAAACAAAGTGCAAAAATGTGAATTAGTAAGAAAAACCAACCCCCTCCAAACAGTAAATTTTTATTAACTACTAATATGGAAGAGTGGCCTAGTGGTTAGGACAAATCATAAACAAAGAAAGCGGGATGGAACAGTACGCATCAATGGGAATTAATGATCAAAATTTAGTCTTGATTAAAAAAAAAGGTGTGCTTTATTGATGAAAATGGGCCTGACACGGTTCATGTATTAGCTCAAAAGCCTGCCTCAGGGATGGAGAAATTAGGTTCTTACCTGCTAATTTACTTTCTTTTAGCTTCTCCAGACCAGTAGAGGTTAACTTTACGAATGGGTATATATCTAATCATGACCAGCAGGTGGAGACTGAAAACAAAACTGTGGGACAGTATATCCTATCCCCTCTTCTCTATTTCCCTCAGTCTGCCGAATAGCCAAGCAGAACCAAGAACTGGAAAACAGAAAGAAAACAATACTCCGAACAGGAGTAACAATTAACATACCCAAAAAATGCTGTTGGAAAATGCAGAGGAGAAATACCCGAAGGAAAAATGTCCCCACAGCTCGCCAGCTAAGCCAGCCGAGCCACAGCCGCTGTTCTTTAATTCTCCCCGGCCCTAGAAAAATACTAGAACCCGCAGCAAAACACAAAAAACTGCCCGCGCAACAGCCCGAACAACAACAACAACAACAACAGGGTGGGGACCTCTACTGGTCTGGAGAAGCTAAAAGAAAGTAAATTAGCAGGTAAGAACCTAATTTCTCCTTCTTTAGCACTCTCCAGACCAGTAGAGGTTAACTTTACGAATGGGACGTACCAAAGCAGTCCCTCTCACGGGCGGGACCCCCGAAGGGCCGATACCAGTACACGCTCCCCGAACACCGCGTCCCGACGCGCCTGCACATCAACCCGAAAATGACGAACAAAGGAATGCAAGGAGGACCAAACCGCAGCCTTACCAATATCCACTGGAGGCACGAGCGACGACTCAGCCCAAGAAGCCGCCTGACCCCGAGTGGAATGAGCCTTGAGAAACTCCGGAACAGGCTGCTGTTTCAGAAGATAAGCGGAAGCAATCGTCTCCTTGATCCAGCGCGCAATAGTAGCCTTAGAAGCGCTAACTCCCCGACGAGGACCCGCCAGGAGGACAAAAAGATGATCGGACTTCCGGAATTCCTGGGTCCGCTGCACATAAGAGCGAAGGACCCGACCGACATCCAACTTGCGCAGCTGCCGTTGCTCAGAAGAGCCCTCCCGACCACCCAAGACCGGGAGAACCACTGATTGATTGACATGAAAAGGAGAAACAACCTTCGGCAGAAAGGAAGGAACAGGCCGCAAGACGACCCGCTCCCTAGAAAACTCCAAGAAGGGAGCCCTACAAGAGAAAGCCTGCAGCTCAGAAACACGCCTAGCAGCAGTAATGGCCACCAAAAAGACCGCCTTCAAAGTAAGGTCCTTCAAAGAACAGTCGTCCAAGGGCTCGAAAGGCGAGCGCACCAAAAACAGAGAGAACCAGATTAAGATCCCAAGAGGGAACCGAGGGCCGTAGGGGAGGCCTAAGCAACTTGGCCGCCCGCAAAACCCGAATCACATCAGGAAGAGCCGACAAACGCTGACCTGACACCAACCCTCGAAAAGCCGACAGGGCCGCAAGAGGAACCCGGAGAGAAGACCAAGCCAGGCCTCTATCCAGGCCATCCTGCAAGAACTCTAGAATGTTAGGCAGGGAAGCGCGAAAAGAGGACACTCCCCGCGCCCGACACCATTCCTCAAAGAGACGCCAAACCCGCACATAAGCCCGAGAGGTAGAAAGCCTCCGGGACCCCAACAGTGTAGAGATCACCTTGTCTGAATATCCCTTCTTGCTAAGGCGACCCCTTTCAAGAGCCACGCCGTAAGACAGAAGGGAGACGGGTCGAACATGGGAATGGGACCCTGCGTCAGAAGGTCGTCCTAGAGAGGCAGAGGAAGAGGATCCGCCACCAGGTGCCTCACCAGATCCGCATACCACGGACGTCGAGGCCAATCCGGAGGCACCAGCACCACCCGACCCGGATGGTGAACAATGCGAAGAAGCACTCTGCCCACCAGCGGCCAAGGAGGGAACACATACAACAGCCCCTCCGTTGGCCACGGCTGGACCAGAGCATCCAGATCCTCGGCCAGACCGTCCCTGCGACGACTGAAGAAGCGGGGCACTTTGGCGTTGCCACCGTGGCCACCAGGTCCATCAGGGGCTGCCCCCAAGCCTGCACTATCAACTGAAACGCCCCGGCGCCGAGACACCACTCTCCTGGATCTAGGAAGTGACGACTGAGGAAGTCTGCCTGAACATTTTCTACCCCGGCTATATGAGAGGCCGAGAGGTCCAGCAGATGGGACTCCGCCCAAACCATGAGCAGAGCCGCCTCCTGCGCCACCGGAGTGCTCCTGGTGCCCCCCTGACGATTGACATAAGCCACCGCCGTGGCATTGTCCGACAGCACTCTGACCAACTTGCCCAGCAAAAGGGAGTGGAAAGCTAACAGCGCCAGACGGACCGCTCTGGTCTCCAACATGTTGATCGACCAGGCGGCCTCCTCCGCGGACCAGGTGCCCTGAGCTGAGTGACCCAAACACTGAGCCCCCCAACCCAGGAGACTCGCATCCGTCAGGAGCACCGTCCACTGCGGGAGATCCAGACCCACCCCCTGAACCAGGTGAGGGGTCCGGAGCCACCAGCGCAGGCTGCCGCGCGCCAACCCCCGCAGGGGCACCGGAACATCCAAATCTTGCCTCTGGGGAGACCACCTCCGGAGCAGAGCATACTGAAGAGGACGCATGTGGGCCCGCGCCCACCTCACCACGTCCAGGGACGCCGCCATCGACCCCAAGACCTGGAGGAAAACTCGCGCCCGAGGACACCGGGACGCCAAAAGCAGGCGAATCTGCGATTGCAAATTGCTCACCCGGGCCTCTGGAAGGAAGACCTTCCCCAAGGAGGTGTCGAACAGAACCCCAAAGTACTCCAGGCGCTGAGCCGGGACCAACCGACTCTTGGAAAGGTTGACCACCCAGCCCAGCGACCGGAGAAACTCCACCACCCGAGCCGTAACCCGGGAGCTCTCCTGCAACGACTTTGCCCGAATCAACCAGTCGTCTAGGTAGGGGTGAACCAGGATGCCCTCCGACCGCAAGGCTGCCGCGACGACCACCATCACCTAGGTGAACGTCCGGGGAGCCATGGCCAGACCAAAGGGAAGCGCACAGAACTGATAGAGCCGCCCCAAGATCGCAAAGCGCAGGAAGCGCTGATGAGAGTCCCGAATGGGAACATGCAAGTAGGCCTTCGTCAGATCGAGAGAAGTGAGGAACTCCCCCGGCTGAACCGCCAGAATGACCGACCGCAGAGCTTCCATGCGGAAAGAAGGAATCTTGAGAGCCCTGTTGACCCCTTTCAAATCCAGGATGGGCCGAAAGGTCCCCTCCTTCTTGGGCACCACAAAGTAAATGGAGTACCTGCCGGTGCCCCACTCCGGAGGGGGCACCGGCACCACTGCCTTGAGATCCAGCAAGCGCTGCAGGGTCTGGCGAAAAGCTTGCGTCTTCCCTGGAGACTGACATGGAGAAGCGAGGAAAAGGTCCGGCAGAGAGCAGGCGAACTCCAGAGCATAACCGTCCTGCACCACCTCCAGGACCCACTGATCGGATGTGATCTCGGCCCACTTTGGGAAAAATTCGCGCAGCCGGGCCCCCACCGGAACCAAAGGGGGCGCCGGCAAGGAGTCATTGCGCAGGACGGGAAGCGGGGGAGCCGGCGGAGGGATTCCCTGCCCCCCGAAAGGGCTGCATGCGCTGAAAGAACCGACCCCTGGAAAATCCCGGAGCCGGGAAAGATGCAGCCCCACGCCCAGGGCGATACTTGCGAAACTCCCGCAAACGCCCCCGGGCAGCGCCACCCCGAGACGCAGGACGGGCACGGTCCTCAGGCAGACGGGGAACCTTAGAGTCCGTCAGAGTCTGAATCAACTTATCCAATTCCTCCCCAAACAAAAAAGACCCCCGAAAGGGAAATTTAGTAAGTTTAGCTTTGGACGCAGCATCCGCCGCCCAAGCGCGCAGCCACAAAATACGCCGCGCGGCCACTCCAAAGGCCATAGACTTAGCCGAGATCCGCACTAAGTCATAAAGAGCATCAGAGAGGAACGAGGCCGCCATCTCAATCTTTGCCACCTCCTGATCCACCAGAGACCAGTCATCAGACTCCCGATCCAGGACGCGCTCAGCCCACCGAAAAACGGCGCGAGCGACCAGCCCCCCACAAATAGCCGCCTGGACCCCAAAAGCCGAGACCTGAAAATTGAGCTTAAGGATATTCTCCAATTTGCGCTCCTCAGAGTCCCGCAAGGCAGACCCGCCCTCAACAGGGACGATATGCCGCTTAGAAATCGTCGAGACCACCGCGTCTACGACTGGCGATACTAAAGTAGCCCGATCCCCCCCAGGGATGGGATACAAACGAGCCATGCTACGCGCCAGACGAAACACAAAATCCCGAAAATCCTGACGCACAGGAAAAGAGCGGGAAACAGGACAGACCCCCTGAAGCAGAGGGGCCCCCATACGCGGGGTCTCCGGCGGCGCAACTTCAAAAAAAGCAGCACCAAGGAGACCTGCTACATCAGGTCTAAAAGCTCATCCCTCAGAATAAAAAGCGCACCACGGACGCATCTGCTCTGGAAGACGGGAAACCCGCCGCCCCGCTGCCAGCGGGCGTCCCCTCTAGAGGATCCTGGAAGCCCGCCAAAGCAGCCAGGTCCTCAACCATGCCAACCCGCTCCTCCGACCACCATTCCGCAATCCAAGCCCCCCCGCGGGCGCTTGGATGAGGGAGGAGGAAGAGGGGACGCCAAACGAAAAGAGGGAGGCAAAGCCATAGGGGGCGCGGAGGGAAACCACCCCCGAAACCCCCCAGGTGCACGTGGGACCCCCAATTGTCTGCACAAAGAAAGAAAATAAATTGGGGACAAAAAACCCCTGGGACTCCCTGCCCCAGCAGGGGTCCCAACTGAAACCTGCCCCTGTGTTTGCAATACAGGGGGAAGGTCACCTGAGGTTGCAGACAAAATGGAGGGGCCAGACAGAGAAAATGGCGAAGTTCCCGCCAAAAAAGCTCCCTTCATGGCCTGTAGCGGCTGAGAAGACTGAACAGTCCCAGCTGCTAAAACAGGCAAGTCGGCATCAGCTGTCAAAAAATCAGCTGAGAGGGAATCCTTCGGGGAATCCCTCCGTGGGCGGTTGGAGAAGACCGGGCTTTCCCACTGCTCCAAGCCGACTCGCGAGGCACCATCGGCGGGGAGCTCTGGGCGCCTGCAGCCGCTGCCGACGGAGCTCCACCACTTCACCGACCCAAACCGCCGAGTTCAGGCCGGCCGCGAGTGCCTCGCGGCTGGACCTAATTGTGTCCCCCTCCCCCGGAGAAGGGCACAATTGCTCCATACGCGACCTAGCTAGAAAAAAGTGCCGGTTAGATGAAAAAATACAGTAAAATACAGTTTTCTTAAAGGGAAACAACCCTCCAGACCAGCACTACCTCAGGATTTTTTTTTTTTTTTTTTTACAGAACAGACTCCACAGGCTCTCGAAGCAATATGCCTTGCTTGATTTAGGGGGCAAGGCTTACTGCTGAGGCTCCTCTAAAAAAATGTGGGGAGGTGGAGGAAGTGGGGGGAGGGACCCCGCTCAAGACCCGCCGGGTTTGACACCCCCGAGGTCGGACGAACCCCCAAACAGGGCCCGCCCAAGCTCCGTCCGGCTAAAAACAGGCACAACAAACCCCTTAAACAAATTCCAACAGCCCTACCAAGGGAGATGGGTACAGATCACTCAACACCTGCTGGAGACTGAAAGAAGACTGAGGGAAATAGAGAAGAGGGGATAGGATATACTGTCCCACAGTTTTGTTTTCAGTCTCCACCTGCTGGTCATGATTAGATATATACCCATTCGTAAAGTTAACCTCTACTGGTCTGGAGAGTGCTAAAGAAACATGTATTGTCTAGATCAGTGTTTTTCAACCGCTGTTCCGCAGCACACTAGTGTGCCGCGAGATGTTGCCTGGTGTGCCGCAGGGCCGCCATCAGGGCAGTACTACCAGTCCTGCATTCAGGGGCCCGGAGCTGACAGGGGGCCCGGGCTCCCCCAGGGTCCTAGGCAGTGTTCTAAGGCAGGGGCGCCAGTAGCTCGCCAAGGCAAAGTGAGTCGATCACCCAGGACTCACTTTGTCTTGGCGATCTAATCTATCGAGCCGATAAGTCTTCTTCTCCCCGACGTCAATTCTGCTGTCGGAGAGGAAGTTCGGGCCAGCCAATCGCTGCCTGGCTGGGCGGAACTTCCTCTCCGATTGCAGAATTGACGTCAGGGAGAGCATGCGTCGGCGTCGGCTTTGGGGCCTGTTATCCATTGGTGTGTCCTGTTCCCCGATGGCAGCGGCAGTGGCTTGGGGAACGGCAGGGAGAAAGAAAGAAAGGGGGCAGGCAGGGAAACAGAAGGAAAGAAGAGAAACAGAAAAAAAGAAAGAAAGGTCAGGGAGAGAGGAAGAAAAAGTTGGGGGAGGGAATGAGGTGTGGAGGAGAGAAAGCATACAGGCTGATAGAAGGGAAGAAAGATTGGATGCACAGTCAGAAGAAGAAAGTGCAACCAGAAATCACCAGACAAGGTAGGAAAAATTATTTTATTTTAAATTTAGCAAAGTGGCGGCAGTATTACCACAGTTTTCAAAGGAATTTGCCCAAATAACTTAATAGTTAACTGGGTAAATTCCCAGAGATGAAAACTTCCCTTCACTTACTATGCACAGTTCTGAATTTATATCTGCTGTCTATATTTTATAATATGGTCACCTTTTACTAAACCGCAATAGTGGTTTTTAGCGCAAAGAGCCTATGAGCGTCAAGAGCAGCGCTGGGCATTCAGCGCAGCTCCCTGCGCTAAAAACTGCTATTGTGGTTTAATAAAAAGGATGGAGGGTATATTTGTCTATTTTTGTATGCTATAAAAACCAAATACAGAGAGAGACTGAGAGCTGTTGACGAAGAGCTACGTGTGTGTCTTTCTTCGATTCCAGCCAGAATATCAGCTTTGTGTTCAGCCAAACAGGCCCAGGTTTCGCACTGAATAAAGTATTTTATAATTTTTCACTATTCTGTTTACTTAATATTTCATAATAAAGTAATTATAAAATACTTTCTTTGTGTTTATTTGATTCCTATTCAAGAGAATTACTTTATATATAGTCAATATAGACATAGAGTTAAATTTTTTAACATTTTCTAATGGTGGTGTGCCTCGTGATTTTTTTCATGAAACAAGTGTGCCTTTGCCCAAAAAAGGTTGAAAAACACTGGTCTAGATCAGGGGTGTCAAAGTCCGTCCTCAAGGGCCGCAGTCCAGAAGGGTTTTCAGGATTTCCCCAATGAATATTCATGAGATCTATTTGCATGTGTATGCTAATAGATCTCATGCATATTCATTAGGGAAATCCTAAAAACCCGACTGGATTGTGGCCCTCAAGGACCAACTTTGACACCTGTGGTCTAGATAGACGCTAATTACTGCAGAAATGAACTTTCATTTGAGAAAGTGTGTCAGTTTTGATTCCTCTACACTACATATTGTATGTTAGACTCTTGCCTTCCAGATGTTATGGCAGCGGCACCATTAAGCTTTAAATTAAAAATACTAGAGTGGCTAACTGATTCCTTGGAGGCAGGAAAATTCCCACAAGAGGAGGGTAATATAATTATTACTCCAATAATAAAAAATAAGAATGAATCCACTTCACTACCAGCCAACTACAGGCTAGTCGCATCGATTCCCTTTTTCATTAAGATTATGAAGGGTTTGGTTCAAATTCAGTTGACAAAATACCTTGAGCAACATTCCTTACTTCATGATTCTCAATCTGGTTTTAGAACTTACTATAGTACAGAAATGGTGATAGCTACAATGTTAGGTCATCTAAATGGTTTATTGAGCAGAGGTAGTAGTGCACTGGTTCTTCAGTTTGATTTGAGTAGTGCCTTTGACTTGGTGGATCACACCAATCTACTGGCCTGCCTGGATGCCCTAGGGTTGCAAGGTAATGTTCTCTCATGGTTCAAAGGGTTCCTGGGATTGAGGCTTTATCAGGTTAAGTCTAATAATCAGCTTTCTGTAGCTTGGAAAAACCCTTGTGAGGTCCTTCAGGGTTCCCCATTTTCTCCTACATTATTTAATGTTTATTTATCTTCTCTGGGGTTTCATCTGAACAAATTGGGTTCTAGACTGTTTAGTTACGCTGATGACATCACGATCATCGTTCCTTGTAACAATGCTTTATCCCAAATCACTCAGACGATCGAGTCTATATAGCACAGTTACTTACCATAACAGGTGTTATCCAGGGACAGCAGGCAGATATTCTTGACTGATGGGTGACGGCACCGACGGAGCCCCGGTACGGACAATTTTAGAGTGATTGCACTCTAAGAACTTGGAAAGTTCTAGCAGGTCGCACCGCGCACGCGCGAGTGCCTTCCCGCCCGACAGAGGCGCGCGGTCCCCAGTTAGGATAAGCCAGCTAAGAAGCCAACCCGGGGAGGTGGGTGGGATGCAAGAATATCTGCCTGCTGTCCCTGGATAACACCTGTTACGGTAAGTAACTGTGCTTTATCCCAGGACAAGCAGGCAGCATATTCTTGACTGATGGGTGACCTCCAAGCTAACAAAAAGAGGGATGGAGGGAAGGTTGGCCATTAGGAAAACAAATTTTGCAAAACAGATTGGCCGAAGTGTCCATCCCGTCTGGAGAATGCATCCAGACAATAGTGAGATGTAAAAGTGTGAACTGAGGACCATGTAGCAGCCTTGCAGATTTCCTCAATAGGCGTGGAACGGAGGAAAGCCACAGATGCTGCCATAGCTCTAACTTTATGGGCCGTGACAGAACCTTCCAGTTTCAGTCCGGATTGAGCATAACAAAATGAAATGCACGCTGCAAGCCAATTTGACAATGTACGTTTAGTAACAGGACGTCCTAATTTATTCGGATCAAAGGACAGAAAAAGTTGGGGAGATGATCTGTGGGGCTTAGTACGGTCTAAATAGTAAGCCAGAGCCCGCTTACAGTCCAAAGTATGCAGAGCCTGTTCTCCAGAATGCGAGTGAGGTTTCGAAAAGAAGACAGGCAGAACAATGGATTGGTTAAGATGGAATTCAGAGACAACCTTAGGGAGAAACTTTGGATGTGTACGCAGAACCACCTTGTCATGATGGAAGACTGTAAAAGGTGGATCCGCAACTAGTGCATGTAGCTCACTGACCCTCCTAGCAGAGGTAAGAGCAATAAGGAAAAGTACCTTCCAAGTGAGAAACTTGAAAGAAGCGGTAGCCAAAGGTTCAAATGGAGGCTTCATTAAGGCAGAAAGAACTACATTGAGATCCCAGATAACAGGAGGGGCTTTAAGAGGTGGTTTCACATTAAAAAGACCCCGCATGAACCTGGACACCAAGGGATGAGCTGAGAGGAGTTTTCCATGGACTGGCTCATGAAAAGCAGCAATAGCACTGAGGTGGACTCTGATTGAAGTAGACTTGAGGCCAGAGTCAGACAAAGAAAGAAGATAATCTAACAAGGTCTCCACTGCAAGGGAAGTGGGATCATGATGATGAAGAAGACATCAGGAAGAAAAACGTGTCCACTTCTGATGGTAACATTGCAGAGTGGCCGGTTTCCTGGAGGCATCCAGAATGGAACGAACAGGCTGAGACAAAAGAGTATCATGAGAAGTCAGCCCGAGAGAAACCAAGCTGTCAGGTGCAGAGACTGAAGGTTGGGATGCAGAAGGGTCTCCTGATGTTTCGTAAGCAGCATAGGAAATAATGGAAGAAGAAAAGGCTCCCTGGAACTGAGTTGAAGTAGAAGGGAGAACCAATGTTGCCTGGGCCACCGTGGAGCAATCAGAATCATGGTGGCTCGTTCCCTCTTGAGCTTGAACAAGGTTCTTAACATGAGAGGTAGAGGAGGGAAAGCGTACAGGAACAGATTGGACCAATCGAGGAGAAATGCATCCGCTGCCAGACGGTGAGGAGAGTAGAGTCTGGAGCAAAATAGAGGCAACTGGTGATTGTGAGGAGCTGCAAAGAGGTCTATCTGAGGAGTGCCCCACTGAGCGAAGATGGACTGCAGAGTTAAAGGATCGAGTGTCCACTTGTGAGGCTGGAGAATTCTGCTGAGCTTGTCCGCCAAGGAATTCTGTTCTCCCTGAATGTAGATAGCTTTCAGGAATAGATGGCGATCTGTGGCCCAAGCCCAAATCTTCTGGGCTTCTTGGCACAAGAGGCGAGAGCCCGTCCCACCCTGCTTGTTGATGTAGTACATCGCAACTTGATTGTCTGTGCACAGCAGGAGGACTTGAGGAAAGAGAAGATGTTGGAAGGCCTTGAGGGCATAAAACATTGCTCTGAGTTCCAGGAAATTGATGTGATGCTTCATTTCCTGAGCTGTCCAAAGTCCTTGAGTTTGGAACTCGTTCAAATGAGCCCCCCAGGCATAAGGGGAGGCGTCGGTGGTGATGACAAGTTGATGAGGAGGTAGATGGAACAGAAGACCTCTGGATAGATTTGAGGATATCAACCACCATTGTAGAGACTGACGAAGAGATGATGTTACAAATATGTGACGTGAGCAAGGATCCATTGCTTGGGACCACTGGGTAGCTAGGGTCCATTGAGGAGTGCGCAGGTGAAGACGTGCAAGTGGTGTGACATGAACTGTGGAGGCCATGTGCAAGCCGTGCAAGAGTATCATCATTTGCTTGGCAGAGATGGAACGTTGTGGAAGCACCTGCTGACATAGAGATTGAAGCGTTTGAAGACGGTTGGATGGCAGGAACGCTCTCATGAGGACTGTGTCCAAGACTGCTCCAATGAATTGAAGTCTCTGCGTGGGGATGAGATGAGATTTGGGTAGATTGATCTCGAACCCCAGCAAACGTAGAAATAGGATGGTCTGGTTGGTGGCCTGAAGTACTGTTTGAGATGAATTGGCCTTTATCAACCAATCGTCCAGGTAAGGAAACACCTGAAGGTGGTGGGAACGCAGAAAAGCAGCCACCACAATCAGACATTTGGTGAACACTCTTGGAGAGGAGGCAAGACCGAAGGGTAGTACCTTGTACTGGTAATGACAACGATTGATCATGAAGCGTAGGTACTGTCTGGAGGCCAGATTGATCGGTATGTGAGTGTATGCTTCTTTGAGATCGAGGGAACATAGCCAGTCGCCTTGATTGAGAAGAGGGTAAAGAGTGGCTAAAGAGAGCATTCTGAATTTCTCTTTGACTAAGCATTTGTTGAGATCGCGAAGATCTAGGATGGGTCTGAGATCTCCTGTTTTTTTGGGAACTAGGAAATAACGGGAGTAGAATCCCTGCCCCTTTTGATCTAGAGGAACTTCCTCTATGGCGTTCAGAAGGAGGAGGGATTGAACCTCCTGAAGAAGGAGTGAAACCTGAGGAGTGTTCGAAGCAGACTCTCTTGGCAGACTTTGGGCAGGAAGTGTCTGAAAGTTGAGAGAGTAGCCGTGGCGGATGATGTTGAGGACCCACTGATCCGAGGTGATGGTTTCCCAACGGCTTATGAAAAGAGTAAGGCGTCCTCCTATGGGCTGTGGAAGGTGGGCAGCAGGATGGAGACTGGCTATGTCCTGGAGAACCAAGTCAAAAGGGTTGAGTGGATTTTTGTGAAGGGGGAGGCTTCACTTGTTGTTGCTGCTGTGCTGGTCTAGCAGTTTGTCTCTGTTGTTGCCTCTGACGCCTGGGTTGTTGCGGGGCCTGTGGTAAAGGACGAGCCACAAATCTACGCTGGTAGGCCGACTGCTGGCGAAAAGGCCTGGTAGGTGGGGTCTTCTTTTTTGTTTTTTGTTTTTTTTTTTAAATATTTTTTATTCTTTTTTTTAAATTCTTACATCAAGTGAAATACATGTAATACATTCAATTATGAAAAAACACTTGAAATTATTTTTTGTTTTGAGAAGAGTATCCCACCTGGTCTCATGAGCTGAGAGCTTTTGTGTAGTGGAGTCCATGGATTCTCCAAACAGCTCATCCCCCAGGCAAGGTGCATTAGCCAGTCGATCCTGATGATTGACATCAAGTTCTGAAACTCTGAGCCAGGCAAGGCGACGCATGGCCACCGACATAGCCGTGGCCCGAGAGGTCAGCTCAAAGGTGTCATAGATCGATCTGACCATGAACTTACGGAGTTGTAAGAGCGATGAAGAAGTTTGGCGAAAAGCAGATCTTTTACGGTCAGGGAGGTATTTTTCAAAATATGACAAATTCTGAATGAGATGCTTAAGGTAGAACGAAAAATGAAAAGCATAGTTCCCAGATCTATTAGCCAGCATCGCATTCTGATACAACCGCTTGCCAAACTTATCCATGGCCTTACCTTTTCTGCCAGGAGGGACAGAGGCGTATACACTAGCCCCCGTGGATTTCTTTAAAGTAGATTCCACTAGTAAAGACTCATGGGGGAGTTGTGGTTTGTCAAAGCCAGGAATAGGTATGACCTTATACAAGGAGTCCAGTTTGCGAGGAGCTCCTGGAATGGTCAAAGGTGTCTCCAGATTTTTATAGAAAGTCTCTCGCAAAATATCATGGAGAGGCAATTTCAAGAATTCCCTTGGAGGCTGGTCAAAGTCCAGTGCATCAAGAAATGCCTTGGATTTTTTGGATTCAGCCTCCAAGGGAATAGAGAGAGATTCGCACATTTCTTTGAGAAAAGAGGTAAAAGAAGATGCATCAGGCTTAGAGGACGGATCTAATACAGAAGGGTCCTCGTCCCCTGACGAACACTCTCCCTCAGAGAGAAGCGGCTCCTCTGAATCACCCCACAGATCAGGGTCCCTCACCTGAAAACTACGGTCCCGAGACTCCGGTGTGGAGGGTTCTAGGTGTCGAGTTTTGTGAGTCGACTTACCAGACCTCTGTGAAACGGTACCGGGAGATGTTATCGGGCGTGCCGGTGCCGAGGTTTGCACCGCCTGGTGTAAAGACCTCGGTTCCGGCGCTAAAACTGGCATGGATACCGAGGAAGCTGTTTGTACCGGTACCGACAAAGTGGATGCCGATAAAAGAGGCTGCTCCACTGCCGGTACTGGTAGCTCAGACCGGACCGGGACTGGAAGGCTCGGTGTCAGAAGAGCAGGCAGGAGCTGCTGCAATTGCTTTTTAAGCTGAACTTGCAGGACCGGTACCGCTTTTTTCTTCTGCGGTACCTTTGGTGCCGCTCTACACTCCGAAGAGGAACCCGAGGTCGAAGGGCTAACCTCAATCGGAGCGGAGCGCTTCCGCGGGCGCCTCGAGGTCGGCAGGATTGGGCTCGCTGCCACTGAGACCGGAGGGCGCTCCAGCGGGGAAGGCTTCTTAGCCGGCTTACCTGAGGAATGCGACGCCGGTGCGGTATCGCGCGGTATCGATGAAGTAGGTGCCGACTGCATCGGGGCCGAAATCGGAGTCGGTGCCGCCGAATCCGACATCTCGGTACCAAACAATAACCGCTGTTGAATTTGGCGGTTTTTAAGAGTTCTCTTTTTCAGAGTGGCACAGCGGGTGCAGGAGGACGCCTGATGGTCAGGACCGAGGCACTGTAAGCACCAGTTGTGCGGGTCGGTGAGAGAAATGGGCCTCGCGCACCGCTGGCACTTCTTAAAACCGGGTTGGGGGGGCATGAACGTAAAAACGGCTTCTGCCAAATCGAAGGCCGAGGCCTCGATGGTGGCAGCAGGCCCCGCCGGGGCGAATCCGAAAAAATGAGAAAAAAAGAAAAGAAAATTCTTCTTTTTTTTTAAAGAAAAGAAGTAAAGAAGGGAATAAAATACCGAAAAAGTTTACGCGAGCGGGAAGGCGTTAGAGAAAAAATTTTCAACAGCCGTTGAAAGTGCGTCTTCTTAGCTCTGCGGAAACTAAGAAACTGGGGACCGCGCGCCTCTGTCGGGCGGGAAGGCACTCGCACATGCGCGGTGCGGCCTGCTAGAACTTTCCAAGTTCTTAGAGTGCAATCACTCTAAAATTGTCCGTACCGGGGCTCCGTCGGTGCCGTCACCCATCAGTCAAGAATATGCTGCCTGCTTGTCCTGGGATAATGAAATTGATGGAATCATGGATGCATGAATTTAAATTCAAATTAAATCAAGAGAAGACCAAATTTTTTGTTGCATCTCCACCTAGAATTATACATGAACCATCAATCATTATAGATGCAACACTTTACGATCAATCCAACGATTAAAATATTGGGAGTTATCATAGATCAACACTTGACCATGAAAAAGCAAGTAGATGCTATTGTACAAAAGGGTTATTACATGCTGTGGAAACTGCGTACTATAAAATCATACTTTGAGTTCTCTGCCTTTAAACTTTTAGTCCAGTCGCTATTGCTGAGTTGTCTTGACTATTGTAACATTGGGCTCCTTTTATCAAGATGCGGTAGGCAGTAAACGCGCAGAATACTGCGCGTTCAACTGCCTGCCGCGCTAGTCGCTAACACCTCCATTGACGAGGCATTAGTTTTT
The DNA here is from genome assembly GCF_902459505.1 of Geotrypetes seraphini. Taxonomy (NCBI): domain Eukaryota; kingdom Metazoa; phylum Chordata; class Amphibia; order Gymnophiona; family Dermophiidae; genus Geotrypetes; species Geotrypetes seraphini. The sequence goes on along the minus strand of NC_047084.1, from coordinate 134,582,887 downwards.
TGGTGTGCCGCAGGGGTTAGCACATGATGAAATGTCCGACATGCTAACCCCCGTAGCGCACCTTGATAAAAGGATCCCATAGTCTATTTGACATGTACCAAGAAAGAGATGGCTAGGCTTAACCTAACAAACAGATCCAACAAAGTCTGCAGTACAGTAGATAGCACAGTTACTTACCATAACAGTTGTTATCCAGGGACAGCAGGCAGATATTCCCACACATGGGTGACGTCACCGACAGAGCCCCGCAGCGGACAGCCTCGAAAGCAAACTTGCTTGAAGATCTCGATCTTTCGAGCACTGCACCGCGCATGCGCGTGTGCCTTCCCGCCCGAACTAGGGGGCGCATCTCCTGAGAGGATCCTCAGTTCAGATACCTAGCCAAGAAGCCAACCAGGGGAGGTGGGAGGGTTGTGGGAATATCTGCCTGCTGTCCCTGGATAACAACTGTTACGGTAAGTAACTGTGCTTTATCCCAGGACAAGCAGGCAGCATATTCCCACACATGGGTGACCTCCAAGCTAATCAAAAGGGACGGAGGGAAGTTGGCAATTTACGAAAAGAGATTTTGCAAAACAGATTGGCCAAAGCGGCCATCCCTCCTGGATAAGGTATCCAGACAATAATGAGAGGTGAAAGTATGAACCGAGGACCAAGTGGTAGCCGTTGCAGATTTCCTCAATAGGAGTTGATCGGAGGAAAGCTACAGATGCCGCCATAGCTCGAACTTTATGGCCCGTCACTCGACCTTGCAAAGGAAGACCAGCCTGAGCGTAGCAGAAAGAAATGCAAGCAGCCATCCAGTTGGAGATTGTGCGTTTCGATATAGGACGTCCCAACCTGTTCGGATCAAAAGAGATGAAAAGCTGAGGAGATGTTCTGTGAAGTTGAGTGCGTTGGAGGTAGAAAGCCAAAGCACGTTTACAGTCCAAAGTATGAAGAGCCGCTTCTCCTGGGTGAGAATGAGGTTTTGGAAAAAATACAGGCAGAACAATAGATTGATTGATGTGAAATTCTGAAACCACTTTAAGCAAGAATTTAGGATGAGTACGTAGGACCACCTTGTCATGGTGAAAAACTGTGAAAGGTGGATCTGCAACCAAAGCTTGTAACTCACTGACTCGTCGAGCAGATGTGAGGGCGATCAGGAAAACAGCTTTCCAAGTGAGATACTTGAGGTGAGCTTTGTCAAGCGGTTCAAAAGGAGGTTTCATAAGTTGAGCTAAAACCACATTGAGATCCCAAATCACTGGAGGTGGTTTAAGCGGTGGATGGAGGTTAAGAAGTCCTTTCATAAAGCGAGAAATCATCGGATGCGCAGAAAGGGGTTTTCCATCCAAAGGCTGATGAAAAGCAGCTATAGCACTAAGATGTACTCGAATAGATGTAGTCTGAAGTCCAGATTGTGACAAATGAAATAAATAGTCCAGAACGGATGTCAAAGAAGCAGATCTGGGTGGTAAATGACGTGTAGAACACCAAACAGAGAATCTAGTCCACTTCTGACCATAACATTGTCTCGTATATGGTTTCCTGGAGGCAACCAATATATCTTGAACAGACGGAGAGAATTGAGAGAAGTCTGTTATGCAGAAAGGTACCAAGCTGTCAAATGTAGAGACTGCAGATTGGGATGAAGCAAAGATCCGTGACTCTGCGTGAGTAGAGAGGGAAATACTGGTAGAAGAAGAGGCTCCCTGGTGCTGAGTTGAAGTAGAAGGGAGAACCAAGGTTGCCTGGGCCACCGAGGAGCTATCAGAATCATGGTGGCATGGTCTGACTTCAGCTTGACTAGAGTTTTGAGAATCAGAGGAAACGGAGGAAAAGCATAAAGGAACTGGTTCCTCCAGTCCAGTAGAAACGCATCCGCTTCGAGACGTTGAGGAGCATAGATGCGGGAGCAAAATTGAGGCAGTTTGCAGTTGAGAGGTGACGCAAACAGATCTATCTGCGGAGTTCCCCAACGAGCAAAAATTTGGCGAAGAGTAGGAGAATTGAGTGTCCATTCGTGAGGCTGTAAAAGACGACTCAATTTGTCCGCCAAATAATTTTGTTGACCCTGAATATAAACAGCTCTGAGGAAGATGTTGTGAAGAATTGCCCAACGCCATAATTTCAGAGCTTCTTGACAGAGGGAGTGAGATCCCGTCCCTCCCTGTTTGTTGACATAATACATGGCTACCTGGTTGTCTGTACGTACAAGAATCACCATGTCGTGAAGGAGATGTTGAAAAGCTTTGAGAGCATAGAATATCGCTCTGAGTTCCAACAGATTGATATGACACCGATGGTCTGCTTGAGTCCATAGATCCTGAGTACGAAGACCGTCCACATGAGCTCCCCATGCATACGTTGACGAGTCGGTTGTGAGGACTTTCTGATGAGGAAGAGGGTGGAACAGCAAGCCTCTTGAAAGATTCAAAGAGAGCATCCACCAACGGAGAGACTTCCGAAAAGAAGGAGTTATGGAAATCAGTCGAGTTGGTAGATCCACTGATTGCTGCCATTGGGATGCCAGTGTCCACTGAGGAATGCGAAGGTGAAGTCTGGCAAAAGGAATCACATGAACTGTAGAAGCCATGTGACCTAGCAGAACCATCATCGTTCGTGCTGGAACAGTTGAAAGGTGGAAGAGTTGTTGAGAAAGCTGAAGCAGAGCGGCCTGACGTGGTTGTGGAAGGTATGCTCTCAGATTGATAGTGTCCAGAGTTGCTCCTATGAACTGGAGAGACTGAGAAGGAGTCAACTGAGATTTGGGAAAATTGATGTGAAATCCCAAACTTTGTAGAAAAAGAATAGTCTGTTGGGTCGCTGCAATAACCCCTGAAAAAGAGGGAGCCTTGATGAGCCAGTCGTCTAGGTATGGAAATACTTGTAGACCCTGGTTGCGAAGAGCTGCAGCCACGACCATGAGACATTTTGTGAAAACCCTGGGAGAAGAAGCCAATCCGAAGGGGAGAACTCTGTACTGTAGATGAAGGTTTCCTACTTGGAATCTGAGGTACTTGCGAAATGCTGGATGAATAGGGATATGAGTATAGGCCTCTTTGAGATCAAGGGAACACATCCAATCTCCTTGATCCATTAACGAATATAAAGTTGGCAGAGTGAGCATTCGAAATTTCTCTTTGACTAGATATTTGTTGAGAGCTCTGAGATCCAGGATTGGTCGCAAATCCCCCATCTTTTTGGGAACTAGAAAATAACGGGAGTAGAATCCCAAGTTCCTTTGGAGAAGAGGAACTTCCTCCACTGCTCGTAGGAGAAGAAGAGCTCGAGCTTCTTGAAGAAGGGGGAGATGCGACTGATTGGAAGGACACTCTCTTGGGTGGCGATCTGGAGGTACCTGAAGGAGTCGAAGAGAGTATCCCTCTCTTATGATGGTAAGCACCCAGAGATCTGATGTAATGAGCTCCCATTGGTGATAAAATGTGGACAGGCGACCCCCTATGGGGAGGAGAGAATTTGGGAAGAGAAATTTGAATGCTCAGGTCGAGATTGTCAAAAAGACTGAGCAGGCTTGGTGGCAGCAGGAGTCTGAGACTTTTGTTGTCGCTGTTGTTGAGGACGACGAGGAGGAGGTCTGGAAAAAGCAGGAGTCGTTTTCTGAGGATAATGACGTGGAGTCTGCTTGAAACCTCTAGTTGGTGCAGGTTTCGATTTTGGACGAATGAGGGAAGCAAAAGAGCGTTCATGTTCTGAAAGACGCTTGGTAGCCGCTTCAATAGAGTCATCAAATAACTCATTTCCTTGACAAGGAAGATTAGCCAATCTATCTTGAAGGTTAGGATCCATGTCCACAATACGCAACCATGCTAAACGACGCATGGCTACAGCAAAGGCAGATACTCGAGATGAGAGTTCGAATGCATCATATGAAGCTTGTAGCATGAATAGTCGTAACTGAGAAAGAGTCTTAAGGATGAGTTTAAATTCTGAGAGACGAGTAGTAGAGATATCCGGGTAAAAAGATGGTAAAATCTTCAGAAAATGATTGAAGTAGGATGTAAATATATAGCTATAATTAAGAACTCTATTTGCCATCATAGAGTTCTGATATAAACGACGTCCAAACTTATCCATGGTACGACCTTCTCTCCCTGGAGGAACTGAAGCATAAATTTTTGAAGGATGTGCTTTTTTTAAAGATGATTCTACTACCAGGGATTGATGAGAAAGTTGAGACTTTTCATAACCTTTGCATGGAACAGTTCTATAACGGGACTCCAATTTAGATGGAATGGCAGTGATTGAATAAGGAGTCTCCATATTACGAGTAAATGTCTGTTTCAGAACAGGTGTCATAGGCAATCTGAGGGACTCTTTTGGTGGATGAGGCAGCTCCATATCTGCTAAGTATTCAGGAGTATACTTAGAGTCTGAATGAAGGTCCAATTTGAGAGCTTGACCCATATCAAAAATAAACTTTGCAAAAGAAATGGATTTAGGATCAGATGTTTCTTCAGGCGAGACACTGCGAGATTTAGGAACAGCTGAGTAGGATGGAGAAGCCTCTCTAGAGTATGGAGAAAGTGGTTCTGAGTCCAGACGTAAAGTCATAGAAGAAGCCGTACTGTGAGGCGGAGTAAGAGAATGTTTCCTCTTTAGGCTTCTGGAAGGAGAAGTACCAGGTGTACGTGGCACAGAATGGGTCGAGGTGTGAGGTGAACTGTCTTGACGTGAGTGCTTCGACGGTGATGTCTTCGGTCGAGAAGGGCTTCGAGTTGATGCTCGATGGTGTCGAGATCCATATTTCTGCTTCGAAGAATGAGGCAGAGAAGTCTCAGTATCCAAGGTCGAAGACTCCTTCCGAAGCTTGGAAGCAATAGGTCTCGAATGCTTCGACCGGTGCTTAGGAGGAGGTGAGTCTGGAGAAGAATCCGATGAAGAAACGTTCTTCGGTGTCCTTGATCGGCCTCGGGACACTGGAAGCTTCGGTTGAGTGACAGGCTGATCAGTCCGAGGCAAGGTCGAGGACGGGACCAATTGAGCCACTAAGGAGGAAATCTGAGTGGTGAGTATAGATTTCAGCATGTCCTCCAGCATCGGCACCGAGACAGAAGAATCTGACCTTGTAGGTGCAGCAGTACGCTCCGAAGAGGGCGACCTCGAAGGTGAGTATTCCCTTATCTTGGAGGTACGCTTAGACGAAGGACGTGTCGAGGACTCTGGTGGCTTCTTGGGTATGGTACCTGAAAGAGAACCCGGAGACTTACCCCCCGTAGAAGACTTCGTGAATGGTATTGTCTTCGAGGGAACCGAAGCAGGTAAGGTCGCGGCCTTCGAGACCGAAGTTCCAGCCGGAGTCTGGGTCGAGGCCTTCGAGACCACAGGTGTCGATGTCGTCGGAGTCGAAACCTTCGAGACCGGGGCAGCCGCCGAGGTCGAGGTCGAATCCGAAGGTTGCTCCATGCCAAAAAGTTGAAAAAACTGAGCACACCGGCGCCGAAAAGCCCGTGGAGTAAGGGTGAAGCAACGATGACAGTCTTCTGGGGAATGAGTGGAACCCAGACACTGTAAACAACGGCAGTGGGGATTGGTGACCGAAATCACACGATTACACTGGCGACAACGTTTAAACCCGGTAAGAGGCCGGGACATGGAAAAAATAAAGTCCGTGTCGAATGAAAGAGCGAATGGGCCTAGGCCCAAAGCTCACCGGCCGGACAAAAATAAAAGAAAATGTTTTTTTTTTAAAAGAAAAACCGAAAAAGAAGAGCACAGCGACCGAACTTAACTAAAGAAAAGAAAAGAAAAGAAACAGCCGCGGTGAAGAGAAGGCAATGCTGCAGAGATAGAAAACGTGTCTTCTTGTCTCCGCGGAATTAAACGAATTGAGGATCCTCTCAGGTGCGCCCCCTAGTTCGGGCGGGAAGGCACGCGCGCATGCGCGGTGCAGTGATCGAAAGATCGAGATCTTCAAGCAAGTTTGCTTTCGAGGCTGTCCGCTGCGGGGCTCCGTCGGTGACGTCACCCATGTGTGGGAATATGTTGCCTGCTTGTCCTGGGATAATATATATTTGTTAACATCTTTTCATGCATCTCATTATATAAAATACAGGTTTTAAGTAGTTTCTTATGAATAATTTGGTAGCTTTCATTAAATGAATTCTCCCTTCCCCCCTTTTAACTTTTTTTAATAGAAAGTTTTTAACATGGGCTTTCCAAATATTAACTCTTTTTGAATTTTTTTATTTTAGTTTTATACCATTTTCATTGCGGTTTATCTTAAACCTTAACAACCATGGTAGGTCCTTTTATGCTTGCTTCACTTACCCAAATGCTTCACTTTTCGCATGTAGCACTTTATGGACATTCATATAGATATTAGCACATCAGCACTTTCATAGTCTCACATATCATCCTCCTTTTTCTCCCTTCCTATTGCCCTATCCTCTCATTTTGTACTTTCAGATCACTCAAATTCACTTCTGATTTTTTAATCAATATATCATAATTTATATATTATATTTCTATTTACCTGTATTCTGTGAGTTTTTTTTAGATCACTTGTACACTCATTTAAACATCACATTGTTTGCACACCATTTTGCACTTATTATGTACTATTTGGACTCAAAATTTTCATTCATATTTATTAGGACCCCTGAAGAAGGTGTGTTCTCCAAAACACGGACCATGTTGGGTCCCTTGGTTTATAGTAAGGTGATATCAGTAACTGTATTAATATTTGATACAAATAAACATAGCCTGCATCTTGTACATTTTGATCTGCAGTTTTTTCAGCTTAACCTAATTCAGAATACGGGGGTCAAACTCATTTATGGCTTAAAGAAATATGATTATGTGACGCCCTTTTATCACAAGTTGCATTGGCTACCAGTGGAGGCTCGTGTTTTGTTTAAGTTGGGTTGTCTTTGTTACAAAGTTGTGTATGGTATTGATCCCATCTATATGACTGATAAGACCCCCAACACAACCTAAGACAAGACCACAAAAACTTCAAACACCTTCCAGAACACTAATCAATACACTCACTACTCACCCTCTCATAAAATTCACATCAATAGCATGCGCATATATGAATATACGATATATCAACCCAAAGACAGAACTAATCAAAGACTGGCTGATCAAAGATAATCTAGGCTGCCTCTTCCTAGCCGAAACCTGGCTCACTTCTGACTCAGACCCTAGCATCACTGAATTCTGCCCAAACGGATACAAACTAGAGCTAGTATGTAGAGAAGAGGAGGAGGTCTAGCAATCATTGCAAAAAACAACTTCAACATTAAAGTCCTAGCCAAGCACTCCACCCCCCACCTAGACCTTCTAGCCTGCCAACTTTCTGACAACACTCTCACAGGAACTCTGAACTGCCTTCTCTGCTATGTCACACCAGGAAAATGGAACACCTCTAAACAAGAACTCGAAGAATTTATCCTCCAGAATTCCCTCTCCTCCACACATAACCTGATCCTAGGAGACATCAATCTCCACTTAGAAAACCACACCTCCAAACAAGTAGCGGACATTCTATCATACCTCAACACCCTATCTTACCAGATACTCAATCCCGAACCCACGCAAGAAAAGGGCCATCAACTTGATATAGCCGCTTACACTTCTCCCAACCTTAACACACAAAACATCCACATCACCAACGGCTCATGGCATCCCACCTTATGGTCCGACCATTACAAGTACACCTTCATAATCAACTGGGTGCATAAAAACAACAAACCCACACCACACACAACAAGTTTCAAGTCCAGAAAGAAAATCGAACCTACCACATTCTGGGACACAGTAGACCCAGAAATAAACCTAAACAATCCCAAAGGATTCATAAACACCTGGCGCTCCACAAGTGAATCCTCTTTGAACAAACTAGCACCACTAAAAACAAAAAATAAAATATGCAGACCATCAGACAAATGGTTTGACGCCGAACTCCTACACCTAAAAAGACAATGCAGACAATTAGAAAGGACATGGAAAAAACAGAAACAAGACCACACCAAAACAGAATGGAGACACCAAATCAAACAATACAAAATCAAACTGAAGGAAAAAAGAACAGACTACTACTCCAAACTCATTGGCACCGAAAAACCGGACACAAAAAAACTTTTCAACCTTGTAAGAAATCTCACTGATACATTACATTACATTTGTGATTTCTATTCCGCCTGTGCCTTGCGGTTCTAAGCGGATTACAGTTAAAAGAGATCAGGACATTACCGAGAGAATTACATTACAACGATTTAAGTAAATTACATGTTGTGGTAAGAAATACAAGTATAAGATATCTGGATTTATCGATAGAATAACTTGACAGGGTTCAAGTAGTTACAAGGTTCAGTGAGGAAAACAATATAGGCAACTGAAGAAAGATACCTAACTTTGAAGGAATCAGTTAAGTGGATACCTAAGGGAGATGCTTATTTAGGAGAAGGTTAAATGGATACCTAAGGGAGATGCTTATTTAGGAGTTTGGATATTTTTGGTAAATGAGGTTCAAGGGGATGACTAGTGTGTTATTTGTTGGAGAGAGTGCATGTGCGATTGGGGAGGGGAATATTAAGTTATTGATACCAAACCCCACCTCGCCACCCTAGGAAACCAAACTCCAACAGCCTCTCAACTAGCGGACCATTTCAAACACAAAATTATCACAATCAGATCCACATTCAACAACTCTCGAAACATCTTAGAAGAGATACTAACAAAACCCACAATAGACGAAGCCATCTCAGCAGATAGGATCTGGACCGATTTCCCAACGACACAATGGTCAGACCTAGACCGGCTGTACAAAAAATACAGCAAATCTTCATGTGATTTGAACAATTGTCATCCTTATCTACTAGCTACAGCGTCCACTAAATTCACAGCTGGTCTCACGCTATGGTTGCAAACCACCCTCAGGGAAGGTCAGTTCCCTCCGGAACTTGGCGAAATCATAATCACTCCCATACTAAAAGACCCCAAAGGCCCAATAGACAGCCCAACAAATTATAGACCAATCGCTTCTATACCTCTATACGTCAAACTCATAGAGGGTCTAGTAGCACAATATCTCGCCAATTACCTAGAAGACCACCACATCCTACACCCCACTCAATCCGGATTCAGAGCCAATCACAGTACTGAAACACTTCTGGTTTCCCTACTAGACATAGCCCGTCAGCACCTCAGCAAAGGAAATAAGTTACTAATCATCCAACTCGATCTTTCAGCAGCATTCGACTTAGTTGACCATTCCATACCACTCCAGATACTAGATGCCATAGGAATATCAGGTAATGTTCTCAACTGATTCCAAGGATTCCTCAAAACAAGATCATACAGAGTCAAGTCAAATGATCTTTTATCCGACCCATTGTCAAACCCCTGCGGAGTTCCACAAGGATCCCCTCTATCGCCCATACTTTTCAACCTCTTCATAGCATCCCTAGGCACGGCCCTAGACGCCCTAAACATTACATCCTTCAGCTACGCGGATGACATAACCATCCTCCTCCCCTTCGACATCCAAGACCCCATCTCCAACGGACGCCTGAAAACAACATTGGAAACTGTAGAAAAATGGATGACGAACCACAAGTTAAAACTGAATGCGGAGAAAACCAAATTCCTACTATTAGAGAAGGAACAAAAACCATCCCTAACAGAACTAGATGTAAACACAATCAAATATCCAATACAGAATACTCTCAAAATTCTGGGAACACACCTAGACAGAGGCTGCACAATGCAAACACAAATACACAAAACCAAAAAAAAAAGCATTCTTCACCATGCGAAACCTAAGAAAAATAAGAAAATTCTTTTCCAAAGAACACTTCAAGATCATTGTACAATCCCTCATAATCAGCTCCTTAGATTACTGCAACAGCCTCTACCTACCTTGCCCAAACACTATGATAAAACAACTACAGACCGTTCAGAACACAGCTATCAGACTCATCTACTCGCTCAGCAAATTCGACCACGTCACCCCCGCCTATGTAGACTCTCACTGGCTTCCGATAAAAGCAAGAACTCAATTCAAACTCTACTGCTTACTTTTCAAAGTAACCCATGGTATGGCCCCCAATTACCTGAACAACCGTCTTTGCCGCTACCGACTACCCAGATCAAGAAGAACTCAGAATCTTTTCACCTTCCCCCCTCTTAATGGTACCCGACGTAAGAAACTTTACGACAGCCTTCTAGCAACTCAGGCAGCGAAAATTGACCCCACCATCATCAAACTGATGATCAAAACAACAGACATCAAAGTGTTTCGGAAAGAAATCAAAACATTTCTTTTCAAAAAACACGTCTTTACTTAATATTCCCCTCCCCAATCGCACATGTAATGTCTTGATCTCTTAGTAATGTCCTGATCTCTTTTAACTGTAATCCGCTTAGAACCGCAAGGCACAGGCGGAATAGAAATCACAAATGTAATGTAATGTAATAAGATTCCTTATAGCATCCCATAAATATAGGAGAGAATCACACACTTTGTTTAATTTTCCATCTGCTCAAGGATGTAAGAGCAAGAAATCTTTGGAACATACACTAGCATTTCAGGCTGCTCTTTATGACAGGAAATTTAGACCACTGCTGCACAGTGCTTGTTCTTATAAACACTTTAGAACTCAATTGAAAACTTATCTTTTGTTAGACTATTGTCCTTTTGGAAATCGATTTGGACCCAAATAAATTGTTTAATGGAGAATCCTGTGGCTTTATCGTATGATACGATTCTATTTGATATGTCAATGAGAACAAAGAACCAAATTTCATCAAACAATAATAAGCTTTTATTGATTATGACAGGAGTCGCCATACAACATATCACAAGTAATTGGAAGAATTGGCGTAGACTCAATTATAATTTCTGGTGGAATTCGTTGTGTCACATTTATAAAATGGAAAGAACAACAGCTATACAAAAAGGAAATTATAATAAATTTAAAGAGATCTGGGGGCCATTGACAAATTATTGTAATGAATAAATACCATTTTCCATTATAAGTACAATTGCAAATGTGGGGAAGGGAGGAGTTTGAATTTTATTAAACGATTAGATCAATAGAAAAGAATATTTGATAAGATATATTTGATTATATATGCTATAGTAGGGATGGTTGGGAAGGGGTTAAATTTTATGTATTAATGTTAGAAATTCAAGTGATGGATTTAATTTCAAATGTCATTTATTGATACACTTGATGTAAGATACAAAAATGAATAAAGATTTTTTTAAAAAACCAAGAAAACTTATCTTTTTTCAAAATATTTACGAATTAAGTCAAACGATCCCTAGGTTATGCTATTTTTAATCTTTTGTTAACCACGTTGAACTTAAGGTTATGCGGTCTATAAGTATGATGTTATGGTCATCTGCAATATACGGATATGGCTTTATGCACTGTGCAGTAATCAGCGTCGATCTAGAGAGACAATACATGTACCCTTGAAGCAGGCTTTTGAGCCGAAGTACGGACCATGTCGGGTCCATTTTCATCAATAAAGAACACTTTTTTTAATCATCAAGACTGGATTTTGTGCATTAATTCCCAGATAATGTGTATTGTTCCATCCCCACTTTCTTTGTTCTTGATTGTTCTCCGTGGGGTTTGGACTGCAGCCTCAGCACTCTTAGGTTGCAGGTTCACGCCCAGCGCTGTTCCTTGTGACCCTGGGCAAGTTACTTAATACTCCATTGCCCCAGGTACGCTAGTCAGATTGTGAGCCCACCGGGACAGATAGAGAGAAATACTTGAGAATACATAAATAAACATTTGTTTTCTACCATGGGCAGCAGTTACAATAGCAAAATTTCCAAGAGGTACAATTAAAACCTTACTTATTATTAACAATTCATATGGAAAAATAAATTATAAAACATTACCTGCATCATCATGCGTCTTCTCACAGTATCAAAGGGATAGGACAGTATCCCAGAGAATACAGTCACAAATTGAGCAATGAAAAAGGAAATAATAATTGGTGTATCCTTTGCACTGGGAAGCATTCCCTACAAAAAAAAAAAAAAGATACTTTAAAAAGATCTGCCACTTTTCTTACAGGAATAATCTGAAATAACTGGAATTGTGAGGCAAAGAATTTCTAGTTTTCCAGCTTGCTTTTCTACTATATATGTAAATTTCACCTTTTATATTTTTTTTTACTTAAAATAACCAGATGCAAAGGTAAGTTTTTCACATCTGATTACATTATATTACATTACATTAGTGACTTCTATTCCGCCTGTACCTTGCGGTTCTAAGCAGATTACATTGGAAGATAACTGGACATTTCCAGGAAGTTACATTACATTGGAAGATAGCTGGACATTTCCAGGAAGTTACATTACATTGGAAAATAGCTGGACATTTCCATGATTCTTCTTTTCATAGCTCTTTGGCGATGCACATAGCAGTTACTTAACTCTAGTAAGTGTTCTCCGAGGACAGCAGGCCGAATATTCTCAAAAGTTGATTGATGTCATCGATGGAGCCCAGTATGGAGCTTACTAGCTCTAATTATAGAAAACTCTAGAAGCGTTATACTGAGCATGCACAAGTGCCTTCCCGCTCAATACGTGAACCAAGGTCCCTCAGTTCTATATAGCAAAGCTATTTACCTATAACAGGTATTCTCCAAGAACAGCAGGTATATATTCTTACATGTGGGTGACATGTAAATTCTACTGTATACTATTTAAAGCTATAAATGGAGACAGCCCAACCTACCTAAACGACCGCCTCATCCAAACCACCTCTACCAGGCATAGAAAAACACACACCCCGTTCACTTACCCCCCAATCAAAGAAGTAAAACGGAAAAAAACTATACAACGGACTACTGGCCACTCAGGCAGCGAAGATAGACAACCAAGTCTCCAACCTATTGACAATAACCCCAGAATACAAGATGTTCAGAAAGGAAATAAAAACTATACTCTTCAAGAAATCCCTTAATAAAGCTTAATACCATGATAAAGCTTAACCCCCCTCTTACCATCCCCTCCCTAACCCCAGATCTTACTTTTCCCTCTCTTGGAAACCTTCTCTGATCTAACGTTGTAACCCTTCTTCCATAACTCTTTTTGTAATCCACTTTGAACCGAAAGGTAATGGCGGAATAGAAATCTGTAATGTAATGTAATGTAATCATCCATGGAACCCGGATGCGGACAGCCTCGCAAGCAGACTTGCTTGTAGAAACGTAGAAGTTTCGAGTCAGCTGTACTGCGCATGCGCGCGTGCCTTCTCGCCCAGCTCAGGGCGAGTCTCCTCAGTTCAGATTGCTAGCAGAGAAGCCAGCCAGGAGAGGTGGGTGGGTTGTGAGAATAGCTGCTTGCTGTCCCTGGATAACAACTGTTACGGTAAGTAATTGTGCTTTATCCCAGGACAAGCAGGCAGCCTATTCTCACATATGAGTGACCTCAAAGCTAACTTGAATGGGATGGTGGGAGCGTTGGCAACTTAGGAAAATAAATTTTGTAATACTCTCTAGCCAAAATGGCCATCCCGTCTGGAGAAAACATCCAGACAATAGTGAGAAGTGTAAATATGAACCGAGGACCAGGTTGCAACTTTGCAAATTTCCTCAATAGGTGTGGATCTGAGGAAAACCACTGAAGCTGCCATTGCTCTGACTTTGTGGGCTGTGACTTGATTCTGTAGCCTGGGCATAGCAGAAAGAGATACAAGCAGCCATCCAGTTGGAGATGGTACGCTTAGAGGTTGGATGTCCCAACTTGTTTGGATCGAAGGAGACAAAAAGTTGAGGAGCAGTTCTGTGTGGTTTGGTGTGTTCCAAGTAGAAGGCCAAAGCACGCTTGCAGTGCAGAGTATGAAGAGCTGATTCTCCAGGATGAGAATGAGGTCTTGGAAAAAAACACTGGAAGTACAATAGATTGGTTGAGATGAAATTCTGAAACCACTTTAGGTAAGAATTTAGGATGAGTGCAGACGACCACCTTATCATGATGGAAAACTGTGAAAGGTGGATCAGCAACTAATGCTTGCAGCTCACTGACTCTTCGAGCAGATATGAGGGCAATGAGAAAAACCACTTTCCAAGTGAAATATTTCAGATGAGCAGTAGATAATGGTTCAAATGGAGGCTTCATCCCTCTTTACATTCCGAGAGCTCATACTGATGTCCGTTTACATTTCTAATAGGTTTATATTTCTATTTTTTCAAGGCCAGTCTCCCTGAGGATTTATCCAGTCTAGCCAATTATAGACAGTTTTGAATCCTTGATGAGCCAGTCATCTGGGTAGGGGAACACCTGAAGACCATGGTTCCTTAGAGCTTCTGCTACCACCATCAGGCACTTGAACACTCTGGGAAATGAAGCCAGGCCAAAGGGTAGCACTCTGTATTGGTAATACAGATTCCCCACCCGAAATCTGAGATATTGACAGGAGGCCGGATGAATGGGAATATGAGTATAAGCCTCCTTGAGATCCAGAGAGCATAACCAGTCGTTCTGATCTATAAGGGGATAAAGGGACGCCAGGGACAATATGCTAAATTTTTCTTTGACTAAAAATTTGTTGAGAGCCCTGAGATCCAGAATGGGTCGCAGATCGCCCGTCTTCTTCGGAACTAGGAAGTAAATTAGGGAGTAAAATTCCCTGTTCTGCTGTTCTAAAGGAACTGGTTCGATGGCATGGAGATGAAGCAGAGCTTGAGCTTCCTGAAGAAGAAGGGCGGTCTGGGATGGACTGGAAAGATACTCTCTTGGAGGAAGCTTTGGTGGAACCTGAGTGAAATGAAGAGAGAATCCTTCCCTGATTATTGACAGCACAGAGACGGCGGATATAATGGTCTCCCATCAGTGATAAAATTATGGAGACAACCTCCTATGGGGAGGAAGAGAGGACAGAGACAGAACGATGGAGGTTATGCTCTGTTTTAAACATTTAAAAAGACTGCGCAGCCTTAGGTGCAACAGAAGGCTGAGGTTTCTGTTGCTGTTGTTTCTTGGGAGGTGCTCGATTGTAAAGAGCCGCCCTAGGAGTATAATGCCTCTGGAAAATTGGAGGAGGCCGTGAAGGTTTCACAGGAGCTGGCTTAGGCTTTGGTCTGACAATGGAAGCAAAAGATTTTTCATGTTCAGACAATTTCTTAGTGGTTGCCTCTATGGATTCATCAAAGAGGTCATTGCCTGCACAAGGGATGTTAGCCAGGCGGTCCTGAATATTAGGGTCCATGTCAATGATGCGAAGCCAGGGCAAGCGACGCATTGCTACAGAGAAAGCCGTGGCCCGGGCTGACAATTCAAAAGCATCATAAGAGGAATGAAGAAGATGCAATCTGAGTTGTGACAGAGTAGCAATAACTTCTTGGAATTCGAAGTGCTTTTGTGAATCCAGGAAATTGAGAAATTTGGGAAGGAGATCAATGAGGAACTTGAGATAAGTAATGAAGTTAAAATTATAATTAAGGACTTTGGAGGACATCATAGCATTTTGATAAAGACAACATCCAAACTTCTCCACAGTTTTCTCCTCCCTTCTAGGAGGAACAGTAGCATATACTCTAGAAGGATAGGATCTCTTTAAGGAGGACTCCACAAGAAGGGATTGGTGAGACAACTGTGAATTCTCAAATCCTTTACAATGTAGAGTTCTATACCTGGAGTCCAATTTGCCTGGAACAGCAGGAATGGTATAAGGAGTCTCCAGGCAGCGTGTGAAAGTCTGAGACAAAAGCCTGTGAAGAGGAAGCTTAAGTGACTCTGCAGGAGGTTGAGGGAGATGCATGACCTCGAGATCCTCCTTAGAGTACGTAGAACCAGCATCTAATTGAAGTTCCAGGTCATCAGCCATCTGTCAAAGAAAAGCAGAGAAAGACAGCTGATCTGCCAAGGCCTTGCTCCAAGAGGGACTCGAGGACCTTGAGGCAGCCTGGGCCAAAGGCGAAGCCTCTCTGGAGAAATGACCATCAAAAGAATATGGAGACTTGGACAAGACAATGGAAGCAGCTGAGTCCTCTAGATCTGGAAGCAGAGACCTCGATCGAGGAGTTGGTGGTCTGGAAGAGCTGGAAGGTCTGGAATGAGGCCTAGATGAAGAAGGTTGCTCTTTGGAAGGAGACCTATGCCTGGATGGATGTCTCGATGAAGGCCTCGATCGATGACGAGAGTGGTGTGTGGAAGCAGGTCTCAAGGATCCTTCGCCCTAGAGATGGAAGTAGGCAATGCTACAGGTGAATGGATAGGGCTAGAAGCAGTAGATCGAAACTCAGGAGGTTTGATGGAGCAATCTCAAAGCACTCCCAAAGACTCTGCTCCTTGTATGGAGTGTGAGGATTCCTGTCGAGGCACTCATAAAGAATCTACTCCTTGCATAGAGTGCATAGATGCCAGACTAGACGCTTGCAAAGACTCTGCTCCTTGCATAGAATGTAAAGGTTCAGCTCGAGACATAGGCTCGACCTCGCGGGAGACTGCTGATTGCCCAGGCTGGATTAGAGAAGACAGCGTTGGCCCAAATTTGGTCAGTAACTGAACAAACTGCTGCTATAACATGGTCTGGAGGGAAGCCAGCAAAGATGGATCCGCGTCTGAAACTGGACCACTTGCTGCGGCTATAGGCTCCAAGGTGGCAGTGGACTTCTAAGTGCTTCGAATTAGAAGTCTTGGAAAGCTTTAGGACCTGAGGGAAGCTCAGGGGAAGAGATAGCAGGTTTATTCGAGGACAGAGACATCCCAAATGAGGAAACATAGAAATAGATGGCAGATAAGGGCCACGGCCCATCCAGTCTGCCCACCCTAATGTCCCTCCCCTACCTTTGTCCTGTGAATAGATCCCATGTGCCGATCCCATTTGGCCTTAAAATCAGGCACGCTGCTGGCCTCAATCACCTGCAGTGGAAGACTATTCCAGCGATCAACCACCCTTTCAATGAAAAAGAATTTCCTGGTGTCACCTCGTAGTTTCCCGCACCTGATTTTCCATGGATGCCCTCTTGTTGTCGTGGGGCCCTTGAAAAAGAAGATATCTTCCTCCGCCTCGATGCGGCCCGTAAGATACTTGAACGTCTCGATCATGTTCCCCCTCTCTCTGCGCTCCTCGAGCGAGTAAAGCTGCAATTTGTCAAGCCGTTCTTCGTATGGGAGATCCTTGAGTCCCGAGACCATCCGGGTGGCCATTCTCTGCATTGACTCCAGCCTCAGCACATCCTTTCGATAATGCGGCCTCCAGAATTGCACACAGTATTCCAGGTGGGGCCTCACCATGGATCTATACAATGGCATAATGACTTCCGCCTTACGGCTGACAAAACCCCTTCGTATGCAACCCATGATTTGTCTTGCCTTGGATGAAGCTTGCTCCACTTGATTGGCAGACTTCATGTCCCCACTGATGATTACCCCCAAGTCTCGTTCTGCTACCGTTTTTGCTAGGATCTCGCCATTAAGGGTATAGGACTTGCATGGATTTTGGCTGCCCAGGTGCATAACTTTGCATTTTTTTGCATTGAAGTTGAGTTGCCAGGTCCTAGACCAGCGCTCCAGTAGGAGTAGGTTGTGCATCATGTTGTCGGGCATTGAATCTTCGTCCGTTGTGCTTTGCCCACTACATTACTTAGTTTGGCGTCATCGGCGAATAATGTTATCTTACCTCGAAGCCCTTCTGCCAGGTCCCTTATAAAGATGTTGAATAGGATCGGGCCCAAGACTGAGCCCCATGGCACTCCACTGATCACCTCCGTCATTTCGGAGGGGGTGCCGTTTACCACTACCCTTTGAAGCCTACCTCCAAGCCAGTTCCCAACCCATTTCGTCAATGTGTCACCTAATCCTATAGAACTCATCTTGCTCAGCAACCTGCGGTGTGGTACGCTATCGAATGCTTTGCTAAAGTCCAGATACACGATGTCCAGGGACTCCCCAATATCCAGGAAAGTCTGATGAGGCTCGAGGCCGGAGTCGTGGAAGCAGGAGGACCCTCGTTGGAAGATGGGACCGAGGCCGCGCTCGAGGTCGAAGGTGTGACTGAAGAGTCCATCCCAGTTTCTCCACTAAAATCCGACGACGTTTAAGGGCTCGAGGTTGAAGAGTAGCACAGCACTCGCACGACTTAGAATTATGGTGAGGCACCAACGGTGTGGGTCCCTGAGTGAAATTGCACGCTGGTACTGGGTACACTTCTTGAAGCCCGTTGCTGGCCGGGACATAGGAGGAAAAATGGCCACAACGAAGTCGAAGCCCACAGGCTGCGGCCAAGTGGTCTGCCCTCGAACAAAGAAAAATTAAAGTCTTTAGTTTTTAGGGTTTTTTTTAACTGAAAGAAAAGAAATAACACAGCGATTCACGACGAAAAGTAACATAAACCGCATGAAGAAGAAAAGTTTGATGCAGAGTGTCAAAGACGGACTTCTCGGCTCTGCAGAAAACTGAGAACTGAGGAGACTCGCCCTGCCCTGGGTGGGATGACACCCGTGCATGTGCGGTGCAACTGACTCGGAACTTCTACATTTCTACAAGCAAGTCTCCTTGCGAGGCTATCCACATACGGGCTCTGTGGATGACGTCACCCCCATATGTGAGAATAGGCTGCCTGCTTGTCCTGGAATAAAGCACAGTTACTTACCGTAACAGGTGTTATCCAGGGACAGCAGGCAGATATTCTTGACTGATGGGTGACGGCACCGACTGAGCCCCGGTACGGACACTTTTAGAGTGATTGCACTCTAAGAACTTGGAAAGTTCTAGAGACCGCACCGCGCATGCGCGAGTGCCTTCCTGCCCGACCCCGACGCGCGGTCCCTCAGTTAAGATAAGCCAGCTAAGAAGCCAACCCGGGGAGGTGGGTGGGACGCAAGAATATCTGCCTGCTGTCCCTGGATAACACCTGTTACGGTAAGTAACTGTGCTTTATCCCAGGACAAGCAGGCAGCATATTCTTGACTGATGGGTGACCTCCAAGCTAACAAAAAGAGGGATGGAGGGAAGGTTGGCCATTAGGAAAACAAATTTTGTAAAACAGATTGGCCGAAATGTCCATCCCGTCTGGAGAAAGCATCCAGACAATAATGAGATGTAAAAGTATGGACTGAGGACCACGTAGCAGCTTTGCAGATTTCCTCAATGGGCGTGGAACGGAGGAAAGCTACAGATGCTGCCATAGCTCTAATTCTATGTGCCGTGACAGAACCTTCCAGTGTCAGTCCGGACTGAGCATAGCAGAATGAAATGCACGCAGCAAGCCAATTAGATAGTGTGCGCTTAGAAACAGGACGTCCCAATTTATTCGGGTCAAAGGACAGAAAAAGTTGGGGAGATGATCTGTGGGGCTTAGTACGGTCTAAATAGTAAGCTAAAGCCCGCTTACAGTCCAAAGTATGAAGAGCCTGTTCCCCGGAATGAGAGTGAGGTTTAGGGAAAAAAACAGGTAGTACAATAGATTGGTTGAGATGGAACTCAGAAACAACCTTAGGGAGAAACTTTGGATGTGTACGTAGAACCACCTTGTCGTGATGAAAGACAGTGAAAGGTGGATCAGAAACTAGTGCATGTAGCTCACTGACCCTCCTGGCAGAGGTGAGAGCAATAAGAAAAAGTACCTTCCAAGTGAGAAACTTGAAAGAGGCAGTAGCCAAGGGTTCAAATGGAGGCTTCATCAAGGCGGAGAGAACCACGTTCAGATCCCAGATCACCGGAGGTGCTTTGAGAGGTGGTTTCAGATTGAAAAGACCTCGCATGAATCTGGAGACCAGGGGATGAGCTGAAAGGAGTTTCCCCTGGACTGGCTCATGAAAAGCCGTAATGGCACTGAGATGAACTCTGATGGAAGTAGACTTGAGACCAGAAGTAGACAGAGAAAGCAGATAATCCAATAGAGGTTCCACAGCAAGAGACCTGGGGTCATGATGATGTAGGAGACACCAAGAAGAAAACCTCGTCCACTTTTGATGGTAACATTGTAGAGTGGCTGGTTTCCTGGAGGCGTCCAGGATGGAGCGAACAGGCTGAGATAACAAAGAATCAGCTGAAGTCAGCCCGAGAGATACCAAGCTGTCAGGTGCAGAGATTGCAGGTTGGGATGGAGGAGGGTTTCCTGATCTTGTGTAAGCAGAGATGGAAACAGTGGAAGTAGAAATGGATCCCTGGAACTGAGTTGAAGTAGAAGGGAGAACCAATGCTGTCTGGGCCACCGTGGTGCAATCAGGATCATGGTGGCTCGTTCCCTCTTCAGTTTGAACAAGGTCCGAAGCATGAGAGGCAGAGGAGGGAAAGCATAAAGGAACAGATTGGACCAATCCAGAAGAAATGCATCCGCTGCCAGACGGTGAGGAGAGTAAAGTCTGGAGCAGAATTGGGGCAACTGATGATTGTGAGGAGCTGCAAAAAGGTCCACCTGAGGAGTGCCCCATTGTGCAAATATGGACTGTAGAGTCGATGGGTCGAGAGTCCATTCGTGGGGTTGGAGAACTCTGCTGAGCTTGTCCGCTAAGTAGTTCTGTTCCCCTTGAATATAAATTGCTTTCAGGAATAAGCGGCGCGAGGATGCCCAAGACCAGATTCTCTGGGCTTCCTGGCATAAGAGGCGAGAGCCCGTTCCCCCTTGCTTGTTGATGTAGTACATAGCCACCTGGTTGTCTGTGCAAATTAGAAGGACTTGAGGAAATAGAAGGTGTTGGAAGGCCTTGAGGGCATAGAACATTGCCCTGAGTTCCAGGAAATTGATGTGATGCTTCTTTTCCTGAGGAGTCCAAAGGCCCTGAGTTTGGAACTCGTTCAGATGGGCTCCCCATGCATAAGGGGAGGCGTCGGTGGTGATGACCAGATGATGAGGAGGCAGATGGAACAGAAGGCCCCTGGAGAGATTTGAGGATATCAACCACCATTGCAGAGACTGACGAAGAGACGATGTCACAGATATGTGTCGTGAGCAAGAGTCTGTCGCTTGAGACCACTGGAGAGCTAGGGTCCATTGA
This sequence comes from Geotrypetes seraphini, assembly GCF_902459505.1. NCBI lineage: Eukaryota > Metazoa > Chordata > Amphibia > Gymnophiona > Dermophiidae > Geotrypetes > Geotrypetes seraphini. The sequence continues at coordinate 134,561,962 of NC_047084.1, read as the reverse complement.
GGAGTGCGCAGGTGAAGCCGTGCCAGGGGTGTGACATGAACTGTGGAGGCCATGTGACCCAAGAGAATCATCATCTGCTTTGCAGAAATGGAGTGCTGGGACAGCACCTGCTGACAGAGCGATTGGAGGTTGTGAAGACGGTTGTCCGGCAAGAAGGCTCTCATCTGGACCGTGTCCAGTACCGCTCCAATGAATTGAAGTCTCCGCGTAGGAAGAAGGTGAGACTTGGGTATATTGATTTCGAACCCCAGGAGTTGTAGAAAAAAGATGGTCTGGTTGGTGGCCAGAAGAACAGTCTGAGATGAAATGGCCTTGATTAACCAATCGTCCAGGTAGGGAAAAACCTGAAGGTGGTGGGAGCGTAGAAATGCTGCCACCACTACCAGACATTTTGTGAACACTCTTGGAGAGGAGGCAAGGCCGAAGGGGAGCACTCTGTATTGGTAATGACAGTGATTTATCATGAAGCGAAGGTACTGTCTGGAGGCCGGATGAATTGGAATGTGAGTGTAGGCCTCTTTGAGATCGAGAGAGCATAGCCAGTCGTTGTGATCGAGGAGAGGATAAAGCGTAGCTAGAGATAGCATCTTGAATTTTTCTTTGACCAAACATTTGTTGAGATCTCGCAGATCTAGAATTGGTCTGAGGTCTCCTGTTTTCTTGGGGACTAGAAAATACCGGGAGTAGAATCCTTGCCCTCTTTGGTCCAGAGGAACTTCCTCTATGGCGTTTAGAAGTAGGAGGGACTGAACCTCCTGACAAAGGAGGGCAGATTGAGGAGTGTGCAAAGCAGACTCTTTTGGTAGACTTTGGCCCGGAAGGGTGTGAAAGTTGAGAGAGTAGCCGTGGCGGATGATGTTGAGGACCCACTGGTCCGAAGTGATAACTTCCCACCGGCTGAGAAAGAAAGACAGTCGTCCTCCTATCGGTTGAGGGAGGAGAGGAGATGGTTGAACGCTGGCTATGCCCTCTAGGATCAAGTTAAAAGACTCAGCTCATTTACTGAGAATTTTAGATACAGTAACTAATGCTTCTGAAATTACATATATAGTGACGCTTGACATCGTCTCTCTATATACTCAAATCCCTCAAACTGCTGCGCTACTGATAGTAGAGGAAACCCTAACTAATATGAATTTGGGTAGATTTAAGAAAGATTGGCTTATTAAACTCGCTACGCTGGTGGTTAAATCTAACTACTTTTGGTATTATGGTGATTTTTACTATCAAACGCAAGGGGTTGCGATGGGGGCGACTATGGCCCCCTCTGTAGCTAACCTATACGTCTCCAAGTTTGAAGCAGATTATATTTATCCATCAATGCACTTCCATAATGTTAAACTGTGGAAACGATACTTGGATGACATCTTGTTCTTTTGGGGCGGATCGTATGATGATCTGGAAAATTTCCTTGGATGGATTAATACCTTAGACCCACACCTTACCTTCACCATGACAGCCCACCCCAGTAAGAATGTATATCTAGACCTGACGATAATGAAAGATCAATCCATCACAACCACTTTATACAGAAAAGATGTCGAACGAAATAATTTCTTACATTTTGCAAGTTATCATCCATATTTTCTGAAATTTAACATACCTGTGAGCCAGTTCCTGAGGATTCGACGGATCTGCTCAGATCATGAAGAATTTACAAAACAGGCAAAAATAATGTCCCAGAGGTTTTATGAAAAGCACTATCCTAAAAAATCTATCAAGAAAGCATACCTCCGTGCTAAGTATGCCCAACGATCACTTTTGATTCAAGAAAAAAGAGCTACAGATATAGATGAAACTATGATATGTGTGCTTCCTTTTACTGACCTCAGCAGTAGATTGTTTCAAACTATTAAAATACACTGGTCAGTAGTTCAGCTCCATTCTTGTTTTGATGAATATCCTATTGTATCATATAAGAGAGGACAAACTATAGGGGAATTTTTATCCCTATATAAATTTGAGGATAAAAATAAAACTGCTGATACTGACCAACAATTTACTCATGAAACCTGTGGGCAATGCCAATGGTGTGCCCAGGCACTAGTAGGCCCTGAATGGACTCACCCTGGTACTAATAAAACCTTTAAATCGAAGATGAATACCTCCTGCACTAGTACTCATGTGATTTATGCGATTCAATGTCCGTGCGACTTGGTATATATAGGTAGGACAAGTCGGAAAATAATGATAAGACTTACTGAGCATAAATCTAAAATAAATACCGGGAGCCTCGAAGCACCTCTTGTGCAACACTGGCAAACTCAGAAACATAAAATCACTGATCTTAAATGGAGAATTATCGATCATGTTAATATAGGGTGGGAAGGGGGGAACTATAACGAACGTTTGAATTTCAAGGAACAACGAATGATTTATACTCTAAATACTGTTAAACCTAATGGTTTGAATGCAGAAGTAGAATGGATGACACTGGTTTAAATGACCCGGGGCTGATTCTGGAAGCTGATTGGGTACGTGCATATGAGATCATGACGTCTTTATTTTGCATAAAAAACGCCGCGGCCATATTGTTCTGCCTAAACTAAACTACAATGATGGCAGTACGTGTGGAATCGGCATAACAAAGGTATCTACCAATGTTCAAGATATAACTGTAAACTTTTTTCAACTGCTTTATATGGGCTAGAAACGATACCCCTAGGAGCTGCTGATAAGAACTGTTGAATAGCTTTTTTAGACTAATAACTATGACATAATATCTCTCTCTCTTTTTTATCAGGGGATTACCTTGATAAAGCCCTAGCGGCGAAACATAGCCTATGTCGGTGAAGAACCCCTGCTATGCTCTGATAAAGAGATGAGTAACCTTTTCTAATTTATTTGAATAATAAACTAAAAAATATATATAAAGTAAATAAATAAGATAGACCGATGAAGATTTTAGTACATACTATACTGTGAATGAAAATCTTCTCACAGTTTGTACTACTGAGGTCATAAAAGATAAAAGATAAAAGACTAAAGAAATTATATAATTAAGGCTGTATGGACTGAAGTATATAGACCTTACCATGAATTTCCTAAGCTGGAAAAGAGCTGAAGAGCACTGATGGAAAGCCTCACGATTCCCCACAGGAAGGTACTGCTCAAAGGAAGCCATGGTGGTAAGGAGATGCTTTAAATAAAATGAAAAATGAAAAGCATAGTTACCAGAACGATTAGCAAGCATCGCATTCTGGTAAAGTCGCTTACCAAATTTGTCCATGGCTTTACCCTCTCTGCCAGGAGGGACAGAAGCATAGACACTAGCTCCTAAGGACTTCTTGAGGGTGGATTCTACAAGAAGAGACTCATGAGAGAGCTGTGGTTTATCAAAACCAGGAATAGGGATTACTTTATAAAGGGAATCCAATTTGCGAGGGGCTCCCGGGATGGTAAGAGGAGTCTCCAGATTCTTGTAAAAGGTCTCCCTCAGGATGTCATGTAAAGGGAGTTTCAAGAATTCCTTTGGAGGCTGGTCAAAATCAAGAGCGTCCAAGAAAGCTTTGGACTTTTTAGACTCAGCCTCCAATGGAATGGAAAGAGATTCACACATATCTCTTAAAAAAGAAGAGAAAGAGGTGGAATCAGGTTTGGAGGAAATATTCTGCAGAACAGGCTCGTCCTCCTCTGATGAACACTCCCCTTCTGACTGAAGAGGTTCTTCAGAGTCGCCCCACAGATCAGGGTCTCGAACATGGGGACCACGGTCCCGAGACTCAGGGGTGGATGGTTCTCGGTGTCGGGATTTCTGTACCGACTTACCCGACCTCACCGACGCGGTACCGGGCGATGTTATCGGTCGCAACGGAGCCGATGTCTGTACCGATTGGTGATGAGACCTAGGCTCCGGTGCGAGGACAGGCATCGATGCCGATGAGGTCAAGTGTACCGGTACCGAAGGAGTGGATGGTGACAATACTGGCTGTTCCACGATCGGTACCGGATGCTCAGTGGGGACCGATACCGGAGGGCTCGGTGTCAGGAGAGCTGGAAGGAGTTGTTTGAGCTGTTCCTTCAGCTGTACCTGCAAGATGGCCGCAATGCGATCATCAAGGGAGGGCACCGGTACCGCTTTTTTCTTCTGCGGTACCTGCGGTGCCGCTTGACGCCCCGGAGATGAGGAGCCCGATGTCGAGGGACTCACCTCAATAGGGGCGGAGCGCTTCCGCTGGCGCCTCACGGTCGGCAGGATTGGACTCTCTGCAATGGAGACCGGAGGACGTTCCAGCGGGGAAGGCTTCTTAGCCGGCTTACCTGCATGCTGCGACGCCGATGCGGTATCGCGTGGCGTCGATGAGGTGGGTGCCGACGAAACAGGTACCGAGACCTGCGCCGAAGACGCGGGGTCGGACATGTCGGTGCCGAAAAGCAGTCTCTGCTGTATCTCTCGATTTTTGAGAGTCCGCTTTTTCAAAGTGGCACAGCGGGTGCAGGTAGAGGCCTGATGTTCCGGACCCAGACACTGAAGGCACCAGTTGTGCGGGTCTGTAAGGGAAATAGGCCGTGCACACCGCTGGCACTTCTTGAACCCGGGCTGGGGGGGCATGAACGTAAACACGGCTTCTGCCAAATCGAAGGCCGAGGCCTCGATGATGGCAGTAGGCCCCGCCGGGTCAAATAAAGAAACTTGACAAAAACAAGAGAAATTTTTTTTTTTTTTTTTTTAAAAGAAAGAAAAACGGAAGGGCAAAAAGAACCCGAAAAAGTTTACGCGAGCGGGAAGGCGAATGAAAAAATATTTCAACAGCCGTTGAAAATGCGACTTCTTAGCTCCGCGGAAACTAAGAAACTGAGGGACCGCGCGTCGGGGTCGGGCGGGAAGGCACTCGCGCATGCGCGGTGCGGTCTCTAGAACTTTCCAAGTTCTTAGAGTGCAATCACTCTAAAAGTGTCCGTACCGGGGCTCCGTCGGTGCCGTCACCCATCAGTGCAACTGACTCGGAACTTCTACATTTCTACAAGCAAGTCTCCTTGCGAGGCTATCCACATACGGGCTCCGTGGATGACGTCACCCCCATATGTGAGAATAGGCTGCCTGCTTGTCCTGGAATAATACCTGTTACAGTAAGTAACTGTACTATGCTGAGGGGTGGGAGACCTTGATGAGGATGGATGCCCTGTAGGAGACACCACCTGAACTGAAGGAGATTGATGGCGTCGACTCTTGGCCTTCATTGAGGGACTCAATGCTGTAGAGGCCTGCGATGCTTGTTGGGAAGAAGATGACTTCTTAGCAGACATGCCCAATGGATGAACAGCATCCAATGTCAGTACCAATGGCTCAGATTTATCACTGGAGTCCATGGCCAAGCCAAATAGCTTTTCCTGCTGGATACGTTGAGCCTTTAATTAGTGTTTCTGTAGTGTAGAACAACGAGTACAAGTTTCTACTCGATGCTCAAGCCCCAAACACTGTAAACACCAACTGTGCGGGTCAGTGATTGAAATAGGGCACTGGCACAGACAGCACTTCTTGTAACCACTCAAAGGTTTAGACATGGGCGGAAAAATCTTGGCGGTGAAGTCATAAGACTCAATAGTGGAAAAAAGAGGGCCCAAAGGTCCGACTGAAGTACAAAAAATAATTTTTTTTTTACAGACCGAAGAACACTATAATAAGAAAACAAAGAAATAAAGCCAAAGGGCAAAATTAGAAATGCTGATGGGAAGGCAATGTGATTTTAGACAGAGTCCAAAAAAATAGCACTTCTTTACTCCACGGAAAACAAAGAACTGAGGTACCATGAGTCGACATCAGGCGGGAAGGCACTCATACATTCATGGTATGAGTAGTTGCAAAGTTTCTATAAACTTAAAGTAGCATTGCACTTTTGACACTGTACATACTGGGGCTCTGTGGATGATGTCACCCACATGTGAGAATATGCTGCCTGCTTATCCTAGGATAATTAGAGTTATGCTTGATATCCGTGCAGCGCGTAGCAATGCCTAAGTCCAGGCACCCTCCAATGCTTATCTGAAAAGCAGGCAAGGTAAACTTAGAAATTGCTAGGCATTGCTGAGGTAGGCGCCGGTATTGAGGCAAGCGCTACTATATTTGGTCAGGTAAAGCCTGGCCTAATATACCGGTGCCTACATCAACATCGCCTAGTGATTCCTAGGCACCGCTAGGCATGATTCTATAAAGAACGCTTAACAGCTGACTGACAATCGCATGGACCAGTGCCTAAAGGTTATTGATGCCCCTGTATAAGACTCTGGTGAGACCTCATTTAGAATATTGTGTACAATTCTGGAGGCCGCACCTTCAAAAAGATATAAAAAGGATGGAGTTGGTCCAGAGGAAGGCTAGTAAACTGGTGTGTGGTCTTCGTGATAAGGGTATGGGGACAGACTTAAAGATCTCAATCTGCATACTTTGGAAGAAAGGCAGGAGAGGTGAGATATGATAGAGTTGTTTAAATACCTACATAATATAAATGTGGATGAGTCAAGTCTCTTTCATTTGAAAGGAAACTCTGCAAGGAGAGGGCAAAGGATGAAGAGGTAATAGGCTCCAGAATAACCCGAGGAAATACTTTTTTACGGAAATGGTGGTAGATGCATGGAACAGTCTCCTGGAAGAGGTGGTGGAAACAGAGACTGTGTCTGAATTCAAGAGGGCCTGAGATAGGCACATGGGATCTCTCAGAGAAAGAGATAATGGTTACTGTGGATGGGAATACTAGATGGGCCATTTGGCCTTTATCTGCCATCATGTTTCCGTTTCTATGATTAGGTGTTGTTTATAAAATCAGGCCCTAAATGAATAACCTCTGCCACAATATTTGTAAAACTAACCCATTCGCAGACCTTGCCCACAGAGTTCTATGACATATGATAATTTAAAGTTTTTACAAAACACAGTAAGTAGTTTTCTTTGTCAAGTATATATTTTTAGCATTTGACCTTCCTGTAAATGTGAAGACCATAAAAAACTAGATACCTTTATGGTGTCGTAACAGCCAAAGTAAGAAGCTCGATACACAATGATTCCTTGCACTGAAACACCAAATCCCTGATATAAACCACGGAGCCCATCCAACTTGGCAATTTTAATAATACAGTCACCCAAGCCACTGAATTGTCGTTCTGCTGGACCTAAAATGAAATATTTACTTGAATAACACTGTATTGTTTTCAAAGGAATATACAAATACAAAACTATTTAAGATCTGTTATACATAAAAATATCAGTTAATAAGGATGCTTTTTCTTTTTATTCTCATCTTGGGTTCACTTTTCAAATTTATCCAATGTATCTTTATATTATTTCTTCAAAAATGCATTCATATTCTTACTGATTATTTTGGAGTGGCGATATACCTTGGTAGTTCAAGAGTGAGTTAAGAACCAGACGGTTTAAATCCTGCTTCTCCCACTGATATTTTTTGTGACCTTGGGTCAACTGCCTCCAAGTACCACTAGATTTTAAGCCAGTTTGGAAGGGAAATAACTCATGTATCTGAAGATGTAACCGACCTTGAGCATGGATTTAGAAAGGGCAAATCATTCCAAATACAGTGGAACCTTAGTTTACGAGCATAATTCGTTCCAGAAGCATGCTCGTAAACCAAATTGCTCGCATATCAAAGCGAGTTTCCCCATAGGAAGTAAGGGAAACTCACTTTTGATTCGTTCCACCTCATCCTCCTCCATCGAGGCTATCGGCGCTGCTCCATCACCCCCCCCCCCCCCGCTCAAACCGGCATCGCACCCTCCTACGAATGCCCCCCCTCCTGCGACAACCACATCGCACCCCCGTGCTGGAAGCGGCATCCGCCCGCCCGCCCACCCAAACAAGCTCCTTACCCCATCTGCTGCTTGCCGGTGCCATTTAAGGAAAGATCCCGCCTCTTGCCTGGGCTGGGCCTTGAGCATCTGCGCATGATCAAGGCCTTTTTGGCTCTCGCTCTCTTCGAGATCTTGGAGAGAACGAGAGCCAGAAGGCCTTGAGCATGCGCAGATGCTCAAGGCCCAGCCCAGGCAAGAGGCGGGATCTTTCCTTAAATGGCACCGGCACGCAGCAGATGGTGTAAGGAGCTTGCTTGGGAGGGTGGGTGGATGCAGCTTCCAGCACGGGGGTGCGATGCAGTTCTCACGGGGGAGGGGGGGGGACATTTGCGGGCGGGGGGTGCGATGCCGGTTCGAGCGGGGGGTGTGTGTGTATGTGTGTGCTCGTTTAGCAGGACAGTGCTCATTTTGCGAGTTAAGGTTTGCGGGACTGTTTTGCTCGTCTTGCAAAACACTCGCAAACCGGGTTACTTGCAAACCAAGGTTCCACTGTATATTAATTTTGTTGTAAAAAATAGAGGCTAATCTACTGCACACAATATGTGAAAAAGATCAAAGGGAAAATAAAAATCTTAAGAAAATTCTAAAAACGCAGTTAGCTCTTTATAAAAAGATTATGTACTTACCTTGGTAAACTCTTTTCCAGTAGATAGGTGAGCCATTCTAGACAAATAGGCAGTGTCTACATGGCTGGATTCCAGTTTGGATATTTTCTCTGTGACTCTTCTGTACATCACTGAGCTCTTTAGTTTCACCTATAGTTAGTACCCAAACACCAAGGGCCACCAAACCAACGTGAAGTAGAGACACCCATAACTATCAAGGTCATAAATAACTGATCTGCTCAAAGGAGTAACATGATAATATCAGCTGCAAACACCCTACAAAAACCTCAGAAACTACTCTCGCAGAAAGAGGAACATATATACAGTATACTCCCCAGCCTCCAAGGGCTGAATGACATCCAAGGTACAACTTGGAAATGCATAAACCAACAGAGGCAGTAGTCAGGCGCAGGAAGAACAGGGCGGGAGTCTAGAATGTCTCACCTATCTACTGGAAAAGAGCTTACCAGGCTAAGTACATAAAGCACAGTTACTTACTGTAACGGGTGTTAGCCAGGGACAGCAGGCAGATTTCCCATGTGTGGGTGACGTCATCCACGGAGCCCCAGTACGGACTGCTGTACAAGTGCACCAGCACTTTAAGAACTTTAGAAAGTTCACAACTGACCGCACTGCGCATGGGCAAGTGCCTTCCCATCCAACGTAGGTGCGCAGCTCTTCAGTTCAGTAAGCCAACTAAGAAGCCATCCAGGGGAGGTGGGTGAGTGGGTTGTGAGAATAGCTGCCTGCTGTCCCTGGATAACATCTGTTATGGTAAGTAACTGTGCTTTATCCCAGGACAAGCAGGCAGCATATTCTCACAAATGGGTGACCTCTAAGCTAACCAAAATGGGATGGTGGGAGAGTTGGCCTTTTAGGAAAATAAATTTTGTAACACCATCCCATCTGTAATAAGATTCCAGACAATAATGTGAAGTGAAGATATGAACCGAGAACCAAGTAGCAGCTTTGTAGATTTCACCAATAGGAGTAGAGCGAAGAAAAGCTACTGAAGCTGCCATAGCTCTGACTTTATGGGTGACAAGAATCTCTAGTTGCAGCCCAGCCTAAGCCTAACAGAACGAGATGCAAGCAGCCAACCAATTGGACATCGTTCTCTTGGAGATTTCGGCAGTTGGAACCCAAGCACAGTACCGGGTAAAGCTTTGGATTCTTGCCCAGAAATAGCTAAGAAGAAAAAATTTAAAAAAAAAAATTTAAATTGAATCAGGTTGGGCAGACTGGATGGACCATTCGGGTCTTTATCTGCCGTCATCTACTATGTTACTATGGAGACAGGATGCTTCAACTTGTAGAATCAAGAGACAAAAAGCTGGGGAGATGATCAGCCACACAGTATTCTCTTAACGTCCCATCCTTAAAGATAATTGGTACTCGTCGTACTCTCATTTTTTCAGTCACTGCCCCTCTAATTTGGAACTCGCTCCCTCTACATCTTAGAGCTGAACAAAACCTGTAGAACTTTAAAAGCAGCCTTAAATGCTTTCTCTTTAAAGATGCCTATAACTGAAATTTTTTTTCACAGAAGTAGATACTTCCACTTTATTTAACTTTTCCCCCTTTCCTATTGTATTCTCCTTTTATGTATTCTTTATAAGAAATTGTAGCTCTTCCCTTTTTTCCCAATGTTCTCTGGTCATAAGATATACGATTAGTCGGTGTATGTCTAATAATTTAAATTGTTTGTTTCCCAGCTATTTTAAATTATTATGTACAACACTTTGTACCTTTGGATAAGCGTTTAATCAAAAATTTAAATAAACTATAAACTATCATTGTGATTTAGACCATTGCAAATAGTAAGCCAATGCTCGTCTACAGTCCAGAATATGAAGAGTCGTTTCCCCAGGATGAGAATGAGGTTTAAGAAAAAATACTGGAAGAACAATTGATTGAGATGAAATTCAGTGATAACCTTTGGTAAGAACTTTGGATGAGTGCGAAGCATCACCCTGTTATGGTGAGATATTTGAGATGAGCCAAAAAGATTGGTTCAAAAGGAGGCTTCATCAATCTAGCAAGTACTATATTAAGATCCCAAACTACTGGATGTGGTTTGAAATTGAAAAGTTCTTTCATGAATCTGGAAACCACAGGATGAGCAGCGAGAGGACTGCCATCCACTGGTTGATGAAAAGCAGCAATTGCACTGAGATGTACTCTAATGGAAATGGATTTGAGGCCAGAGTGCGATAAATGCAGGAGTAAATCCAAAACTGAAGAAACAGAGGTAGATTTTGGATCCTGGTGGTGAAGTATGCACCAGGCAGAAAAACGGGTCCTTTTCTGAGAATAACACAGACATGTCTCTGACAGGCTGAGAAAAATGTAGGTCAGGTGAAGTCAGCCTGAGAGGTACCAAGCTGTCAGGTGCAAAGACTGAAGGTTGGGGTGCAGAAGAGAACCATGACTCTGTGTGAGAAGAGATGAAAAAAATTTGAAGAGGTACCAATACCAATTGGCTCTTTGATACTGAATTGAAGTAGAAAGAACCATAGTTGTCTGGGCCACCAAGGAGCTATCAGAATCATGGTGGAAGACTCCTGTTTGAGCTTCACAAGTGTTTTGAGAACAAGAGTAATGGGTGGAAACACACAGAGGAACTTGTGTGTTTAATCCAGGAGAAAAGCGTCCGCTTCTAGGCAATGAGAATATAGCCTGGAGCAAAAGCAGGGCAGCTTGTGGTTGTGGGGAGATGCAAACAGGTCTATTTGAGAAGTCCCCCATTGAGAGAAGATGAGATGGAGAGCTGCTGAGTTCAGCGTCCATTCGTGAGGTTGAAGAATGTGGCTTAGTTTATCCGCTAAAGAATTCTGTTCCCCCTGAATATAAAAAGCTTTGAGAAAGATGTTGTGAGGAATCGCCCAATTCCAAATCTTTTGAGCCTCCTGACAGAGGAAACCCCGTTCCTCCTTGCATGTTTATATAGTACATGGTCACCTGATTGCCTGTACGGACATGAACTTGATCTTTTAGATTCAAATCACCTTTTGGCTGCCCAAACGTTCTTTACAGTGCGGCTGAATATCTAGCTATTTGGTTTCCTGATGCAGGAGCACAAACGTGTTCACGTCGAAACCAAGCTTTAGCTAAGTTTATTTTTCATCAGGATTTCAAAATGAATTATGAGATTTATAATTTTTCATTGCACAAATGTTTTGAAGCCATATAAAAGCTTACAAGTATGGACGATTTAGCAATGATTGGGTGGTGAGGTGGTTGGGGGTTATTTCCTGTATGTTACCACCTCCGTGTCTCTGAGCTAATCTTCACATATGTAAAAGCTACTTCCAGTAAAAAAAAAAGCTTTATAGCACATTAGGGTTGTGTTCTTCATTTACCAATAAAAGATGGAAGGATGCAAGGCAGAAAGTGAAGACAGAGAGAAAAATAGTCAATGGACAAGAAGGCCCTGGAAACATAGTTAAAAGCACAGAAAAATAAAGTCACCAGACAACAAAGGTAGGGAAAATTATTTTATTTTCACTATAGTGATTAAAATGTGTCAGTTTTAAGAATTTATATCTGCTGTGTATATTATGTGTATATGAAAAATGAATGGAAAAAAATTACATTACAATTAGTAAAGGGGGTGGGATCTGGGGAAGAGCTTGGGTGGGTCTAGGGTGGAGTTTGGGAGGTCTGTGGTTGGGGATACTCAGTTGATATTTGTCAGACTTCCCTGCTGGCACGCCCTACTGGTATTTCAGGGTCTGTCTGGAGGGCCTCTGCGCATGCATGAATGCTGACGTGATGATGTCACGCATGCACAAGATGTCATCACGGTGATGTCCATGCACTTCTGGGTGCCGTGAGCCATGGCCACTATTTTTAGTGTGCGTCGGCTTGAGAACATTTGAGAGATACTGCACTAGAGGAATGATCGCTTGGTTGGCATGAATGGACTCGATGCCAGAATGACCTGACAATGGCTGTAGAAAACTAGTGGCTCTCAAAAGAAAGACATCGGTACCTTATGCTTCTCTGCTGGTACCGTTAGTGTTGCGGCTCTCCTCGAAGAGGGTATCTTGGGTAAGATGCAACCCTCGATGAAAGATAGATAAGCAAGACACAATAATGGTCACTGCAATATTGGCATGAATGGACTTGATGCCTAATGACCTGCGACACCGTTGAAACTCCTCCGACACCGATATTGATGTCTTGTCGATAACTGATTGAAAAATTGCCCACAGCACCTGCCGCACTTATCCAAAATCATGAGAACGGGCAGGACATTGACGGGGAGGCCATCTCAGCCAAAAATTAAATCCAAGGCAGAGGTTAGCTAAGAGGCCCTGCTGACCAAACGCCCGTAAGGGAAAAGTGAGGTAAAGAAAGAACTTGTCATTTTAGTTTTTATTAAGCAAAAGGAAAACGAGAGAAAGAAGAATAAAATAAAATACACGTGAGCGGAAAGGCAAAAACAAAGGAAAGTTTGAACCATGACTTTTTAGCTCATGGAAAACTTAGAACGGAGGAGCTGCGCGCCTATGTTGGGCGGGAAACATAGAAACATGACAGCAGATAAAGGCCAAATGGCCCATCTAGTCTGCCCATCCACAGTAACCATTATCTCTTTCTGAGAGATCCCAAGTGCCTATCCCAGGCCCTCTTGAATTAAGACACAGTCTGTTTCCACCACCTCTTCTGGGAGACTGTTCCACGCATCTACCACCCTTTCTGTAAAAAAGTATTTCCTTAGATTACTCCGGAGCCTATCACCTCTTAACTTCATCCTAAGCTCTCTCATTGCAGAGCTTCCTTTCAAATAAAAAAGAATCGACTCATGTACATTTATATTACATAGGTATTTACACTTCTCCCTCTCTATTCACAGAGCCGGCGAATAAGGAAAATTCACGAATAACTTTTGGGCTGGCTCTGATCCACCCCTGGACCTTACCTGGTGGTCTAGTGGTTGACACGGGGCAGATGGTTGACACAGGGCAGGAGCGATCTTCCTACACTCCTGCTCCGTGCAGAGCCATGCTGTGAGTTCCTGTGGTCTCACGAGACTACAACAGGAACTCCCTGTTGTAATCTCGTGAGACCACAGGAACTCACAGCATGGTTCTACACGGGGCAGGAGTGTAGGAAGATCGCTCCTGCCCTGTGTCACTGCTAGACCACCAGGTAAGGTCCGTGCTCCTGGGGCAGCTGCTTGCCTCCTCCGCCTCCGATCACCACTCTCCTCCGATCGTCCCCCTCATCGCCCCAATACAAGTCCCGGTGCCGGTTTTATTCGATGTGGGCTGCCAATGAGCGATTCTCAGGGGGAGGGGCTGGGGAAAATAAATTTTGAATAATCAAAACTGCGAACGTCGAAACCGCAAATAGGGGAAATGTAAACGTTTCTATCATATCTCCCCTCTCCCGCCTTTCCTCTAAAGTATACAGATTGAGATCTTTAAAGTCTGTCCCCATACGCCTTACCACGAAGACCACACACGATTTTAGTAGCCTTCCTCTGGACCGACTCCATCCTTTTTATATCTTTTTGAAGGTGCGGCCTCCAGAATTGTACACAATATTATAAATGAGGTTTCACCAGTCTTATATAGAGGCATCAACCTGTTTGGCCACCTTAAGATCATCACATACAATCACACCCAAGTCCCGCTCTTCCGTCATGCACTTAAGTTCTTCACCCCCTAAACAGTACAGTTCCCTCGGATTTTTGCAGCCCAAATGTATGACCTTGCATTTCTTAGCATTAAATTTTAGCTGCCAAATTTCAGACTATTCTTCAAACTTCACCAAGTCTTTCTTCATGTTTTCACACCATCCGGCGTGTCTACTCTATTGTAGATTTTGGTATCATCCACAAAGAGGCAAATCTTACCCGACAACCCTTCAGCATATTGGTGTGGTCAGTCGCGAACTTTCTAAAGTTCTTAAGGTGCTGATGCACTTGTACAGCTGTCTGTACCGGGGCTCCACGGATGACGTCACCCTCATGTGAGAATATCCTGCCTGCTTGTCCTGGGATAATCTCTTTTCCCAGTGCAACAGGTGAGATATTCTAGACAAATGGAATGTACAAAAGCAATCCCCAAAAAGCTAGGGCAAGCTTCCTGAGCTGGTCCGTAAGACCGAGGATCCAAAGGCAGACTCCTGTCTTGCCACCACATCCACACTGTAAACTAAACTAAACTAAACCTTAAGTTTATATACTGCATCATCTCTACAGAAGTGTAAAACTTGGCAAATGTGGATAGAGAGGACCACATTGCTACCGTGCAGATCTCCTCAGGGGAGACAGCTCTAGCTTTGGCCCACCAAGAAGCCACACATCTAGAAGAATGCACCTTGAAGGAAACCGGAGACAGATTCCCAGAAAAAATGTAGGCTGACAAAAGGACATCAAGGATCCATCTGGAAATCGTGGGCTTAGAAGCGGGAGTGCCATGCTTGGGCTTAGAAGCAGGAGCGCCCCGCTTGACAGAATGACTCAGCACAAACAAATGGTCAGAAAGACAAAACTCATTTGTGACCTCTAGGTAGCGAAGAAACACTCTGTGCACATCTAGGTTCCCCAAAACACGAGCCAATGTCTTTGAACCAACAGGCTGAAAAACAGGCAAACAGACTCCCTGAGTAACAGGAAAAGTAGAAACCAACTTCGGCAGAAAGAAAGGAACCGTGCACAAGGAAAATTCCATATGCCTAGATCCGGAAGAATGGTTCACTGCAAGAAAGAGCCTGGAGTCCGGAGACATGCCTCGCTGATGGAACAGCGACCAGAAAAAACGTCTTGAGCTCCAATTCCCAGGAGGGGAATGGCAGACTATAGTAACATATTAAATGATAAAGACCTGAACGGTCCATCCAGTCTGCCCATTAGTTATACTCATTAAAAAAATACATGATTAAATTAACTTGTCTCTTCTTTGATATTTCTGGGTCAAAGACTGTAAAGTCCACCAGGTATTGGCCTAGGTTCCAAATGCTGAAGTTGCCGTCCAAGCTCACTCCAGCCTACCCAACCATCCTGTTTACAGGATATCTACCATAAAGTCTGGCCAGTAACATCCTCATGTTCCAAATTAGTGGAGTTCCCACTGATGCCCTCCTCAGCCCAATTCTATACCAAATCATCACATACTCAGTGGTCTATGTCAGAAATCTGGCAACATCAAGGTGAGACGCCAAAGATGAAGGACGACCCTGAGCTCGAAAACAAGAGAACAAAGCCACTTGGACCCGAAGGGATATTGCAGAGGCTTTGATCAAGACCAGACCAGCTTGGAGAAAGGCCAGAACCACCAAAAAGAAAGTGGAATACAGCTCCGCTTGGACCAGAGAACAACAAGCTGATCAGACAAAATGCAAACCCAAGCCTGCAGGAATGCTGACAGCCTGCCCCATCCATAAAAGGGGGCCCCCCCAGATGGCGCCATTGCGTCTACTTGACAGGGGGTGCAGGATGGGAGTCAGATGGCCATGCATGTCCTTAGCTGGAATACCGCTGCTGGGAACTCTAGGCTGAGATATGGCACTGAATATGAAAGGTAAAGCATGAAGCCATGAAAATTTTAGAGTGATCAGAACCCCTAGAGGGTCTGGAACCGCTATCAGGCAGGATCTTAGGGCTACAGACCACCACGGAATACATGAGGTTGAGCAGGCCCTTGCCAAACAACTGCCCTGAAAGAGAAGTCTCGCCAAAGTAGCCTGGGAAGGGGAAGGACTAGCCCATTGTCTAATCCAGAGCATACTGCGGCCAGAAATAGAGAGCAGAATGAACACACTCCTGCAGGCATACTTGCAAAAGGAAAAACTGTAGGTGGAGCTAAGGAGATCAGTGAAGTACAGAAAAGGCAAAGAGAAAAAATCCGAACTGGATTCCTTTTGCAGATGGTATGCAGTCATGGAGACACTATCCATTTGTCTAGAATGTCTCACCTATTGCATTGGAAAAAGATTTAGAAAAAAAAAAATTGTTTAAAATCCGAGATGGTTGCCACCAGAAAAATCGTACCAAAAACGGCCTGTGGAAATTTAATTAAAACCAACCAACCTCAAAGAGAGGTCTTAGAGGTGGGAGACCTGAACCCTACCTTTGAAAACCCTCAAAAATAACTATTTCAGTCCCCCCCAAAGGAAATAATTTGCCTGCCTGTCAGCTCTGTTCTTGCAGGTGAAGTGAAGGTTTTCCTGCCTCAGATGTTCTCCAAACAGTCCAATTCATAAGATCACTGGGTTGTCAGTTGTACAGACCCCCAACTGCGACCTCCACCCCCACGGAGCCTCAAAGTGCAACAGGGGCGGGAAATATGCAGTCAGCACCCTAATCCTCCCGAGGGCTCTTAGGGCACCCTCAGCCTGCGCTTAAGAAGGCAAAGTGGTTTTCAGGGGAATGGACCCTGAGCCCTGAAGTGGCACAAAGCAGGGTGGCCCCACAGGTCCACTCAAAGGTTTGCTCTGTGAAGCTGCAGACTGGCTCTGCAGAACCTGTGTCTTTTCCCAGGCAGAGATCCCCTAATAAAGGGGTCTCAGGTCACCCCAAAAATCAAACTTTTGTCAAAAAGAAACGGAGAAATTAGATTCTTATCTGCTAATTTACTTTCTTTTAGCCTCTTCAGACCAGCATAGGTTAACCTTACAAGTGGGTATATATCTCATCATGACCAGCAGGTGGAGACTGAGAAAAAACTTTGTAACTGTACAAATCATGTGACCCCCTCCCTAATTACCTCAGTCTGCCGAATAGCCAAGCAGAACTAAGAACTACATACAGAAAACAAACAGGACTCCGAACAGGAGTATCAACCAATAAAAAACAGGAACGCTGTTGGAAAATGCAAAGGAACAAATGCAAATAGCAAAGGTCCCCACAGCTCGCTAGCCAAGCCACAGCCGCTGTTCTTAATCTCCCCGGCCCTAGAAAAATACTAGAAACCGACCAAAAAATTAAAATCTACATGCAAGAACACAATAGACAGGGGGGTCCTATGCTAGTCTAGAGAGGCTAAAAGAAAGTAAATTAGCAATTAAGAACCTAATTTCTCCTTCTTTAGCAACTCTCCAGACCAGACATACCAAAGCAGTCCCCATCATGGGTGGGATCCCCAAAGGGCTGACACCAGAACACACTCACCGAACACTGCGTCCTGACACGCCTGAACGTCCACCTGGTAGTGTCTGACAAAGGAATGTAGAGAAGACCAGACCGCCGCCATACAAATATCCACTGGAGGTACCAGCGAAGACTCAGCCCTAGAAGCTGCCTGATCCTG
This sequence comes from Geotrypetes seraphini, assembly GCF_902459505.1. NCBI lineage: Eukaryota > Metazoa > Chordata > Amphibia > Gymnophiona > Dermophiidae > Geotrypetes > Geotrypetes seraphini. The sequence continues at coordinate 134,544,294 of NC_047084.1, read as the reverse complement.
AGTGGAATGAGCCTTGAGAAATTCCGAAAGTATTTTTCTGAAAAAGATAAGCGCAATGGTAGCCTTGGAAGAGCCATCCCCCCTATGAAGACACGCTAGAACAGTGATCTCAAACTCACAGCCCGAGGGCAACATTTTGAGGTCCTCGGTATGTTTATCATAATCACAAAAGTAAAATAAAACAGTCTCGTTAGTTATAAATTACAATATTATTATTAAGACGTAGCCAAAAGGAAAGATTTATAAACTATAAAGAGTTTTACCTCATGCAAAATTGTAATTTCTTTAATAAGACATTAACTATTTTTTCTGAGGCCCTCCAAGTACCTACAAATCCAAAATGTGGCCCTGCAAAGGGTTTGAGTTTGAGACCACTGCGCTAGAAGGACAAAAAGATGATCTGATTTCCTGGGTCCTCCACAAGTAGATGCGAAGGACCCGAACAACATCCAATTTGTACAACTGTTTCTGCTCAGAAGAACCTGTCCGACTACCCAGGACTGGGAGGACCACAGACTGATTGACATGAAAAGGAGAAACTACCTTTGGCTGAAAAGAAGGAACAGGACTCAACACGACCCACTCCCTAGAAAACCCAAGGAAGGGAGACCTACAAGAGAGAGCCTACAGCTCCGAAACACATCTAGCAGAAGTAATAGCCACCAAGAAGAGGCACCCAAAGGCTCAAATAGAGGACGCACAGGCCTGAACAGGACCAAATTCAAATCCTAAGAGGGAACGGATGGTCGCACGGGAGGCTTGAGCAACTTGGCTGCCCGCAAGAAGCAAATTTAATCAGGAATGGCAGTCAGACGCTGACCCCGTAATTACCCACAAAAGGCTGAAACCCGGAGAGAAGACCAAGCCAGGCCCCTGCCCAGGCCATCCAGCAAGAACTCTAAGATGTTAGGCAGAGAAGCGTGAAAATCAACCACTCCTCGCGCCATACACCACTTCTCAAATATATGCCAAACTCGCACATAAGCCCGAGAAGTGGAATGTCTGCGGGACCCCCAATAGAGTGGAGATCACTTTATCTGAATACCCCTTCTTACCTAGGCGTTCCCTTTCAAGAACTAAGCCATAAGACAAAAGGGACCTGGATCGAACATGAGAATGGGGCCCTGAGTCAGAAGATCGGGCAAAAGAGGCAGAGGAAGAGGATCCGACACCAGATCCACATACCACGGCCATCTGGGTTAATCCGGAGCAACCAGATCCATCAGGTCCGGATGATGAACAATGTGGAGTAGAACTCTGTCCACTAATGGCCATGGAGGGAACACATACAACAGCCCCTCCGTTGGCCATGGTTGAACCAGAACATCCAGACCCTCGGCCTGAGCGTCTCTGTGTCGACTGAAGAAGTGGGGTGTTTTGGCGATGACACCCGTGACCATCAGGTCCATAAGGGGGTTGACCCCAAGTCTGCACGATCAACTGAAAAACCACGTGGCTTAGACACCACTTTCCGGGATCTAACACGTGACGACTGAGGAAGTCCACTTGAACATTGTCCACTCCAGCTATGTGGGAGGCCAAGATATCTTGAAGATGTGACTCTGCCCAGACCATTTTGGTGTCCCCCTGACGATTGGCATAGACCACCGCCGTGGCATTGTCTGAGAGAACCAGGACTGACTTGCCCGTCAAGAAGGAGTGGAAGGCCTACAGTGCTAGACATATGGCTCTGGTCTCCAGAACATTGATTGATCAGGACGCCTCCTCCATAGACCAGATGCCCTGAGCTGAGTGACCTAGACACTGAGCTCCCCAACCTAGAAGACTGGCATCCATGAGAAGCACCGTCCAGTTTGTCTGATCCAGACTCATCCCTTGAACAAGATGGAAGGCCTGGAGCCACCAACGAAGACTGCAGCGAGCGAAGCCCCTTGGAGGAACAAGGTGATCTTGACTGAGGCGACCACCTCTGAAGCAGAACATACTGAAGAGGACGCATGTGGGCCCGAGCCCACCTCACCATGTCGAGGAAAGCCACTATTGATCCAAAGACTTGGAGGAAATCCTGCGCCCGAGGACACTGGGACGCCATAAGCCGGTGAATCTGAGATTGCAATTTGCTTACCCAGGCCTCTGGGAGGAAGACCTTCCTGAAGGAGGTGTCGGACACAACCCCACAATACTCCAGGCACTGAGAGGGGGCCAACCAGCTCTTGGCAAGGTTGACAACCCAGCCCAGTGACTGCAGGAACTCCACCATTTGAGCCGTGACCCAGGTGCTCTCCTGGAATGACTGAGTGAATTAACCAGTCATCCAGGTAAGGATGCACCAGAATGCCCTCTGTCTGCAAGGCCGCCACGATAACGTCTTCAGACGTTAGTGAACGTCTGAAGAGCCATAGCCAGACCAAAAGGGAGCGCACCAAACTGAAAATGCTGGCCCAAGATTGCAAAATGAAGGAAGCACTGATGGGATGGCTGGTTTGGAATAATAATAATAATAATTTATTTCTTATATACCGCCAAAGCCATAGTAGTTCGAGGCGGTTTACAATGAAGAAGGACTGGACAATCAGCAAAATGTTACATTGGTACAATCAGAGAAACTAGGTACCGGAGAAAATGGTACAATCAGAGAAAATTGGAGCAATCAGGGAAAATGGTACAATCGGCGAAAGATGGAATGTGAAAGTAGACCTCCGTCCGGTCGAGAGAAGTTAGATACTCCCCCGGCTGAACCGCCAGAATCACCGATCACAATGTCTTCATGCGAAAAGACGGAACTCTGATAGCTCTGTTGACTCCCTTCAAATCTAAGATGGGCAGAAAAGTCCCCTCTTTCTTGAGCACCACAAAGTAAATCGAGTACCTGCCAGTGCCAGGCTCCTGAGGGGGCACTGGAATGACAGCTCTGAGATCTAGCAATCTTTGAAGGGTCTTGCAAAAAGCCTGCTTCTTTCACACATTATGACAAGGAGAAGCTAGAAAATGACCTGGTAAAGGAACGGGGAAACTCTAGAGCATAACTGTCCCAAATCACCTCCAGGACCCACTGAATGGATGTGATCTCTGACCATTTGTGAGAAAACTCGCACAGCTGGGCACCCATCGGAACCAGAGGGGGCGCCGACAAGGAGTCACTAGGCAGGACGGGCTGCAAGGGAAGCAGCGGGGGGGGGGGGGGATTCCCAGCCCCCTCAACATGCCCCTCCCAAAAGGACTGCATGTGCTGAAAGAAACGCCCCTGGGAAAACCCAGAAGATGGGAAGGTAGCAGCCCCACGCCCTGGGTGTAAACCTGCGGAAATCGCACAGATGCCTTCTAGCAGTGCCTCCTCTAATCACCTGGCGGGCATGGTCCTCAGGCAGGCGGGGCACCTTAGAGTCTGTCAAAGTCTGAACCAACATCTAAATCCTCTCCAAACAAAATAGACCCCCGAAAAGGGAAATTTTGCGAGTTTAGTTTTGGATGCAGCATCTGCCGACCACATGTGCAGCCACAAGGTACGATGCTCGGCTTCCCCAAAAGCCATAGACTTGGCAGAGGACCGCACCAAGTCATAGAGGGTGTCGGAGAGGAACGAGGCCACCATTTCAATCTTCGCGACCTCTTGATCCACCAAGGACCAATTATCAGACTCACGGTCAAGAATATGCTCGATCCACCGAAACACGGTGTGAGCCATGAGCCCCCACAAATAGCCGCCTGGACCCCAAGGCAGAGAGCCTCCAATTTACGCTTCTCAGAATCACATAGGGCAGAATCGCCCTCTACGGGCCACTTTGAAATATGCCGCTTTGAAGTATGCCGCTTTGAAATAGCAGAGACCACCGCATCTACCCCTGGCGACTTCAAAATAGCCCTATCCACCACCAGGATGGGATAGAAACGAGTCATGGAGCGCAAAAAACGAAACGGCTCCTCCAGTGTATTCCACAGCAGCAGAACAATATCCTGATGCATAGGAAAAGAGCAGGATTCCGGGCGGATCCCCCGAAGAAAGGGGTCCCCCACCTGCGGGGTCTCAAGTGGCATCTCCTCAAAACTTAAAACTGAGACCTGCTGAATCAAAACTGAGAGCTCGTCTCTGTGAAAAAGTCTCTTCGCCAGTAGTCGGAAAAAACGAGGTCCCGCTACCAGCGGCCGTTCCCTCGAGGATCCTGGAGGTCCCTCCAAGAGTCCAGGTCCTCATCCAGATCTGTATGCTCCTCAGACCACAAGTCTTGGTCCCATGCCATCCACGGGTGTTTGGATGAGGGAGGAGAAGGGGGGGACATGAAAGTAGTAGATGGGGGCAAGTACATTACATTTAAATATTGGGACCTCATTTCAGTACATCCAGCATTGAAAGATATGACTTTGAGGATAGCTTTCTCAAGAGAAAAAAATCTTAAAGAGATTTTAAAAGGAGAAAATCAGTGTATGAGAAAAAAAGATGGAATGCCTCATTATTTTTTCAAGTGTCTCTCTTGCAGTATATTTAATGTTTGTTTGCAAACGAAATCTTTTATGAATCCAGTGGACAAGAAAGACTATAAAATCAATCATTTTTTGAACTGTAATAGATCATTTATAGTGTATCTGATTTTTTTTGCCCCTGTGAAAATATTTATGTAGGGATGACAACAAGAGTTTCAAAAAAAGGATGATGGAACATAAATCTAACATTAAATGCTCTAAAATTACAGATCCACTGGTTAGACATTGCATGCAATATCAACATAAATTTGAAGATTTAAAATGTCTGGCTATTGATTATGTAGCATCTGATAACACAGGAGACAATAGAAAAAAACAAATTGCTCCAGAAAGAAACAAGATAGACATATTTGTTAAATTCAGTAGAACCAATTGGACTTAATTTTAACATTGATTGTGAACCTTTATTGATCCTTTTTTGCAGGCTGTGTACTTAAATTTTAGTATATTGTATTTGAAATATTTCATTGTTCTAGATCAGGGGTCTCAAAGTCCCTCCTTGAGGGCCGCAATCCAGTTGGGTTTTCAGGATTTCCCCAATTAATATGCATGAGATCTATGTGCATGCACTGCTTTCAATGCATATTCATTGGGGAAATCCTGAAAACCCAATTGGATTGCGGCCCTCAAGGAGGGACTTTGAGATCCCTGTTCTAGATTCTTACATATATTTATATAAGCGTCGACATCTACTCAGACACTAATATGGATTGATAGCACTTAATTGAGTAATATAAGATCATTTATTTATTAATTTATTTTAAGTTTTGCACAGGTAGGCATTAATTGAATGGTTTTTAAACTTGATTAAATGGTTAAAAGGGATGAATTTATCAATATTTACTTATTCAGTGTTTTAAACTTCACAAGTGGTTTGTTTTTATGATAGTTTCTAATAAGTATAGAGCAGAGTGTAATGCGCATGTCTGAAATGGTTTGAAGTGCGCATGTGCTTATTTCATGAGTTTTTGAGTTAGATTTAGCTATTTATTTGATAAGAGTTAGTGTGAGTAGTGAGATTCATAAGACATTTTTATGTGTATGGATGAGAGTTGTTTTATTAAAGGAACGGCATATTTCAGTGATTCTGACTCATGCATATGATTAGTGAACTGCACATGTACAAGGGTTTTAAAAAGACATAATGCAGCATGGCGTGCGTGCAGACTAGCTCTAGCCCCAAATGAGCGCCACTTCTCCAGATGAGAATGAGGCTTTGGAAAAAATACTGGCAGAACAATAGATTGATTGAGATGAAATTCTGAAACAACTTTAGGTAAGAATTTTGGATGAGTACGGAGAACTACTTTGTCATGGTGGAAAACTGTGAAAGGAGGGTCCGCAACCAAAGCTTGTAACTCACTGACTCTTCGAGCAGATGTGAGAGCAATCAGGAACGCTGCTTTCCAAGTGAGATACTTGAGGTGAGCTTTATCAATTGGTTCAAATGGAGGTTTCATCAGTTGAGCTAAAACAACATTGAGATCCCAGACCACTGGAGGCGGTTTAAGTGGTGGATGAACATTAAATAGACCTTTCATAAATCGGGAAACCAGAGGATATGTAGAGAGAGGTTTCCCATCAATAGGCTGATGAAAAGCAGCAATCGTACTGAGATGAATTCGAATAGATGTAGACTGAAGACCAGATTGCGATAAGTGAAGTAAATAATCCAAAACAGAAGCCAAGGAGGTAGACTGTGACTCAAACTGACGGATGGAATACCAAGCAGAAAATCTAGTCCATTTCTGGCCGTAACACTGCCGAGTGGACGGCTTTCTGGAAGCTACCAAAATATCTTGTACAGACTGGGAGAACTGTAAAGAGTCGTTTAGGTTGAAAGGAATGTAATGTAATGTAAAGGAACCAAGCTGTTAAGTGTAGAGATTGCAGGTTGGGATGCAGCAAGGATCCTTGACTCTGAGTAAGCAGAGAGGGAAAAACTGGTAGAAGCAGAGGCTCCCTGTTGCTGAGTTGAAGTAGAAGAGAGTACCACGGTTGTCTGGGCCACCGAGGAGCTATCAGAATCATGGTGGCATGTGCTGACTTGAGTTTGACAAGAGTCCTGAGAATTAGTGGAAAAGGAGGAAAGGCATAAAGAAACTGATCCCTCCAGTCTAGGAGAAAAGCATCTGCCTCGAGACGCTGGGGAGAGTATATCCGGGAGCAAAATTGAGGCAGCTTGTAGTTGAGGGGAGATGCAAAGAGATCTATCTGCGGGGTCCCCCAGCGAACAAAAACCTGACGAAGTGTGGGAGAATTGATTGTCCATTCGTGAGGTTGTAGAAGGCAATTCAATTTGTCCGCCAGACAGTTGTGTTGACCTTGTGATGAATCGCCCAAGTCCACAGCCTCAGAGCCTCTTGACACAAGGAATGAGATCCCGTACCTCCCTGTTTGTTGACATAATACATGGCCACGTGGTTGTCTGTCCGCACGAGAACCACAGCGTCGTGAAGAAGGTGTTGAAAAGCTTTGAGAGCATTGAAAATCGCTCTGAGTTCCAACAGATTGATATGACAAAGACGGTCTTGTGCAGTCCACAGACCCTGGGTACAAAGACCGTCAACATGGGCTCCCCAAGCGTAAGTGGAGGAGTCCGTTGTGAGAACTTTCTGATGAGGTAGGGTGTGGAACAGCAAACCTCTGGAAAGATTGGAAGAGAGCATCCACCAGTGGAGAGACTGCTGCAACAAAGGAGTTACTGTAATCTGTTGAGAAAGCGGGTTGATCGCCTGTTGCCACTGGGATGCCAGGGTCCACTGAGGAATGCGAAGGTGAAGTCTGGCAAAAGGAGTCAAGTAAACTGTAGAAGCCATGTGTCCGAGTAGGACCATCATTTGCCTTGCAGAAATTGATGGAAGACGATATACCTGATGACAAAGGCGAGTGAGGGTATCTTGACATGATGGAAGCAGAAACGCTCTGAGGCAGACAGTATCCAGGGTGGCCCCAATGAATTGGAGAGATTGAGATGGGGTCAACTGGGATTTTGGGAAGTTGATTTCGAACTCCAGACTTTGGAGAAACAGAATAGTCTGTCGGGTCGCTGCAATAACCTCTTGATGAGAGGAGGCTTTGATAAGCCAGTCGTCCAAGTATGGAAAAACTTGAAGACCTTGAGTGCGAAGAGTCGCAGCCACCACCACCAGACATTTTGTGAAGACTCTGGGGGAAGAGGCGAGTCCAAAAGGAAGGACTCTGTATTGTAGGTGAAGATCTCCCACCTGGAATCTGAGATATTTGCGAGAGGCTGGATGAATGGGGATATAAGTATAAGCCTCTTTGAGATCCAGCGAGCACATCCAATCTCCCTGATCCATGAGGGAATATAAGGTGGGCAATGAGAGCATCCGAAACTTCTCTTTGACCAGGAATTTGTTGAGAGCTCTGAGGTCCAGAATGGGTCACAGATCCCCCGTCTTCTTTGGAACTAGAAAGTAACGGGAGTAGAACCCCAAGTTCCGCTGAGAAAGAAGAATATCCTCGACAGCTCGAAGGCGAAGCAGAGCCTGAGCTTCCTGAAGAAGAGGAAGTTGCGACCGATTGGAAGGACACTCTCTTGGAGGGTGATCTGGAGGTACTTGAAGTAAATGAAGAGAGTATCCCTCTCACAGAATGGTGAGAACCCAGAGATCGGAGGTGATTATTTCCCACTGATGATAAAAATGGGAAAGACGACCCCCCTATGGGCAGAAGAGAAGTCCGATGCAGTTAGGTTGGAATGCTCAAGCTGGAAACGTAAAAAAGACTGAGCTGGCTTGGTGGCAGCAGGAGTTTGAGACTTCTGTTGACGTTGCTGCTGCTGAGGACGACGAAGTGGAGGCCTGGAAAAAGCAGGAGTCGTTTTCTGAGGATAGAAACATAGAAACATAGAAAATGACGGCAGAAAAGGGCTATAGCCCACCAAGTCTGCCCATTGCAATTAGCCTCCCCCCAGGCTTGTGTTTGTTTGTATGCCCGAGCTGGAGGAGTCTTGGGCTTTGGTCGAATGAGAGAAGCAAAAGAGCACTCATGTTCCGAGAGGCGCTTATTAACCGCTTCAATGGAATCATCAAATAATTCATTACCCTGACAAGGCAAGTTGGCCAATCGGTCTTGAAGATTGGGATCCATGTCAACAATACGTAGCCAAGCTAGTCTACGCATGGCTACAGCAAAGGCAGATACTCGAGATGATAATTCAAAAGCATCGTAAGAAGCCTACAGCATAAAGAGTCGTAATTGAGAAAGTCTTGAGAATTTGCTTAAATTCCTGAAGACAGGGTTTAGAAACATCAGGATAAAAGGAAGGTAATAATTTCAAAAAAATGGTTGAAATAGGTGGTAAAAGTGTAATTATAATTAAGAATCCTGTTGGCCATCATCGAGTTCTGATATAAACGGCGGCCAAATTTGTCCATTGTACGACCCTCCCTGCCTGGAGGTAAAGCAGCATAAATCTTGGAAGGATGAGCCTTTTTCAAAGATGATTCCACCACCAATGACTGATGGGACAAATGAGACTTCTCAAATTCCTTATAGGGAACAGTATGGTATCTAGATTCCAATTTGGATGGGATAGCAGTAATAGAATAGGGGGTTTCCATATTCCTTATGAAAGTTTGTTTAAGGACTGGAGTCATAGGTAATCTCAAAGTCTCTTTTGGTGGATGAGAGAGCTCCATATCCGCCAAGTATTCTGGAGTATACTTAGAATCTGAATGAAGATCCAGTTTGAGGGCCTGACCCATATCAAAAACAAACTTAGCAAAAGAAGTAGATTTAGAGGTCTCATCTGGAGGAGTACGAGACCTTGGAGCCACAGAGTAGGAGGGAGAAGCCTCCCTAGAGTATTGAGACAAAGGCTCAGACTCGAGACGGATGGTAATTGAAGAAGCTGCACTATCTACATGAGGCGGAGTCATCGAATACTTGCGCTTCAGACTCCACACTGGTGATATCCCTGGAGTACGAGGCACAGAATGTGTCGAGGCAGGAGGAGAAGAGTCTCGTACAGTGGGCTTCGATGGAGGAGTCCTTGATCTTGAAAGACTCCGAGTCGAGGCATCCCGAGATCGAGACTTGTGCTTCGCTGTGGAAGAATGTGAGATAGAAGCCTCGGTATCCAAAGAGGGAGACTGATCGACAGACGCCTCTCTACGAATCTTAGAGGAAAGATGCCTCGAGCGATGCTTTGGACGAGGCTGGGGGGACATCGATGGAGGCTCAGGTGAAGAGTCACTGGAAGAGAGCCGCTTCGGCTTTCGAGACCTGCCTCGAGGCAATACAACTGGAGGATCAGATTGTCCAGGCTGGTCCCTAGGAGGCAGGGTCGAGGACGGAACCAGTTGAGCCACTATCGAGGAAATCTGTGTAGTTAAGATGGACTTCAACATGTCCTCGAAAATAGGCACCGAGACAAAGGGATCTGGTCTCGTAGATGCAGCAGCGCGCTCCTAAGAGTGCGACCTTGAAGATGAGTATTCCCTACTCTTGGAGGCACGCTTAGGAGGAGATCTCAAGGAGGATTCTGGTGGCTTCTTAGGAACGGTACCTGAAAGAGAGGCAGGAGACTTACTCAGTGAAGACATCTTCACCTGGCCTTCAAGACCGACAAGGTCGAGGTCAAGGCCGGAGTCGAGGTCGAGGCTTTTGAGGCCAGAGAGGAAGACGGGGTCATAGTCTTCAAAATTGAGGTTGACCCCGGGGCCGAGGTCAAGGCCTTGTCAGAGGTTTGTTCCATGTCGACGAAAAGTTGCTGGAAAAGGATGCACCGATGCCGAAAGGCCCTAGGCTGAAGAGTACAATAGCGGGAACAATCTTCAGGAGAATGAGTAAACCCCAAACAAACCAAACACCGACAGTGAGGGTCGGTGATGGAAATTGCCTTTTTACACTGGCGACAGCATTTAAAACCAGTAAGGGGCCGGGACATAGAAAAAATTAATTGCATGTCGAACGAGACGAGCGGTCAGGCCTAGGCCCAAGACCCGCTGACCGGACGAAAATAAAAGAAAAGAAGCTCTTTTTAGTATTATTATTATTTTTTTTTTACTTTAAAAGAAAAGAGACAAAACACAGCGACTGATACCAAAATAAAATAAAAATCAGGCGTGGTGAGAGAAGGCAACGAAGTTTACTACAAAACCAAGATGAAGAGACGCGCCCCCCTAGTTCGGGTGGGAAGGCATGCGCGCATGCGTGGTGCAGCACTCGGAAGTTCTTTTAAAGATCTTCAAGCAAGTCTGCTTTCGAGGCTGTCCGCTGCGGGGCTCCGTCGGTGATGTCACCCATGTGTGAGAATATGCTGCCTGCTTGTCCTGGGATAAAACTTTTATCTACATATTTCTCCTGTCATCAGCGAGCACTAAGTTCCGTACCTTACTCCTACACTGGATACAAACCATGTTCACAGATGGCATTTTCCCGAATGACCTCAGCGAAATCATCATCACCCCAATCTTAAAAGACCCTAAAGGACCAACAGACCTCTCATCCAACTACAGACCAATAGCCTCAATACCTCTATACATCAAACTAACAGAAGGATTAGTAGCCAAATTCCTCACCAACTATCTCGAGGACCATAACTTATTCCATCCCACGCAATCCGGCTTCATAACTAACTTCAGCACAAAGACACTACTAGGCTCCCTTATTGACACAGCAAGACAAAACCTCAGCATTGGAAAAAAAATGCTGCTCATACAGTTGGACCTGACAGCGGTATTTGACCTGGTAGACCATAACATCCTACTGCAAATCTTGGACTCAATAGGCATCTCAGATAAAGTATACTCATAGTTTGAAGGTTTCTAAAAATCCAGAACATATAAAGTAAATTCAGACAAAGAAAAATCCAAACCTTGGTCCAACCCCTGCGGCGTTCCACAAGGGTCCCCACTGTCCCCTACTCTCTTCAACCTATATACAGCCTCTCTTGGCGTTTACCTGAACAAACAAGGCCTATCCTCTTATAGCTATGCTGATGACATCACCATCCTCATTCCTTTCGACCAACCAATGCTCTTAATGTCAGACACACTACACAGAACTCTAGCTACAGTTACGACTTGGATGGAAGACCACAAACTGAAACTCAACCCAGACAAAACTAAATTCATCCTTCTAGAAAATAACAAAATCCCAACTATAACCAACTTAGAAATCAACTCTATCAACTACCCTTTGCAAACTACCCTAAAACTTCTAGGTATGACTATTGACAGAGGCTGCACCATGCAACCACAAATTAACAAAACAATACAGAAATCTTTCGCAGTTATGAGAAACCTTAGACAAGTCCGAAAATTCTTCAAAAAAACACAATTTCAGCTCCTAGTACAATCTCTAATCCTAAGTATCCTAGACTATTGCAACATCCTCTACCTCCCCTGCCCTGCAATAATGATTAAACAACTACAGACAATTCAGAATACAGCTCTGAGACTCATCTATTCATTGAAAAAACATGATCACATTACTGAGGCATTCATCAATTCTCATTGGTTTCCAATCCAGGAAAGAATACAATTTAAATTCTACTGTATACTATTTAAAACTATAAATGGAGACAGCCCAACCTACCTAAACGACCGCCTCATCCAAACCACCTCTACCAGGCATAGAAAAACACACACCCCATTCACTTACCCCCCAATCAAAGAAGTAAAACGGAAAAAACTATATAACGGACTACTGGCCACTCAGGCAGCGAAGATAGACAACCAAGACTTCAACCTATTGACAACAACCCCAGACTACAAGATGTTCAGAAAGGAAATAAAAACTATACTCTTCAAGAAATCCCTTAATAAAGCTTAATACCATGATAAAGCTTAACCCCCCCTCTTACCATCCCCTCTCTAACCCCTGATCCTACTTTTCCCTCTCTTGGAAACCTTCTCTGATCTAACGTTGTAACCCTTCTTCCATACTCTTTTTGTAATCCGCTTTGAACCGAAAGGTAATGGCGGAATAGAAATCTGTAATGTAATGTAATATTTCTATTTTTAGTTTGTGATTATTCCATATTGAGCGAGGGTATATCTGTGTTCTGTGTGTATGAAAAGGACATGGCTTTCTGTTAGTATCAACTGTACAGGATCAATTGACTGTGCAGGATCTGGCTTGTTTAGTTTTACAATGCGTGTGTTGGTGTTCTAGTGCTCACTGCAGTGTTTAAGATGCTGCCTTTTCCTAGGTGCACCCTTGTTGTGTGACTCATGGATTATTACTAAAAATAACTTTTTTGTATAGAGGGGTTGTTAAAAAATGATCAGTACTGGCTGTCATATATACTATATATATATATATATATGAACCTAACTGACTGCAGCCAATCAATGAGCGGCGCGGTACCAGGCAGGAAGTGCAAAGTTCGCACTCCTGCGTCACTCTGCTAGCTAAAGACACAGGCAGCCATTCCGGAGACCGCGCTGGACCACCACTACAACAGGTACCAGGTGTGTGTGTGGGGGGGGGCTGCGGGCGGCTTCGGGATTCAGGCGACTGCGGGCTTCTGGTGGCTGCGGGCTTCCCAGCACCAGACACACCAGAGACATCTACATGTAGAGGAGGAAAAACCAAGAACAACAAAATTCTGAACCAAATTTTTTTTTCTTGGTTTTTCCTCCTCTACAGGTGGGTGCATCTGATGGTCCAGTGTGTCTTAATGTCCGAAAAATACGGTATTTCATATCCTCAGTGAGACTTCAGGAAGGAACCTAATGATCAAAACATTATTAGAGGTGCTTTAGAGCCGTTTCTTGTATGACTGGATGAGCTACATTTATCTTTTTTTTTTTTTAGTTGTTTAAATTCATGCAGAAATAAATGGCTAGATTGAACCTAATGACTTCATTAACGCATTTCCCTTTTTTAAATCTCTATACCATTTAAAAGAGGGCAAATATCTAATTATGCATTTCTAGAATTGGATACTTCTTAAATTTAGTAAAAATATTCTGGCACAAGTGTCAAATCTTAAAAAAGGAAGTCATATTGAGCATTGGAAAATAATTAATAATAATTAACTAATAAAAATAGTACACATTTAATTTTCCCCACCACCAAATTTCCCCGTCCCACCCCACCCCACCCGGCTACTTTTTCATGCCACCCGGCTGGAAAAAAATTTCTGGGGTGAACACTGATAATCTGTTCCTTTAGCAAACTTAGGGTTAGATTCACTAACCTGCCCGAATCGGAACAATCCATTTCCAATTCGGGCAGGTCTGACTGATTCACCAATCAATCATATTCAAATAGGGGCGATCGGAGGAACGCCCCCATTTGAGAGCAGGGATCGCAAATGTGTGATCCCCGCTCATGCGCAGACTCTGAGAGTAGGGACAGGAGAAGCAGCTTCCTGTCTCTGCTGTCAGGATGCAAAATATCTGTGCCATGGAAAAAACTGAATAAAAAAGAGAGGCAGGCCTGTCAAAAATCCTGCAGACCTGTGGTCTGCAGCAGTCGGATTTGCCAATAGTAAAACCCGATTCGAAATAGCAATCGTTTGGCTATTTTGCATGGGGTTTTGCTAATTTGTATGGGAGGGTCGGGATCGTATCGCTACAGGCTTTAGTGAATAGAGTTGGAGGGAAATTTGGTCACAAAGGGCTCGCAAACCAATCGGTTTGCTTAGTGAATCTAGCCCTGTTTAATTTTGGCAGAGTTAAGAGAGCCCGATTTAAGCTTTGGGGCATTAAATTCATTTGTTATTAGTTTGATAATCCAGGGTTTAAGAACTGTATGTGTTCTAGTAACTAAAGTAATTGAGTTATTTTTAGATAATGAGTTATATTCATTTGAACTTTTATAGTCACTCATTTGGTTAATTTTAAAATGTGTGATGTATTAAGTAATTTATAGTCTGATAGAGAGTATGGATGTACAGTGGTACCTCAGTTTGCGAATGTTTTGCAAGTTGAGCAAAACATTCGCAAAATCAGCGCTTTGAAAACTGAGCATGCCTCGATTTACGAGCGCCCCCCATGATCCAGAACCCTCCGCTCGCGTCGCACCCCCTCCCCGCTGCGATCCGGCATTCCCCAGGCATCCACCCATCCACCCGATCACATTTCTTACCCCGGTTTGGCACTGGCACCGGCACCAACGCACAGGACATGCCGGTGCCCAAAGATTTGCCTCCTTCGTGCTGGGCCTTGAGCATCTGCACATGCTCAAGGCCTTCGGGGTCCCGTTCTCTCCGAGATGCTCAAGGCTCAGCGCGAAGGAGGCAGATCTTCAGGCACCGGCACGTCCTGTGCGTTGGTGCCGGTGCCAAACAGAGGTAAGAAATGTGATCGAGTGGGTGTGTGGATGCCTGGGGGATGCCGGATTGTGGCGGGGAGGGGGTGCGACATGAGCAGGGGGGGAGGGGTCGCCAGATCGGGGGGCCGGCGAAAAGACCGGGGGGGGCCTTCATGAGCGGGGGGAGCAATGCCGGTTCTTGGGGGGGGGAGCAGCGCCACTGGCCTCGGGGTGGGTGGGGGTGGAAACGTATCAAAGCGAGTTTCCATTATTTCCTATGGGAAAACTTGCTTTGATATACGAGTATTTTGGTTTACGAGCATGATTCTGGAATGAATTATGCTCATAAACCAAGGTACCAGTGTATGTAATTTATTTAAGTTTATAGGTATCTATAATTATGAATTGTCATGTATTTTTAATAGTATGCTAAATTAGATAATTATGCTTATTCTGTACAGTATTCGATTATTTATTTAAGTTATATGTGACATGAATTAACAATTGATTGCAAAATTTTAATACAGTCATAAGGGTGTCAATATTGCATGTTATAATTGGTTTTTGAAAATAATGTTTTTGTATTATGCAGAGCTTCTTTATGAACCCTTGAAAAAGCCCTTGTGGGTAAAATGGGTTCCGTCGGGGCATGCTAGAGACACTGCATTAAAAGGATAAGTAAAAAAAGAATTGCTGTTGTTTGAAAAGTAATAGTAAGAAATATAGCAACAGACATGTAAGCTGCATTTAAAGAGGCAATTAGATGGACCAAAGCTGGATGAATGGCTTTGTTTTTGTTTTGTTTTTTAAATCTTTATTCATTTTTATATCTTACATCAAGTGTGAAATAATCTTTGTAAGCTCTCTTGCCATCCTGTAATTGACTGAAATAAGTGAAGGTTGTGATTGCTGTGGGCACAACCTCCCCCAAAACCCTCGGGCCAACTGCAAAACCCCCGGCCGCCTCAAAAATAAGCTCTGCATATATTAAAAAATAAATCAGGGGAAAAAAACCCTGGCGGCCCCATGGGACCACCTGCCCAAGCAGGGGTCCCAGAAGAAAGCTGCCCCCGATTTTCCAAAAGGGGAAGGTCACCTGAGGTGGTAGAGCTAAGGGTGAAGTTCTGGTCTAAAATAATTCCTCCAGGGCCTGTAGCGGCTGGGAAGCCTGAACTGTCTCAGCCACTAAAGAAGGCAAGCCGGCATCAGCTGATAAAGAAACAGCTGAGAGGGAGTCTCCAGCTGAACTGGCAGTAAGGGAATCCTTTTTATTCTCACCGTCGGCAGCTGATGAAATCTCTACGTGAGCGGTGAGGGAAGACCGGGCTTCCCCACTGCTCCCTGCTGCCTCCCGTGCGGCCCTCTGTTCCATCTTGGGATCTGAATCTGGTTCTGTCTGTTCTAGTGCGTCCACCTTTTGAACCGTTGGGCGACTGCTCTTTGAAGGACCTTACTCTTAAAATGGTCTTCTTGGTGGCTATTACTTCAGCTAGACGTGTTTTAGAGCTGCAAGCTTTCTCTTATAGGGCTCCCTTCTTGGAGTTTTCTAGGGAGCAGGTTGTCCTGAGGCCTGTTCCAGTCTACTAGGCGCTACAGAAAAAGAGATTGTTCACCCTCTCCAAGCTGAAGAGAACGAGAGGGCACTCGCTAAAGTTAGAAAGGAAAAAGATTCCGTACAAACGTAAGGAAGTTCTTCACCCACAGAGTGGTAGAAATCTGGAACGCTCTTCTGGAGGCTGTTATAGGGGAAAGCACCCTTCACGGATTCAAGACAAGGTTGGATAAGTTCCTACTGGAACAGAACATACGCAAGTAAGGCTAGACTCAAATAGGGCACTGGTCTTTGACCTAAGGGCCACCGCATGAGTGGACTGCTGGGCACGATGGACCACTGGTCTGACCCAGCAGCGGCAAATCATATATTCTTATGTCTCAGTCTCCACCTGCTGGTCATGATGAGATATATACCCACTTGTAAGATTAACCTATGCTGGTCTGGAGAGTTGCTAAAGAATAACAAAAATAAAGCAGAGCAGATCTGAAACACCTCTGCACGGTTCACTTGCAGAAGAAGAAAACTGAAGGAGGAACTATACTACACTGCAAGTGGGAGGTGTTGAAAGCTCTGTGTCACTTCTGCAATACCCAGTTCGCAGGTTAGGATTGAACACCATTCGTACAGAATCTGGAGTGGATGTAACAGAATAATCTGTTGCAAAGCACCTAAATTCTATCTATACAAATACCTCCTGCAAGCTTTTATTTTCATTCTCCAGGGCACACCATAGGCAGAAACCCTGGCAGAAAGCAAATACCTAGCGAAGTAGGCCAAGGTCTCATAAATATAAGGCATGTAATGAATACTAGAAGAGATGACAAAGTTATAAGATTTACACACCTTTCCCGATGTCAGCAGCTAATCTAGTTCTTGCAAAGTCTAGAGGATATACAAAACATAAAGATGTTGCTCCTGCTGCTCCACCAGATGCTAGATTTGCTAAAAACCATTTCCAGAACTGAAATACAGAAACTTGATTGTGTATAGTTAATAGCTCAGAAACTCATAACACATTTAATCTTCCTTAATCTTTTACATGTGTGAACAATCCAGCAAACAAAATATTACAGATGTAATGGTTTAATGGAGATATTCCAAAGTACAAAACATTACTCAAGAAGTCAAGGTAATACCACATCTTCTGAAACATCAGTTCTGATCACCATATAGGTAAGAGGTCAAGTTGTAACAGCTGCCATAACATTTTTTTTCCCAATTCTTTATTCATTTTTTAAAAACTTACAATAAGTGTAATAGCATATATAACATTTTAAACTCAGATACAACACTTAATATTCTGTTAAAATCCATATCAGAATTTATCCCCCCTCCTCCCTAATCAATAACATTCTTTATATTCAAGAAAAACCTACCATAAACCCTATTCCTATATACCTTACTTTAATAATCAAACCAACCCTCTTCCCCCCACCTTGAACATGCATATTTAAGGGGAAAAATAATATTCAATCATTATAATATTTTGTTAATGGCTCCCAAATCTCCTGAAATTTTCTAAAATTCCCCTGCTGTGTGGCTATTGTCCTTTCCATTTTATAAATGTAACATGAAGAGTTCCACCAGAAACTGTAATTCAGTCTCTCCCAGTTTTTTCAATTACTTGTAATCTGTTGTATGGCAACCCCTGTCATAATAAGTAGAAGCCTGTTATTATTAGGTGATATTTGGCTCTTAGCCCTCATTGACATGCCAAACAGTACAGTATCATACAATAATGCCACTGGATTTTCCCACAATTTATTTGACCCCCATATTGATTTCCAAAAAGCAAGAATCAATGGACAATAGAATAACAAATGATCTAATGTCCCAGCTTCGAGATGACAGTGCCAGCATCTATTTGACTTAGAGCTATCTAACTTCTGTAAACGAACTGGGGTCCAAAATGCTCTATGTCAGTGTTTTTCAACCTTTTTACACCTATAGACCGGCAGAAATAAAATAATTAATCTGTGGACCGGCATCGGTCTGTGGACCAGCGATGGAAGAACATGGGGCTAAGTAGTGGGCCAGACTCCGCCCATCTCTACCCATTGATAGCATATTGTAATGATTAGACACCTTTTTACACTGAAAGTATAATTATAATAATGGGAGGGGGGGTGATAGCACAGTTACTTACCGTAACAGTTGTTATCCAGGGACAGCAGGCAGATATTCTCACACATGGGTGACGTCACCAACGGAGCCCCGCAGTGGACAGCCTCGAAAGCAAACTTGCTTGAAGATCTCGATCTTTCGATAACAATAATGAGAAGTGAAGGTATGAACGGAGGACCAAGTGGCAGCCTTATAAATCTCCTCAATCGGTGTCGATCTGAGGAAGGCTACAGAGGCCGCCATTGCTCTGACCTTATGGGCTGTGACTTTACAGGGAAGGGATAATCCAGCCTGGGCATAGCAGAAAGAGATGCAAGCCGCCATCCAGTTGGAGATGGTATGCTTCAAGACAGGGTGTCCCAACTTGTTCGGATCAAAGGAGACGAAAAGTTGAGGAGCAGTTCTGTGTGGTTTGGTGCGATCCAGGTAGAAAGCCAAAGCACGTTTACAGTCCAGAGTGTGAAGAGCTGATTCTCCAGGATGAGAATGAGGCTTTGGAAAAAACACAGGAAGAACGATGGATTGGTTGAGATGAAATTCAGAGACCACTTTAGGCAGGAATTTCGGATGAGTGCGGAGGACCAACTTGTCATGATGGAATACTGTGAAAGGCGGATCAGCCACTAAGGCCTGAAGCTCACTGACTCGGCGAGCAGAAGTGAGGGCAACAAGAAAAACCACTTTCCAAGTGAGAAACTTTAGCGGAGCCTTGTTGAGAGGCTCAAAAGGAGACTTCATAAGGTGAGAAAGGACAACATTGAGGTCCCAAACCACTGGAGGAGGTTTGAGAGGAGGATTGACATGGAAAAGTCATTTCATAAATCTGGAAACCACAGGATGAGCAGAGAGATGTTTCCCTTGCAGAGGCTGATGGAAAGCCGCAATTGCACTCAGATGGACTCGTATCGATGTAGACTTGAGGACAGAATGAGATAGGTGCAGAAGATAGTCCAACACAGAAGATAGGGAGGCTCGTTGAAGCTCCTTATGATGAGAAATACACCAGGTAGAAAATTTAGTCCATTTTTGGGAGTAGCATTGTCTAGTAGCAGGCTTCCGGGAAGCCTCTAACACATCCCTCACCGCTCTGGAAAACTGGAGAGGAGTTACGTTGAGAGGAACCAAGCTGTCAGGTGGAGAGATTGCAGGTTGGGATGGAGCAGAGATCCTTGAACACTGGAAGGAATGGCTCCCTGCTGCTGAGTTGAAGTAGAAGGGAGTACCAAGGCTGTCTGGGCCACTGAGTAGCTATCAGAATCATGGTGGCATGGTCGGACTTCAGCTTGACCAGAGTCTTTTGAATGAGAGGAAAAGGAGGAAACGCATATAGAAAGAGATTCCTCCAGTCCAGAAGAAAGGCATCTGCCTCGAGGCGATGAGGAGTGTAGATCCTGGAGTAGAATTGAGGCAGTTTGAAGTTGTGGGGAGCCGCAAAGAGGTCTATCTGAGGCGTCCCCCACTGAGAGAAGATCTGATGAAGGGGCTTGGAATGGAGGGTCCATTCGTGAGGCTGGAGGAGACGACTTAAGTTGTCCGCCAAAGCATTGTCCGCCCCCTGAATGTAGACAGCTTTGAGGAAGGTGTTGTGGCGAATCGCCCAATCCCAGACTCTGAGAGCTTCCTGGCAGAGGGAGGCTGATCCCATGCCCCCCTGCTTGTTGACATAATACATGGCGACCTGATTGTCCATGCGAATGAGGATCACCAAGTCGTGAAGCAGATGTTGAAAAGCTTGAAGAGCATTGAAAAGTCACCCTGAGTTCCAGAAGATTGATATGGCACAGCCGGTCCGCACTGGTCCAGAAGCCCTGAGTGCGAAGACCGTCCAGATGAGCCCCCCCCCATGCATAGGTCGAGGAATCGGTCGTGAGAACCTTCTGGTGGGGAGGAGTGTGAAACAGCAAACCTCTGGATAGATTGGAAGAGATCATCCACCTACGTAGAGACTGCTGAAGAGCAGGAGTGACCAGGATGTGACGAGTCAAAGGATCTGACACCTGCGTCCACTGAGAAGCCAGGGTCCACTGAGGAATTCTGAGGTGAAGTCTGGCAAAAGGAGTCACATGAAACGTAGAGGCCATGTGGCCCAGGAGAACCATCATGTGTCTCGCTGAGATGGACTGGCGAGAAGACACTGACTGACAGAGATGAAGAAGAGCTTCCAGGCGCTGTGGAGGAAGGAATGATCTGAGTTGGATAGTATCCAGAACCGCCCCGATGAAGGGGAGAGACTGGGTAGGTTGCAGATGAGATTTTGGGAAGTTGATCTCGAAACCCAGACTCTGCAGGAACCAAATAGTCCTTTGGGTCACCGAGATGACCCCTGGAGCCGAGGCAGCTTTGATGAGCCAGTCGTCGAGGTAGGGAAACACCTGAAGACCATGGTTCCGGAATGCAGCAGCCACCACCACCAGACACTTGGTGAAAACTCTGGGAGACGAAGACAGGCCGAAAGGGAGCACTCGATATTGCAGATGAAGATGTCCCACCCGAAATCTGAGGAATTTGCGAGAGGCCGGATGAATGGGGATGTGAGTGTAGGCCTCTTTTAGATCCAGAGAGCATAACCAGTCGTTCTGCTCGAGGAGGGGGTAGAGAGAAGCTAGGGTCAGCATGCGAAATCTCTCCTTGACCAGGAACTTGTTGAGTACCCTGAGGTCCAGAATGGGATGCAGGTTGCCAGTCTTCTTCGGAACAAGGAAGTACCGGGAGTAGAACCCCCAGTTGTGTTGGTCCACAGGGACTGGCTCGACGGCCCGAAGCCGGAGTAAAGCTGAGCTTCCTGAAGAAGGGCGGTCTGTGTCAAGTTGGAAGGATACTCTCTTGGAGGATGGTCTGGGGGGACCCGATGGAACTGAAGAGAATATCCTTACCTGATGATGGTAAGGAACCAAAGGTCGGTAGTTATAGCCATCCTTTGATGGTAAAAATGATGGGAGGCGACCCCCAATTGGAAAGACAGGGGATAGCAGAACGGTGTTGGTTATGCTCCCGACAAGAGAGTCAAAAAGGCTGAGGAGCCTTGGGAACAGCAGAAGGCTGAGGTTTTTGTTAAGACTTCTACGGAGGCTGTCTCTTCGCCGGTTGCCTCGCAGCAGGAGCCTGCCTGGGAGTGTAACACCATTGGTATATCAAGGGTGGTCGAGAAGGTCAAGGCTGAGTAGGTTTAGGCTTCGGACGAAGGATGGACTGGAATGACTTCTCATGGTCCGACAGCTTCTTCGTCACCGTCTCGATGGACTCATCAAACAAATCCGCACCTGCACACGGGACGTTGGCAAGCATGTCCTGGAGGTTCGGGTCCATATCAATGGTCCGAAGCCATGCCAAGCGACGCATGGCCACGGAACAGGCGGCAGCCCGTGCCGAGAGCTCAAACGCATCATATGAGGATTGCATCAATTGAAGACGCAGCTGGGACAGCGAGGCGATGACCTCCTCGTATTCAAAACGAGCTTGAGAGTCGATGTAAGGCATAAACTTCTGAAGCACTGGAAGGAAGAACTCCAAATAGGTGGCAAAATGGAAGGTATAATTGAGAACTCGGGAAGCCATCATCAAGTTCTGGTAGATGCGCCTCCCGAACTTATCCATGGTCCTCCCCTCTCGGCCCGGGGGCACCGAGGCATACACCTGGGACGGATGAGATCGCTTGAGGGAGGACTCGACCAACAGTGACTGATGGGAGAGCTGGGAGCCCTCAAACCCCTTATGGTGCACATTCCTGCCATCCAGTTTACCAGGAATGGAGTACGGTGTTTCAAAACAGCGCATGAACGTCTGGTCGAGGAGCTTGTGTAGAGGCAGGCGAAGAGACTCAGCAGGAGGATGAGGCAGATGCATGGTATCAAGGTACTCCTTGGAGTAGCGGGAACCCGAGTCCAAGGTGATGTCGAGATCATCCGCCATCTGCCGCAGAAAAGATGAAAAAGACAGCTGGTCCACTAACACAGGACGCTGAGACGGACTCGATGAAGTCGAGGCCTCCTGATCCAAGGAGACATGGGATCTACAAGGAGAGAACGACCTGATGGTATCCTCGAACTCTGGGCCCGGAGGAGGCGAGACATCCGAAGAGGAATACACCAGATGAGGAAGCTTCTTCTGAGGTGAGACGGTAGAATGTCTGGACGAATGCCTTGAAGAATGCCTGGAGCGGCGTCCCTCACACCTTCTCGAAAGGGATCTGGAACGACGATGCGAAGATGACTCCGTAGAGGCCTCCAACGATTAGATGGGGCTGGAGGCTGTAGAGCGAAGAGGAGGATGGGTCGACGCCTCTCGAGCAGCATTCCACGGGTCGAGAGACGGCTTGGCAGGCAAGGGGCTCCGGAAGAAATCCTCCTGATGATGCACAGGGCTTCGGCTACTAGGAGGCAAATCCCAATTGACTCCGTCCGAGGTGGGGATGGGTTCCAGAGGCGGCATCTCACCAAGCGAAGCACGCCTCGATGAACTTGCAGCCAAACGCCGAGCCTCCGAGCCTAGCAGTGAGAGCGAGCGGCGAGGAGGAGGAGGCTCGTCCCCACGAGGGGGTTCCGTATGCCCATGCTGGATTATGGCAAGCCACTTGGACCCCATGGTAGTCATGAGCTCGAGGAAGTGGGCTTCCATGAGCGACCGCATCGAAGCCGACAAGGGGGGAGCCGCATCTGAAATGGGACCCCCTGTACGGTCTTCGCGGTCCCGAGTAGTCGAGTGCTTGGCCTTAGAAGCCTTAGACAATTTAAGAACCACCAGGGGAACGGTCTGCGGAGTTACCTGACCTGAAGAGACCGAAGAAGGCACCGGAACAGGAGGCGGGGGTCGAAACCGGAACAAAGGAAGCCGGTTTCAAAAGACCCGATGCAGCAGGAGCAGAAGCCGACTTCGAAGGCGAAGGCGAAGCGCTGGTCGAAGCTGAAGGTTCTTTGGAAGCCTTCATAGCGAACATCGACTCCCACAGGAAACAGCGACGCTTGAAAGCATGTGCTGTTAGAGTGGAACAAGGCCGGCACAATTTCGGAAGATGTTGAGGCCCGAGACACTGTAAACAGCGTCGATGCGGGTCCGTCAGCGAAATCGCGCGCTGGCACTTGATACACTTTTTAAAACCGGTAATAGGCCGGGACATAGGCCGAAAAAGCTCCGCCGCTAGATCGAAGCTGCGGGGCCCCAGCCACGCGGCCGATCCGGTCGAATCTATGGAAATTTTTTTTAAAAAAACAACAAGAAAACGACAGAAAAGAACACACGATAAGAGAAATAAACTCAAAACCGCGAGCACTAGAAGGCAAGAACAAGGGTTCACTCAGCGCAGAGAGTTGAAGCAAAACTTCTCAGCTCCGCGGAAATAAAAGAACTGAGGAGACACACCCGGTGCATCGGGTGGGAAGGCACTCGCGCATGCATGGTGCGGGCATCTTGAAACTTCTGAAGTTTCTTCAAGCAAGTATGCTTGTGAGACGTCCGCATCGGGGCTCTGTCGGATGACATCACCCACTAGTGAGAATACCTGCCTGCTTGTCCTGGGATAATAACGAGGAATGACCAATAATATTCATATTCCACAAGTGTTCAATTCATTAAATGTTTTCTTCTTTCCTATCTGAACAAAATCCTTCTTTTCTTCCAATTAATAGAGCCAGATTCTGTATTATTATTATGTCAAGGCTTCTGAAACTCTTATCATTTCTAAGTAGACATTAGCTCAGTCTTTGACAAAAAATCCTTTAGTTTCTCAGGATCCTCAAAATGTAATGTCTTATTTTCACTTGTAACTAAACTAAACTAAACCTTAGGTTTGTATACAGCGCCATCTCCACGAACGTAGAGCTCGGCACGGTTTACAGAGTTAGAATAGAAAGGAACTATAATGAAGGGTTATAGGAAAGGAACTAAGAAGATAGAGAAGGACAAAGGTACTAGAGAGTGGGAGGTGTTAGATTTTTTGAAAAGAGCCAGGTTTTCAGGTGTTTGCGGAAGGATTGGAGGGAGCTTGAATTTCTGAGCGGGGATGTGAGGTTGTTCCAGAGTTATGTGATTCTAAAGGGGAGGGATGTTCCTAGTTTTCCTGCGTGGGATATACCTTTTGTAGAGGGAAATGATAGTTTCAGTTTTTGGGAGGGTCTGGTGGAGTTAGGGTTTGAGGAGTTCCAAAAGAGTGGGATAACGGAAGGAAGGATGCCATGTAGGATCTTGAAGGCTAAGCAGGCACATTTAAAGAGGACTCTGGAGTGTGCTGGAAGCCAGTGAAGCTTGGGCAGGACTGGGGAGACGTTGCTGGATAGTATAAACCATATGTAAACCCTTTTTCTCTCATTTGTGGCCTTAACATAAGGAACTGCTTCTGTGTGTTCGCCGTCGACTTTGCAAAATCTGGCACCAACAACAACTTAGAACTCTTGTAGTTCAAATTTTTATCAGCTTTAGCCAATTTTAGTATATCTAGAGCCTGCTGGAAGCGTAGTAATCTAAAAATTAATGGCCTTGGGCTCACTTGGTTTGCTGACCGCCTTGTTGGAATCCTGTGAGCACGTTTTATTTCCAACGGGCTTTTTGAATTAAACTGTAGTAATTTAGGTAACAGGTTTTCTAAAAACTGGATAGTATCTCCCCCTTCCAAGCCTTCCGTCAAGCCAATAATTTTCACGTTCTTTCTTCTTAACCTGTTCTCGTGATCCTCAAGTTGTTTCTTCATTTCTTGAATAGTTTGTCTGTCCTTTTTACACTGCTGCGCATTAAGTTCTGTCTGCTCCACTCTAGTCTCCAACTGTGAAACTCTCTGGTTTGCGATCTCCATTTGTTTGGTTAAATTCACTACTTATACTTGCATTTTCCTGAAGCATTTGTTTTATGCTTAGTAATTCTGCCATTACATCCGTCTTGTCAGACATTTCTGCGGCATCTGTAGGGAGGCACTTTCGACAGCTGGTCGTGTTTTACAAGTTTCACCGTCTCTCCTACTGTGAATGCTGTTTCCAACTTCGTTTGATGCGTGGTAGCCATA
The DNA here is from genome assembly GCF_902459505.1 of Geotrypetes seraphini. NCBI lineage: Eukaryota > Metazoa > Chordata > Amphibia > Gymnophiona > Dermophiidae > Geotrypetes > Geotrypetes seraphini. The sequence continues at coordinate 134,518,951 of NC_047084.1, read as the reverse complement.
TTACTTTACTTCTTTCACTAATTACGGGGAAGAAAAAGCTCTATATAACTTAACAAATTTCCTGCCTGTTGTCTGAGTTAGAGGAGCGCTGCAGTTACACCTCCTTCTTGTGCACTGCCAAGCCATGCCCCTCTGCCATAACATTTATTAACATGGGTCATTAATATGCACTGATAAACAAATTAGGTGGGGGTTTTTTTCCATTTCTTTATTCATTTTTTCATCTTACAACAAGTGTACAATATTACATCAATTAAAATCATATACATACTTGAAATTCTTTCCTATTATTATTTCAAAACATATATTAAGCCCCTCCCTTTCCACAATCATTGTAAATCAAACATATCATACATGTAATGTGTTCAAAATATTGATTAAATCAATAATATAGCAATATATCCCCCTTTCCCATTATTATAATTATACTTTTAGTGTAAAAAGGTGTCTAATCATTACAATATGTTATCAATGGCCCCCCAATTTTTTTTTTAAATTATTATAATTCCCTTTTTGTTTGGAAATTGTTCTTTCCATTTTGTATATATGGCATAACGAATTCCATCAGAAGGTGTAATTAAGTCTGGTGTAATCTTTCCAATTTCTGATGATATGCTGAATGGCAACTCCTGTCATTATTAATAGAAGTTTTACAAATTAGTATTGTTTTAATTTAAACAAGTTAAATTAAATTTGCTAAGTTTTTATAATGCCATTTCCTTTAACTACACATCAGGGAAATGTAGTTAAATTTTTACAAATCGAGGTCTGTGTTAACTTTTTGCACACTTTAATGCTAATGGGTAAAAGGCTCTCATGGAAATTCTATAAGCTTGTGCCAAGATAAAGTTGCTTATCTGTAGCGGAGATTCTCCATAGACAGCAGGGGATTGCAGGCACACTTGTTGGTGAAGTCCTCTGACTGAGCCTGAGTGTCAGTGATCTCCCCTAGCTATAGTAAGCTTTTGAGCTTACTAAGCATGTGTAGGGGACCCTGCCTCTCCTTGTCAATTTTGTCTCTAGCAAAGAAAGGGGAAATATATTGTGGGGATGATGGACGGGCAAGTGTGGATGCATTCCCCTGCTGTCTATGGAGAACCCCCATTACAGATAAGCAGAGGAAATGCAGGCACACTTGTTGGTGAATCCCAAGCTATAATAAACAGATGGGCGGTGGTGAGAAATTACAGCACAAATAAGTTTCTGAGGACTGATTGTCCAAATTGTACATCTTGTGCTGAGCTTTGGTCTAAATCAAACACACAGAACCACTACTGAAAACCAAAATGACACTGAAGGTATTTTATATACAGGGTAACAAGCCTCAGATTATGGAGCTTCACCAACTTTGGGTTTTTCAAAGAGAAAATATCTGTTCTATTGCTCCTCATTACATCACCAGCTTGAACAAAGAAAAATGGGGAGACCCAATGATCCACAGCGAAAATAATCCACCAATGAAAAAAAAAACTGTGGATACAGATGTTCTGGAGATAATTTATTAAACACTGACATATAAAACCATGAAAATTCAATTTAAAAAGTACAATGATAAAAAATACAGTGATAAAAATCCAACCGGACCCTACACGGTCCGTGTTTCGGCGAACACGCCTTCCTCAGGGGTCCAATGGTTTGCAAACTCACATATAAAGAATTGGACTGAAAACAGTCTATTGTCTTTAAACCTGTGAGCAAAGAACACCGCAGACAAGCTTAGCATTTTTTTGCTATTTCAGCTTGTCTGCGGTGTTCTTTGCTCACAGGTTTAAAGACAATAGACTATCGGCATCCTGGCATCATTATGTCTTTCTGGCAGGGTGTGCAGACGGGCGGTCGAAGGTTGGGAATGCCTGTAGCCCACATACTGACCTCGGAAGCTCTGGGAAAATCTGTGATGTGGAATGTGCGTATTGTCTGGAGAGTTTAGAGCCCTGAAAATGAGAATGTCCAAAACTCCCTGAGGGTCTGGGTCTACTATCAGGCAGGGTCTTTGGCCGACAGTCCAATACTGAATCCATGAGGACATCCACACCTTTGCCAAACAATAACTTCCCCTTAAAAAACAGCCTCGCTAAAGTCGCCTTGGAAGTGAAATCACGAGCCCACTGCCTGAACCAGAGCATTTGGCGAACACTTTTGCCAGCACTTTCAAAAGGCTTAAAAGGCATCCACTATATGATCCATCCCAGCCATCAGCAGTTGAGGAGGAGGCTCCACTGCATCAGTCTCTAGCATGCACAGGCAAGACAGGTGCATGCAACAAAAGACGTCACCACAGCAGCTTTGATGCCCAAATTGGCTGTTTCAAAAGGTCTCCTGAAGACCACATCCATACGGCGGTCCTGCATATTTTCAACACAACTCCCCCGTCACTGGGAAAAGAGGTGCGCTGTCACTTGTGCTACTAAGGAATCCACCTTGGGCTACCCCAAAACCTGCTGATACTCCTGCACTACTAGATACAAGTGGGACATAGCTCTAGAGCTCTTCAAAGTACCTTCTGGAGAGCCAAACTGCTCAGAGACCATAAAACTCTTATCTGTATGCCAGGGAAAGGTTGCAGAGTGTGAGTGCCCACTACAAAGCCAGGGAGAAGAAGTGGATGGAGCTAGCTGAGTCACTAAGTTCAATTCCTGCAAAGATTAAGCTAGAAGATAAGGCAGAGCTACAAACCTAATTAAGCGCAGGACAGTAGAATCATCATCAGGATCTGGAACCCCCAAAGGATCAGCGGATCCAGCACACAAGCCTGATTCCCCAATCTGGGAAGAGCTGCACTGTCAAACAATGGATCAGAGAGGTCAGGATCAGCATCCGGATCCCCCAAATCATGAGTAGGCAGAACAAAAGCTAGTTGGATCAGGTGGAAGCGAGGACACGCTTGAAGGCACCACGCCACCCAAAAACATCCTGGGGCGAAAAGAAACTGCTCAGAACATTTTTTTTTTTTTTACTACAATTTAGAGAATTACTACAATTTAGAGAATTTACTCATGAATTTAGAGAAGGTATCCGGCTCCTGGGGCATAGAGTCACCCTTAGATGACTTAAATTTCCGTGTCTTAGGCTGCGGAGGGTCCACAGCCAGGAACAAAGAACCATCTGTGCCAATCCTCGAAAGTAATGAAGGCCACTCCGCTGGGCTGGCTGAGCAATTGATCACCTGCTTCCATTGGGGGAAAGCTAAGCTGGTTGCTACATCCCATCCCCCTCCCAGCAGCACCACACGGCACTAAAAGCGCTAAATTTGCGCAATCATGGTATGAATTCACAAGAGACCCCAAGCAGTTTTCCAGGCAAAAATCTAAGTTTTGAAGAAGCAGGGAGAAGAAAAAAAGATTGCTAAAAATCCAAGATGGCCATCAGCACTAAATTCACGCCAAAAGGAGAAATTAGGTTCTTACCTGCTAATTTACTTTCTTTTAGCTTCTCCAGACCAGTAGAGGTTAACTTTACGAATGGGTATATATCTAATCATGACCAGCAGGTGGAGACTGAAAACAAAACTTTGGGACAGTATATCCTAGCCCCTCCTCTCTATTTCCCTCAGTCTGCCGAATAGCCAAGCAGAACCAAGAACTGGAAAACAACAGAGAGAAAAAACAATACTCCGAAAGGAGTAACAAATAACATACCCAAAATGCTGTTGGAAAATGCAGAGGAGAAATTCCCGAAGGAAGAATGTCCCCACAGCTCGCCAGCTAAGCCAGCCGAGCCACAGCCGCTGTTCTTCAATTCTCCCCGGCCCTAGAAAAATACTAGAACTCGCAGCAAAAACCAAAAACTGCCCGCGCAACAGCCCCAACAACAACAACAACAGACAGGGTGGGGACCTCTACTGGTCTGGAGAAGCTAAAAGAAAGTAAATTAGCAGGTAAGAACCTAATTTCTCCTTCTTTAGCACTCTCCAGACCAGTAGAGGTTAACTTTACGAATGGGACGTACCAAAGCAGTCCCTCTCACGGGCGGGACCCCCGAAGGGCCGATACCAATACACGCTCACCGAACACCGCGTCCCGACGCGCCTGCACATCAACCCGATAATGACGAACAAAGGAATGCAAGGAAGACCAAACCGCAGCCTTACAAATATCCACTGGAGGCACGAGCGACGACTCAGCCCAAGAAGCCGCCTGACCCCGAGTGGAATGAGCCTTGAGAAACTCCGGAACAGGCTGCTGTTTCAGAAGATAAGCGGAAGCAATCGTCTCCTTGATCCAGCGCGCAATAGTAGCCTTAGAAGCGCCAGCTCCCCGACGAGGACCCGCCAGGAGGACAAAGAGATGATCGGACTTCCGGAATTCCTGGGTCCGCTGCACATAAGAGCGAAGGACCCGACCGACATCCAACTTGCGCAGCTGCCGTTGCTCAGAAGAGCCCTCCCGACCACCCAAGACCGGGAGAACCACCGATTGATTGACATGAAAAGGAGAAACAACCTTCGGCAGAAAGGAAGGAACAGGCCGCAAGACGACCCGCTCCCTAGAAAACTCCAAGAAGGGAGCCCTACAAGAGAAACCCTGCAGCTCAGAAACACGCCTAGCAGAAGTAATGGCCACCAAAAAGACCGCCTTCAAAGTAAGGTCCTTCAAAGAACAGACGTCCAAGGGCTCGAAAGGCGGACGCACCAAAACAGAGAGAACCAGATTAAGATCCCAAGAGGGAACCGAGGGCCGTAGGGGAGGCCTAAGCAACTTGGCCGCCCGCAAAAACCGAATCACATCAGGAAGAGCCGATAAACGCTGACCTGACACCAACCCTCGAAAAGCCGACAGGGCCGCAAGATGAACCCGGAGAGAAGACCAAGCCAGGCCTCTATCCAGGCCATCCTGCAAGAACTCTAGAATGTTAGGCAGAGAAGCGCGAAAAGAGGTCACTCCCCGCGCCCGACACCATTCCTCAAAGAGACGCCAAACCCGCACATAAGCCCGAGAGGTAGAAAGCCTCCGGGACCCCAACAGTGTAGAGATCACCTTGTCTGAATATCCCTTCTTGCTAAGGCGACCCCTTTCAAGAGCCACGCCGTAAGACAGAAGGGAGACGGGTCGAACATGGGAATGGGACCCTGCATCAGAAGGTCGTCCGAGAGAGGCAGAGGAAGAGGATCCGCTACCAGGTGCCTCACCAGATCCGCATACCACGGACGGCGAGGCCAATCCGGCGCCACCAGCACCACCAAACCCGGATGGTGAACAATGCGAAGAAGCACTCTGCCCACCAGCGGCCAAGGAGGGAACACATACAACAGCCCCTCCGTTGGCCACTGCTGGACCAGAGCATCCAGACCCTCGGCCAGACCGTCCCTGCGACGACTGAAGAAGCGGGGCACTTTGGCGTTGCCACCCGTGGCCATCAGGTCCATCAGGGGCTGCCCCCAAGCCTGCACTATCAACTGAAACGCCTCGGCGCCGAGACACCACTCTCCTGGATCTAGGAAGTGACGACTGAGGAAGTCTGCCTGAACATTTTCTACTCCGGCTATATGAGAGGCCGAGAGGTCCAGCAGATGGGATTCCGCCCAAACCATGAGCAGAGCCGCCTCCTGCGCCACCTGAGTGCTCTTGGTGCCCCCCTGACGATTGACATAAGCCACCGCCGTGGCATTGTCCGACAGCACTCTGACCGACTTGCCCATCAACAGGGAGTGGAAAGCCAACAGCGCCAGACGGACCGCTCTGGTCTCCAACACGTTGATCGACCAGGCGGCCTCCTCCACGGACCAGGTGCCCTGAGCCGAGTGACCCAAACACTGAGCCCCCCAACCCAAGAGACTCGCATCCGTCAGGAGCACTGTCCACTGCGGGAGATCCAGACCCACCCCCTGAACAAGGTGAGGGGTCTGGAGCCACCAACGCAGACTGCAGCGCGCCAAGCCTCGCAGGGGAACCGGAACATCCATCCCGTGCCTCTGGGGAGACCACCTCCGGAGCAGAGCATACTGGAGAGGACGCATGTGGGCCCGCGCCCACCTCACCACGTCCAGGGACGCCGCCATCGACCCCAAGACCTGGAGGAAATCTCGCGCCCGAGGACACCGGGACGCCAAAAGCAGGCGAATCTGAGATTGCAATTTGCTCACCCGGCCCTCTGGGAGGAAGACCCTCCCCAAGGAGGTGTCGAACAGCACCCCTAGGTACTCCAGACGCTGAGCCGGGACCAACCGACTCTTGGAAAGGTTGACCACCCAGCCCAGCGACCGGAGAAACTCCACCACCCGAGCAGTAACCCGGGAGCTTTCCTGCAACGACTTTGCCCGAATTAACCAGTCGTCCAGGTAGGGGTGTACCAGGATGCCCTCCGACCGCAAGGCTGCCGCGACGACCACCATCACCTTGGTGAACGTCCGAGGAGCCGTGGCCAGCCCAAAGGGAAGCGCACAGAACTGAAAGTGCCGACCCAAGATCGCAAAGCGCAGGAAACGCTGATGAGAGGCCCGAATGGGAACATGCAAGTAGGCCTCCGTCAGATCGAGAGAAGTGAGAAACTCCCCCGGCTGAACCGCCAGAATGACCGACCGCAGAGTTTCCATACGGAAAGAGGGAATCTTGAGAGCCCTGTTGACCCCTTTTAAATCGAGGATGGGCCGAAAGGTCCCCTCCTTTTTGGGCACCACAAAGTAAATGGAGTACCTGCCCGTGCCCCACTCCGGAGGGGGCACCGGAACAACTGCCCTGAGATCTAGCAAGCGCTGAAGGGTCTGGCGAAAAGCCTGCGTCTTCCCCGGAGTCTGACACGGAGAAGCGAGGAAAAAATCCGGCAGAGAGCGGGCGAACTCCAGGGCATAACCGTCCCGCACCACCTCCAGGACCCACCGATCGGACGTGATCTCGGCCCATTTGGGGAAAAATTCGCGCAGCTGAGCCCCCACCGGAACCAAAGGGGGCGCCGGCAAGGCGTCATTGTGCAGGACGGGAAGCGGGGGAACCGGCGGAGGGATTCCCTGCCCCCCGACGGGCCCCCCGAAAGGGCTGCATGCGCTGGAAGAACCGACCCCGGGAAAAACCCGGAGACTGGAAAGAAGCAGCCCCACGCCCAGGGCGATACTTGCGAAAATCCCGCAAACGCCCCCTGGCCGCACCCCCCCGAGACGCCGGGCGGGCACGGTCCTCCGGCAGACGGGGAACTTTCGAGTCCGACAGAGTCTGAATCAACTTATCCAAGTCCTCTCCAAACAAAAACGACCCCCGAAAGGGAAATTTAGTAAGCTTAGCTTTGGACGCAGCATCCGCCGCCCAAGCGCGCAGCCACAACACACGCCTTGCGGCCACGCCAAAAGCCATAGACTTAGCCGAGATCCGCACCAAGTCATATAGAGCATATGAGAGGAATGAGGCCGCCATCTCAATCTTCGCAACCTCCTGATCCACCAGAGACCAGTCGTCAGACTTTCGATCCAAGACCCGCTCCGCCCACCGAAAAACGGCGCGAGCGACCAGTCCCCCACAAATAGCCGCCTGGACCCCAAAGGCAGAGACCTGAAAATTTTGCTTAAGGATGCTCTCCAATTTGCGCTCCTCAGGGTCCCGCAAGGCAGAACCGCCCTCAACAGGCACGGTATGCCGCTTGGAAATTGCCGAGACCACCGCATCCACGACTGGCGAAGCTAACGTAGCCCGATCCCCTTCAGGAATGGGATACAGGCGAGCCATGCTGCGCGCCAGCCGAAACGGCGTCTCCGGCGTTTTCCACTGCTCCAGAATAATATCCCGAATATCCTGATGCATAGGAAAAGAGCGGGAAACGGAACGGATCCCCCGTAACAGGGGGTCCCCCACACGCGGAGTCTCCGGCGGCGCGTCCTCAAAACGCAAAACCGAAGAAACCTGTTGAATAAGGTCAGGCAGCTCATCTTTCTGAAAAAGGCGCACCACGGACGCCTCGTCACTGGAGAACGGGAAATCCGACAACCCGCCGCCAGCTTCCGTCCCCTCCAGAGAGTCCTGGAACTCCTCAGAAGGGTCCAGGTCCTCCTCCAGACCGACCCGTTCCTCCGACCACAAATTCTCGTCCCACGACACCCGCGGACGCTTGGACAAGGGAGGCGGCGGAGGGGACGTCACGCCAGACGAAAGAGGCAAAGCCGCAGGGAGCGCGGAGGAAAACCCACCTCCCGAAACCCCCTGGGCGCAACCGGGACCCCCAGCCGCCTGAAAATAGGCTCTGCATAAAGAAAAGAAAAATTCAGGAGAAAAACCCCCCGAGGGTCCCAAGGGACTCCCTGCCACAGCAGGGGACCCAGCAGAACCTTGCCCCTGCATAGTCAAAACAGGGGGAAGGTCACCTGAGGTGGAAGACAAAATGGAGGGGCCAGACAGAGAAGATGGCGGTTTTCCCGCCAAAAAAGCTCCCTCCATAGCCTGAAGCGGCTGAGAAACCTGAATAGTCTCAGCCGCTAAAGCAGGCAAGCCGGCATCAGCTGTCAAAAAATCAGCTGAGAGGGAATCCTTCGGGGAATCCCTCCGTGGGCGGTTGTGGAAGACCGGGCTTCCCCACTGCTCCAAGCCGACTCGCGAGGCACCATCGGCGGGGAGCTCTGGGCGCCTGCAGCCGCTGCCGACGGAGCTCCACCACCTCACCGACCCAAACCGCCGAGTTCAGGCCGGCCGCGAGTGCCTCGCGGCTGGACTAAAATTGTGTCCTACTCCCCCGGAGAAGGGCACAATTGCTCCATACGCGACCTAGCTATAAAAAAGTGCTGGTTACATGAAAAAATACAGTAAAATACAGTTTTCTTAAAGGGAAACAACCCTTCAGACCAGCACTACCTCAGGATTTTTTTTTTTTTTTTTTTTACAGAACAGACTCCACAGGCTCTCGAAGCAATATGCCTTGCTTGACTTAGGGGGCAAGGGATACTGCTGAGGCTCCTCTAAAAAAATGTGGGGAGGTGGAGGAAGTGGGGGGAGGGACCCCGCTCGTGACCCGCCGGGTTTGACACCCCCGAGGTCGGACGAACCCCCAAACAGAGTCCGCCCAAGCTCCGTCCGGCTAAAAACAGGGACAATAAACCCCCTAAACAAATTCCAACAGCCCTACCAAGGGAGATGGGTACAGATCACTCAACACCTGCTGGAGACTGAAAGAAGACTGAGGGAAATAGAGAGGAGGGGCTAGGATATACTGTCCCAAAGTTTTGTTTTCAGTCTCCACCTGCTGGTCATGATTAGATATATACCCATTCGTAAAGTTAACCTCTACTGGTCTGGAGAGTGCTAAAGAAACACAATATTTTTCACACTTCCCAAATTCCAAAAATGGCGATTTTAGGATTTTTCAGGGGAACATGCAGAAACCCCTATTTTTAAACTTTCGCCGATGTCTCTCACAAGCTGTCAGCTCCTTGTACTCACTGTGACCTGATATACTGGACTCCACCTGCTCACAGCTCTTTATTAGTAGCTGTAGAATAATTCACTGCCATAATGCTTGGAATGCTCTCACAAAACTGATCTTAAGGCTGCTGGTGAAACCCATACCACCGGATGCGCAGTAGGACGGGTGAAGGTGCGAAAATGCAGCCGGCATGCTGTGGAACACCGCTAAACCCCCTAAGCGTGCCTAACACTGCGCTTGACCCCTGCTTAACAGATGAGACTACTTCAGGGAAGGCCATGAGCTCCAAGGAAAACTATACAGACTGGCTAACAGGGATCGATTTGTCAGCTACAGACAGAAGTCTGCAAATTCTCAAGCAGGCTGAGCTCCAAAATTGCTTCAAACGCGAAATTACCTGAAAAGGGGACATTACATCGAATTTAAAACAATAAAATGGGGAGAGCAGAACACATACAGCTGCAGACATGCTTTCAGAAGGAAAAACTGTAGAGGGCACTAAACCGATCAGTGAAGTATTACAGAGGCAGAGTGGATTCCTTCTGCAGAGAATGCAAGTATGGAGAAATAACCCTATTGTCTCTAGATTCTGTTCGTCTATTGCAGGGGTGTCAAAGTCGATCCTCGAGGGCCACAATCCAGTCGGGTTTTCAGGATTTCCCCATTGAATATGCATGAGATCTATTTGCATGCACTGCTTTCATTGTATGCTAATAGATCTCATGCATATTTATTGGGGAAATCCTGAAAACCTGGCTGGATTGCGGTCCTCGAGGACTGACTTTGACACCCGTGGTCTATTGCACTGGAAATGCATTGTCCTCAAGCATGTGGCTTCTCCCCCGACCCCCTTCCACTTTCCCCTTTCTGTCCTGAGCCTGTGTGGAGAAGCAGAGTAACAGAAAAAAAACCCCAGAAAGAAAATGGGAGTCACCCCAGAGGTCTTCAGGGCCTCCAATGGCCCTCAGTTCTTGTATTGAAGAACTCTGCTTTAGGCTAAGGCAGCTCTGGTCCATTAGATCATTTTCTTAGTTCACAACATTTTTAAATTCTAATTTAAGCTATTATACTTCCTCAGCTTGATTATTGTAACTCTTTATATTCAATAATTATAAATGTAAATGCTCCACTTTTTATATTCAGGAATTACAACATACACTTTAATTATTACGTAATGTTGAAGCTAAATGACTCTATGATTCCTGTAAATTTGATAGGGTCACTCCTTTGTTAATGGATCTACACTGGTTACCTGTAAAGATATGTTGATTTTAAAATAAGTTGTTTGATACTGAGGGTCTACAAAACACTGAACTTGCTTTTCAACTCTTTTAACCTTGAACTATCCAACTAATAAGAATGCTCATTAAGAGTATTTTGGAAGGTTCTTTTAAGTTTCAAGGGATAAAAGTTTGGGACTCTTCTATTACAGTTTAGAAAGATGTGTTCTGTTATTCTTTTCTGTATAATGTTAAAATCTTATTTATTTTCCAAATATTTTAAGATTTGATTTGAACCAAGTTACTAGTGTTGTGGTACTCCTAATTCTCAACTACTGTGTTGACCCTTTAATTGAAATCCGCTCACATTCCTACTGTGAAAGGAGCGGAATATAAAATAGAACAGGATGACTAAATCAGCAGAACTAAGAAAACATAGCTCAATAAATTTACCTCCTTATCCTTGTTAATTCCTGACATGAAAAGCTGTTTGTACTTGTCCTTGAAAGCAAAGTTCAGAGCCTGGGTAGGAAAATATCTGATGACATTTGCCAAGTTGCCACGCCAAAAGCTTAAAAAGCCTAAGGAGTGAAAAATAAAACAACAAAAAAAGCAAACAGAATATTGGAAATTATTAGGAATAAAAAGAGAATAAAACAAAGAATATCTTATTGTTTCTATATCGCTCTATGGCACCTTAGGTACAAAAGGGTGAAATTCTGGTTGCCAAATCACTAAGAATTAGAAAAGGTACAGAGGACAACCAAAATAATAAAGAGAAAGGAATGACCCATATAAGACAAAGGGGATATACCACTTTTCTGTATTTATAATCATATTGCTTTACATATTATATACAGGTACTTATTTTGTACCTGGGGTAATGGATGGTTAAGTGACTAGACCAGAGACACAAGAAACAGCAATGCTACTCCTAAAGAGGTTAGGACTCTTCAGTTTGGAGTCAGCGGAAGGAGATATGAATGGGCCATAAAATCCTGAGTAGAGTGGAACAGGTAAATGCAAATCAATAGTTTACACTTTCAAAGAATACAGTACAACATAGTAAATGACAGTAGATAAAGACCTAAATGGTCCATTCAGTCTGCCCATAAGCCATACCCACTAAAAAAATACATGATTAGATTAACTTGACTCTTCTTTGATGTTTCTGGGCCATAGACTGTAAAGACTGGTATTGTCCTAGGTTCCAAATGCTGAAGATGTCATCCACGCTCACTCTAGCCTATCCAACCATCCCGTTGTTTGCAGGACGTCTACCGTAAAGTCTGGCCAGTAACATCCCCCTGTTCCATATTAGTGGAGTTCACATTGATGCCCATCCCAGACCATCCTACACCGAATCACCATGCAGATCTGTCCAACACCGGCCTTAGCTCTCCAATTTACATCTTTCATTTTCATTCTCACAGGGAAACAGTGCCCTAATACTCCAGTTTGACCTCAGTAGTGCCTTTGACCTGGTAGACCATGACATTCTACTCAACTACCTCGATTCCATAGGCATTTCGGGACAGGTACTAACCTGGCTCACAGGCTTCTTAAAAAACCGCACCTACCAAGAACACAACGAGGGAACCTACTCCCACACCTGGTCCAACCCCTGTGGTGTCCCACAAGGCTCCCCCCTATCACCTTCTCTATTCAATATCTACATGACTCCACTGGGACACATGTTATCTGACCGAAAGTTGAAATCCTACATCTATGCAGATGACATTACAATTGTCATCCCCATCTACTCATTCTCGCAAGAAACAGAGCAACTCATCTCATCAGTACTTACTATGGTCGAACACTGGACCACCCAGTCCAAACTGAAAATAAATCCAGAAAAGACCAAACTCTTCCTAGCAAGTCCCAACCACAAATTAACGAACACCACCTTACAACTCAACGGCCTAACTTATCCTATTAACCCCACCATCAAAATCCTTGGAGTCATCCTAGACTGCTGCCTGACCTTCGAAGACCACACTAACACCCTGGTCAAAAAATGCTTTTATACCCTCTGGAAACTCCGTACCATCAAACATTACTTCGACTTCCCCTCCTTCAGATTGCTGGTCCAATCCCTAATCCTAAGCACACTGGATTACTGTAATATAATTTATATAGGCTCCTACAAGAAAACCATCCAGCGACTGAGACTTATCCAAAACACCGCGGTCCGCCTAATCTTTGGCCTCAAAAAGTCAGACCACATCACCCCTTATTATAGAAAACTGCACTGGCTGCCAATAGAAGCGAGAGTCATCTTCAAATTCGCCTGTCTCAGCTTCAAAACCTTAACTGGCTTATCCCCGATTTATCTATCTCACCACTTCGTGTTCCCTGGAACCACTCGCACGCGTAATGCCAACCTGTTTACCTACCCTTCCCCAAAGGGATGCACCTACAAAAGATTCTTCAATAGAACTCTCTCATACCAAGCTGGCAGATCGACAAACTGCCTGACCACCCTTATCTCATCTGCCCCATCTTACTCATCCTTCAGGAAATCTCTCAAATCTTTCCTCTATGACAAATTTCTAGAACCTCCCCCATCACCAAATAATTAAAGACTACCATCCAATAATTGATACTAGTTGTCTTCCTGACATTCTCCACCCTGCACTGGTTTTGTACACTGCTTTGTTCTTTATAATGCCTCTCGCACTGCCTCTCCACTATATACATATCTCTGCTGTATATGTACTGTCTCCTGTATGATAAACCTACACTGTTTCTATGCTGTATAAAATACCTATACTGAATATGTACAGTTCGCATTGTATCTTCGCTGTAAATGTACAGTCTCTTACACTGTAAACCGCTCTGAACTGTTTGTGGTACTGCGGTATATAAAAATAAAGTTATTATCATTAATTAGAGATCCTCTATTTTTATCTCACGCTTTTTTTTAATTCCATCACTGTTTTCCTCTCCACTTCCCTCGGGAGGGCATTCCAGGCATCTACTACCCTCTCTATGAAGAATTTTCTAACATTGCTCCTAAGTCTTCCTCCCTGTAACCTCAAATTATGCCCTCTAATTTTATCATTTTTTCTTCTCTGGAAAAGATTTGGTTCTATATTATGCCTTTCAAATATTTAAACGTCTGTATCATTTCTCCCCTGTCCCTCCTCTCCTCTGGAGTAAACATATTTAGGTCTTCCAGTCTATTCTCATACTTCTTTTGACTCAAACCTCTTACCATTTTTGTCACCTTCCTCTGGACCATTTCAAGTTTTTTTATATCCTTTGCCAGATATGGCCTCCAAAACTGAACACAATACTCCAAGTGTGGCCTCACCAAAGACCTATACAGGGGCATCAATACCTCCCTTCTTCTGCTGATTACTCTTCTTTCTAATCCACAAAAATCTAGCCTACTCAAAAAAGAGGGGTCAGAATAATATATACTAATGAAAAGAGACCTGCTTTCAACTCTCAATGGGCACTTAAGACTGAGGATACGTCGCACCATTGTTGTACATAAATTTAGAGTTTTAAACTCAGGGCATTCAATCAGTTCATGGGAACTTCTCACGAGTCAATAAGGAGTTCACCAGGATATATTCATGCATATTTGCACCCTAGAGTGCATAGCAAGAATAATCCACAAACATCATACTGTCTGGCCCCGAGTATGTTTTATATTAAATCAGATCAGTGCTTGTAACTTTTCAAATGAATTATAAAGTGCTATAAAATTACCCAAAGTGCAAATTTAATACGAGAGTCAAAAATATTTAACAATATCAAATCACTTCAAAAATCCTTCATTGTCAAAGGCAATCTTCTTGACTATAATCCTCAAGAAAAGGGAAACTTATCTTGAAGATCGCAAACATCCGTCTGGTTCAAAAGTCCATTAAAGGGAGTGCCTCAGCTGATTGCCCTACAGAGCCTCGTTTCATATCCTTCCTCAGGTGCAAACTCAAGGGCACTTCACCCAGCTATAAATTTGAATGCTGCTCCTCATAAATGCGGCTCATTTCAAAGTGAGATCTATTTTTATATTCAGGAGTACGTCTTTAAGCCCCGCCTCCCAGCTGATCAAAATCGTTAAGGGCACGATAGAATTACATCATGCCTCCTGACCAATCAGAGAGAGAGAGGGCATGGTTTCAAAATTTCACTATTTGGATGTCTCTGCTGTAAATCCAGTACTGTTCTCTAGCAAGGAGGAAAGCTTTCTTGTCCCCCTGAAATGTCGACGTGATCTGTTCAATGATCGAACATTTCATGCTAGAAAAGGAATGGCCTACTTCAGCCCCATGACTAACTATTTTGCCTTTGACAATGAGGGCTTTTTGAAGTGATTTGATATTGTTGAATATTTTTGAACTCTCATGTATTAAATTTGCACTTAGCACTTTGGGTAATTTTATAGCACTTTATAATTCATTTGAAAAGTTACAAGCACCGATCTGATTTAATATAAAACATACTCAGGGCCGGACAGTATGATGTATGTGGGCTATTCTTGCTGTGCACTCTAGGGTGCAAATATGCGTGAATATACCCTGGTAAAGCACAGTTACTTACCGTAACAGGTGTTATCCAGGGACAGCAGGCAGATATTCTTGACTGATGGGTGACGGCACCGACGGAGCCCCGGTACGGACAATTTTAGAGTGATTGCACTCTAAGAACTTAGAAAGTTCTAGCTAGGCCGCACCGCGCGTGCGTGAGTGCCTTCCCGCCCGACGAAGGCGCGCGGTCCCCAGTTAATATAAGCCAGCTAAGAAGCCAACCCGGGGAGGTGGGAGGGATGCAAGAATACCTGCCTGCTGTCCCTGGATAACGGTAAGTAACTGTGCTTTATCTCAGGACAAGCAGGCAGCATATTCTTGACTGATGGGTGACCTCCAAGCTAACAAAAAGCGGGATGGAGGGAAGGTTGGCCATTAGGAAAACAAATTTTGTAAAACAGATTGGCCGAAGTGTCCATCCCGTCTGGAGAATGCATCCAGACAATAGTGAGATGTAAATGTATGAACTGAGGACCAAGTAGCAGCCTTGCAGATTTCCTCAATGGAAGTGGAGCGGAGGAAAGCTACAGACGCTGCCATAGCTCTAACTTTGTGGCCCGTGACAGAACCTTCCAGTGTCAGGCCCGACTGAGCATAACAGAAAGAAACGCAAGCAACAAGCCAATTGGATAGAGTGCGTTTAGATACCGGATGACCCAATTTGTTAGGATCAAAGGACAAAAACAGTTGGGGAGATGATCTGTGAGGTTTAGTGCGTTCAAGATAGTAAGCCAAAGCACGTTTACAGTCCAAGGTATGCAGAGCCTGTTCACTTGGATGAGAATGAGGCTTTGGAAAAAATACAGGTAGGACTATGGACTGATTAAGATGAAAGTCAGACACAACCTTAGGGAGAAACTTTGGATGTGTACGGAGAACAACCTTATCATGGTGAAAAACAGTGAAAGGTGGATCGGCCACTAGTGCATGTAACTCACTGACCCTCCTGGCAGAAGTGAGAGCTATAAGGAAGACCACTTTCCAAGTAAGGAATTTGAAATGCGCTGTGGCCAAAGGTTCAAAAGGAGGCTTCATTAAAGCGGAAAGAACCACATTGAGATCCCAGACCACAGGAGGGGGCTTGAGAGGTGGTTTCACATTGAAAAGGCCCCTCATGAACTTAGAAATCAAAGGATGAGCAGAGAGGAGTTTTCCATGAATTGGCTCATGAAAGGCAGTAATAGCACTAAGATGAACTCTGATAGAAGTAGATTTGAGACCAGAGTCAGACAAGGAAAGAAGATAGTCCAACACCAGTCCCACTGCTAGAGACATGGGATTATGGTGATATAAGAGACACCAGGAAGAAAACCGAAACCACTTCTGCTGATAACACTGAAGCGTGGCCGGTTTCCTGGAAGCAGCAATGATAGAACGGACAGGCTGAGAAAGGAGTGAGTGAGCTGAAGTCAGCCCGAGAGATACCAAGCTGTCAGGTGCAGAGGCTGTAAGTTGGGATGAAGTAGGGTCTGCTGACGCTGAGTAAGTAGAGAAGGAAACAGTGGAAGAATTATGGGTTCCCTGGAACTGAGTTGAAGTAGAAGGGAGAACCAATATTGCCTGGGCCACCGTGGAGCGATGAGAATCATAGTGGCTTGTTCCCTCCTGAGCTTGAACAATGTCCGCAACATGAGCAGTAGAGGAGGAAATGCATATAGAAATAGATTGGTCCAATCCAGGAGAAATGCATTGGGTGCCAGACGGTGAGGAGAGTAGAGTCTGGAGCAAAACAGGGGCAGCTGATGATTGTGAGGAGCTGCAAAAAGGTCCACTTGAGGAGTGCCCCATTGGGCAAAAATGGACTGGAGAGTCAAGGGGTCGAGAGTCCATTCGTGAGGTTGGAGAATTCTGCTGAGATTGTCTGCTACTGAATTCTGTTCTCTTTGAATGTAGACAGCTTTCAGGAATAAATGACGAGCTGTCGCCCAAGACCAAATCCGTTGGGCTTCCTGACACAACAGGCGAGAGCCCGTCCCTCCCTGTTTGTTGATGTAGTACATTGCAACTTGATTGTCTGTGCAAAGAGTACTTGAGGAAAGAGAAGATGTTGGAATGCCTTGAGAGCATAAAACATCGTTCGGAGTTCCAGGAAATTGATGTGGTTCCAAGTTTCCAAGTTTCCAAGTTTAATTCGATTTTGATTAATCGCTTTTTCTTAATTCAAAGCGATGTACATTAAAAATTACATTAAAACATGATATTACATTGAGGAAAGTGGACTAAACTTAAGACAAAAAATGACAATACTGGAAACATAAGGGAAAGAGCAGGCAAGAAGTTACAATATAAAATAAAGATGGGAATCACATTTAGGGAAGGAACATGAGGAAGGGGTGAAGCTTGGTCCTGAAATTGATTTATGATGAAATTAATAATTAATTTAAGAAGGCATCATTGAATAGAAAGGTTTTCAGGTTACTTTTGAATATCTCTAGATTGACTTCTTGTCTCAAGTGGAAAGGTAAAGAATTCCAGGTTTGGGGAGCAGTGACGGAAAAGATATATTGGCGTCTTGTATTTATGATTTTAAGAGATGGAATTGACAGTAGATGTTGATCGGTAGATCTTAATGTTCTAATCGCAGTGTAAGGAATTAATGATTTATATATAAAAGCCGGAGTTTTGAGAGAAAGAGATTTGAAAGTAAGCAAGCTGAGTTTGTAAATGATTCTGTGAGTAACAGGAAGCCAGTGGGCTTCCTTAAGAAGTGGAGTGACATGGTCGAATTTTTTGGCTTTAAAGATAAGCTTGACCGAAGTATTCTGTATAATCTGTAAACGTTTGATTTCTTTTTGAGCTATGCCTTTGAAGAGTGCGTTACAGTAATCTATCCTGGATATGATGAAAGAGTGGATGAGAATATTAAGTGAATTATTGTTAAGAAATTGTGAAACAGAACGAATTTGTCGAAGTCTAAAGAATGATGACTTAATGATATAGCTGATGTGGTTATGAAAGGAAAGTTTACGGTCAAAAATGACGCCTAGTATTTTAATATTATCTACCTCTTGTATAGGATGATCCTTGATGGTAATAGGAAATTTGAGCTTTGGGTTATCTTTCCAAGGAAAGAGTAATATATTAGTCTTATTGATGTTTAGTGCGAGTCTATTGTTATTTAGCCAAAGATGTATTTTTTCTAATTTTGCATTGATCTCAGAAGTATCTGAAGGATTATCAATATCAATAGGGTGTAAAAGTTGTATGTCGTCAGCGTAAGCGAAGACATTAAAGCCTATAGATTGGCATAAGGTTAGAAGGGGGGCAAGAAATATATTAAATAATAGTGGAGACAGTATGGAGCCTTGGGGGACGCCATTAGTTGAAGTAAAAGTGTTAGAAGTAGAGTTGTTAAAAGAAACTGAAGAGGAGCGATCAGAAAAATATGATTGAAACCAGGAGAAAACTTGATCTGTAATTCCTATTGAATGAAGTCTGTGAAGTAGAAGTTCGTGATCAATTGTATCGAAGGCGGATGAAAGATCTAAGGAGATTAATAGAACGGATTGATGATGGTCTAAGAAGTAATGAATTATAGTGGACATGCCTATTAGTGAGTGTTCGGTGGAATGATGTTTCTTTTCCTGGGCAATCCAAAACCCTTGAGTTTGGAATTCGTTCAAGTGAGCTCCCCAGGCATAAGGGGATGCGTCTGTGGTGATCACAAAATGATGAGGAGGTAGATGGAACAGCAGACCTCTGGATAGATTTGAAGATGTCAACCACCAAAGAAGCGACTGTCGAAGAGACGAGGTCACAGATATGTGTTGTGAGCAAGGATGTAATGTAATGTAATTTATTTCTTATATACCGCTACATCCGTTAGGTTCTAAGCGGTTTGTAGAAAATATACATTAAGATTATAAATGAGAAGTAAGAAGGTACTTAAAAAATTCCCTTACTGTCCCGAAGGCTCACAATCTAACTAAAGTACCTGGAAATTAATAAAGAAGAGAAAATAAAGATGGTTGAAAAAAGAAAAATTCTATGTGAACTTATAGGATGGAAATTAAACTGACAGTGAAAAACTGACAGTGAAAAACTGTATGAAAAATACATATGGAATGCAGTTAGAGAGGGTAGGTTACAATCTATTTATGGTATTTGTTTAATTGGAAGGTGTTACGGTGGGTAATTTGGGGGAAGGTTATCTGAAGGTAGGTGAATCTTCTGGAGGTAAAAGAGGAGGGGTTAAGATATTTGGATAAATTTTTTGAAAAGCAGGGTTTTGATTTCTTTTCTGAATGTTTTGAAGTTGTCTGATATTGTCATAAGATTGGAGATGGAATGGTTGATTTTTGCTGCTTGTGTTGCCAGAAGGTTGTCAAACATTTTCTTGCGTTGTGTGCCTTTGAGTGGGGGGAAGGCGAAAGGGTTCGAGGTTCTTCTGTGTCTTGAGGTGGAGATTTGGTTTAAGCGGTTGTTTAGATAGGAGGGGGAACAGCTGTGTAATGCTTTGAATATCAGGCAGTGGAATTTGAATTGGATTCGTGCTTGTATGGGTAGCCAGTGAGAATCTAAGAAGGCAGTTGTTATGTGATCATATTTTTTGAGTGAGTAGATCAATCTGAGGGCAGTGTTTTGTATGGTCTGGAGTTGTTTTATCATAGTGGCTGGACAAGGAAGATATAGGGAGTTGCAATAATCCAGCAGACCTAAGACTAGGGATTGGACGATTAGTCTAAATTGTGCTTGGTCAAAGAATTTTCTGATTTTACGGAGATTTCTCATGGTTAGAAAAGCTTTCTGGGTTGTTTTGTTGATCTGGGGCTGCATTGTGCAACATCTATCTATCGTAACTCCTAGGAGTTTTAGTTCGGGTTGTATTGGGTATTTGGTATTTTTGATTTTCAGTTCAGTGATGGTAGGAGTTTGGGCTTTTTCGAGCAAAAGGAATTTTGTTTTTTCAGAATTTAGTTTTAGTTTGTGATCCATCATCCATTTTTCTACTGTGTCTAAGGTTGTTTCTAGCTTTGTTGTGGTGGTGGTCTCTGATGGGTTGAAGGGGATGATTATGGTGATGTCATCAGCATAGCTGAAAGATGTGACATCTAGGGTATCTAAAGTGGCTCCTAGGGAGGAGATAAAGAGGTTGAAGAGCGTAGGTGAGAGAGGTGATCCTTGTGGAACTCCGCAGGGATTTGTCCATGGTTCTGATTTGATATCATTGTATTTTACCCTGTAGGTTCTAGATTTGAGGAACCCCTGAAACCATTTGTAGACCTTGCCTGAGATTCCTATGGCGTCGAGAATTTGTAGTAATAAGGTGTGGTCAACTAGATCAAATGCTGCGGAGAGGTCTAATTGTATTAATATCATTTTTTTTCCTTTACTGATGTGTTGTCGGGCTGTATCTAGTAATGTGACAAGTAGTGTTTCTGTACTATGGTTAGTTCGGAATCCTGATTGTGAGGGGTGGAGTAGGTTATGTTTTTCCAGATATTCGGTGAGGTATTGTGCCACTAGGCCTTCTATTATTTTAACGTACAATGGTATTGAAGCGATAGGTCTGTAGTTGGAGGGGCTATCTATTGGGCCTTTGTGATCCTTTATGATTGGAGTGATTAAGATCTCTCCTAGGTCCTGTGGGAATTGGCCTTCTGTCAATGTGGTTTGAATCCATAGCATGAAGTTGGTTTTGAATGTGGTGGAGGCGTTTGATAATATGTAGGTGGGGCAATTATTTAGGTCACTGGAAGCATGGCTGTATTTATTGTAGAGTCGGTTCATATCCGACCAGACTAGAATTGGGAAATCGGACCAGCTTCTGTCTGCTACGATGGCTTCGCTAGTTGATGGGTTTGTTGTTATCTTTTCTAGATGGGTGTGTGTGTTGATGAATGTAGATCTGATATTGGTGATCTTGTTTTTGAAATGGTCTGCTAGGTGGATGGCTGTTGGTGGGTGGATACCTTGGGTGGAGAGGTAAGGTTTGGTATCTGTGAGGTTCTTTACTAGATTAAATAGCTTTTTTGTGTCTGGGGTTTTTTTGCCTATCATTTTGGAGTAGTAGGCTTTTCGTTTTTCCTTGAGTTTGGTTTTGTATTGATTAATTTGGTATCTCCATGCAGTTTTAGTGTGTTCTAAACTCTTGTTTTTTTTCCGTCGCTTGCGACCACTGGGTTGCTAGGGTCCATTGAGGAGTACGCAGGTGGAGACGTGAGAAGGGGGTGACATGTACTGTGGATGCCATGTGCCCCAATAGCACCATCATGTGATTGGCAGAAATGGTAATCTGTTGAAACACCTGCCGACAGAGATGAAGGATGGTCTGAAGGCAGTTGGATGGAAGAAACGCCCTCATCAGAACAGTGTCCAGAATGGCTCCAATGAATTGAAGGCGCTGGGTCAGAATAAGGTGCGACTTGGGTAGATTGATTTCGAAACCCAACAGTTGAAGAAAGTGAATGGTCTGGTTGGTGGCAAGCAGAACCGCCTGAGGAGAATGAGCCTTGATCAGCCAGTCGTCCAAATAAGGGAAGACTTGAAAATTGTGAGAGCGGAGATAGGCCGCTACCACAATCAGACACTTGGTGAATACCCTGGGAGAGGAGGCCAGACCGAAGGGTAGCACCTTGTACTAATAATGAGTTTGATTGATGAGAAAGCGTAGATATTGCCTGGACATCAGATGGATAGGAATATGTGTGTAAGCCTCTTTTAGATCGAGGGAGCATAGCCAGTCGCCCTGAGTGAGAAGAGGGTAGAGGGTGGCAAGAGAGAGCATCTTGAACTTCTCCTTGACCAAACATTTGTTGAGATCTCTGAGATCTAAGATTGGTCTGAGGTCTCCGGTCTTTTTGGGAACTAGAAAGTACCGGGAGTAAAATCCCTGACCTCGCTGATCTTGAGGAACTTCTTCGATGGCATTGAGAAGAAGGAGGGATTGAACCTCTTGAGCGAGAAGGAGGGACTGAAACTTGTTGGAAGCAGACTCTTTTGGCAGGCCTAACGGCGGAGGAGTCTGAAAATTGAGGGAGTAACCGTGGGCTATGATAGAGAGCAACCACTGGTCAGTGGTGATTACTTCTCATCGAGTCAGAAAAATGTTTAGTCGACCTCCTATGGGCTGTGGAAGAGGACATGAGCGAGGAAGACTGGCAATGCCCTGGAGAAGCGAGTCAAAAGGGCTGAGTCGGTTTAGGCTGAATAATAGGCTTTATGGCAGGCGGCTGTTGTTGTCGAGCCTGTTGTTGCTGCTGACGTTGCCTCCGAGGCTGAGGCTGAATCGGCCGAGCAGAAAAACGCCTCTGATATGACGTCTGCTGCCTAAAAGGACGAGGAGGAGGGGGTTTCTTTTTGTTTTTCAATAAAGTATCCCACCTCGTCTCATGGGCAGAAAGCTTCTGAATGGTGGTATCCAGAGATTCACCAAACAGCTCATCACCCAGGCAGGGAGCATTGGCAAGGCGGTCCTGGTGGTTCACATCAAGGTCTGAGATGCGAAGCCATGCCAATCGTCTCATCGCTACAGACATAGCAGTAGCTCGGGATGTCAGTTCAAAAGTATCATAGATGGAACGGACCATAAACTTCCTGAGTTGCAAGAGACTGGCAGTGCATTGTTGAAAAGCAGAAAGCTTGCGGTCAGGAATATATTTTTGAAAAGTGGCCATCTGCTGGATAAGATGTTTCAGGTAAAAGGAGAAGTGGAACACATAGTTACCTGAACGGTTGGCCAACATAGCATTTTGGTAAAGTCGTTTACCAAATTTGTCCATAGCCTTGCCCTCTCTGCCAGGAGGGACAGAGGCATACACACTAGAGCCTGCAGATTTTTTGAGGGTTGACTCCACCAGCAAAGATTCGTGTGGAAGCTGAGGTTTGTCAAACCCTGGAATAGGAATAACTTTATAAAGTGATTCCAATTTCCTTGGAGCTCCTGGAATGGTAAGAGGAGTTTCCAGATTTTTGTAAAAAGTTTCCCTTAATATATCATGAAGGGGTAACTTTAAAAATTCTTTGGAAGGTTGGTCAAAGTCCAAAGCATCCAGGAATGCTTTTGACTTTTTAGAATCAGACTCCAAGGGGAGAGAAAGGGTGTCTGACATCTCCCTCAGAAATTTAGTGAAGGAAGAGTGCTCTGGCTTATTAGCAGGATCCTGCACCGATGGGTCAGCCTCATCAGATGAAAAATCCTCCTTGGTACCGAGGGGATCCTCGGAATCATCCCATAAATCAGGGTCACGTACCGATGGAAGACGGCCCTGAGATAGTGGAGTAGAGGATTCGGTATGCCTGGTTTTGCGTACCGATTTGCCTGAACGCATCGACACCGTACCCGGTGACTATAAAGCGGTACGGGTGTCAGAGAGTGGTACCGGATCAGAGGCCGAGTGAGCCGTACGTCGAAGAGACTTTGGCTCTGCCGATAAAATAGGAATAGACATGGAAGAGGCAGATTTAAGCGGTGCCGATAACGTCGATGCCGACAACATAGGCTGGTCGACGATCGGTACCGTAGGCTCAGTGGGGACCGACACCGGAAGGTTCGGAGTTAGCAGAGCCGGGAGCAGGTTTTGTAATTGCTCCTTAAGCTGGACCTGAAGGATGGATGCTATATGCTCATCCAGAGACGGTCCCGATGGCACCGGTACCGCTTTTTTCTTGCTCGGTACCTATGGTGCAGTTCGACGCTCAGGCCAAGTCGATGCCGATGAAGAGGCAGTGACTTCTATGGGAGCGGAGCGTTTGTGGGGCTGGCACGCAGTCTGCAGGACTTGGCTCACTGCTTGTTCGACTGGCGGGCCAAGAACAGTAGGGGATGGCTTTTTAGCCGGCTTACCTACAGGGTGCGACACCGACGATATCTCTTGCGGTGTCGAAACCACCGGTGTCGACTTAGAGGAAGTTGCCGGAGTCGATGCTGGTGGAACTTCCATAGCGGCACCGAAAAGAATCCGCTGTTGAATCTGGCGATTTTTCAAAGTTCTCTTTTGAAGATAACTACAGCGGGTGCACGTGTCTGCCCTATGTTCCGGACCCAAACACTGGAGGCACCACTTATGCGGGTCGGACAAAGAAATAGGGCGTGCACACTGCTGACACTTTTTAAAACCCGGTGAAGGGGGCATGAAGGGAAAAACGGCCGTAGCAAAATCGAAGCCCGAGGCTTCGATGGTGCCAACAGGCCCTGCCGGGGCCGACCGAAAAAAGTCGAAAAAAAATACTTTTTTTTTTTTTTTTGAAATTTTATCAAGAAATTAAGAAAATAATAAAACGTGAAGAAATTCACAAGAAAAAATACGCGAGCGGGAAGGCGAAAAAAGAGAATCCAACAGCCGTTGGAAACACGCGTCTTCTTAGCTCCGCAGAAACTAAGAAACTGGGGACCGCGCGCCTTCGTTGGGCAGGAAGGCACTCGCGCACGCGCGGTGCGGCCTAGCTAGAACTTTCTAAGTTCTTAGAGTGCAATCATTCTAAAATTGTCCGTACCGGGGCTCCGTCAGTGCCGTCACCCATCAGTCAAGAATATGCTGCCTGCTTGTCCTGGGATAAACTCCTTATTGACTCGTGAGACGTTCCCATGAACTGATTGAATGCCCTGAGTTTAAAACTCTAAATTTATGTACAAAAACGGTGCAATGTCTTAAGTGCCCATTGAGAGCAAGTCTCTTTTCATTGGTATACTCTTTCTATACAGCCTAGCATCCTTCTGACTACAGCCGCCACCTTATCACACTATTTAGATGCCTTTAGATCCTCAGAAACAATCACAAGGTCCCTCTCTCCATCTGTACTTTATCAGCTTCTCACCTCCCAGCACATATGGTTCCCTCGGATTTCTACTCCCCAAATGCAACACTCTATACTTCTTCGCATTGAATTTTAGTTGCCAGACGCTAAACCATTCTTCCAACTTTTGCAGATCCTTTTTCATGTTTTCTATTCCCTCCAGGGTGTCCACTCTGTTACATGGTATCATCTGCTAAAAGATTAACCTTACCTTCTAACCCTTCAGCAATGTCGCTCACAAACATGTTGAATAGAATTGGTCCCAGCACCGAGCCTTGAGGCACTCCACTACTCACCTGACCCTTCTCTGAGTGAATTCCATTTACTACTACCCTCTGGCATCTGTCCCGTCAACCAGTTTCTAATCCAGTTCACCACTTTGGGCCCTAACTTCAGCCCATGGAGTTTGCTGAAATCTAAGTAAATAACATCTAGCGCATGTCCCGAAAATAAGCCCTAGATTGATTTTCAGGGTAGGGCTTAATATAAGCCCTACCCCCAAAAATAAGCCTTAGTCGCTAGCAGCTGCGCTTCCCCCCACTCCACAGCCGAACCCCCACTGACCCTCCATCCTTCCCTCCCATCTGAACCCCACCAACCGTGAGCCATAAATACCTTCCTCCAGAGCAGCATTGGGCCAGCAGCACTCTAAATAGGCTGCTTCGCGGTTTTCTCACTGGGGAATTCCGTCTTGCATCACTGATAATGTCATCAGTAATGCAACACACAGAAGGCCTTGGGTTTAGAGTGCTGCTGGCTCAATGCTGCTCTGGAGGAAGGTATTTATGGCTTGTGGTCAGCGGGGTTCGGATAGAAGGTCAGCGGGGGTTCGGCAGGTGCTAAAGGATTCTGCTGCACAAGGGATGGGAGGGAGGGAAGGATGGAAGCTGGGCAATGGTTCTGCTGCAGAGGGAAGGCACAAGGGGATGGGTGAGAGGGGAGGAAAGATGTTACAAATGTGGGGGAGAGAAAGGAAAAAGGAAGAATTGGGGTGGAGAGGAAGGGAGAGATGATCATGTACATGAAAAAAATAAGCCCTATCCGAAAATAAGACCTAGTGCATTTTTTGGGCCCCAAATGAATATAAGACACTGTCTAATTTTCTGGGAAACACGGTAGTAAACCCATGTTGCCTCAAATCTTGTAATCCATTAGATTCTAAGAATTTAATTATCCTTTCCTTCAGCAATGTTTCCATTATTTTTCCAATAACTGAAGTGAGGTTTACCGGCCTGTAGTTTCCCGCTTTATCTCTACAACCACTTTTGTGAAGAAGGACCACATCCGCTCTTCTCTAGTCCCGCAGAAGTTCTCCCGTCTCTAAAGTTTTATTGAACAAATCTTTAAGAGGACCTGCCAGAACCTCTCAGAGCTCCCTCCATATTCTTGGATCGATCCTGTCCGGTCCCATAGCTTTGTCCACCTTCAATTTTTCAAATTTTTCATAAACACTTTCTTCCATAAACGGTGCAGTATTCATTCCATTCTCAGGTGTAACTTTGCTGACCAATTGCGATACTTCTCCATGTTTTTCTTCTGTGAACAATGAACAGAAGTGTTTGTTTAGTGCATTTGCTTTTTCCTCATCACTCTCTATATAGCGGTTCGTACTTTCTTTCAGTCTTGTAATTCCATTTTTTGTCCTCCTTTCACTAATATACCGCAAAAAAATTTTGTCTCCCTTTCTTTTATTTATAGCCATTTGCACTTTCGCCAGACTTATCTCTCGCTTGACTTCTTTCAGTTTCATTCGATATTTCTTTCTGTACTCCTCTTTTTGAGTTTTTAAATATTTCACGAACGCCAATTCTTTTGCCTTTATTTTTTCCGCCACTAGTTTGGTGAACCATATGGGTTTTCTTCACATAAAGGTCAGTAGCTCTATTTATTGCACCTTTCGACCTGGACCACTGTTTTTCCACTTCACTTATGCCTTCCCATCCAATCAGGTACACTCTCATGGTACACACGCTTGAAATCCAGGACTTTTTGAGTTTTGTGCGGCCATCCTCCTCTTTGGCTGTTAAATCAAACCAAACTGACATTAGAGACACTTTCACCATTTGTGAGCACCAGGGGACAGCCCTAAAGTACACAGTGGTGCATTTAAAATAAATCAGAAAATACATTTTCACTCAACTCAGTAAAACTTTACAATTCACTACCAGATATAGAAAAAGGAAACGTATCTGGGCTTTAAAAAGTATGAAGAAGTTCCTGGGGGGAAAATCAAGACTTTTATTAAAATAGGCATTGGGAAAGTAAATGGTTATCACTGGGCATAGGCAGCATGGAATCCAACTATTTTTTTAGGATCTTGCCAGGTACTTGTGACTAGTGATTAGCCACTGTCAGAAACGGGATACTGGGCTTGATGGACCTTTGGTCTAACCCTATATGGTAATCTTTTACACATATTTGAATTTTGGAGGATAGCAACCAATGTTGCATTTATTTTTAGGTTTCTTAATTCTTGAAGGTACTCATGTGCCCGGAATAAAGTCACATAGCACAAATGACATCACAAACATCTGATTTTATGCTTTATATAAAGTTATTTGACTGATGTTATTTTATATTCTAAATTGTTTAATTTTTTGAATTCTTATCTTTGCTCTAGCCTGAATCATAAACTGTTTATAAGAACTTGCACCATGAGCCAACTTTTTTGCATTGGTGCCCCCTCCCCCCCTCCCACAATCTAGTATCTCCCTGTCTCTCGTCTCCCCATTGGTTCAGGGTACCGATGATAAAGGGTGCCAAAATTCCAGTCCATCATCTATCCCTCTAGAAGTTTGAAGATAGACCAGACCAGACTGGGATTTTGGCACCCTTTATCATAGGCATTCTGAGCCAGGGCCTCACTGGTCCTTAGGTTAAACCGACCTTGGTTATGCCATATGTTGATAATGGTGTATACTGTAATAAGATGGTATAAGACAACAGAAAAAGTAGACTGAAAACCCACCTTTTTGACATAGCTTTCAATCCTTAGCCCTACTCCTCTGCCCTCCAACCCAGCCCACTGATTAACCGTTCCCCTTAACTATATCCATGACATCCTGTTTGTCTGTCTTGCCTGTTAGATTGTAAGCTCTTTCAAGCAGGGACTGTTTTCTTACTCTTTGCGACTCTGTGCAGCGCTGCATGTGTCTGGTAGCGCTATAGAAATAATTAATAGTAGTAGTAGTAGAAAAAGACCAACTTGGCTCACCCAGTCGGCACAGTTGAGATTCTTCCATTTTGGGTATTTAATTCATTTTCTATCCCGTTCTCCCCAATGAACTCAAATATGGGTGAGCTCTTCGAGTTGACACCATTTGGAAAGGACCCATCTCCAAGACCACAATTCCCCTTTTAATCTTACAAATGTGAACCTGAACCTTTAACTCTTCTCCCACCCTCTGTCCTCCACATCATTTCCAAACATTCTCAAAATCAATTTATGTATCAAGTTCTACTGTCTGGCATGCCACCTCAGACCTTGTCTTCTTCCTGTTCTACTTTCATTAAACCAACATTTATGGCTCCTTTTACGAAGGCGTGTTAGGGCCTTAACGCATGGAATAGCGCGCTCTAAAATGCTGCGCGCTCTAGCCACTACCGCCTCCTCTTGAGCAGGTAGTAGTTTTTTGGCTAGCTTGCACTAATCTAGTGCATGCGCTAAAAACGCTAGCACACCTTCGTAAAAGGAGCCCTTAGTCTAAAATAGAGGCCCTTCCCCTCCACATTACTAGAAATCATGGTCATTGCAGGTTTCTTAATGCCTTCATACAGTGATATTATCCAGGGACAGCAGGCAGCTATTCTCACATCCCACCCTCCTCCCCTGGGTTGGCTTCTCTGCTAGCTATCTGAACTGAGGAGATGCGTCTGATGTCGGGCGGGAAGGCACTCGCGCATGTGCAGTGCGGGCGACTCGAAACTTCGAGTTTCTTCAAGCAAGTCTGCTTGTGAGGCATCTGCATCGGGGATCCGTTGGATCACGTCACCCACTTGTGAAAATAGCTGCCTGCTGTCCCTGGATAACACCTGGTAAGTAACTGTGCTTTAAGGTCTGCAAAGGCTTTAACTTCCCCTTCATCAATAAATTGGCCAAAGCATTTCAAGCGTTTTGCCTCCCATTTTTTAAAAAATTCCCCCCTCTCTCCCTGGTATAAAATCCCGCTTATATAACATAGGAGAAAAGAAGATACTTTTTTCTCTTCCCAAGAGTTTTTTCCTCGTACTTTTCCAAATTCTCATAGAACATCTACTAAAAGGATTAATTACATTAATTGAATCTTTTTCTTCTACCCATGGTATTTCAATTCTTTAATGCCCTCTATCCCTTCTAACGCTTCTTGCTCTACTGCTACCTATAGTTTAGATGGGTATGAATGCAATTCCACTATTGCTCTCAATTGTGCGGCTTTATAATAGTCCTCCCTCAGCCTTAGACTTAAACATTGCATTTCTTCCAACTCTTGGGCACTTTGCTCCCCATATAAATCTCAAAATCATACTATTCCATTTTTAGAAATATAATTTTGGGATTTCTATCGGTAATACTTGGAATAGATAGAGGACATGAAAACCGGCCAATCAGGTGGAGAAAGCTGCATCCAAGGCTAGACAAATGTGGGATTCATCCGTAGAGGTTTCGTCAGCCGGAGCCCCGAAGTCATAATGCCTTTGTACAAATCCATGGTGAGACCTCATCTGGAATATTGTCAATTCTGGAGACCACATTATCAAAAAGATGTGCGGAGAATTGAGTCGGTTCAACAAATGGCCACCAGGATGGTCTCAGGACTCAAGAACCTCCCATATGAGGAAAGACTGAATAAATTGCAGCTATACTCGCTCGAGGAACGTAGAGAGAGGGGGGACATGATTGACTCGTTTAAATATATCACGGGCCGCATCGAGGTGGAAGACGATATCATCTTTCTTAAAGGACCTTCGACCACAGAGGTCATCCGCTGAAAATCAAAGGCGGGCAATTTCTTGGCAACACCAGGAAGTATTTCTTCACCGAAAGGGTGGTCGATCATTGGAATGGACTTCCACTGCAGGTGATTAATGCCAGCAGCATGCTAGATTTTAAAAAGAAATGGGATATGCATGTGGGATCTCTAGCGGGATAAAGTCTGAGGGTGGGTCACTAGGTGGGCAGACTTGATGGGCTATAGCCCTTTTCTGCCGTCATATTCTATGTTTCTATGAACCTGGGGAGAATCATCATCTTTACTACCTCCATATGTCCTAACCATGGGGTCAGTGTTGGGACCGCTGCTGTTCAATATATTCATAAATGACCTGGAAATAGGGACAAAGTGTGAAGTTATAAAATTCGCGGACGACACAAAACTCTCCAGTAGACTCAGAACTGTTGAGGAATGCAAAGAATTACAAGGAGACTTCAACAAACTGAGTGTGTGGGCAAAAAGATGGCAGATGAGCTTCAATGTAGAGAAATGTAAAGTCTTGCATGTGGGAAGGGGAACCCAATGTACAGCTATACTATGGGAGGGAGGGTACTGAGGGAAGGCTGCCTAGAAAAAGACCTGGGGGTTTTGGTGGATAAAACAATGAAGCCGGCAGCGCGATGTGCAGCGGCCTCAAAGAAAGCGAACAGAATGTTGGGCATAATCAAAAAGGGTATCACTACCAGAACGAAGAAGGTTATTCTACCATTGTATCAAGCAATGGTGCACCCACATCTGGAGTATTGTGTTCAATACTGGTCGCCCTACCTTAAGAAGGATATGACGATACTCGAGAGGGTCCAGAGAAGAGCGACAAGGATAATTAAGGGCATGGAAAACCTTTCATATGCTGAAAGGTTGGACAAGCTGGGGCTCTTTACCCTGGAGAAGCGGAGACTTAGAGGGGACATGATAGAGACTTATAAAATCATGAAAGGCATAGAGAAGGTGGAGAAAGACAGATTCTTCAGACTAACAGGGCCAACAAAAACAAGAGGGCATTCAGAAAAATTGAAGAGAGACAGATTGTACAGGGCCATGGTGAGACCTCATCTGGAGTACTTGTGTGCAATTCTGGAGGCCACATTACAGTAAAGATGTGCGCAGAATTGAATCGGTTCAGCGGACGGCCACCAGGATGATCTCGGGGCTCAAGGGTCTCTCGTACGAAGAGACTGAACAAATTGCAGCTTTACACTCTCGAGGAACATAGGGAGAGGGGAGACATGATCGAAACATTTAAGTACCTCACGGGACGTGTCGAAGTGGAAGATGATATTTTCTTTCTCAAGGGACCCTCGGCCACCCTCGCTCAAACTCAGGGGCGGAAATTTTCATGGCGACACCAGAAAGTATTTCTTCACAGAGAGAGTGGTTGATCATTGGAACAAGCTTCCAGTGCAGGTGATTGAGGCAGACAGCGTGCCAGACTTTAAGAATAAATGGAATACCCATGTGGGATCCCTACGAGGGTCAAGATAAGGAAATTGAGTCATTATGGCATAGACAGGGGGCGGGTAAGCAGAGTGGGCAGACTTGATGGGCTGTAGCCCTTTTCTGCCGTCATCTTCTATGTTTCTATGATTCAAAACAAATGCTAGGAAGTTCTTCTTCACTCAGAGGGTGGTGGACACCTGGAATGCGCTCCCAGTGGAGGTGATAGGGCAGAGTACAATATTGGGCTTCAAAAAGTGATTGGATGACTTCCTGAAGGAGAAGGGGATTGAAGGGTACAGATGGAGGGTAACTATACAGGTACTAATGAATAGGGAATAAAGAATTTAGGTAAGGACAGATCATGAACCTGTGGGGCCGCCGCGGGAGTGGACTGCTGGCCACGATGGACCCCTGGTCTGACCTGGCAGAGGCAATGCTTATGTTCTTATAAAGATCTTATTCCATCTTTCTAAATCTTTTTGAATGTCCACTGCTAATGGTATATAATTTTGTTGAAACAAAAGTATCCAATCTACTCCCAGAATATTCCTAAATAACGAATAGGTCTCCTTACCCACCTCAAAGGCACTAATCTTTGTAGTTCCTTAATCCTCTCCATAGATGCTGATATATTCATCACCTATGACTTAGATAAATTGACCTTGAATCCTGATAATTGACTATATTCCCTTCCCCTAATGTCTTTAAGAGCCATTAAAGCTGGCTCAGATGCCTCTACAAAAGCCAAAATATCATCAGCAAACAGGGACAGCTTTTGTTCTTCAATTGCCACTTTTAGGCCTTTTATCTTTTGAGATTGTCTAATATTCTGTGCCAAGGGTTCTATAGTTAATGCAAAAATCAAGGGAGAGAATGGGCCTCCAATGGGCTATTATATAATGTAAATATCCAATCCCTAAACCTTTTACCAAGACTTATACTTCCTAACACTGCATCCATAAATTTCCATTCAACTCGGTCGAATGCTTTTTCAGCATCGACTGAGACTGTCACCCATTCTGTTCCTTCTCTTTTAGCTCTCCATACCAGATTTAACACCTTTGGAAAAGAAAATCTTTATTGAATAAGATTGTTCCCATGTCATTCTCTATTCAATATCACTCCTCTATATCCCTATGCCCCCCCCCCCTAAGTCCAATGGTATCCAAATTTCTAAGGCACTGTTATGCTATACATCAACTTCCCTTTCTTAATCCAATATACCTTTATTTCCTTTAAGACCTCAGAACCACCACTCCTCTGTCCCACACTAGGTGTCTTAACAGGGAGAATCACGTGGTGAACTTCTCACTTGTCTTGTTCATGATTAAAATAGATACATAAACCTTCATATTCATTGATTTTTTTATATAACTTATATTTAGTAATGGTGATATATCCGTGTCTCACAATGAGTTAAGCGGTAGGACCACTTAAGTCCAGCATCTTCCTGCCTACCGTGTTTCCCCGAAAATAAGACACTGTCTTATATTAATTTTGCGCCCAAAAAAGGCACTAGGTCTTATTTTTGAGGTCTTATTTTTTTTAATGTACAATAATCATCTCTCCCTTCCTCTCCTCCACCCCAATTCTTCCAATTTCCTTTCTCTCCCTCACATGTGCAGCATCTTTCTTCCCCTCTCACTCATCCCCCTGTGCAGTATCTTTCTATCTCTCCCTCCCATCCCCCTGTGCAGCAGAACCCTTGCAGCTTCTATCCCATCCCCCTGTGCAGCAGAACCCTTGAAGCTTCTATCCCTCCCAATCCCTGTGTAGCATCTTTCTATCCCTGCCACCGCGTACCCCACCCCTGCTGACCCTTCCATCTCTCCCTCCCATGCGAACCCTGACTGCGAGCCGAAATACATAGAAGGTGACGGCAGATACCTGGAAACAAAGGGTAGTGTCGACAGCACAGGCTGGATCGCAGCCTGCCCTTCTCGTCCGGGTGTTCCTCTGCTGCATCACTGATGATGTCCTCAGCAACGTGGCACAGAACGGCTGGGCATGAGAAGGGCTTATTTTTGGGATAGGTGTTATTTTCGGGGAAACATGGTAAGTTATGTCTGTCCAAGTTAGATTGTAAGCTCTTCTGAACAAGGACCATCTATAAATATCAAAATGTACAGTGCTGTGTATGCCTTTTAGCGCTATATAAGTGATAAGTAGTAGTAGTATTAATAAACTTGGCTGCATCTCTCAAGCATTCATTGTGGCAGGCTGTGTGACCCGAGGAACTAGGTTTAGTTAAAAAAAAAAAAACCCTGCTCTAATGCATCCCTGCTTATAGTTATTGTTTGGCCCCTCCCAACAAAGCAATCTTCACCCAGGCCTAAAACAAAAAAGTCCATAAACCAATATTAAGACGGACTTGGGGAAATCCACTGCTTATTTGTAAGATAAGCAGCATAAAATCTGTTTTATTCCTTGGTATCTTGCCAGGTACTTCTGACCTGGGTTGGCCACTGCTGGAACCAGGATACTGGACTTGATGGACCTTCCGTGAGTCCCAGTTTAGCAACTCTTATGTTCTTAAGCCCTTTAGTTGCCCAGTGTTTGAGAAAATATTGGGATTTTAGTGCTTGAAGGCTCACACAGTTCTGCCATATAATACTTCCAGTCTTATCTATATCATTCCAGAGGTACAGCTTCCAGAACAGGCTGTAGTATTTCAGGTGAGGTAACATCTATTTGTTTGTTTTATTTAGGTCCTTCAACTCTCATTCCTCTGGTTTCTGGTGCAGATTGCAGGAGTATCCTGCATGGAATGACTGTAACATCAAGAAAGTTGGTAGTTGGCTCCATCTGTTTTCTTAAAAAAAAACCCAACAACAATAAAGCACAGTGGGTGACCTTGCAATTACATCCTTAACACCAGTAACATCTGTTACGGTAAGTAACTGTGCTTTATCCCAGGACAAGCAGGCAGATATTCTCACAAGTGGGTGACCTCCAAGCTAACTAAAATGGGATGGTGGGAGAGTTGGCAACTTAGGAGAATAAATTTTGCAATACTGTTTGGCCAAACTGTCCATCCCATCTGGAGAAAGTATCCAGACAATAATGAGAAGTGAAGGTATGAACCGAGGACCAAGTGGCAGCTTTACAAATTTCCTCAATAGGGGTCGATCTGAGGAAAGCTACAGAAGCTGCCATTGCTCTGACCTTATGGGCTGTGACTTTACTGTGAAGGGGTAATCCAGCCTGGGCATAGCAGAATGAGATACAAGCCGCCATTCAATTGGAGATGGTACACTTAGAGATAGGACGCCCCAACTTGTTCGGATCAAAGGAGACAAAAAGTTGAGGAGCAGTTCTGTGTGGTTTTGTGCGTTCCAAATAGAAAGCCAAAGCAAGCTTACAGTCCAGAGTATGAAGAGCTGATTCTCCAGGACGAGAATGAGGCTTTGGAAAAAACACTGGAAGTACAATGGATTGGTTGAGATGAAACTCCGAGACTACTTTAGGAAGGAATTTCGGATGAGTGTGAAGAACCACCTTGTCATGGTGGAACACAGTAAAAGGTGGATCTGCAACCAATGCTTGAAACTCACTGACCCGTCAAGCAGAAGTGAGGCCAATGAGAAACACCACTTTCCAAGTGAGATACTTCAGATGAGCCTTGTCCATTGGTTCAAAAGGCGGTCTCATCAGTTGAGTAAGAACAACATTGAGGTCCCAAACCACTAGAGGTGGTTTGAGGAGGGTTGACATTAAAAAGTCCTTTCATGAATCTGGAAACCACAGGATGAGCAGAGAGAGGTTTCCCTTCAAGAGGCTGATGGAAAGCAGCAATTGCACTAAGATGGACTCAGATCGAGGTAGACTTGAGACCAGAATGAGAAAGATGCAACAGATAGTCCAAAACTGAGGATAAGGAGGAACATTGAGGCTCCATATGATGAGAAAAACACCAAGTAGAAAATCTAGTCCATTTTTGGTGATAGCATTGTCTAGTAGTAAGCTTCCGTGAAGCTTCCAAAACATCCCTCACAGATTGAGAAAACTGCAGAGGAGCTATGTTGAGAGGAACCAAGCTGTCAGGTGTAGAGACTGTAGGTTGGGGTGAAGGAGAGATCCCTGATGCTGTGTAAGCAGCGAGGGAAAAACTGGTAGAAGGTATGGCTCCCTGCTGCTGAGTTGAAGTAGAAGGGAGTACCAGGGTTGTCTGGGCCACCGAGGAGCCACCAGAATCATAGTGGAATGGTCGGATTTTAGCTTGACCAGCGTCTTTTGAATGAGAGGAAACTGAGGAAACGCATATAGAAAGAGATTTGTCCAGTCCAGAAGAAAAGCATCCGCCTCGAGGCGATGAGGAGTGTAGATCCTGGAGCAGAACTGAGGCAGCTTGAAGTTGTGGGGGGCTGCAAAGAGATCTATCTGAGGTGTGCCCCACAGAGAGAAGATGTGATGAAGGGGCGTGGAATGAAGAGTCCATTCATGAAGCTGCAGAAGACGACTCAAGTTGTCTGCTAAGGCATTGTCCGCCCCTTGAATGTAGACAGCTTTGAGGAAGGTGTTGTGGCGAGCTGCCCAATCCCAAACTTTCAGAGCTTCCTGACAGAGGGAGGCAGATCCCGTCCCTCCCTGTTTGTTGGCATAATACATCGCGACTTGATTGTCCGTGCGAATGAGGACTACACGGCCGTGAAGTAGATGCTGAAAAGCATTGAGAGCGTTGAAAATCGCCCTGAGTTCCAGGAGATTGATGTGACCCTGACGATCCGTACTGGTCCAATAGCCTTGAATACGAAGACCATCTAGATGAGCCCCCCAAGTGTAAGTTGAAGAATCGGTCGTGAGAACCTTCTGATGGGGGGGGCGTGTGAAAAAGTAAGCCTCTGGATAGATTGGAAGAGAGCATCCACCAGCGCAGACATTGTGTCAGAGCAGGAGTGACCTGGATGTGTCGAGTCAGAGGGTCGGAAACCTGCGTCCATTGAAATGCCAGGGTCCACTGAAGAATTCTGAGGTGAAGTCTGGCAAAAGGAGTCACATGTACTGTGGAAGCCATGTGACCCAGAAGAACCATTATGTGTCTCGCCGAGATGGACGGGCGAGAGGAGACTGAATGACAAAGATGGAGAAGAGCTTCCAAACGTTGTTGAGGAAGGAACGCTCTGAGTTGGACCGTATCCATAACAGCTCCGATGAATGGAAGAGTCTGAGAAGGCTGAAGATGGGACTTCGGAAAGTTGATTTTGAATCCCAGACTCTGCAGGAACCAGATAGTCCGCTGGGTCGCCAGGACTACTCCCTGGGACGTGGAATCCTTGATGAGACAGTCGTCCAGGTACGGAAACACCTGAAGATCATGGTTCCTGAGCGCTGCGGCCACCACAACCAGACACTTGGTGAAGACTCTGGGCGACGAGACCAGGCCGAAAGAGAGCATTCTGTATTGATAATGTAGATCTCCCACCCAAAATCTGAGGTATTGACAGGAGGCCGGATGGATAGGAATGTGAGTGTAGGCTTCCTTGAGATTCAGAGAGCATAACCAGTCGTTCTGCTCGAGGAGGGGATACAGAGATGCTAGGGTCAACATGCAAAATTTTTCTTTGACCAGAAATTTGATGAGCACCCTGAGATCCCAAATGGACCACAGATCGCTCGTCTTCTTCAGAACAAGAAAGTAATGGGAGTAAAACCCCTTGTTCTGCTGAGCCAAAGGAACTGGCTCGATGGCACGGAGCTGAAGCAAAGCTTGAGCTTCCTGAAGAAGGGCGGTCTGGGTAGAATTGGAAGGATACTCTCTTGGCGGATGTTCCGGAGGAACTTGATGGAACTGAAGAGAATATCCCTCCCGGACGATGGAAAGGACCCAGAGGTCGGTGGTAACAGTCGTCCATCAATGGTAAAAATGATGGAGACGACCTCCGATAGGGGGAAAAACGGGAAATGGCAGAATGACGGAGGTTATGCTCTTTTCCAGTCAAAAAGGCTGAGGAGCCTTAGGAACAGCAGGTGGTTGAGGCTTCTGCTGCTTCTGTGGATGTGGCCTCTTGACAGGCTGACGAATGGCAGAACCCTGTTTAGGTGGAAAATGCGTTGGTAAATCAGAGACGGGTGTGTAGGTCGAGGAGGGGCCAGTTTTGGCTTCGGACGAAGAATGGAAGCAAAGGATTTCTCGTAGTCTGAAAGCTTCTTGGTGGCCACCTCAATGGACTCATCAAAGAGGCCATTGCCAGCGCAAAGGATATTAGCCAGCCGGTCTTGCATATTAGGATCCATATCGATGGTACGGAGCCACGCCAGACGCCGCATGGCCACCAAGCAAGCAGTAGCTCAAACAGACAGCTCAAAGCATCATAGGAGGACTGAAAAAGCTGCAGCCGGAGTTGGGACAAGGATGCAAGGACTTCTTGATATTCAAATTGTGCTCGAGAATCTAGATAAGGCATGAACTTTTGAAGGATGGACAGAAAGAATTCAAAGTAGGTGATGAAATGAAAATTGTAGTCGAGGACCCTGGAGGTCATCATAGAGTTTTGGTAGATGCGTCGACCAAATCTGTCCATTGTTTTCCCTTCCCTTCCCGGAGGAACAGTGGCATACACCTGAGAAGGGTGAGAACGCTTCAAAGAAGATTCAACCAAAAGGGATTGATGAGACAATTGAGCATGGTGAAATCCCTTATGATGCACAGTCCTGTATCCGGAATCCAATTTGCCTGGAACAGCTGGAATGGAATAGGGAGTTTCCAGACAGCGGACAAAGGTTTGATCCAGAAGCTTGTGAAGAGGAAGCTTGAGGGATTCAGCAGGAGGTTGAGGGACATGCATGGTCTCGAGATACTCCTTGGAAAACTTGGAGCCAGTGTCAAGTTGAATATCCAAATCAGCTGCCATTTGGCGTAGAAAAGATGAAAAAGACAGCTGATCTGCCAAAGCCTGGCCTCGAGGACGTCGAGGCAGCATGCTCCAATGAAGAAGGTGATCTGGATGGAGAAAGAGAACTCACCGGATCTTCGAGATCCGGAAGTGAGAGGTTCGAAGCAGTAGGTGGAGAGTATTGAAGAAAAGGCTGCTTCCGATGAGGCGAGGCATGCCTGGATGAATGCTTCGAAGAATGCCTCAATCGATGATGCGAGCTG
Organism: Geotrypetes seraphini; assembly: GCF_902459505.1. Lineage (NCBI taxonomy): Eukaryota > Metazoa > Chordata > Amphibia > Gymnophiona > Dermophiidae > Geotrypetes > Geotrypetes seraphini. The sequence goes on along the minus strand of NC_047084.1, from coordinate 134,480,616 downwards.
TGCCTGGAAGCAGGCCTCAACAATCGAGGAAAGCGTGTCCCCGCCGAAGCCCCCAGAGAATGGATAGGGCTGGAGGCTGTAGAACGAAGCAGAGGCTGTTGAGTGGATTCCCGAGGCACTCGCAAAGACTCTGCTCCTTGCATCGAGTGCACGGGTTCCAATGGAGGCATGGGCAAAGACTCTGCTCCTTGCGATGCATGCCGAGTTGCCAGACCAGATACTTGCAGGGACTCTGCTCCCTGTAGAGAGTGTGCATATGACTGAGGCACAGGAGGCAGCTCGACCTCCCGGGAGACCTCCGCATGCCCAGGCTGGATTTGTGAGAGAAGCTTCAGCCCCATGGTAGTAAAGAGATGAATGAATTGCTTCTCCAATAAGGTCTGGAACAAAGCCGGCAAGGATGGATTCGCATCTCCAACGGGACCACCTGCACGGGCTTTGTGCTCCCTCGAGGCAGTGTGAGAGTGTTTGGACTTAAAAGCCTTGGGCACTTTAAGCACTACCGGGGGAATAGGCTGCTGTGCTACCTGACCTGAAGAGACAGAGGAAGGCACTGCAGCAGGCATCGAAGACATAGCTGTTACAAACGAGGCAGGCCTGATGAGGCTCGGAGCAGAAGGTGTGGAAGCCTGGAGTGCATCAGATGATATCGAAGGCGAAGCACCCCTCGAGGACGAAAGCTCCATCGAACACTCCATACCGAAGAGCTGCTCCCACAAGATGCAATGACGCTTGAAAGCACAAGGCTTAAGTGTTGAGCAAGGCTGGCACAATTTCGGGAGATGTTGAGGCCCGAGACATAGAAGACAGCGTCGATGAGGGTCCATCAGGGAAATCGAGCGCTGGCACTTGGAACAATTTTTAAAACCGGTTGCAGGCCAGGACATAGGCTGAAAAACTCTGCCACAAGATCGAAGCCGCAGGGCTACGGCCATGTGGCCTGCCCGGTCGAACGAACAGAAGAAAATTTTTTTTTAAAAAAAGAGAAAATAAAGAAGAAAACCGACAATTCTGAGAAAAATAAACCCAAAACCGCGGACAAAGAAGGCACAAGTGAAAAACACTTCACGCAGAGAGTCGAAGATGGACTTCTCAGCTCCGCGGAAAAGTAAGAATTGAAGAGACGCGCCCGATGTCGGGCAGGAAGGCACTCGCGCATGCGCGGTGCGGGCGACTCGAAACTTCAAGTTTCTTCAAGCAAGTCTGCTTGTGAGGCATCCGCATCTGGGCTCCGTTGGATCACGTCACCCACTTGCGAGAATACCTGCCTGCTTGTCCTGGGATAAGGATCAATATCATTTGGAAGCAAGAGATCTTTTTCCTTATTTACAGGTGAAAAATTATATCCAGACATATAAGGAAATGGGTAAAGAAATTTTGAAGAAATCTGAATTTGAAAAGGAGATAGAGAATCCAGCTGTAAAAGGATGTATTGCTTGGTTATATAGAATTATACATGTTGATAAGGAAGTGAAAACTTCATATATGAAAGCATGGGAAAAAGATCTGGGGCAGGAATGGTCAATAGATGAGTGGGGGGTAATCAAAGTGCATCGTTTTCAAATTGCTAGAGCAGCTTCATTGGTGGAAAATGCTATTAAACTTTTAGTACGATGGTATATCACTCCGGTTTCAATTAGTAAATACACTAAGGAGGAACTGCCAAAAGGTCCAGAATTACTGGGAGCAGGTATTTTATTATATGAGCAAGTTAATCCAAATTCTATTTAGAATGAATGCTGAGATGGCATTGTTGGGAGTAGGAGTGGAAGGGTTACCATCAAATTTTATTTTAGTTTGATGAATCGCTTATTTAGTTTTACTAAGCGAGATACATTAATAAAAAATACCATTTAAAATAATGGGCTGGACAAATAGACTTACAAACCAATCAATACACAAGGTAAAAAGGGACAGAACTACAACTCAATGCTTTAAAATACAGAGGAGAACCATAAATGGAAAGAACATTAGGGAGGGAAAAGTGGAAACCTGAAGAACACCAATATAAAATTTGAGCATAATTTAAAGGTTAAAAGCATCTTTAAAAAGGAAACTCTTTACGTTATTTTAAAACGACTCAAATCATTTTCCTCTCTTACATGCTGGGGCAAAGTGTTCCAAAGTTGCGGAGCCATCACTGAAAACATATCATGTCGTCGAGTTCCAATAACTTTCAAAGATGGACTACTAAGAGCTTTTGATTAGTGGACCGGAGAGAAAGCGACTTGCTATAAGGGATCCTCTCAAACTAAACTTATGGACCTGGCATGTAGAGCTGCTCGATTGACATTGGCTCAGCATTGGCGTACCGCAAATATCCCTCATCCCTTTTCTTTTAAATTTTGTTTTTAATAATGTACTTCTTGACCCTTCCTTCCCCTTATTATCCTCAAATTCATGTAAGTACATGTCAATCATCTTTTTAATGTTCATTCCTCCCCTATACTATTATTATTTTACTTTTTATTTTAAATTTTAGCATTGTAAACCGGCCAAATACAAGTTGATGGTCGGTATATTAAAAACAATAAAACTTGAAAAGTATAGACTATCTGCCCTATTGTCAAATCAGGGACAAAATTTGGAGATATTTGGGAGAGGTATATTGAAATGGAAAAAGAAGCTATTTGAATTGTATATTTGGGAACCGGGGTCTCCTGAGTGGGAGTGTTTTAATTGTTGGGGGGGATAAGATGTGCTAATTTAGAAGTTTATTTTGAATGCATTTCATTTTTTGTATGGAGATTATTGTAAAAATTATTAAAATAAAGAATAAAAAAAAGGATTTTATTTTCCCTCGTGGGGAAAAGCCTGTTTTTTTAAAGCTAAATTAAGCCCCTTTATCTTCCTTCCTGGAGTGGATAGAGCGCCTAAAAGAAGGAACTGAGCGGCGGCAAAGTTCTCTCGCGATGGTGCCCGACTTCCTTTGCCCCACTCCGTCTTTAACTCATCCCCCCCCCCATGCCGGGGGTCCAAAGGAACGTGGAGGGTTGCGAGAGAAATCCAAATCCTCCCGCTTTTGTTAGGAGGGGGGGGGGGGCAGACGCCGAGGCACGGCGCCGCTGAGCGTTCATTCAGCGACACCCGGGAAGTCGGGCGGGGAGGATGTTGAGGGGGGGGGGGTTGGAATCGCAGCGTACCCTGCTCCTTCGGGATACGGACGAAGCAGTCCACCATGCCCTTGTACTGGTTCTCGGGCAGGATCTGCTTGGACGAGTGCTGCACCTGCAGCAGCAGCTTCACGCGCTCGATGGGCGCCACCGTGGTCTTGGAGATGGCCGCCGCCACCCCGCCGGCCAGCAGGTCCTTTCCAAACGACTTCAGGTCGAAGAGCTCCCCCATGTCTCCCCGCGCTCTCCCTTACAACGCTCCGAACGGTCGCGCGGCCTCGTGCAGCTTCCCGCCAACCGTCATTGCGCGCGCCGGCCAATCGGCGTCGAGAGGCCGCGGCACGTGACCGCAGCCCGCGGGGCTGAGGAAGGGCGACGCGAAGCGCCCTGGGATACTGGAGAGGCGCTGCCTTTTTCCCTTTAATGAAAGACCGTTTGTAGATTAATGCACATTAAATGGACTTTTACATCCATCCGTATATAAAGCTGAGAGACGTTAAGAAAAACTTCGGGGGAGGGAGGGGGGCTAGAGTTACGTCTGCTCGTTTGGCTGACATTGCTGCCTGGATGTCCTGCCCTCATCTGAAACGAAATATGGCCAAGACTGAGCTGCTCCTCCTTTCCCCACCTCTAAATCAGGGGTGCCCACACTTTTTAAAATGACCAACTCAAAATTATCTACCAACAATAAAATCTAAAAATAAAACACAAAGCACACTGTATGCTGAGAATATGTTATATTCTGCGGGTTTTCAAAGAGGTCAAGGCAGATGACTTTATGCAATGTCACCTCAGTAACAACTATACAAAAATAGACTGGATGGACCATTCGGGTCTTTAGTCATCTACTATGTTACTATGTCACAGTCAGAAGAAAGTGCAACCAGAGACTCAAGAAATGACCAGACAACAAAGGTAGGAAAAATGATTTCATTTTCAATTTAATGTCCGTTTTGAGAATTTATATTTTGCACTATCGCTCTCTTTTACTAAACTGCAATAGCGGTTTTTAGCGCAGGGAGCCTATGAGCGTCGAGAGCAGCGCGGGGCATTCAGCGCAGCTCCCTGCGCTAAAAACTGCTATCGCAGTTTAGTAAAAGAGAGCGATAGTGCAAAATATAAATTCTCAAAACGGACATTAAATTGAAAATGAAATCATTTTTCCTACCTTTGTTGTCTGGTCATTTCTTGAGTCTCTGGTTGCACTTTCTTCTGACTGTGACATAGTAACATAGTATTTTATTTATTTATTTATTTATTTATTTTATTTATTTATTTAGATTTTTATCCCGTCCTCCCAGTAGCTCAGAACGGTCTACAAGTGAACATACACAATGGAGAGTAATTTGACATATAAGAAGTACAACAGGTTTAAGTTTGGACTATAAGAATGTGATGTAATTTAAATAAAAGGAGAATAAGCAAATTAAGAGTAGACTTTACATATAAGTAGTTTAGTTTAAGAACAGTTCTATGAGTTTAGATACAGTTTGTCAGTGTAAGGACTAGGAGAGGACTATATTGAAATTTAGGGAGAAGATAGGCAGGGGAGAGAGGAGAGAGGGGGTTTAAGGGGGGGAGAGGACTAAAGACCCGAATGGTCCATCCAGTCTGCCCAACCTGATTCAATTTAAATTTTTTTTTTAATTTATTTTTTTTAATTTTTCTTCTTAGCTATTTCTGGGCAAGAATCCAAAGCTTTACCCGGTACTGTGCTTGGGTTCCAACTGCCGAAATCTCTGCTAAGACTTACTCCAGCCCATCTACACCCTCCCAGCCATTGAAGCCCTTCCCTGCCCATCCTCCACCAAACGGCCATACACAAACACAGACCGTGCAAGTCTGCCCAGTAACTGGCCTAGTTCAATATTTAATATTATTTTCTGATTCTAAATCTTCTGTGTTCATCCCATGCTTCTTTGAACTCAGTCACAGTTTTACTCTCCACCACCTCTCTCGGGAGCGCATTCCAGGCATCCACTACCCTCTCCGTAAAGTAGAATTTCCTAACATTGCCCCTGAATCTACCACCCCTCAACCTCAAATTATGTCCTCTGGTTTTACCAGTTTTCTTTCTCTGGAAAAGATTTTGTTCTACGTTAATACCCTTCAAGTATTTGAACGTCTGAATCATATCTCCCCTGTCTCTCCTTTCCTCTAGGGTATACATATTCAGGGCTTCCAGTCTCTCCTCATACGTCTTCTGGCGCAAGCCTCCTATCATTTTCGTCGCCCTCCTCTGGACCGCCTCAAGTCTTCTTACGTCTTTCGTCAGATACGGTCTCCAAAACTGAACACAATACTCCAAGTGGGGCCTCAACAATGACCTGTACAGGGGCATCAACACCTTCTTCCTTCTACTGACTACGCCTCTCTTTATACAGCCCAGCATCCTTCTGGCAGCAGCCACTGCCTTGTCACACTGTTTTTTCGCCTTTAGATCTTCGGACACTATCATCCCAAGGTCCCTCTCCCCGTCCGTGCATATCAGCTTCTCTCCTCCCTTCCTATTATTAATCCCCAAATGCATTAATATTTCATCCAATGCATTAATATGCATCCAATATTTCTTCCCTTCTTTCAGCCTCCTGTGTGTTTCCTTTCCTCCAGACTAGAGAATGACACGGTGACAAAATTCATCACCATTCCCGTCCCCACGGATAACCGCGGGAAATAAACCCATGTCATTTTCTAGTGTCTATTTCATCCTGTCTTTCTACACCAGCATTATTCAAAGCAAAGCTTGTGGGTCAGTGGTTGTGGCCATTCATACTCTGATTCTTCCCTCTTTCCTTAAAGAATGACATGAAGATGGTTTCCCGTGGTTATCCGCGGGTACGGGAACGGTGATGAATTTTGTCACCGTGTCATTCTCTACTCCAGACCTCATTCTCTCCCCCAACTTTTTCTTTCTTTCTCCCTGCCCCCTTCTTTCTTTCTGTCTCCCTGCCTCCCTTTCTTTCTCTCTCTCTCCATGCCCCCTTTCTTTCTGACTCCCTGTTCCCCCTTTCTTTGTCTCCTTGCTCCCCCCTTCTTTCTATCTCCCTGCCCTCCTCCAAGCCACTAGGTTTGCCGCCGCCTTTGGAGAACAGGCCAAGCAACTAGGTTTGCCAACATCAGGGAACATCAGCTAGAACAGCTGTGGGTGCAAGTTCAGCCGCATGAGGAGGATTGTGGGAACTTTTGCACTTGTGGACTTACAAGCTCATTTTGAAAGAGAAACTTGCATATGTACAATAAAAACTCAAACACTTTGTACTTGCCTTAATTAGCGTAAAGGCTGTATTTATTTGCAAATCAAATCCAGTGTATGCTCCCTCTCCTCTTCCTGAGCCCTGGAATGTCTCTTTTCCCTCCATGCTTAAATCTAGCCATTTTGTGTGGGGAGAAGCAATTTTATTTCCTAGGGTTCAACTGGAAATTTTTTCTCCTTATGCCAAAGAACTACTGGACAACAGATTTCTGGTAGAGGAGAAGTGAGACAGAGAGAAGTGATAAAGAGAAAAGTGATACACATAAGGCTAGGCTCTGATTATGATTGGCTGTGGGGAGAGGGCGGGCAAAGGCTGTCATTGGTGGGATACTGAACACTTGATCTGCACTAAGGGCTCCTTTTACTAAGCTGCGATAGTGATTTTAGCGTGCGCTGAATTGCCACGTGCGCTAGACCTTAACGCCAGCATTGAGCTGGCGTTGATTCTAGCTGCATAGCGCGGGTTTAGTTAGTGCTAAAATCTGCGCTAAAAATGCTATTGCAGCTTAGTAAAAGGAGCCCAAAGTGTTGATTTGCTGAATGCCGAGCCAATTTAAAAATACTGTGCCATGATACAGGCCAAATTACAGCACAAAAATCTACTGTTTCCCTGAAAATAAGACCTACTCTGAAAATAAGCCCTTGCAGGATTTTCGGGGTAGGACTTAGTATAAACCCAACCCCTAAACTAAGCCCTAGTCCCGGGATTTGCCGGCAATTTCCCTTCCCTTCCTCCCATAGCTTGTGCAGCAGAACCTTTGAGCGAGCACTGCCCGGGGGCTGCTTTGGCCTTGTCCGCCCATAAATTTATTGCCGCATTACTGATGACATCATCAGTAATGCAGCAGAGTGAATTCATGGGCGGACAAGGCTAAAGCAGCCTGTTTAGAGTGTTGCTGGGCCCACGCTGCTTAGGAATGTAAGTAGGGCTTGCGGCGGGGTTCTGATGGGAGGGTGGAAAGGATGGGGATTTGGCTGCGCAGCGGGTACGGGTGCTGTTGTACAAGGGATGGGAGAGAGGGTAGAAGCTGGGTAAGGGTCCTGCTGCGGGTGGGAGAGAAGGGAAGCTGGGTAAGGGTCCTGCTGCACAAGGGATGGGAAGGAGAGAAGGGAATCTGGGCAAGGGCCCTGCTGCACAAGGGATGGGAGGGAAGGGAAGCTGAGTAAGGGTCCTGTTCTGTGAGGGAGGGGAGGAAAGATGCTGCACATGTGGGGGAGAGAAAGGAAAGAGGAAGAATTGAGGGGAAGGAGAAGAAGGGAGAGATGATCATGTGCATACCCCAAAAATAAGACCTAGTGCCTTTTTTGGGCCTAAAATTAATATAAGACACTTATTTTTGGGAAACACGGTAAAACCAGCCCTAAAACTGCAACCCACAGCTCCTCCAAATTTCCCACAACCAGTGTTCCAAAGCAGCCCAATTGGGTGAGAAAATTGCAGACCTGGCAACTATGGAACCAGGCGAAGAGGGTGACCTGCAACTAGATGGCTGGACACATTGAAAACACTCATGGGGTTGATGCTGGAGGACATTACCGGACTAGCACACAACTGATTTCTTTTTAGATCTGTAAGTCGCTAGGACTCAAACATGATTCAATGGCACCTAACACAGTTACATTCATTACAGCATGTATTTATTTACCTGTCTGCGAGGAACTTGTCATTTTAAGGGCTAAAAAGTAAACTAATGTGCATTTACCAATAGCATAAATTCTGCCCAAGGTGTTGCACTGCAGTGGAGAACCCAGGAAAGGCATCCTACATGGCTCAGTAAACTGCACTAAGTTTCAAGTTTATTAATGATTTGATATACAACATAAGAACATAAGCAGTGCCTCCGCCGGGTCAGACCATAGGTCCATCCTGCCCGGCAGTCCGCTCCCGCGGCGGCCCAAACAGGTCACGACCTGTCTGAATCACCAGAAGGGGCTCCCTTGCCACCTTGGTTTCTCATTGAAGTCCTATCTTCCCATCGAAGTCTTAACCCTCCGGTCTTGCACATGCACGACCTGGTTGGGTTTCTATACTTATTACCTGGTTAGCTTTCTATACTTGTGTTACATCCCAGCTCCTCCCTCAGTATCCCACGATCCCTTTATCCCTCAGGAATTTCAAGGTGGTTGTACAATTTAAAACAGGGTGAAAACAAGTAATACAATTAACTTAACTTAACAAAAAAATGAAATACATGACTGGACAAACAGGTACGAATGGAAAGAAGAGAAGAACTACAATGGTTAAAGGAAAATGAGGTACAAAGGGAGAAACAAAAGGACGGGGTTAAAAACAAGTAAGTCCAATACATTGTCTACTGGGAATCACTGTGGCTTACATAAGATTAATAGGGTTACAAGCAAGAGTAACATGAGTCCTAAAGTGTGAAATTTAGTTCATGAATAGGTACGTTTTTAGTGCCTTCCTAAATTGGAGGTAGGAAGGAATCTAGTGTAAAAGGGTCAGGAGGCAGTCCAAATTTTGGGGCTTTGAAACTCAAAGGTGGACGTGAAGTGATTTCCTCCAGACCTGACATGGAGAGGGAAGTGGAAATTTCCAATGCTAGATCATTCTCAATTTGTAGGAGTGACTAGTCTGTACGAGTTTTTCCCATATATAGCCTTGTAGACCATACGTGTAACTTTAAATTGGATTCTGTTCTTGACCAGTGTGGCTCTGCTAGTAGTGGGCTTGCCCTTTCATATTGGGACTTGTGAAGGATCAGTCTAGCTGCTGTGTTCTGGCCTAGCTGCAATCTCTTAAGACTTTTCATTGGGGTGTTGCAGTAGTCTAGGTACAGAAGTAGGACTGACTTTGCCACTATCCTGAAGCTGGGCAGGCTCAGGGCTGATCTTATCACCCTCAGCTGTCTCAGGCTGAATAATTTTTTAACTAGTGAGATCTGAATAGTTTATAGTTTATAGTTTATTCAATTTTTGATTAAACGCTTTTTCGTTTCTTCAAAGCGTTGTACAGAATAAAAATAACTTTACAGATAAAAAATAAAACATTTAATATAAACTTTTAAGATCGACATGACTGACGTATTAGGTAATTATAGACAGGCATACAATAGACACGATTGGTAAAGGGGGTAAGAAATACAATTGATAAAATAAAAATAAGAAACATTTAAGGTAAACACAAAAGGAATTAGGGGGAAGGGTATAAAGTAAATACTAGTATTAATGATTTGATGTCTGAAATGTGCCTCTTTATTTTTTTTTTTTTTTTCAGTTAAAAGCTTCGTTAAAAAGGAAACATTTTAAGTTACTTTTAAATTTTTTTAAGTTTTTTTCCATTTTTAAATATAGTGGAAGAGTGTTCCAGATTGTTGGGGCTGTGACTGAAAAAATTGAGGTACGGCGTGTGCCGATATTTTTTAGGGAAGGAATGTTGAGGTTAAATTGAGATATGGACCTTAAGGATCTTGGTGGGTCGTATGGGATCAGTAATCTGTCTATGAAGGCTGGGGCATTTGACTGCAGAGTTCCGAATGTTAAAAGGGCGATTTTATATGTTACTCTTTGTGAGACTGGCAACCAATGGGCATTTTGAAGAAGAGGGGTTACGTGATCATACTTCTTTGCTCCTGAAATTATCTTAATAGCAGTATTTTGAATCAACTGCAAACGTTTTAAGTCTTTATGATATATTCCTTTTAAAAGTGAGTTGCAGTAATCTAATTTCGATATAACGAGTGAATGTATCAAAATATTGAGAGAACTAATGTTGAGAAGGGGGGCTAATGATCGGATCATTCTCAATTTATAAAAACAATTTTTAACTAAGGCGCTTATTTGAGGTCGAAATGTCAATTTATTGTCTATGAGAACACCTAAAATTTTTATAGTAGTGACTGATGATAGTGGAATGTTATCAATAATGATTGGGGAAATTAGTTGCGCTCCCTCTTTTCCTGGGAAAAGGAGGGTATTAGTTTTTGAGATGCTCAGTGATAATTTATTGATGTTTAGCCAGTCGTGAATTTTACTTAATTTTTGATTAATTGCCTGAATCTCAGAATGATTGGTTGGATCAATGGGGTGTAGAATTTGTAGGTCGTCGGCATAAGCGTATACTGTAAACCCTATTGATTGACAAAGAGTCAGAAGTGGAGCCAAGTAGATATTAAATAATAAAGGCGATAAAATAGAGCCTTGTGGGATTCCAAAGTTAGAGTGGTAAGGATTTGATTTTGTTGTGTTGAATTGTACTGTGTAGGATCTATCGGAGAAATAGGAGCGGAACCATTCAAGGGCCTGATCGGCTACGCCTATGGATTCAAGACGTTGTAATAAAAGATAATGGTCGATGGTATCGAAAGCTGCAGCAAGATCCAAGGAGATTAGGAGAACGGATTTGTGGTGATCTAAATAATAATTTATGGATGTAGTGAGACCGAGTAATGAGTACTCTGTAGAATGATTGATTCGGAAACCGGTTTGGTTGGGGTGGAGTACATGTGTTTTGTCGATGAAGTCTGTCAATTGTTGAAAGACAGTTTTTTCAGTTAATTTACATAGGAATGGAAGATTTGCTATTGGTCGATAGTTAGAACATTTATCGAGATTATTTTTTGGGTCTTTGATGATTGGGTTTATGATTGAGTGTTTCCAGTCTGGTGGAACTTTGGCTGTAGATAAACAAGTGTGAATTATTTGAAGGATATATGATCCAAAAACTGTAAAATGTCGTATCAGGAAAAATGGAGGGATAGGATCGAGGATAGAGCCTTTAGTATTCATATGATATAAGTTATTTTCGATGGCTTTTAATGATGGAGGACTAATACTAGTACTTTCAATGTTTTGTTTCTTGTAAGCTTTTCTCCTGTAGGCAGAGTGAGTTTTGAGTGTGGTAGCCGAACCAGAGTATTTTCATCTTCTGTTTGTTGAACTTGTAACACATCTAATAGAAATCTAACAGTAAGTTTGTACCTGAGGCAATGGGGGAGTGACTTCACAGGGCTAGCTTAACACGCTGTTGTCCTCCCCATTCACTTTGCATATGCCTCCTAGGAATCTCTGCTCATGACTTCTCCAGCCTGCCTTCCCTACCTGTATAAATTTTTTTTTTGAAGTATTGGAGGGGAGAGGGAAGTGCAGGAGTAGGTGACTGAGCAAGTACCGGTATATGCTTGTAGAATAGATCAGTGATTCCCAACCCTGTCCTGGAGGAACACCAGGCCAATCGGGTTTTCAGGCTAGCCCTAATGAATATGCATGAGAGAGATTTGCATATGATGGAAGTGATAGGCATGCAAATTTGCTTCATGCATATTCATTAGGGCTAGCCTGAAAACCCAATTGGCCTGGTGTTCCTCCAAGACAGGGTTGAGAACCACTGGAATAGATCATTCCTCTTATATGAACACAGAAGTAGGAGGGGCTACTGTGGCCTGTGAATGCATATTCATTTTGCGCTCACAACTAGGCCCAGCCCACCTTAGCCTAGATCAGGGGTAGGCAATTCCAGTTCTCGAGAGCCGGAGCCAGGTCAGGCTTTCAGGATATCCACAATAAATATGCATGAGATAGATTTGCATCTCAAGGAGGCAGTGCATGCAAATCCATCTCATACATATTCATTGTGGATATCCTGAAAACCTGACCTGGCTCCGGCTCTCGAGGACTGGAATTGCCTAGATGAACCTTTAACTGTGACCCCCCCCTCATAATGTGGGGGGGGGGGGAATCTGAGATTTCATATTTTCTGAAGGTACTTCCAGGTTGTGTTGTTGCCTTTTCAATTGGCCACAACACCTTTACCAAGATGATGGTGGTGGTACTGGCTCACCTTCGCAGGATGAGCATACAGGCTAATAGGCTAATCAGAGCCCCCTCAAGACAGGAAGGCACACAGGCAATGCAGCAGATGGTGGATCTCCTCCAGGGACTCGATTGGATAGTCATCTTCAGGAAGAGTCAACTACAGCCAACTCAAGTGCTTAGAATATCTGGGAGTCCACTTTCTTCCTGAGCCATGCAAATAGAAGCTCAGGAAGCAGATCACAGAAATTTTAGCACTACAGAGCTCCACAGCCTAGCATTACCTTCAGGTGCTGGGCTTGATGGCAGCCTCTCTGGAAGTTGTTCTCTGGGTGAGAGCATATATGCATTCACTCCAAGATTCCCTCCTCTCCAGGTGGTCCCTGCAAAGGCGTTTTCTACAGTTGCAGCTCCTCTGGTCATGAGGCACAACTAGAAAATGACACAGTGGCTGTTACCCGCAAGTAGCCGTGGTTAACCCGCCAAAATGGGAACAGAAAAAAAGTGGTTGCCACGGGTACGGGGACAAGGTCATTCACCGCCCCATGAAGGATCTCACTAAATCTATCCTCTAATCCCAATCCAGTATGTGCTCTTTTTCTTTATCCCCCTCCTTCCATCCAGTATGTGCTCCCCTCTCTCTCTCCTTTCCACTTCCCTTCATTGTCCATTCCACTCTCTCCCCTCCCCACTTTTCTTCAGTCTTTTCCCCTCTCTCCTATCCACTAACATACAGTGTCTTCTCCCCTCCTACCCACTAACATGCAGCATCTGCTCCTCCCTCCCTTCCCCCTCTCTCCACTTCCAGCATGTTCCCTTCTCTCTTCTATCCATTTCCATGCAGCATCTCTCTGTTCCTCTCTCCCCTTTCTCCACTTCCCTTCACAGTCCAGCAACCCCTTCCCTCCTGATCACCGCTGTCTGGGCATCTCCCTCCTCCCCCTCACCTTCGTGGCGATTTTCTTTTTTTTTTTTGTCTCCCAGCTGTCTGAGCCTTTCATCAAGTCACATGTGGTTGCCAAGTTCTCCTACACCTTGGGTTTTGGCCAGGTACTGGCCATCTGGATTGGCCACTGTGAGAATGGGCTACTGGGCTTGATGGACCATTGGTCTGACCCAATAAGGCTATTCTTATGTTCTTAACTTCCTGTTTCCGATTGCATCAGAGGAGAAGTTTGAAGCAGCCATGTATGACTTGTGTAAAGGCTCGTACTGCTGGAAAATGAAAATCGCCATGAAGGTGAGGGGAAGGGAAGGAGGGAGATGCCTGGACAGCAGCGAGCAGGAGGGGGCTGCTGGATCACACGATCAGTGTCCCCAGATGCCTTATGATGAAGGCCACACACCATTTTAGTAGCCTTCCTCTGGATCGATTCCATCCTTTTTATATCTTTTTGAAGGTAAGGCTTCCAGAATTGCACACAATATTCTAAATGAGGTCTCACCAAAGTATTATACAGGGGCATCAATATCTCCTTTTTCCCTCCCTATGCAACCTAGCATCCTTCTAGCTTTTGCTGTCACCTTTTCAACCTGTCTGGCCACCTTAAGATCATCACATACAATCACACCCAAGTCCTGTTCTTCTGTTGTGCACATAAGTTCTTCACTCCTTAAACTGTACCGTTCCCTCAGGTTTTTGCAGCCCAAATGCATGACCTTGCATTTCTTAGCATTAAATTTTAGCTGCCAAATTTCAGACCATTCTTTAAAGTTTCAAGTTTCAAGTTTATTTACATTTGATGTATCGCTTATTACAAATTTCTAAGCGATGTACAATTTAAAAACCAGCAGATTGTGGTAATACATACAATTTTACTAATTTGGACAGTTGACAAAACAAATTTAGACAAACATGATTGAGAAGGAAGGAAGGGGAAAGTTACAGTTGCATTATTTGTTAAAATTTACATAGAGGGGAGAGTACAATAGGTATAAATAAGAAAAGAATAGGAGAAGAGAATCTTAAAATCATATGAGTTTATAAAAAAGATCATTTCATAAGTCAAATGCATCTTGAAACAAGTAAGTTTTTAACAATTTTTTAAAAGAGACAAGATCTTTTTCATTTTTAATAAAGTTTGGGAGAGAGTTCCATAATGAGGGGGCCACCACTGAAAACATATCTTTACGTCTAGTGCCAATAATTCTTAATGAAGGGACTGAAAGTTGGTTAGATAAAGATGATCTTAAGGATCGCGGAGGATTATACGGAACTATCATTTTTGATATAAAAAGGGGTTCGTTTGATATTAAAGTTTTATAAACTAGGAATAAAGTTTTAAAGGTGATTCGGTGAGAGATTGGAAGCCAGTGAGATTTGATGAGTAAGGGGGTGACATGGTCGTATTTCTTAGCTTTGTGAATTAATTTAATGGCGGTATTTTGTATGATTTGTAGTCGTCTCCTTTCTTTCTGAGATATGTTTATTAGGAGAGAATTACAGTAGTCTAATTTTGAAATAATTAATGAATGAATCAGAATGTTTATAGATTTTGGGTTTAAGAAAGTAGAAATTGAGCGTAGAAGACGGAGTCTGTAAAAACAGGATTTAACTGTTTCGCTGATATGATAATGAAATGAGAGATCCGTGTCGATTATTACCCCGAGAATTTTCATTTGTGAAACAGATTCAAGAGGGGAGTCATCTAGTAAGAATGGAGTTTTTAGAGTTATGTCACTTTTCCATGTAAAGAGCATTGTTTTAGTTTTTTGAGCATTCAGGGATAATTTGTTGTCAATTAACCAGTTTTTTATTAGATCAAGTTTGTCGTTGATATTTTTTATTTCTTCTGCAGTTTCAGGATTAAGAGGGTGCATGAGTTGGATGTCATCTGCGTAAGAGAAAGCTGTGAAACCCAGTGACTGTGCAGTGGTAATAAGCGGGGATAAAAAAATGTTAAATAAAAGAGGGGATAATATAGAGCCTTGAGGGACTCCATATGATAATGTAAAGCTTTCAGAAAAAACATCATTGAATTTGACCTTAGAGGTCCGGTCAGATAGAAATGACGTTAACCACTCGAGGATTTGTCCTTGTATGCCTATTGATTGCAAACGGCTAAGCAGCAGATCATGATCAATTGTGTCAAATGCCGCAGATAAATCTAAAGAAATGAGCGCAACAGATTTGTGGTTATCGAGATAGTAATGAATGTTAGTTACCAGACCAATCATAGAATGTTCTGTACTGTAATGTTTTCTGAAACCGGTTTGGTTTGGATGTAGAGCATTTGTGGATTCAATGAAGTCCGTCAATTGTTCAAAGACAATTTTTTCAGAGAGCTTCATTAGGAAAGGTAGATTGGAGATAGGACGGTAATTGGATATGTCATCTTGGTTGATTTTCATATTTTTCCTGATTGGAGTAATGATAGAGGATTTCCACGAGATTGGTACAGTGACAGATGAAAAACTCTTGTGAATAAGGGAGAGAATAAAAGGACCGATATTTTGGAAAAATTTCTTTAAATAGTACAGTGGAATGGGTTCCAAGGATGAGCCTTTTAGGTTAATTGATTTAAAGTGTCTTTCTAGGTCTTCCAAAGTTGGAACTCTGAGGTTTAAACATTTTGCTACTGGAATGATGGTATTTATATTTTGATTTTCTGGTACCGGAAGGATTGTTGTATTATTAGTGATTTTGAATTTTTGTCTAATCTTTTCAATCTTATTGCAAAAGTAATCTGCTAGGTCTTGAGCTGTTAGAGTTGGTTTTTGATTTGATTTGTTCCTTTGTTTATCAGGATTTAATGATTTTAAAATGTTATATAAGACTGCAGTGTTTTTTGATTTTTGGATCTTATCATTGTAATAATATTTTTTTGCTTGAACTATTTTGTCTTTGTAATAAGTGGCGATGTCTTTAAATCTTTGAAGATTAATGAGAGTTTTAGAGGAACGCCATTTCCTTTCAGAGGCGCGGAGTTGCGTTTTTATTTGGGATAATTCCTTAGAATACCATGGATTGTTAGATTTACGAATCGATATTATTTTGGTGATAATTGGTGCTTTAGTATTTATAATGGATTCTAAAGTCAAATTCCAAAACTGAAGTTGTTCTTCGATGCTATTAAATTGTTGAATGTTTGTTGAGGGATTGAAATAAGGTGTGATGTCGGAGGTTTCTAATTTTGAAAAGTCTCTGTATGAGATTGTTTTAATTTCCGAGTGAGTATTTATGGAAAAAGGTTCTTTAAAATAAAAATTAATAGAAATAAAATTGTGATCCGACCATGGGACTGCCAAAATATTTGGTGCTGAGTTAAAGATTAATGGATTCGTGGATCTCAGGATCATGTCTAAGATATGTTGGGCTTGATGTGTGGGTTCATGAATCAGTGTTTTCAATTCTAAGTCTTTGAGAAGGTTTAAAGTGTCAGAGGTATTAGGGTTATTGCAGTTATCAAAATGAATATTGAGGTCTCCCAATATGATTGGACATGTAGCAGTTGAACAAAAGTCAAAAAGTAAGTTATGGAATAATGTTAGTTTCGAATAATCAATTGGAGGTGGAATGTATATTAAGAGAAGATCAATTTTTATTTTCAGGTTAACTTTGATATGAAGGAATTCAATTGTAGAGTTATAGATCGATTGGTCTTGAGGAATGATTAGGTTATTTTGGAATATTATAGCTAATCCACCACCTTTCCGATTATGACGGTGGTTCCATATGAAATCATAATTAGGAGGGCAACAAAAAGAAAGATAGGCTTCCTCACCTTCAGACAGCCAGGTTTCGGTAATGCAGAGAATGTGTAAATTGTGTTGAAGAATAGAGTCTTTTATCAGATGATATTTAGTTTTAAGGGATCTAGAATTAATTAGGCCTAGTTTTAGGTTTAAAGATTTCGGGTTACTGTAAATTTGAGGTTGTGATATATTATTTGAATCTGAGGTGTTTAGTTGAAAGTTATTAATGGTTATTGGTAATAAAGTACTTGGTATTAATCTTTGAGGTCTATCATAGGTGGGTCTATTGTTTAGTTGAACAGGAATGTTTTGTGGATCCATATTTCTGATCGAATAAATATTAGTAAAAGTATTTAAACAAAACGAAAGAAAAAAGAAAAAAACTTTACCAGGTCTTTTTTTCATGTTTTTCACACCATCCAGCGGGTCTACTCTATTGCAGATTTTGGTATCATCAGCAAAGAGACAAATCTTACCCGACAACCCTTCAGCAATATCGTTTATAAAAATGTTAAAAAGAATAGGCCTGAGAACAGAACCTTGAGGCACAACACTCGTAATCCCTTTCCTCAGAGTGATCTCCATTGATCACTACCCTCTATTGCCTTCCCTACTTTGGGACCCATCCCGAGGGCACTCCGTTTATTTATTAGATGTCTGTGTGGAACACTGTCAAAGGCTTTGCTAAAATCTAAATACACCACAGCTAACGCACATCCTCTATCCAGGTTAGGTAGAGTTTGCCATAAGCCTTTTTTATTTAACTTTAGCTGTGAGGGCTTATGCTAGCTTAAAGGCTTGTGTAAATGCTCACATAAAACTGCTAGTATTCTGCACGGTTGAATCACATTATTATGACCATCACCTACCTCTGACATCAGGGACACACAGCCAATGAACGAATGCACACGCAGACTTCGTGAGTATATAAAGTGGGATGTCAGCAAGTTGCTAATATAGCAACTGTGGCTGTCATGGGGAAAAAGCATGATCTATTAGACATCGTTTACTGGGGCAAGGACGGCAGCATTTTGGAAATGGTGAACTTTTTGAACTGTTCATGGGCTGCTGTGGTTAAAGTGTACTGTAAGTGAATGAATGGAACCTTTTCGATGACCCAATGTGGTAACTGTGGAGCAGTACGTGTCATTGATGTGAGAGGTGAATGTCGGCTGTGCAGGCTGGTGCGGGCCAATTGGCATGCTACCGTGGAGTAACTCACCATCCAAACAACCAGGGAACTTCCAGATGTGTCCAAAACAACTGTGCAGTGAGCCTTGTTGCAAATGGTGCTCTGGAGCAGACAGCTGGTGACTGCACCCATGCTCTACAGCAGACAGCTGGTGACTGCACCCATGCGCATGAGGGTTCATCACAAAAAACGGCTGCAATTTGCACAGGAGTACCGACATTGACTCATTGAAGAAGGAAACCCTCTGCCAGTCAGTGTGAGTCCAGTTTTGAGCTCTATGCAACGAATGGACATCGGTGTGTCAGACATGAAACCACTGAGAACAAACCCAGCAACCATTGTTGGACGTACACAAGCTAGTGGCAGCAGCGTTATGGTATGGGAAATGTTTTCTTCAAATGGTCTGGATCCCTTGATACCTCTGCAAGGCACTCTCAACCGATATGGATATCCCTCCATCCTTGCTAATCAAGTACACCCGTACATGTTGACGGTCTTCCTTATGGCAAATGGGATCTTTCAACATGTCATACCACCAGAATTATTCATGAGTGGTTCACAGAGTACAACCAAGACTTCCAGCTACTTCCCTGGCCTCCAAATTCTCCAGACCATTACTCAATCGAGCACATTTGGGACCACCTTGATTGACATGTTTGATGACTGGATCCATCATCACGCACCCGTCAGCAACTGTTGGACGCACTTCAGTCTGCATGGCTTCAGATACCTCTAGCAACTTTCCTGCATCTTATTGAGTCACTCCCATGGTGTCTGCTTGCTGTTTGTGTTGCCAGAGGTGGTTACACTGGATATTAGTAGATGGTCATAATAATGTGACTCAACAGTGTAGACATGTCCCTGACATGCCCATGCTCTTCCCAGGTCCATTCCCCCTTGCAAGATTTTGTGTGCACAACTTGAAGAATCCTAAGAGCAGTTACGTGAAGTTAGCGCCAGTTATCACCAATTATATCTAGTTGATTGTTCTTGCCAATTAGTAGTTAATAATTAAACTGTTATGTGTGTACCTAAAACTATTCTATAACTTGCACCTGCAATCTTAAGTATAAAATTATATGTGTGGGTTTACAGAATTAGGAAGGTACAATTTAAAGGGATCAACATGAGCACAATAAGAGAATCAATCTATGTTATCCATAGAAACAGTACTAAACCAGTTTATGTTAGCAGGACCAGTTTATGTTAGTGTGACAGAAACTCTGAAAATGGAAAGAGTGCCTACAGTAATATGTGTTACAATTCAGTGTTTGAAACTATCCAGACCAATGCCATAGAAAACATAGTAGATGACGGCAGATAAAGACCTGAATGGTCCATCCAGTTTTACCAACCTGATTCAATTAAAAAAATTTTTCTTCTTCTTAGCTATTTTGTGACAAGAATCCACTTTCCACTGTTCAAATAGGCATATTTCTTTATTACAAAAAACTATTCAAGTCTTGGAAAATTAGATGTATTCATGTACAGTTTTCATCATGAAAAAATACAGCTAGGAAGAATTCCCTTCACACGTCAGTTCTCTATCCAGGTTTACATCAGATTTTAAAATTCAGTGCAATAAGTTCTTTAGAAAAATTCATCCAGCTTCTAAAACCTTGGTGAGAATAAGAATTTAAAAATGTGATTTTTTTTTTTTTAAATCGTGAGTCAGGTACATTTACCTTTTGATAATATATACATTCAGAAGTTTAAATACATGTTTTTATATAGTATAAACAAAAGTAAAATAAATATTCCATCTTTGTTTTTATTTAGTAAAATAAATATTCCATCTTTTTATTTTTATAAAAAATTAATTATATGTAAAAAAACCCCATTTATAATCTATGAAAATCACTTCCTGTTTCCACCTGCAGTTGATTATGGTAGGTAATGAATTGAAATAATCAAAGTAGGGGGCTTTGTAGTGCTCTCCTGAAATGTTAACTTTGAAATAAAGATGATGTCTCTAATCTTAACTGTTACAGTTTGTGCTGCTTACCTCCCTGATTTATATATTTCAAACACACAAAGCCAAAAATGTAAACATTCCTGAAAATGGAGAACAGGCTGAAATGAGCTTCGATGGCAATTTCAGTAGTTGGGAAGTAAGGCATGGTGATAGGTATGATGACAAATTGCTCGACTGTCCTGGTTGTGATACCAAATGTTCAATCACAAAAGGAGCATAACCTGCACAAAGTAATGGCTGCAGTTCTGGACACCTTGTTGGCCAAACTGGAGAGACCGTGAAGATTTTTACCGGTGGTAATTAACATAAGGCCTATTCTTGACAGTGCAAGATTAGGCACAGATGGTACTCTGAGGTATTCTTCTGCACACAATGTTTCCTATCAAGTTCTGTTATTGCACAGAGGCATGCCTATAGGGCTATGCCATAGGACAGTTTAAATGCCAGTTCCACTGCAACTTCTGTGACAGAGTCATGAAAACAAACATAGAACTCTTGAGGCTGCGGCTCCAGGAAAAGTCTCCTGTAAAAACACAAGTCTGAGTCAAAAGACCGAAGTCTGATTCCACAAATTTAAAGACTAATACTAGGTATCATGCACTAGCTGTCAGTCTTATGATCCTTGCTATCTTTATATAATTCAGTTTGTACAGCAGCTCAGTCCTACAGTGATTTCTCCTGCGAGTTTCAAGTTTCTTTTTATTTGATATATCACTCAAGCAGTGGCGTACCAAGGAGGGGGGGGGGCGGTCTACCCCGGGTGCCAGCCATAAGGGGGTGTTCCCAGCCTGGGAGTCATGGTCCGGGAACTTCCCTTCTCAAGGCTCTGGATAGTCCCCGTGGCCCAGCATGTTCCCAGGCTTCTCTCCCTTTACCTTCTGTGAAGCTGAAATTACTGCCGGCCTCGGCAGTGATTCAGCTACGTTGCCCGCGGCTCCCCTTCCTGCTTTCCGCGTCTGCCAATGATGCAGCTTCCTGTTTCCGCTCGGATGGACTGCAAAGGCAGACACGGAAAGCAAGAAGCTGAAGCGGGCGACGTAGCTGAATCACTGTCGAGGCCGGCATTTTTTTCAGCTTCACGGAAGGCTGGGAACATGCTGGGTCATGGGGGCTATCCAGAGTCTTGGCACTGGGCCGAGAAGGGAAATTCCCGGACCATGACTCCTAGGCCGGGAACACCCCCTCATGGCTGGCACCTGGGGGGAACATTACTAAAAATATATTTTTACATTGGGGGGTGTCAAAAATGATGGCAGCGGGTGTCAAAAAACAATGGGCCCCGGGTGTCAAATACCTTAGGTATGCCTCTGCACTTAAGGGCAAACCATCAGTTGGAGTGATGTCACAAACTGACTTACTTTCACATATACAATGATGGGAGTCTATGGTGAAGACCATATGCTGGCATTATTCAAACCTACTCCTGACCCCTCTACCTCTCCTGTATAATATTTTCAGTTCCCCTTCCTCCTCTATCTCTCACTTCATTATACTTTTCTCACTTGCTGCTGTTTTATTTTATATTGTAAACCTCTGTGATATGCACATTCAAGCGACTGTAATTAATAATAAATACATTAATAAGTTTCTATATTGTTTCTTTAATAAGTTTTTATTTATATATTGCATAAGCCTTTCGGTTCTATGCGGTTTACAAGAGGTAAACCTGACTAAGGTCAGCAAGCTACAACATGGGTAGTAACGGCAGTTAGTATAATTACAAAGGTTAATAACAGGAGTGGGGTCTAAAGTTTGTAGGTGGGGTTGCATCTTTAAAGTCTCTTTAAGAAAGGCTGCAGAATTCGGAGAATAGATGTGTTTTTAGGAGCTTTCAGAAGTGCATGTAGGTGGTTGATGCTTTGACCAGTTGGTTCAATTCTGGGTCTTCCTATTTTCCCTCTTTATTTCAAAAATCTGATAATGTGACGAAATGGAATGGTCTTTCTGCATGGATGGAACAGCTAAAAAGTCCTCATATCTGGGTGACATTATTTGATGAAGCCTATGCAGGAAAAAGTTTATATAACTTAGCTCAGCTTCTAGAAACTTCTCTAAAACTTAACATGCATGTGTCACACTTCCTGCTCTGAGCTGCTACATTGGACTGCCTCAGTCTTTCTTCCACACTATTTTTTGTCACTTGTGGACCTTTTACTCTTCTCAGTCTCTCTGACAGGGTTTTTGGCCATTTTTATTTTTCATAATTACCTTTTGTCACCTTATTGTATGTAATTTTATTCTGTTGTGGCTGTTTTTTACCCCCTATGGAAATAGTGCAAGAAAAAGGCATCCAGTGGCTTCAATATAAGCTATGTAACAAGATTGAAGCAGATACCCATACTTGATTGCTTGCAATATTTGCAACTTCAACACATATTGTAATTTATTTTTTCAGATAATAAAAAGAGGACTCCATTGCCATGAAGATCAATGAGAGATACTCGTTGGTTTGTGTAAGGCTGATCCAGCAGAACCAGATGCTGGGGATGCATCAACATTGGGGAGTTACTGATGTCTTTTGATGTCAGACATCAACCATTCCTGTCTGCAGGAAGATTCAACTTTTTTTTTTTATCAGCACCAAAGACTACTGATGATGTAAGCAAAGCAGCACCAATAAAAGTTCTTTTTGGAGCATGAAGGGAATGAAGACTTATATACTGCTTTTTTGTGGCTTTGGCATTCAAAGCTGACATTAAAAATGATGGGCACTTGAGGTTTAAGTGATTTGTCCAGGGTCACTAGGAGCAGCACTGGGATTCGATCTCACAACCTCTGTGTGCAGAGGCAGCAGCTCTACAAATGAGCCACACCTTCCCCCTTCCCTGTTGGAAAAACAGATCCTAGCAGCTGATGCATCCTTAAAGAGCACATGGGCACAGGACTATCAACCCTAAAGGGCCTGAGACCAAGCCATCAATTCCTTCAAGTGACTCAGAAGGATGTAGCCTTCTGGCTAAGAGGATCAATGAGAAGCTTACTTCATATCATGCTTTGACTTTGATGGCATCAAAGTTGATGCATAAAATCCAACATACAAAATCCAAAATCTCCCACCCAGCTGCCAACTCCCTTCCATGGGAGTTTATTCTCCAAATGTCAGTGTAAAGAATATGTCTTCAAATGCTATGGAAACTAAGTTTTGCTCAATCCTTAAGGCATTAGGAAAAGCATTCCAGAGCCAAAATGGAAAACACAGCTGCTTGAGTCAAAAGAGCCTGTCCTCCCATAAAGAAAGTACTGACAACAAATGTGTCCCAGCTGAATGTAGCACACTACCTCACACACCTGGGCACCTACACAAACTAGGAGGATATGTACAACTGATTAGTCAAGAGCCTATCTCAAGAAACAACACAGAGATCCACATATTCATTTCATCCCAAGGAAACAATCAACTCCTAAACACCAACTTGGACAGTGAAACACTCCCCTCTTCTTCGCAGATAAAAATCGATAAAATGTCTTCCATCCTAGACTCTAATTACTTGGTTCCCCCTCTGGGGCAATCAAGACTTTTTCAGTGAGGCTCACCAGTAGATCCTTTTGATTGTGGGCTTAACAGGGACTCTTTCTTTTAAACATTGCATTAATGATGGGAAACACACTAAAACACCTAATACTAACACGCTTTTGTTAAAGAGTGATAACAGTAATATTCCCTTCAAAGAGAAAATCTCAAGTGTCTGCGGTTAGAACCTTAGAGCTAATCATAAGTCTGTCTCTTTGAAGGGAATATTACTGTTATCACTCTTTAACAAAAGCGTGTTAGTATTAGGTGTTTTAGTGTGTTTCACATAAACTTTTGAAGGGATTTGGATTAATGATGGGAAGCCATTATGTTCTGACAAGCTTTGTGCTGAATATCACCTCCCACAAAATGAAAACCGGACTACTTACAAATGCGACACTAGGTTTCCTCCAGTTGCAGATCTATTGGAAGATGCTATGGATCATATGCAGGAGGTAATTTTATTGGGAGGGTGTCATCATTAACTGTTGAAAGCTGATTTGACACCTATGAGTTTTCACAGCCAGGCAGACCAGGGATCAGGGGGTCCCCATTACAGCAGAATTACTCAGTTAGAAAAATTAAAAACCGACAAATTGCTGGGCCCGGATGGAATCCACCCTAGGGTACTGAAAGAACTAAAGGAGGAAATAGCGGAACTACTACAGCAAGTTTGCAATCTATCCCTGAAAACAGGAGTGATCCTGGAGGATTGGAAGATAGCCAATGTTACGCCCATCTTTAAAAAGAGATCAAGAGGTGACCCAGGGAATTATAGACCAGTGAGTCTGACCTTGGTTCCGGGGAAATGGCGAAAGCGCTGATAAAAGACAGCATTGATGAGCATTTTGAAAGAAATAAACCAGGTATGAGATCATGTATTCTCCTGTCCATGGACAATAGCTACTATAGATAAGTAACTTAGCTGTCCATAAATTTGATTTATTGTAATTCAGGGTGCATATAACTTCTGACCCCCTTTTGAACCTCACATCCTCTGACTGAAGTAACAGAATTTCCTAAAAAATCCATAAACAGCTGTCATTCTTCTTTCCACTTACCCTACAACCCAGTAAGTCATTTTTGGTGGCGACTTCTTCTGATCTGTCCAGTTTCCAGGGCAACACTCAAACAAAACACCATGCTCTTTAACTGGGCCAAGTCCAGAATCAGTCTTCTTGAGTTCTGAGCTTGTGTCAGCATCTAAATAATTCATTTTCTGCAAAGCAAAGATGACATGTCAGCAATACTTGAGAGTTGGTTATAACCACTTATTATCCACATCATGTTTGACTGCCTATTTTGCTGGCATGGTGGAGATTTGACAACCAGAATTTAAGAATGGGTGACTGGGGCCCGCAGAGTGGCGGGCACAGCTCTGGCCACCTTGTTGGGCAGACTGGATGGACCGTGTAGGTCTTTTTCTACCATCACTTATCGTGTTACATTCATTCACATGAAGACATTCAGAGAAATCATCAGCCGGGCTTGGAATTCAGTGTATAAAGAATTTTTGTATTTCTTGTTCTTTAGAATACTCTGTTTAGCACATTGGGGTCAATTCTATTAAAATTCAACTGTTTTATAAAGGAAAGTAGGTCGCTACTTTCCTTAACCAGATATATATGTCCACCTGTCAAAAACATGCTATGTAAGATACATATATACTTACAGAAGAGCGCTTAAGTGAATATCCAGGAATTTACATGCAAATACCCATTATGTAGGCACCCATGTTAAAGACTTATCTATGTGTATTCAGTATAAGGATTAATCATCAATTTTTCAGCAATAAAGGCAGACAAAGATTAGATTACTTAAAACTGTCACATAATTTCAACATTAAGGATCTGATTTATTAAGCTTTGTTCCTAAATGCACAGATTAGGGAAAACAGCAAAAACTTGCTTTCAATAATGGGCTATCAATTTCTTATCTTTGGCCCCCATCGCTGGCCCATTTCATTTTTATAAAATCCTTTAACAAGGGACACCCAGCAGCTACCTCCATTACTTCACGTTATTTCTTGGAGTGCCTTATTGCTATACTGAAAGTGATCCTTTTTCCTTATAGTCTGCATTTGGTATATTAGGCTTCTATTTATTTGTCTGGATATATTTACTGCCTTTTTGAAGAAATTCACCCAAGGCAGTGTACAACAAGATTAATCTGAACATAGGCAATATACAATATCAACAGAAAAAAACATGCAAACAGTACATATCATGGCATAGTATGCTACATACAATGTTGACTCAATACAAATTAAAACATTTTAATATAGACAGCACAAGGTGTAAGTGTGTGAAGGTTGGGCATATAGACACAGAGAATAAGAGGGTAACTTAGTTTCATGTGGAGTCAGAAAGGTTAATGAAAATGATCTCAGCTAAGACAGAAGTGATAGTCCTTGAATGTGGAAGATTAGCAATTACTTCTTCCATTAAAGGCTTGGGAGAGCTAAGCTTTCACCTGTTTCCTGAAGTAGAGACGGTCATGAAGAGAAATCCTGTGTCTCTTAGGGGACACATACCTAACAGCTCTGGTGAAAAGGACAGAAGCAGTGCACTATGAAGCTGCTTTCAAGAGAACAGCCCTGCAGTGATCAGCTGTACTGTAGGATTCCTTCAGAACCAGCACATCATTCTGCTGTTACTGCACATGGCTAGTTTCTAGACAGCCCTGCTCAGGTGCTGCAGTCAAAAAGGTGCATAGCTGTTGCTCAGTGGCCAGTTTATTTGCAGAACCATTAACTTTCAAACCTCTTTAGCACAAAAGACAACATGAAAATGCCATAAAACAAGGAACTGCTGAGATCTATAAGCACCTTGAAATTTGTCTTTGGTAGAAAGAATATTGATGATCCATACCAAAATATAACTGGCTACCTTGTCCCTCACTCACATTAAGCTATATAAAAGGATGATATGGCGAAAAATAATAATAAAGTGTGAAAAGCAGAAATTTAATTCTGTTGCACTATTTCTCAGACATTCTTTTTGACTTACTTTTTCATACAGAGTCTGCTGGAAAACAGAGCGGATTGAGAGACAACAGCGATGGAAGTTCTTGATTAGCTGAGGATGAATGGAGCCACTGAGCTGTGCCACTTCTTTATGTGTTGGGCAAATGTAGATTCCTTGGACAGTTTCCAAACTTAAATAGTGGAAAAGAGTGTTTTCGGAACCTGATGTGAGCCTGTAAGCAAACAGACAAACCATTTTATTTTCTAAGGAAATCTGTCCTGAATTACTTGCTTTGCAGTTACTGCTGGTGACAGACAACAATACAAATGGAGAGAGATTGTGTGATTCTGAAAGCTCATACACTCTGAGTAATTCTTATACTAGTTTATGGTTTTTATTTATATCCTGCTTTATACAAAGCGGATTCCAAAAACACATACAAAGTAAAAAAAAAAACAACCCCCCACAAAATACACACATTACAAATGTACATACAGTGGTGCCTCGCATAACGGACGCCTCGCACAGCGAACGCTGCGCACAACGAACTTTATGTCTTGATCCGTACAACGAACTTCGTTTCACACAACGAAGTCGCCCGAGCTGCATCCTTCCGCGCAGGCACTGCGCTTAACTGCCCTCTCTCCGCCTGGTTCCCTCTTGCCCCCCCGACTCCCTGACACAATCGGGGCAAGAGGGAGCTCAAGCCCTCTTGCCCCCCCCGACTCCCCGACACGATCGGGGCAAGAGGGAGCTCAAGCCCTCTTGCCCCCCCGACTCCCCGACACGATCGGGGCAAGAGGGAGCTCAAGCCCTCTTGCCCCCCCGACTCCCCGACACGATCGGGGCAAAAGGGAGCTCAAGCCCTCTTGCCCCCCCGACTCCCCAACACGATCGGGGCAAAAGGGAGCCCAAGCCCTCTTGCCCCACCGATTCCCCAACTCCCCGACAATATCGGGCCAGGAGGGAGCCCAAGTCCTCCTGGCCACGGCGACCCCCTAACCCCACCCTGCACTACATTACGGGCAGGAGGGATCCCAGGCCCTCCTGCCCTCGACGCAAACCCCCCCTCCCCCCAACGACCGCCCCCCCCAAGAACCTCCGACCGCCCCCCCAGCCGACCCGCGACCCCCCTGGCCGACCCCCACGACACCCCCAACCCCCTTCCCCGTACCTTTCTGTAGTTGGCCGGACAGACGGGAGCCAAACCCGCCTGTCCGGCAGGCAGCCATCGACGGAATGAGGCCGGATTGGCCCATCCGTCCCATAGCTCCGCCTACTGGTGGGGCCTAAGGCGCCTGGGCCAATCAGAATAGGCCCGGGAGCCTTAGGTCCCTCCTGGGGGCGGGGCCTGAGGCACATGGGCCCAACCCGACCATGTGCCTCAGGCCCTGCCCCCAGGAGGGACCTAAGGCTCCCGGGCCTATTCTGATTGGCCCAGGCGCCTTAGGCCCCACCAGTAGGCGGAGCTTTGGGACGGATGGGCCAATCCGGCCTCATTCCGTCGATGGCTGCCTGCCGGACAGGCGGGTTTGGCTCCCGTCTGTCCGGCCAACTACAGAAAGGTACGGGGAAGGGGGTTGGGGTGTCGTGGGGGTCGGCCAGGGGGGTCGCGGGTCGGCTGGGGGGGCGGTCGGAGGTTCTTGGGGGGGGGCGGTCGTTGGGGGGAGGGGGGGTTTGCGTCGAGGGCAGGAGGGCCTGGGATCCCTCCTGCCCGTAATGTAGTGCAGGGTGGGGTTAGGGGGTCGCCGTGGCCAGGAGGACTTGGGCTCCCTCCTGGCCCGATATTGTCGGGGAGTTGGGGAATCGGCGGGGCAAGAGGGCTTGGGCTCCCTTTTGCCCCGATCGTGTCGGGGAGTCGGGGGGGCAAGAGGGCTTGAGCTCCCTCTTGCCCCGATCGTGTCGGGGGGTCGGGGGGGGCAAGAGGGCTTGAGCTCCCTCTTGCCCCGATCGTGTCGGGGAGTCGGGGGGGGCAAGAGGGCTTGAGCTCCCTCTTGCCCCGATCGTGTCGGGGAGTCGGGGGGGCCAGAGGGCTTGAGCTCCCTCTTGCCCCGATCGTGTCGGGGGTGCCAGGGACCACACGGAGTCACCCACCGTACCACCCGATTCGGGTAAGCGCAGGTATCGGTGGGTGGCTTATTTGCGGGGGGGGTGCCTTATTTTACATTTTTTTCTAAAAAGGGGGGGCTGTCTTATTTGATGGCCCTGCCTTATCATCGGGGAAACACGGTAGAAAAAAAAAAAAAAATGAACAGTTAAGTCCCAGTTTTTGCGCTGAGACTCTGCCCTCTCACTGTAAAATTAGACTCTACTTAGTCTGTCTTTAAATTTAAAAAATGTGTGTTGTTTTAAAAAACAATTCTGTTTTTAGATGTATCTAAATAAAAATAATAACCAAAAATTTATCTTTTTTTATGTCATCTTAGCATATTTTATGCTGCAGAACGAATTATTTTGTTTTACATGTATTCTTATGGGAAAACGCGTTTCACACAACGAACGTTTCACATAACAAACTTGCTCCTGGAACGGATTAAGTTCGTTGTGTGAGGCACCACTGTACATGCAAACAGTCTTGTCTTAACTGTTTTGTCCTACATAAAATACACATAAAAAAACAAACCACCCCACTGCCACAATTACCCACCCGTCTCTTTATATCGTTTATAAATTCAAGTTGTAAAACTACATTTTCTTCTCTCTTAGCACACAACTTGATGGAATCCCAATTTCTCCAGAAGTTGTATGACTTGTTTTGTTTCTGGTGACTTTAGTCATGTTTTCCCAGAGATAGTCACAATTAATCAAAAGCAATTATTGCTATTTCAAATTTTTTTTACCACTCTGCCTATCAGCAGCTAAACTAAACTTTATACTCCCTCCCTCTCCTGCAAGAGCTTCTGTGTTTCTCTAAAGAAAACCAGCAGGAAACAACTAGAGTATGAACTATTATCAGGAGTGCCCCTCAGAGGTGGAATAACTTACTGCAAAACTTAAGATACTACTATTCATCATTTCTAGAAAAAAAGACTATAGCTATTGGCTCAAATGAAGTATACATATCTACTACTACTACTTATCACTTATATAGCGCTGAAAGGCATACACAGCACTGTACATTTTGACATTTATAGACGGTCCCTGCTCAGAAGAGCTTACAATCAAGTTTCAAGTTTATTCATATATTTGATTAAACGCTTATCTTAGGATACTAAGCGTTGTACAATGATAATAAAAACTTTATAGACAAACAAATAAGTCAGACAGTTTTCTTACTTAACTATTAATACCTTAGTGGTACAGTGGAAGGGGAGGGAGGGGAGAACTACAATATTTATCGAGGAAAGATATATAAAAGGAAAGTACATTAGGGTAGGGAAAAGTTAACAAATTTGCTGGACTAAGTCAAATAGTCAATTATAGGCATCTTTAAAAAGAAAACATTTTAGATTGCTTTTGAACTTTTGTATGTTTTGTTCGGATCTTATATATATAGGAAGAGAATTCCAAATCATAGGCGCAGTTACCGAGAAGATTGTGGTACGGCGAGTACCTATTATCCTTAGAGATGGAACACTAAGAGTATGTTGAGAAGTGGATCTAAGGGCTCTAGATGGGTCATCTGGGATTAGAAGTCTGTCAATGAATACTGGGGTGTGTGTTTGTATTGTTTTGAAAGTTAAAAGGGCGATTTTATATGTTATCTTATGTATGACTGGTAACCAATGAGCTTTTCGTAGTAGGGGAGTAACATGATCATATTTTTTAGAACCAGATATGAGCTTAATGGCGGTGTTTTGGATTAGTTGTAAACGTTTTATTTCTTTTAAACTTATGCCTTTGAGTAGAAAGTTACAATAATCAATTTTGGATATTACAAGGGAATGTATTAAAACTGTAAGGGATTTAGCATCAAGAAGAGGACGGATTGATCTGATCATCCTTAATTTGTAGAAGCAGTTTTTAACTAGAGTACTGATTTGAGGATGAAATGCAAGTTTGTGATCAATTAGTACTCCTAATATTTTTGTAATAGTAGTTAATTTGAGTGGAATATTATCGATTGATATTGGAGAAGTTAAATGTAAGCATTCTTTCCATGAAAATAACATGATATTAGTTTTAGAAATATTTAATGAAAGCATATTATTATTTAACCAATCATGAATGGTAGAAAGTTTTTGATTAATAAAAGCAATATCATCTTGATTTGCAGGGTCTATATTATGCATTAGTTGAAGATCAACAATCTAACTTGGACAGACAGACATGACATATAGGGTTGGGGATGCAGAACCAAAGGCGAGAGGAGTTAGGAATCGAAAGCACTCTTAAAGAGGTGGGCTTTTAACTGGGCCTTGACACTTCCAGAGATGGAGTCTGACATAAGGATTTGGGCAGCTTGTTCAAGCATAAGGCGCAGCTTGGCAGAAGGGACGGAGTCTGGGGTTGGTGGTTGAAGAAAAGGACACAGATAGGAGGGACTTAACAACCGAGCGGAGCTTACGGGGGAGATTACAGGGGGAGATAAATGAAGAGAAACAGTGAGAGGCAGCTGAGTGAGCGCATTTGTAAGTCAGTAACAGGAGTTTGAATTGTATTCGAAAACAGATGGGAAGCCAATGAATTGACTTTAGGAGAAGGGTAACGTGAGTAAAGTAGCTCTCCTGGAAAATGAGTCGTGCATACGTATTCTGGAGGGATTGGAGGGGCGCAAGATGGCTAAACGGAAGACCGGAGAGTGTTGCAGTAGTCTAAGTGGGAGGTGATGAGGACATGGATAAGTATTTTGGTAGTGTGCTCAGAGAGGAAGGGTTGGATTGTGGTAATATTATAGAGGAAGAATCCGCAGGTTTGAAGTTTTAATCCAATGGATTGTTAATTTAAATATTTTTGATTATCTAATACAGTGGTTCCCAACCCTGTCCTGGAGGACGACCAGCCAGTTGGGTTTTTGGGATAACCCTAATGAATATGCATGAGAGCAGATTTGCCTATAATGGAGGTGATAGACATGGAAATCTGCTCCATGCATATTCATTAGGGTAATCCTGAAAATCTGACTGCCTGGTGGTCCTCTAGGACAGGGTTGGGAACCACTGATCTAATATAGCTTCTAGTGCAAGAGGCATCATTCCTGAACCTTTGTGTAGCCAATCTATTACCATGAATAGATCAGGAATAATATCCATCAAATCCATTCCTATAAAAATAGAACCAAAAATAAAACTACTAGGAGTTATCATAGATAAAGATCTCACTTTCCACGATCACATCAGTTCGGTCGCTAAGATTTGCTTTTTCAAACTTCGTCTTATCCGCTCTCTAACTTCTATCTTAGAGACAGATGCGATCAAAATTCTAATTCATTCTCTAGTTATCACCCACCTTGATTATTGCAACTCTCTCTATAACGGACTTCCTCAAAAAGAAATTCGGCGTCTACAACTAATTCAAAACACTGCAATAAAACTCATCTACAAAGCCAGTAAATTTGATCACGCTACCTCTTTACTAAAAGAAGCACACTGGCTCCCAATTACACACCGAATCACTTATAAAACTATTCTGCTCACATTCAAAATCAGACTTTTTCATCTGCCCTCATACCTAGACAATCTCCTCACTCCACAACGCTCAGTACGCCTCCTTCAGTCAACAGATCAGAAACTCTTATCAATCCCTTCTTTAAAAGATTGCTTCTACACCAGGAAAACAAACTTTGCAGTCATAGCTCCCACCTTGTGGAATGCTCTACCACAGCTACTCCGATTTGAAAATCAACTCGACAAATTTAAAATAAACTTGAAGACCTTCCTATTTAGCGATGCTTATTCTTGTATTTAGATTTTACCTTAAACACATATAATTTTTCTTTTCCTTCTCTCTTTATCTTTTTCTTTTTCTTCTTTTATATCTCACCAACCGCTTTCATAAAACGATCCCATCCCATTTGTTTTTTCCCTCTTCCCTCTTTCTCCCTTCTTCTTTTAACATGTAACTTTTTCCCATCCTCCCCATTTTGCCTCACTTTCAAGTTTGTCTAGTTAATGTCCTCAGTGTGCACTTAGAATGTTCTTAAATTACCTATTTATTCAATTTTCTCATATTATTTTTATTGTACACCAGCCAGATACTTGCTGATGGTCGGTATATTAAAAACCAATAAACTTGAAACATGAGAATTTGTGTAGAAAGCCTCATTAGATTTTTTTACTCTGCCTCCCATTTCTCTGGGTTGTGCTCAAATTTCTCAGTGTGTCTCTCTACACTCAAGATGGTAGGAGTCTGTCTCTTCTGCTTGTGTTTATTCTCCTTTATATTTGGATTTTTTCTATCTGATCATGAGGCTTTTCAGTGCTGCAGAGGCTCTCAATTCTGGGACACCTCTGGCTGTGGGAGAGTACAGACTCTAAGGTCAAAAGTCTAATCTAATCTAATATTTGTGAGTCACGCAAACCTATACAAGCTCTAGGCGACTTGAGGAAAGGAAGGGGAAAAGGAAGGGAAGAGTCAGGGTAGAAGGAAGGAGAGGAGGGATGAAGAAGGGACAGGAAACTTAAAACTTAGGCGAATTAAATAGGGTCAGATGCTTAAGAAGATATTAGGGGGGGGCGTGGCTTAACGCGAACACGAATGGACGCGTGATCGCGAAGCTCCTCTTCATCTAGGCAACGGAAAATAAAAATATTATTCCCTTCTTGATGATTTCATCAAAAAAATAATTATTAACGACGCTGAACTTATTAAAGATCGATATTACCCTCTTACGCCGAAGTTGATGTGAAGCCTGAGAGAATAGGAGCTGAGAAGTCAGAGCGCCGTTTTTCCTCAGTGCTGGAACGAAGCGGTGTTGAGGCTTGAGTCACTGATTCGTGAAAGATATAAGTTTAAAGGAACTTAGAGATCACTGAAAAATGGAAGAAAAATACTGCTGAGATTCGGGTAAAGTCTGAGGGAAGAAAGTCAAGAGAAAAGGTCTGTTTCTCTTTTGCCGGTTTTTTCATGACAGGATGCTGACTGTTGCTGGAGCGACGAGGCATAGATAAAAAAACTCACAGCGTGAATGACACCAGCCTGATATTATACCTTGCCAAACCTAAGTAAGGTACTGAGAAAAGAAGAACTAGAAAAAATTAAGAGCGCTGTTATTTCTCTGTGCTGAAAATTTGAACTGACTAACAAAAAAAAAGTTAAAGAAAGACCGATCTCGTTGTGAGGCCGCTGTCAGTTGATTTCTGGAACTGTGGCGGTTTGATGCAGCCCTCTCCAGCCGGCGCTGAGTCGGAGCCCTGCGGGCGGAGAGTCAAGGAGATCAGTTAATCCTTCGCCGATTTCTTTTTGTGATAGAAAGTCATTGGAAAGACTGAAGGCAGACTATTGAACATTAAATTAGCCAACAACAGAAAAGAAAGAAAAAAAAAAGTTTCTCCCTTCAGACTGATTTTGGTAGAGGGATGGTGCCTGTCAAAGATAAAAATATGGCAGTTTGATGTAGCCCTCCCCCGCCGGTGTTAAAGCAAAGCCCTGAGGATAAAAAACTAATTGTTTTCTTCTGTGCTGAATGACATCAAAAACAACTGATGAGAAATAAAACCGGCGAAAACTGTGGCAACTGATACTACCCTCCACCTGACGAAATTAAAATAAAGCTCTGAAGGAATAAATGCCAAAAAGAAAATCTATTATTTCCTCACTGGCAAAACAGAGAAAGAAAAATTAAGAGCGCCTTTTTTCTCAATTTAAACTAATTTTGGTGAGAGGACAGTGCCTGTCAGTCTGAAATTAATGGCAGTTTGAAATAGTCCTCCTCTGCCGTTTTTGAAGAGAAATCCTGAGGGTAAGGAGCTGATTTTTCTTTTTGTACTGTGTGAGGAAAAAGAAAAAAAAAAGAAAACTGGTGAAAATAGAGCCAATTGAAACTACCTTCCAACGAAATTAGACAGTAACCCTGAAGGAAGGGATCCAAAAAAAAAAAAAGTTTGCTATTTCCTCAACAGCATAACATCGAAGGCGAACTATTGTACATTGTTGTGGACAAAAATCTCATTGAGCATAAAGATTGTGGAAAAGGTAAAATCTGTAAAAATATAAAAATAAATTCAGGAATATGGCAAGTACCAGACAAAATAAAAATGAAGCTGGTATGTCAGCAAAAAGACAGAAGCAGGATCAAATTACACCAAGTAAGATCCCACTTCCTGCTGAAGAACCTGATATATTGAGTAAAGCAGAAGTTATGGAAGAACTGAGACAGATTAAACAAATGCTTAAAGAGACTGTGACCAATATGGCTGAAATGAAAGAAGAAATACTAAATATCCACAGACAAATGGAAGTAAATAATAAAAGAACAACTGTCTTAGAAACTAAAATGGAGGTCATAGAAGGTGAAGCAAACAGATGCAAAAATGACAGTCTGGAATTGAATAAATTGAAAGATCAACTGGAAGACTATGAAAATCGAGGAAGAAGAAAAAATATTAAACTTTTTGGAATACAAGAAAACTTGGAAGGAAAAAATGCTATACAATTTCTAGAAAACTTAATTCCAAAAATACTACAACTGGATCTAAAACAACCACTAGAAATAGAAAGGGCGCATAGGATCCCAATAAAAAATATAGAAAATCAAGGCAGACCAAGACCACTAATATTCAAAATGCTTAGATACCAACAAGCAATAGAAATATTAAATGCTGCCAAGAAAGACAAAAATCTAAATTACAAAGGATCTAGAATATGGTTTTTGCCGGATTTTGCTAAAAACACAGCAAATAAAAGAAAGAGACTATTGGACATGAGACCTCAATTAAAAGAAAAAGGATTTAAATACGGATTATATTACCCAGCAAAAATGAGAGTATCATCTGGAGATAAATCTTTGTATTTTGAAGATCCAGAAAAACTAAAAACCTTTCTCTCAAAATCAGAACCTATGTCATTTTAACATAAAATATCAAGATAGATTTTGATGATATTGTTAAAAATTATAAAAATATGAGACATTGAAATACTGAAGGAAAAAAAAAAAATATGAACTAAAGAAAAGACAATAAAAATATAAAGAGAGAAAGTATAAAATATAGGAAAATATCAATACCATATTAAATATATGTTTAAGATAAAATTTTACAATGTAAACTATAATAATAGGGAAATATAAATTAAAAATTGATGAATGAATGAATGAAGATACATTAATGAAATGTTAGGAGTAAAAAATGACTAAAGATATTAAAGGTTAATATAGATAGATAGAAAGGGAAATTGATTGAATATTGGTTGCCTAGAGGGGAGGGGAATGTTCGGGTTACAGTTCCAATGTGTGTTCTTAAGCAGTCATTATATTGGGTGGGAAAGGGAGGGAAAAAGATGGTATTTATTAGAATGATTAAGGAGAAAGTAAATAAGGGAATGGATACTTCAAGGGTAAATATGTGTGTCATAGAAAATATTTTTTGGATTTTAAATATGAAAGAAGAGGGGAAAAAGACTATACTGATAAGTTTTAAAATATATAATGTCTTTTAAGATATACTCTATTAATGTCAATGGCCTGAATCATGTAATCAAAAGAAAAAAGGTATTAGCATTAAAAAAAAAACAAAACGCGGATATTTACTGTCTGCAGGAGACCCATCTTAATACAAAGGAATCACAGAAACTAACGGGTGGGTGGGTAAAAGAATGTTTTTTTGCTCCAGCAGAGGGTAAAAAAGCAGGGGTAGCAATTCTTATAAATAAAAAATGTATGGCCAAGATTAAGGTAATAAATTCAGACCCACATGGAAGATGGATACATGTTGATATAGGTATGGGAAATAATGCCCTGACGTTGTTTAATATATATGCCCCTAATTCGAATCAATCAGAATTTTTTAAAAAATTACAGAATATGTTATTACCACTGGCTGCTTCTAATTTAGTGGTGGCTGGAGATTTTAATGCTGTAATGGATCCATTATTGGATAAAAAACCTAGTAAAAGTATAAAATCTTTAGGTTTAGATAATCTGGCTCAATCATGCGATTTAAAGGATATATGGCGTATTCTTCATTTTAATGATCAGGAATTTTCATTTTGTTCACAGGTTCATAAATCATTTTCAAGAATAGATTATATTTTTGTTTCAACAAATGAAGTGCAACAGGTGATTAAAGCTTCCATAGATCCTATTATTATTTCGGATCATGCGGGAATATGGATAGAATTACAATTGGATAAATTGGAAAAGGGTAGACCTCTTTGGAGATTTGATAATGCACTGCTTGTGGATGATAAATTTTTGGAAAATTTTAAAACACAAATTAATGATTTCTTTCAAATGAATTTAGTGGAGGATACATCTATTGAGAATGTATGGGATGCATTTAAAGCAACTATGAGAGGTAATATTATATCATATTCAGCTTTTATTAGGAAACAAAATAAAATTCAATATATAGAATTAGAAAAAGAAATCAAAATATTAGAAGCTAAATTGATAAACAAATGGGAAAATGAGATATTGCAAGCTCTTTTGAAAGCAAAAGGTAAATATAATGAAATATCTTCAAAAATGATAAGAAGAGATTTGTTTTCCAAACAAGCAGTGTATTATGGAAATTCTAATAAGGCGGGGAGATTATTGGCAAATTATCTTAAAGCAAAAAAAAGGAAAACTAATGTTAATGGGATAAAAGATGATAAAGGTACAATAACAAATCAAACAGATATAATTTTAAAACAATTTCTAAAATTTTATAAAGATCTGTATTCTTCCGAGCCTTATTTGGAGAGACAAAAAGATGGTAAAAATTTTTTAGATTTAATTAATGGACCTAAGGTTCCTGATCATATAAATCGGAGTTTAGATGAACCTATATCATTAAAAGAATTAGAAACAGCATTGAGATCTCTTAGAGTTGGATCCGCTCCAGGTGGTGATGGTTATACAGTAGAATTTTATAAAACATTTCAAAATATCCTTTCCCCACATTTACTAAATTTATATCAAACACAACTTATAAAAGGTGATATTAAAGGTACTATGGCTGAATCAATAATAATTGTTCTGCCTAAGCCAAATAAAGATCCTACTTTGGTTTCAAACTACAGGCCTATATCTTTAATAAATGTAGATCATAAACTTTTGGCGAAAATTTTGGCTTTGAGATTAGCCAAAGCTCTCCCACATATTATAGATATGCATCAGACGGGTTTCGTTGCTAAAAGACATTCCTCCAATAACTCTAGATTATTGTTTCATATGTTAAATTTATAAAAAAAAAATAGATGAACCGACTTTTACAGTTTCCTTGGATGCAGAAAAAGCGTTTGATAGGGTAGAATGGAATTTTATGTATCAAGCTTTAGAATGGTTTGGTATAGGTTCTGGATTTATACAAATGGTAAAAACTTTGTATAGCTTCCCGATTGCAAGATTAAATATTAATAATATGATATCTGATGGATTTCAATTGCGGAGGGGAGTTAGACAGGGTTGTCCTTTATCTCCTTTGTTATTTGATGTTATATTAGAACCCTTATTGTTAGCAATACAGCAAACGGGGGAGATACAGGGTATTCCATATTCAGATATGGAATATAAAATTTCGGCTTATGCTGATGATATTTTGCTTTATTTGAAAAATCCGGAATCTACCTTATCTTCTTTATTGGAATTAATTGATAAATTTGGTAAATTTTCAGGTTATAAAATTAATTGGAATAAATCTGAAATTATACCCTTAAATGTTCATTGTGTAAAAGGACTATTTAAAGATTTTCCGTTCATATGGAAGGAAGAAGGATTTAAATATCTTGGCATTCAAGTTAAAAATACAATTGAAGATACCATAAAAGAAAATGAAAAATTTGTATTAAAAAAAGTTACGGAGTTGTGTGAGCAATGGAACCCTTTACATATATCTTGGTGGGGGAGAGTTCAAACTATTAAAATGATGATCTTGCCTGTAGTTTGCTACCAAATGAGTATGATACCTATTTATTTTCAGGGGTCCTTTTATAAAAAGCTTAATAGCATTTTAACGAAATTTCTTTGGCTTGGTAAAACACCTAGAATAGCTTTAGTAACTTTGCAAAAATCAATTAAGGAGGGAGGGGTAAATTTCCCAAATTTTTATAGGTACCATCAAGCCTATATTCTACGTCAGGGTATGTATTGGATCCTCCCAGAACTTATAGATAATGCACCAGATTGGTTATATTTGGAATGGCGCCTTATGTTTCCCCTAAATTTAGTTCACCTTCCAAGTATTAACATGCCTAGAAGATACAGAGAAAACAAAATATTAATGGATACTTGGAAAACGTTGAGATTTATAAGTAAATTAACACCTATCCCAATAAACAAATCAACTAATCAATCTTTATGGATAAACTCCAAGATCAAAATTGGCGGAGCTCAAATCCTTTGGAAGAACTGGATTATTGCAGGCATTAGATCTCTAGATGATGTTATTTCAGAAGGTAAACTGCTGGATTTTTCACAATTGCAACATAGATTTGGTCTTAGTAAAACACAAAGTTTTAAATGGTTGCAATTGAAGCAGGCCATTCAGGTTGGGTTCCCTGAATGGAAAACATTGAATAATCAATATAGTTTAAAGTTCTTATGTTTTCAAGCAGACTTCCTAGGACATCAAGCCGCATTGTGGTATAAATTAATATCTGGATATTTGAATAAAAAACCAAAAAATGGTCTAAGAGATATTTGGAGCATTGAGATTAAGCATCAAATTAATGCATCTCAATGGCCACTAATTTGGTCTTGGAGAATGAGATGTACAGTGTCAGCATCTATGAGACAAACTTGGTTCTTTTTATTACATAGAGCTTTTTGGACCCCTACACGTTTGCAAAAATTAGACAGTTCTAAGTCCAATAAATGCTGGCACTGTAATCTGGAACCAGGGACATTAGATCACTTACTGTATCATTGTCCCTACATTAAAAGTTTTTGGAATTCAATTTGGCCACAAATTAATAAATTGATGGAAAATCATATAGCAATATCATATGATACAATATTATTTGGAATGATGATGAGAAAAAAAAGTCAAATTTCACCAGAAAATAACAAGCTTTTATTAATTATGACAGGGGTTGCCATTCAGCATATAACCAATAATTGGAAGAATTATAATAACCTAAATTATACATTTTGGTGGAATACAATATGTCATATATTTAAAATGGAAAGAACAATAGCAATACAAAGAGGGACATATACTAAATTTATAAAAATATGGGGGCCATTGACAAAATACTGCAATGAATAAATAGTAGGATTTTTCTTCTTCTTCTCTTCTTTTAAATATCTTCTTTGTGACACACATAGAGGGGGGGTAGTGAAAATAAATTTTACATAATAGGCTATAATATGATATACAATATGTAATGTATGATTAAAAAGTAATAGAAGGGTGGGGGGAGGGAGAGGGGGAAAATATATTTAGAATATGATGTATTAGATATAAAAGTGATATTGTGTATTTATCAATTGTATTTTAATATTTTGTACACTTTATGTAAAACTTGAAAATAAAAAATAATAAGGAAAAAAAAAAAAGAAGATATTAGGGGGATTAATTGTCAAAGAGTGTTCAGTTTCTTTCGGAATTGGTTATGGTTGGTTTCTGTTCTTATAGTCTCTGAGGTTGTTCCAGATTGTGACTCCGAGGAAGGTGAACATAGATTGGAAGATTCTTTTGTACTTGAGATTTTTTGTCGAGGGGATGCTCAGTTGGATCCTTTTGAGAATTCTGCGTGAGTTGGGCCATGCGTCACTTAAAAGTTTGATGAGAGGGACTGCTGAGTTGCCATAGATGATGCGATGTATGATGCTGGCAATTTTGAATTTTATATGAGCTGTGATGGGTAGCCAGTGGAGTTGTTTGCGGTATGTTGAGATGGAGTTGTATTTTTTCAGACCGAAGATGAGTCTTACTGCAGTGTTTTGAATGAGTTGCATTTTGTAGGAGAGGGTGATGTTGATTTCAATGATTACAACTGGTGCAAAATGTGGCTATCAGGCTGATTTTGGATCTGAAGAAGTTCAACCATATAACTCCTTCCTACCAAATCTTTATTCATTTTATATCTTACAACAAGCGTAACAATAAATATCAGTTAAAATTGAATACAACACTTGAATCTCTATCATATTCAACATTTAAACATTAAAATTTTAACCCAATCCCTCCCAACCCAACCATAACCT
The DNA here is from genome assembly GCF_902459505.1 of Geotrypetes seraphini. Classification (NCBI taxonomy): domain Eukaryota; kingdom Metazoa; phylum Chordata; class Amphibia; order Gymnophiona; family Dermophiidae; genus Geotrypetes; species Geotrypetes seraphini. Next base: position 134,439,915 of record NC_047084.1, on the reverse strand, counting down.
ATGCATTCACAAAGCTCGTATAAGCTCGTTAAATTTGGATGTTTCTGCTTCAAGGTACTTTTCGCCCTAGCCCCCATATATATAACTGACCTTTTCTCTTTCTCAACCAATCAACTTAAGAGAAGCTCAAACTTGAATTTTGTTTCTTCACCGGTTAAAGGATGCAAATTTAAAAGACACCATCAACATCTCTTCTCTTATCAGGCAGCATTACGGGGTAAACACCTGAAACAATTACTCATGCTTGCGAATACTTATGGGGAATTTAGGAAACACCTAAAAACATATTTGTTCCTAAAGTACTTAGGCAGCTACACTGAACAATCTTTCCCCACAATAACTGACCGCTAAATCTTAACTCTGTTAGTACTACTCAATCTGTAACTTTTAATCATTGTAAACCGCATAGAAGTTCACGGTCCTGTGGTATATAAACTGTAATTATTATTATTCCCAAGTAGGCAGAGTTGCAGTAATCCAGTTGGGATAGAATCATCATTTGGACTATGATGGCAAAGTGATGCTGGTGGACGTATGGCCTGATGAGTCTTTGTTGTTTCATGGTGAAGAGGGCTTTCTTTCGAAGATGGGCTACTTGAGGTTCCATGGATAGTGTGGAGTCTAGTATACAGCCTAGTATTTTAGATGATTTTTCAACAGTGAGTATGCTGCCCGATTGGAGCATGATGCTTGTTGGTGCTGTTTGTTGGGTATTGTGGAAATAGAATACTTTGGTTTTGGCGGCGTTTAGCTTCAGTCTCTGAGCGGTTGCCCATGTTTGGATTTTCTCTATATTATCACAGATTTTCTTGGAGGTGTTAGCATGATTTTCTGCCACTGGAATGAGGAGTAAGATATCATCTGCATATGACATTATGCTCTCATCTTCAAGTTGGATGTCTCCGAGAGAGCTCATGAATAGGTTGAAAAGAATAGGTGAAAGCGGTGATCCCTGCAGAACTCCACAGAAGGCCCTCCAGGTGTTGGAATAACGCCATCTTTTTTGACAGTGTGAACCAGTGCAGTACCGTATCTGTTGCCCCTATCTCAGAGAGTTTTGTTAGGAATAGTTGATGATCAACAGAGTCAAATGCTGCAGATATGTCAAATTGAAGGAGAATGGCCTGGTGGCCTGTACTTAGCAGTTGTTTGATTTTGGTTATTAAGGTCAGGTATGAGGAGTTCCGTGCTATGCTGTTGTCTGAAACCAAATTGTGTCTGATGAAGGCATTGAATGTTGCTTTATGTATGCTGTTAGTTGTTTGCTTATGTGGGTTTCAAGAAGTTTGGTGAGAATGGGGATGCCAGCGATGGGCCTGTAATTTGAGGGCAAGGTGAGATCTGTGTTAGATGATTTAGGAATTGGGGTTAAAGCTATTTTTCCCATTTCTTCCGGTAGGCATCTTTGGCTGAGGGATTTGTTTAGGAGGCAGTTGATCCATATGCAGCCTGCTTGTCAGGGCACCTACCTGGCTGGCCTGTACTAATAGTTCAGGAGCTCAGGGACTGTTCCCTTGGGAGCAAATCTTGCCCCAGGTTCTGTCCAGAGAGGGCTTGACCATAAGCTGAGTGGCTCTTTGGCATTTTTCTCCAGGATCGGGGCTGAGTGCATTTCCCTCCCCCTGACTCTGTGTGCGAGATCCAGTGGGGGTTGAGGTCTCAGACTGGTCATGGGGTCTGAGAAGAAATCTTTAGAAACAAGCAGTCCGGTTTCCTGGCTTGTTCAAGGCAGAAGTTCTCCCAGTAAACTAACGGCAGGTTCACCTCAGGCAGTAACCAGCACCTGCATGGCACAGTAAGTACAATACTGACAGCCTTAAAACTGAAATCAGGGAGGTCTGTAAAAGTGGGATTTTTTGGGTTCTGGGGCAAGAGCTAGGGTCTCTTACCCCTAAAATCTGACCTTTAGTGTAGCTCCCACAGGCCACGTTTGGTGCTAAAATCGTTGCTGCAGCTGTCATCTTGGGTTTACCAATTTGGAAATAAAAGCATCAGGTGGGATGGACTCCTCAGGTCAAGATGCTTCAGATTCATGTCAGATTTGGAATGGATGGTGGACTGAGGATTGTCCCGTGTTCCACATTTCCCGGGTTCCCCTTGGGGTGTTGGTTCCCAGATGACAAGTTCTAGGCCAAAAGTCCTGGTTAGAGCAGGGAAAAAGCAATAGTGTATCTCTGGTGAAGCGCAGCCGCACACCTGCTGCAAAACTTCAGAAAAGGACACCAAAGTGACCACAGGGTGGTAACCGAATCCCTGCCACCCCTCAAAGATCTGCACAAAACAGTACATATCTGTCTCTATGACAGCTGCAGATACTATGGCCAGTCCTAGTAGAGCTGCAAGTCTGGAGTAGTCTGGTGGGCAGTGTAGAATAATGGTTCCCAACCCTGTCCTGGAGGACCACCAGGCCAGTCAGGTTTTCAGGATAGCCCTAATGACTATGCATGAGAGATCTGCACATAATGGAGGTGCCAGGCATGCAAATCTGCTCCATGCATATTATTTAGGGCTATCCTGAAAACCCAACTGGCCTGGTGGTCCTCCAGGACAGGGCTGGGAACCACTGGTGTAGAAGACTGTAGAAAAGGGGACCCAGGCCCATATGCCACCCTAACAAGTACACTTGTGGTGGAAAATGTGAGCCCACCAAAAAACTATGTACTGCCATATAGGTGACACCTGCAGGTATAAGGACTACTGGGGTGGTAGACAGGTAGGTACAAATAGATTATGTCCTTACCTTGATAATATCATTTCCAGTAGATAGAGTAGTCATTCTAGATATATGGGTTATCTCCCAATGGCTGTGAGCCATCTGCAGAAGGAATCTACTCCAAATTTTTTCTGTGCCTCTCCTCTACTTCACAGTGCGTTCTACTGCCACCTGTAGTTAGTACTCAAGCATAAAGATCTCCATCGACAGAATGTGAAGTAGGGACACCAATGGTCAAAGAAGAAACATTAGAACAACAAATTCCAAACTGCCAACAAAAGCATCAAAGGAGCTCAGGAAGGACTCCTGCTTGCACTTAGAACATACGTATATACAGAATCTTCAAGGCCCAAGAAAAGACCGACAGGTATTCAAGAATCAAACTTGGAGAAGCATAAGCATCTTCAAGATAAGCATCTTCAAGATTCAAAAATGAATGTTTTTCCTCAAAACGTCCAAAGTCAGACTTAAACCTCCTATCGAAAATGCCCCTCCTCATGTCCCAGGGGTCATTATTAAGGTATCTTAGTACTTTCTGTGATTCTATCAGGTATCTGTGACCTATATTGGCCACTGTTGGAAGCAGGATACTGGGCTATAAGAATCTTCAGACTGAGCCAGTATGGCAATTCTTATGTTCTCTGGATAGTGCAACACAAGAACGATAATGATAATAGGAGGTGTCCATGCCAAATGATTGTTCTTTGAGTAGAGAGAGAAGATCCTTGAGTACCAAAAAACAAAATCAAAGACAATGCTTGAGTACCTGAATGTAAACTACTTAGGCCATAAGTGGTATATAAATACTTAAATATATTACAAAGAAAAAAAGGCAGAAAGATATAGAAACATTTACCTTAGTACTGGGTGTCACAGGCCCAGATTTCCTCTTTAAGAGGACACATGACCCCGCCCCATTCCACACTGAGCCCTGCTCCGTTCTGCCCCTAGCCCCGCCCCCACACAAACCTCATGTCTCCTTCCCCAGGCTCCAGGCCACGTCTAGAGGGCCTGCACATCTAAGCAATGACATCACACTCATGTGTGCATGTGTGTGATGTCATCACACTGACATCCGCGCATGCACAGAGGCCCTCCAAAAGTGGTCCTGAGCTCGGGGCCTTTCAGAAAACCTAGACAAACTGCTGATAAATATTTTCCTACTTGGGGCCATGACACCAATAACGCTTCATGATATTCATTCCTACCAGAACACCTGGCCTTGGTTACATGTGCAGAACATAGATAAACCCTATGCAAATACAGGACCACAAACTAAAAGTCCTAATATACACAAATAAAATTCCAAGATGCCAGACTCTGCATGCAGTACAGCCAGACTTAACAGTGCAAAATATATTTCTTCCTGAACAGAGCAAAATGTTGTCTGGTGATTGTATTTTTTAACTCATCTTTTCCCAGTCTCTGGTTGCACTTCCTTCTGTCTGTGCTTTTAACATTTTGTCAGGCCTTCTTATCCATCAAAGCAGGTGCCATAAGGCAGTAAGAGGGGCCAAAAGAGACTATGAGGAAAAAAATAGCCAAGGAGGCAAAAAGCTTAAAGCCGTTCTTTCAATATATTAAGGGGAAACGACCTGTGAAGGAAGCGGTGGGGCCGTTGGATGACCATGGAATAAAGGGAGTGCTAAAGGAGGACAAAGCCATCGCCGACAAACTGAACACATTTTTTGCGTCTGTATTTACTGAAGAGGATATACACAACATACCGGAAGCCGACAGGCTATATGCAGGAAACGAAGACGGGAAACTGACAGGGTTGACGGTTAGTCTAAAAGGTATGCAGGTAGATTGATAGGCTTAAAAATGATAAATCCCCAGGACCGAATGGCATCCATCCAAAGATAATCAAGGAACTGAAAGGGGCTATAGTTGAACTGCTCCAACTAATAGCCAATCTGTCGATCACGTCAGGAAGGATTCCGGAAGACTGGAAAGTGGTGAATGTTACGCCGATCTTCAAGAAAGGTTCGAGGGAAGATCCGGAATCTACAGACTGGTGAGTCTGACCTCAGTACCGGGAAAGATGGTAGAGGCGCTGATAAAGGACCGCATCATTAATCACCTAGACCAGTGGTTCCCAAACCTGTCCTGGGGGACCCCCAGCCAGTTAGGTTTTCAAGATATCCCTAATGAATATGCATGAGAGAGATTTGCATATAATGGAAGTGATAGGTATGCAAATCTCTCACATGCATATTCATTAGGGATATCTTGAAAACCTGACTGGCTGGGGGTCCTCCAGGACAGGTTTGGGAACCACTGACCCAGACGGACACAATCTGATGAAGACCAGCCAGCACGGCTTCAGCAAAGGAAGATCTTGCTTGACAAACTTGCTGCATTTCTTTGAGGGAGATAGACAAGGGTGACCTAGTTGGCATTGTATATCTGGAATTTTAGAAGGTGTTCGACTACTTCATTGTATACTGACTACTATATATTGTATATCTGGAATTTCAGAAGGTATGAACGACTACTTCGAAAAATTGCGAGCCATGGAATTGAGGATGAAATACTCATGTGGATTAAAAACTGGTTGGCGGATAGGAAACAGAGAGTGGGGGTAAATGGACAATACTCGATCTGGAAAAGCGTCCCCAGTGGAGTGCCTCAGGGTTCGGTGCTTGGACCCGTGCTCTTCAACATATTTATAAACGACTTGGAAATTGGTACGACGAGCAAGGTGATTAAATTTGCAGACGATACAAAGTTATTCAGAGTAGTGAAGACACAGAAGGATTGCAAAGACCTGCAATATGATATAAACATGTTCGATAAATGGGCTGCGACATGGCAAATGAGGTTTAATGTGAATAAGTGTAAGGTGATGCATGTCGGTAACAAAAATCTTATACAAGAATACAGGATGTCCGGTGCGGTGCTTGGAGAGACCCCCCAGGAAAGAGACTTGGGAGTACTGGTCGACAAGTCAATGAAACAGTCTGCGTAATGCACTGTGGCGGCGGTGAAAAGGGCAAACAGAATGCTGGGAATGATTAAGAAGGGGATCACAAACAGATCAAAAAAGGTTATCATGCCGCTGTACCGGGCCATGGTACGCCCCCTACCTGGAATACTGCATCCAGCACTGGTCGCTGTACATGAAGAAGGACACGGTACTACTTGAAAGGGTCCAGAGAAGAGCGACTAAAATGGTTAAGGGGCTGGAGGAATTGCCGTACAGTGAGAGATTAGAGAAATTGAGCCTCTTCTACCTTGAAAAGAGGAGACTGAGAGGGGACATGATCAAAACATTCAAGATAATGAAGGGAATAGACTTAGTAGATAAAAACAGGTTGTTCACCCTCTTCAAGGTAGGAAGAACGAGAGGGCACTCTCTAAAGTTAAAAGGGGATAGATTCCGTACAAATGTAAGGAAGTTCTTCTTCACCCAGAGGATGGTAGAAAAAGCAATGTTACTTACCGTAACAGTTGTTATCCAGGGACAGCAGGCAGCTATTCTCACTAGTGGGTGATGTCATCCGACAGAGCCCCGATACGGACGTCTCACAAGCATGTCTTGCTTGAAGAAACTTAGAAGTTTCGAGATGCCCGCACCGCGCATGCGCCAGTGCCTTCCCGCCCGATGGACCGGGCGTGTCTCCTCAGTTCAGGTAGCTAGCCTGAGAAGCCAACCCAGGGGAGGTGGGTGGGACGTGAGAATAGCTGCCTGCTGTCCCTGGATAACAACTGTTACGGTAAGTAACATTGCTTTATCCCAGGACAAGCAGGCAGGTATTCTCACTAGTGGGTGACCTCCAAGCTAACCTCAATGGGATGGTGGGAGTGTTGGCAACTTAAGAGAATAAATTTTGTAACACTGTTTGGCCAAACTGTCCATCCTGTCTGGAGAAAGTATCCAGACAATAATGAGAGGTGAAGGTATGAACCGAGGACCAAGTGGCAGCCTTACAAATCTCCTCAATTGGTGTCGATCTGAGGAAGGCTACAGAGGCTGCCATTGCTCTGACCTTATGGGCTGTGACCCTACAAGGAAGGGATAATCCAGCCTGGGCATAGCAGGAAGAGATACAAGCCGCCATTCAGTTGGAGATGGTACACTTCGATACAGGTCGTCCCAAGTTGTTCGGATCAAAGGAGACGAAAAGTTGAGGAGCAGTTCTGTGTGGCTTGGTGCGATCCAGGTAGAAAGCCAAAGCACGTTTACAGTCCAGAGTGTGAAGAGCTGATTCTCCATGATGAGAATGAGGCTTTGGAAAAAATACTGGAAGTACAATGGATTGGTTGAGATGAAATTCAGAGACCACTTTAGGCAGGAATTTCGGATGAGTGCAGAGGACCACCTTGTCATGATGGAATACTGTGAAAGGTGGATCCGCCACTAAGGCCTGAAGCTCACTGACCCTGCGAGCAGACGTGAGGGCCATCAGAAAAACGACTTTCCAGGTGAGATACTTAAGTGGAGCCCTGTTGAGAGGTTCAAACGGAGGCTTCATGAGTTGAGAAAGGACGACATTGAGATCCCAAACCACAGGAGGAGGTTTGATAGGAGGATTGACATGGAAAAGTCCTTTCATAAATCTGGAAACCACAGGATGAGCAGAAAAAGGTTTCCCCTGTAGAGGCTGATGGAAAGCCGCAATAGCACTCAGGTGGACTCTTATAGATGTAGACTTGAGACCAGACTGAGACAGGTGTAGAAGATAGTCCAACACAGAGGATAGGGAAGCTCGCTGAGGCTCCTTGGCATTGGAAATACACCAGGAAGAGAATCTAGTCCACTTTTGGGAGTAGCATTGTCGAGTAGCAGGCTTCCTGGAAGCCTCTAAGACATCCCTCACCGCTTGAGAAAACTGGTGAGGAGTTACGTTGAGAGGAACCAAGCTGTCAGGTGGAGAGACTGCAGGTTGGGATGAAGCAGTGATCCTTGATGTTGAGTAAGCAGAGAAGGAAACACTGGAAGAAGGACCTGTGTCCTGCTGCTGAGTTGAAGCAGAAGGGAGAACCAAGGTTGTCTGGGCCACCGAGGAGCTATCAGAATCATGGTGGCTTGGTCTGATTTCAATTTGACCAGAGTCTTTTGAATGAGAGGAAATGGAGGAAACGCATACAGACATCGATTCCTCCAATCCAGCAGAAAGGCATCTGCCTCGAGGCGATGAGGAGTGTAGATCCTGGAGCAAAACTGAGGCAGTTTGAAGTTGTGGGGAGCCGCAAAGAAGTCTATCTGAGGCGTCCCCCATTGTGCAAAGATCTGATGAAGGGGGTTGGAATGGAGAGTCCATTCGTGAGGCTGGAGGAGTCGACTCAAGTTATCTGCCAAGACATTGTCCTTCCCCTGAATGTAGACAGCTTTGAGGAAGGCATTGTGGCGAACTGCCCAATCCCAGACTCTGAGAGCTTCCTGGCAGAGGGAGGCCGATCCCGTGCCCCCCTGCTTGTTTACATAATACATGGCGACCTGGTTGTCTGTGCGGATGAGGACCACCATGTCGTGAAGCAGATGTTGAAAAGCTTGAAGAGCATAGAAGATTGCTCTGAGCTCCAGAAGATTGATCTGATGGAGGCGGTCCGCAATGGTCCAGAATCCCTGAGTGCGAAGCCCATCCAGATGAGCCCCCCAGGCATAGGCCGAGGAATCGGTTGTGAGAACCTTCTGATGAGGAAGAGTGTGAAACAGCAAACCTCTGGATAGATTCGAAGAGGTCATCCACCAAAGTAGAGACTGCCGAAGAGCAGGAGTGACTATGATGTGTCGAGTCAACGGGTCTGACACTTGAGTCCATTGAGAAGCTAGGGTCCACTGAGGAATTCTGAGATGGAGCCTGGCAAAGGGTGTCACATGAACTGTAGAGGCCATGTGGCCCAGGAGGACCATCATGTGTCTCGCTGAGATGGACTGGCGAGAAGATACAGACTGGCAGAGATGAAGAAGAGCATCCATGCGCTGAGGAGGAAGGAATGCTCGAAGCTGAATGGTGTCCAGTACCGCCCCGATGAAGGGAAGGGACTGGGTAGGCTGCAGATGGGATTTGGGGAAGTTGATCTCGAAGCCCAAGCTCTGCAGGAAGCAGATCGTGGTCAAGGTCGCCGAAATGACCTCTGGAGCAGAGGGGGCCTTGATGAGCCAGTCGTCGAGGTAGGGAAATACCTGAAGACCCCTGTTCCGGAGTGCAGCGGCCACCACCACCAGACACTTCGTGAAGACTCTGGGAGACGAGGACAGGCCGAAAGGAAGCACTCGATACTGCAGATGTAGATGTCCCACCCGAAATCTGAGGAACTGGCGAGAGGCCGGATGAATGGGAATGTGAGTGTAGGCCTCCATGAGATCCAGAGAGCATAACCAGTCGTTCCGCTCGAGGAGGGGGTAGAGAGAAGCAAGGGTCAACATGCGAAACCTCTCCTTTACTAAAAACTTGTTGAGGACTCGAAGGTCCAGGATGGGTCGTAGGTTGCCCGTCTTCTTCGGGACGAGGAAGTACTGGGAGTAAAAACCCCGGTTGTGCTGGTCCACTGGGACCGGCTCGACGGCCCGAAGCCGAAGCAAAGCCTGAGCCTCCTGAAGGAGAAGGGCGGTCTGCGTTAAGTTGGAAGGATACTCTCTTGGAGGGTGGTCCGGGGGGACCCGATGGAAATGAAGAGAGTATCCTTCTCTTACGATGGAAAGGACCCAGAGGTCGGTGGAAATATCCTCCCATTGATGGTAAAAATGATGGAGGTGACCCCCGATGGGAAAAATAGGGGGATGCAGAACGAGGTCGGTTATGCTCCCTGGAAGAGAGTCAAAAAGGCTGAGTAGCCTTCGGTGCAGCCGGCGGCTGAGGTTTCTGCTGAGCCTTCTGGGGAGGCTGTTTCTTCGCCGGTTGTCTCGCAGCAGGAGTCTGACGAGGGGTGTAGCGCCGCTGATAAATCAAAGGCGGTCTATAAGGTCGAGACTGCTGAGGCTTGGGCTTAGGCCGAAGGATAGATTGAAAAGACTTTTCATGATCCGAAAGTTTCTTGGTAACAGTCTCAATAGACTCGTCGAATAAATCAGCGCCCGCACAAGGCACATTGGCAAGTCTGTCTTGGAGGTTCGGATCCATGTCAATTGTCCGAAGCCATGCCAATCGACGCATGGCCACGGAACAGGCGGCAGCACGTGCCGAGAGCTCGAAGGCATCGTACGAGGACTGCATCAGCTGAAGACGTAGCTGGGAAAGGGAGGTTACCACTTCCTCGAACTCGAATCGAGCCTGAGCATCAATGTAAGGAGTAAACTTGCGGAGCACCGGTAAGAAGAACTCCAAATATGAAATTATAATTGAGCACTCGAGACGCCATCATAGAATTCTGGTAGATTCTCCTACCGAACTTATCCATCGTTCTCCCCTCTCGTCCCGGTGGTACAGAGGCATAGACCTGGGAGGGATGAGAACGCTTGAGAGAAGACTCGACCAGCAGGGATTGGTGAGAGAGTTGAGCGCCCTCAAACCCCTTATGATGAACAATGCGGTATCTTGCATCCAATTTGCTCGGGACCGCAGGGATGGAGTACGGCGTCTCGAAACATCGCATGAATGTTTGATCCAGTAATTTATGCAGAGGAAGTCAAAGAGACTCCGCAGGAGGATTAGGCAAGTGCATGGTGTCAAGATACTCCTTAGAATACCGAGACCCAGTGTCCAAAGTCACATCCAAGTCATCCGCCATTTGCCGGAGGAAGGAAGAAAAAGACAACTGGTCCACCAGTACCGGCCTCCGAGACGGACTGGAGGAAGTAGAAGCCTCAGGATCCAGGGAGACTTGGGAGCGACAAGGAGAATAAGAGGTAGATGGCTCCTCGTACTCTGGCCCCTCCTGGGGAGATAAATCCGATGAGGAGTACCCCAGACGTGGCAGCTTCTTCTGTGGCGAAATCTCCGAGTGGCGCGAGGAGTGCCGAGAGGAGTGTCTGGATCGATGTCCCTCCCGGTGCCGGGAGGGAGAGCGAGAACGTCTATACTTCGCATGGTCCCCCGAAGCTTCCAGTGAATGTATGGGACTGGAAGCGGTAGAGCGAAGGGGCGGAATGGAGGCCGCCTCCCGTGTTGCAGCCCAGGCCTGGTATGGAGTGCGGAAGAACTCTTCCTGTGATTTACTATGCCCAGGACTTCGATCATCAGTCGGGGGAACGGCACCATGATGGCGCGGAGGCGTAATGGGCTCTAAAGGAGGCATATCGCTAAAGGAAGCCCGCCTCGAGGGACCAGCCGCCCTTCGCCGCTCCTCCTCGTCAAGCAACGAGATCGATCGACGAGGAGGAGGGGGAGGGGGCGGTCCGCCCCCTGGGACCGGGACCGGGAGGTCACCCTGGATGGAGGCGATTAATCTGGGCCCCATAGTCTGCATGAGCTCGACAAACTGAGCTTCCAGCAGGGACCGCAGCGAAGCCGATATGGAGGGATCCGCACCGAAAGGGGGTCCTCCAGCATGGTCTTCGCGCTCCTTCGTGGTCGAGTGCTTCTGCTTGGCAGCTTTCGGCACTTTAATGACCACAGGTGGAATAGTGGAAGGCGGTACCTGAGCCGAGGAGACGGGGACAGGCACCGACGTCGAACTCGTGGCCGAAGTCGGGGTAAACGAAGCCGGCTTCAAAAGGCCCGGAGTCGCAGGAGCAGTCGCTGGTTTCGCATGGACAGGCGAAGCGGCTGATGAAGTCGAAGCCGAAGGTTCTTTAGCAGCTTCCATCTTGAACATCGACTCCCACAACAGGCAGCGCCGCTTAAACGTTCGCGCTGTTAGAGTGGAACAAGGCCGGCACGATTTCAGGAAATGTTCTGGACCAAGACACTGCAGGCAGCGTCGATGCGGGTCCGTCAGCGAAATCGCGCATTGGCACTTGCTACACTTTTTAAAACCGGTGATTGGCCGGGACATAGGCCGAAAAAGCTCCGCCACTAGATCGAAGGAGCTGGGCCTGAGCCACGTGGCCGGCCCGGCCGACTCGCCGGAAGAAAAATTTTTTTTTTTTTTATTTCAAAAAAAAGAAAGAAAACACACGAAAAGAGGAAAAGAAATCCAAAATTGCGGAATTAGAAGGCAATAAAACGGGAATTCAGTCAGCGCAGAATTGAAGTAAAACTTCTCAGCTCCGCGGAAAGAAAAGAACTGAGGAGACACGCCCGGTCCATCGGGCGGGAAGGCACTGGCGCATGCGCGGTGCGGGCATCTCGAAACTTCTAAGTTTCTTCAAGCAAGACATACTTGTGAGACGTCCGTATCGGGGCTCTGTCGGATGACATCACCCACTAGTGAGAATACCTGCCTGCTTGTCCTGGGATAACTGGAACGCTCTTTTGGAGGCTGTTATAGGGGATAACGCCCTCCAGGGATTCAAGACAAAGTTAGACAAGTCCTGCTGAACCAAAACGTAAGCAGGTAAGGCTAGTCTCAGTTAGGGCACTGGTCTTTGAACTAAGGGCTGCCGCGTGAGCGGACTGCTGGGCATGATGGACCACTGGTCTGACCCAGTTCTTATGTTCTTATGTTTTCTCCTTAATTTTCTGCCTTTTATCCATCTTTGTCATTAACTTTGCACTTCCTTCTGTCCGTGCTCTTAACTGTTGCCAGGCCTTCTTATCCATTTGCTGTTATTCTCTCCTTAACTATCTGCCCTATATCCAGGTTTGTTTCCACTGTAGCAGGGACAAAGTAACTAAGGAGTCAGAAAAACGATTTGGTATATAAACAAGGCAGACTGACTCTGTATGTTAGCACAACCCAAGAGCAGAACCTGCTATGCAAAAATATGGCTCAGAAAAATGTAACTCTAAAGAGGGAGAAGCAACCCCCTCTTAAGAAAAGAGTTTTATCTTTTAATCATTGCTTAATAAATGCAAAAGCAAGTCCCACTCAAGGGTGTGAGTTGTAAAAAAAAAAAAAAAAAAAAAACTGAATAAATATCTTAATATAAAACTGTATATTTTCAAAAACTTTTAAACAATTTCAATTCTTGCATTCAGGTTGACACTGGACACTTTTACAATCAAAAGGTTGAAAAATAAAAGTACTTATCAGGGTAAGTACTTTTATTTTTCAACCTTTTGATTGTAAAAGTGTCCAGTGTCAACCTGAATGCAAGAATTGAAATTGTTTAAAAGTTTTTGAAAATATACAGTTTTATATTAAGATATTTATTCAGTTTTTTTTTTTGTTTTTTTTACAGCTCACACCCTTGAGTGGGACTTGCTTTTGCATTTATTAAGCAATGATTAAAAGATAAAACTCTTTTCTTAAGAGGGGGTTGATTCTCCCTCTTTAGAGTTACATTTTTCTGAGCCATATTTTTGCATAGCAGGTTCTGCTCTTGGGTTGTGCTAACATACAGAGTCAGTCTGCCTTGTTTATATACTATATCCAGGTTTGTCATTAACTTTGATCCAGGTTTGTCATTAACTTTTAACATTCAACTTTATTCTCCTTAACATTCAACTTTTCTGCTTCCTCCTCAGATTTATCTACTTTTTCTGTGTCTTCCCTTCCCACTTTTTCCCCACCATCCATGTGTGCCATCTCCTCCTTATTTCTTCCCTATTCCCGTCTATCCATAAACAGCATTTCTTCCATCTCTCTTCCCTTCCTCCATCCCTCCCACTCCTGTGCACCATGTCTTCCCTTATTCTCCCCTTTCTCCTCCAACCCTGTGTACCATCTCCTGTCTCTCTTTCCCACCCCTATGCTCTGGGATCTTTATTCTCTCCTTCCTACAGTCTAGCATCTCTCTCCCCTTCTTCCTTTCCCTCCAGACTGGATGGGCCGTTCTATGTTTCTATGTTTTGTGATCTGGATCTTTCTGTCTTTGATATACACTAAAGATGGTGAGTGAGACCCACTGGATCAACTCCAAATAACAAAAAGATCCCACTGCTCAAAACATAAGGGATCTCAGAAACCTGCTTGGTAACAGGGAATAAACCTCGGCAAACTGACAAGGTTCCACGTTTCATTCATTGATCCTAAAAAACCTCCTCCTTCTTTTTTTATTATAATTCTTTTTAATATTGATATTTATAAAATCTTCCCCACTAAGTATTCTTTTAAAACCATATTCATTTGTAATACTGTTCAATGTATCTTCAAATTTACTTATCTCAAATGTAGCAAGCAGCCACAGCCCGACGAGACTTGTTTTTCCAAAACTGCTGGCTTTCTCAAGGGTTCATATAGGCTGCTGCATAATTATTCAGGTTATTCAGTCTCTGGGCTTCATGATGAACGACAGCTCTCTACTTCCCCCTCCTCCTTCCTTTCTGTTGTCTGATAGCTCTCTCTTCTCCCCCCACCATGGTCTGGCATCTCTATCTGCCCCTTCCTTCCCTTTCTTCCACTGGAGGTCTGGCATTTTTCCTTCTCTTTCCGCCCCATCCCTGAGGTCCAGTATATCTCTTACCTTTCCCATGCTTTCCCCCAGGATCCGGTGCTTGCTCACACGATACTACTGTAATTCTTCGGGTTGTCAGCAGCGTGAAAGAAGTAAACATGCTGCCTTCAGCAACCCAGAAGCTCTCTCTTTCTGCTACTGCTTCCCGCCTATGCGGGGACAGGAAGCAGTAGCAGAGGAAAAGCTTCTGGGTTGCCAAAAGTTGCGTGTTTACATCCCTCAAGTTGCCAACGGCCCGAAGAGTACAGCTGCACTGGGTCAGCAAGCACCACATCCAGGGAAAGGGAAGGAAGGGGGGAGGGGAAGTGCGTAGAGAGAAGGACTCCAAATAAGTGTGTGAGCTGCTGTAGGGTTACTAAATGTCTGGTTTCCCCAGACAAAAGTTGTAAAATGAAAAAGCAGCCCGACTCCCGACAGAATCCTCAAAAAGAGGACATGTCTGGGGAAACCCAGACACCTGGTAACCCTACCTATACATATTTTACCCTATGAACTCTAGAAGGAAGCTCTCTTTTGCACTGTACTTGCATAATGCCAATGTTAGTAAATCTGAAAGACTGAAATCATACTCCAAATATTTTGGTTTAGCAGTGAGTTTCATTACTGTCATAGTGTGTGCAAAACTAACCCATTTGGAAACAGTGCCCCTAGGAGTGCAAACTCTTGACTTACTTGATAATGTTATACAATTCCTCAGTCTCCTTCTCTGAAAGGTTCTTTTTCAAGCTTCCTAAATTAAATGGGTTGGGAAGAGTATGCCTCTTTTTTGTGATCTAAAATATCAAACATCAAACAAAGTGAGAATCAACAGGACACAGTAATATGGTAGACAAGAGCAGATAAAGACCTGTATAGGTCATCTAGTCTGTCCAAGATAAACTCAGAAGTCTGTCAGCAGTATCCCAAAAGGGATTAAGCAAAGTTGCTTACCAGTAGCGGGTATCTGCCAAAGACAGCAAGATAATTAGTCACATCAATCATTCAATAGTGCAGGTATCAGCCTTGTAAAGAAAATGTAAATCTTTTCAAGGTTTTTCTATTTATGTATGGAATTTTCCTTACACCCCACCTCACAGAGGCTCCTCAGTTCTAAAATGGATGTTTATTTGAACTACTGCATAAGGCAAGGAAGGAGAGTTTGTGTGACCGACTGGCCTCAGATAACACTTGTTATATGTAAGCAACTTTGCTTTCTTAAAAAGTAGAAGCACAATATATCATCTACACATATTGGGGGTCCTTAGCTAAAAGGTGTCAGCAGACAAAAATTTTTGTTGCGTGAAAATCCATTTAGGGATTTGGAAAGAGATTTCAAAATAAAAATAATTCATGCTTTTTTCACTAGTCTTACTGTGCTGGAATTCAAAACATATCAAAACAGTGTATGATCATATGATAACTAACTGAAAGAGAAGGAAAGAGTCAGGCTATGTCTACAAAGTCCAACAGCTAGCTGGTTCAGTTGCCAAATGCTTGCTGGTAAAAAACAGGCTTTAATGTCTGTCTTAAACTTTGGTACAGAAGTCACATGGCAGAGATACTTAAGGAGGGCCAAGTACAAGGTGGCTGCATCATAAGTGGAGGCTAATTGAGCACACGTAGAAGGCAGAATTATACAAACACAGGAATCTTAGATATGCCTGAGGATATCTACATCGAAGACAGGCGAAGGAAGATCTATACACATGGGTTTAAGAGGCTATAAGTAGAATGGTATACAACGGTATCTCACAAACTTTTTCTGCCGCAGCACACTAAACTTTTCTCTTATCAAGAAGCATTATGGGGTAAAGATCTAGAAGAGTTACTTATGCATGCTAATAACTATGGGGAATTTAGGAGACACCTAAAAACAGATCTGTTCCTGAAGTACTTAGGTAGCTGATCTGCACAATCTTTCCCACAATTGATCTCTAGAACTGTTAGTCACTAATTTCTAACTTTGTTAGTTCTACTCAATTTGCAGCATTTTTAATCATTGTAAACCGCATAGAACTTCACGGTCCTGCGGTATATAAACTGTTATTATTATTATTATTATTATTAAACTTGGGGCCGCATCTACAGGGCCTCTAAGCATGCGCGGATGTCGACCAGCGATGTCATACACATGTGAGACACAGCCCTGAGCTTAGGGGCCTTCCAAAACCTGGACAAACTGCTGGGTTTTGGAAATCCCTCCATCGCCAGGGTGGCAGAGAAGAGAAGAGGCGCCAGCACAGGCAGTGACCGACTCGACTCTTTTGCAGCACATCCGGAATCTCATCATGGCACACAGTTTGTGATACACTGGTATACGACAAAAAGAGGGGTGACATGGTTCATACTTGTTGCATTATGAAGAAGTCTGATAGCTGTGTTTTGTACCAACTAAAGTTGTCTAATAGCAAGATGTCTAACTGTTGAAAAGTATAGAAGAAAATGAATGGTATGGTTTGTTTTCTGCTGTAATAACATTACAATGAATCTATAGCTTATATTGATATCATAGGAGGTACAGAACCAGATATAGGTTAGAAGTCATCTAAGTTTTTTTCTCTCTACAAGTTCTGCACCTAAATCGGAATTATTGCTTTATTGGTAAAGTACCTTAAACAAGCTTCCACTTCCTCCACTGCCTTCAGAATCGCCTGATCCTTGAGATTCTCTTCGTCCATATTTCCGCTCCAAAACTGGTGTTGAGTGTGGGCTCAAGCCTGCCCCATCTCCAGGACCCTCGCTGCCATTATCGGATCCACCACTATTTCTTGAGGGACTTGGCCTGCGTGTCCTTAAGGACGAGCTGGCATCCATAAAGAGTGCACTCTTGCTAGTAGGAAATGTTGCAATTTTTGTATTTGTAAAGCTCTCTAATTTGTCACGTGATGAAGGCAAGAACCAGTCCACACAAGACAAACAGGGACTGGAGGGACCCCCAAGTTGCTCCTCTATAGTCACGTCTAGCCCTTCTAGCTGCAGTAGGGTTGCTTTGACCTGATCCACATATATACAGTCTGGTCCTGGATTCCCAATGGCTTTAGCAGTGCATCCTCCTGCCTCCAACAGCACAGGCAACATAAAGTATTTCTAAAAAGAAAATAAATGTTCCATAGTATTTGTACAAGAAAAATGAATACAAGCACTAAAAATAAAATGGACAAATTCAAAGAACAATGTATGAAAAGTAAACAACAATTTTAAAATGACATAATACAGTATAAAAAAATCACTAATAGGGAGAAATCTGTATAGGGTATATTGCTCCCCCATATCCCCTTCAAAAATGTGTTTGGCACATTCTGAAATTGTTCAAAGTAAAAATCTAGATAAACTATGAAAAGGAAAATGCTGGAGAATCCATACAGTTATATAGCTGTTCTTATATTGTGATGAAAAAGGAAGACATAGAAATACCAATAAGCTATCAAAGGATCAAAAGGTCCATGCAAAAAAAAAAAAAAAGAAAAAAGAAAGAAATACACGCAACTGTCACTGGGAGAACATGAACAAAGTCACCAGTAACAAAAAATAAGGTTTAAATGAATCCTATTAGAACAAATAATTTGGGGGGTTTTTCTCATTCTTTATTCATTTTTAAAAACTTACAATAAGTGTAACAGCATATATAGCATTTTAAACTTAGATACAACACTTAATATTTTGTTAAAATCCGTATCAGAATTTATCCCCCTCCCCCTAATCCGTAACATCTGCATATTTATTAAACACTTTCAATAAGTGACAATAGAGTAAATTAAACATTTTACATCTTAGACATCACTTAAAATTTTTTACAAGATTCATAGAAATCAATACCTTCCCCCCACCCAACCTAATCCTTATCATTAAAGAAACTATAAATTTTATCAGTTTCAAATATACACTATACATATGTTAAACATAAGGTACAACTATATAACCATTCAGACTTATTATCAATCCTCAAAAATATCCCCCTTCCCCCAATTACCATCCTTAAAATAAACAATTAAAAATCTTATATTCCTCCCGCCCTCCCCCCTCCCTAAATGTGCATTTTATCTAAGAACAAAAATCCTAACTATAATAATTCTACAAAGGATGTCAATGGGCCCCGAATTAATTTAAAGTTTTTAATATTCCCTAACAAATCAGCTCTCATTTTCTCATATTTATATATTAGACATAAACTTGCCCACCAGAATGTAAAGTTGAGACGATCCCAGTTTTTCCAGTTCCGTGTAATCAATTGTATAGTTGCACTTGTCATAATTTAGCACTGGTTTTAGGCCTCTGTTTAGCACTAAGAGAGTAATTAAGGCTATCCTGGACAATGTGCGCTACTTGTTTAGTAAAGGCCTCAACGCCCTAATCACGCAATTTGACATGAGCTCTGCCTTTGACTTGGTGGACCAGGGAAACTATTACAATGCTTAGACGCAATTGGAATCAGAGGAGAGGCATTAAACTGGTTTCGAGGTTTCCTTACTTCATGCACCTACCAAGTCCATTTTAATTACGATCTCTCTGATGCATGGAGCAATCCATCTGGCGTGCCACAGGGATCACCATTATCCCCACTGCTCTTCAATGTTTACATGGCCTTATTGGGTGCGCAATTGTCCCAACTGGGGATAAAACTATTTAGCTACACTGATGACATCACAATAATTATCCCATTTACTACCTCTGTCTCAGAAGTCACCCCCAAAGCAACAGAAGTACTAAATTGGATGGAGCAATGGATGACCGAATTCAGACTAAAGCTAAATTCAGAGAAAACAACATTTTTTATAGCATCGCCACGCCCACTTGACACCAAAGCATCATTGTGCATCAATAACCTTAGTTATCCCATTCAACCCACTATGAAGATATTGGGAGTAACACTGGACCAGAGCCTGACCATGAAAGACCAGGTAGACTCCCTGATTAGAAAGATCTTTCTCACCCTCTGGAAGCTTTGGTCCATCAGAGCTTACTTCGATGTCTCATCATTTCGAATTCTGGTACAATCCCTCATACTGAGTCAACTTGATTATTGTAACATCGTCTACTTGGCACTCTCCCAGAAGAACATAGTAACATAGTAACATAGTAGATGACGGCAGATAAAGACCCGAATGGTCCATCCAGTCTGCCCAACCTGATTCAATTTAAATTTGCAGTGAACATGCAGCGATTGCAACTGGTACAAAATGCAGCGGTTAGGTTACTTTGTGGACTGAAGAAGTTTGATCACATGACACCTTCCTACCGACTTCTGCACTGGCTGCCAATGGAGGCATGTGTGAAATTCAAGTTTGGTTGTTTTTGCTTCAAGGTACTTTACGGCTTAGCCCCTAAATATATAACAGACCTTTTCTCCTTCACAACCAACAGATTCAGGAGAACCTCACATCCGAACTTTGTTTCTACACCGGTTAGAGGTTGTAAATTTAAAGTCATCACCAACATCTTCTCTCACATCAAGCAGCATTATGGGGTAAAGACCTGGAACAACTGCTCGTGCCTACTACTTATAGGGAATTCAGGAAACGCCTAAAAACACATCTGTTCCTGAAGTACTTAGGTAACTGATCTATATAATCTTAGTCCTCAACAAATGATCTTTAGAACTGTTATTCACCAACTCTGAACTTTGTTTATTCCACTCGATCTGTAATACCTTATAATCATTATAAACGGCATAGAACTTCATGGTCCTGCGGTATATAAACTGTTATTATTATAATTAAAAAGAGACGCCTTTTATATTTATCTAGGGGATAATTTGTAATACAACAGTTCAAACCCCATTCTTGTATGTGAAAAAAATGACAGAAGTTCAAATAAGTGACTGCTTAAAATAATTTTAGAGAAATTGAGCATTAAAGATCAGAATAGATCCACAGCTATCATTTATAATAATAATAATAATAACTTTATTCTTCTATACTGCCACAATCTTGCGACTTCTAGGCAGTTTATAATCAAGAGTGCTGGACATTCAGCGAAATACAATAAGTAGATATTCAGAGGAAATACAGAGATCAGAGACCTCAGGAGGCAATAGTATAGAAATACAATTTGCTGAGCGAAAATGTAATATGTACATTTTAGTAGGTAATGTCCGACAGGACCTGTTGGGGATAAATAACAACGTAAAGTTACGATAAGATGAAGATAACAGATTATATTTATAACAGTGCTGTAAGTTCAGGTGGAATAGGGAGGGGGGAGGGAGAGGGAGAGCTTTCTAAACTGCCTGGATTGACATACAGGACTAGGTGGTGTACAAGCTAAAACATAATAGGGTCAATATTCAGCTGGTGGCATTGAGAGTTTTTCTGACCTCTGCCGATATTATTCTCAGATATTTAATGCCGGGCCATGTCAGGGCTTTGGCATTATGCAGAGCTGCTCAACACATAGCCAATTAAGTCAATATTCAGAACTTAAACAGCAATGGGTTGCTGTATAAAGGTAACTGTGTTTATGCAGTCCTATTTATGTGGTTTCCCTGTCCAATTAAGTGCTGAATATCCACTAATTTGCAGTGGTGACAATCAATTAAGTGCCACTGAAAATTAGCAGATAGCCCTGAACAAGTGATTTAAGAACATAAGCATAGCCTTACTGGGTCAGACCAATGGTCCATCAAGCCCAGTAGCCTATTCTCACTGTGGCCAATACAGGTCACTAGTACCTGGCCAAAACCCAAAGAGTAGCAACATTCCATGCTACCAATCCAGGGCAAGCAGTGACTTCCCCCTTGCCTTTCTCATTTCTCAACAACAGACTATGGACTTTTCCTCCAGAAAATTCTCCAAATCCTTCTTAAAACCAAACCAATCAACAGCCATTTCTGGCCAGTTAAATTGTTTTGAAAATCGACTAGGAAATGATTAAGTGAAAAGAAGGCCTAATTTAAATAGGAAAGAAATAAACACATACCACAAGTCAAAATTAAAATGACCAATTTAAAAGTCATAATTAAAATATATTAGAAAAATCAACGGTCCTTGGCCAGTCATAAGAAGGCAACTCCTGACACCTACAGTACCTACAAAACTCACTGAAAGCTCTATGAAATAAATAAGTTTTCAATGTTCCCTAAACTAGAGGAATTGGTGGGAAAGCATTATAAACCTTGCCCTGCCAGTCAAGCAAGAAGGCATCCAACTCCAGATGATTGGGCGTGTAGGGTCTAGAGCAGTGGTTCCCAACTCTGTCCTGGAGGACCACCAGGCCAATCAGGTTTTCAGGCTAGTCCTAATGAATATGTATGAGAGAGATTTGCATATAATGGAAGTGACAGGCAAGCAAATCTGCTCCATGCATATTCATTCAAGAGGTTGAAGGAGTCTACTCAACTTGTCTGCTAAGATGTTTTGTTATCCTGCTAGATAAACTGCCTTGAGGAATATGTTGCGAGGAATCACTCAGGACGAGATTTGTATGGCTTCTTGGCAAAGTGAGCAAGACCCTTTACCTTCTTGCCTGTTCACGCAGAACATGGTGACTTAGTTGTCTGTTCAAATGAGGACTTGATTAAGGAGGTGATCTTGAAATGTGCGGAAAGCATTGTGGATTGCTTGACGTTCCAAGAGATTGATGCGGTGGGGTTTCTTGTGAGGATTCCAGCTGCCCTAGGTATAAAGGCCATCGAGGTGGGCTCCCCAATCAAGCATGGAAACATGCATATTGAATGTTTTCTGATGCAGTAGAGTGTGGAAAAGAAGGCCCTTGAATAGATTGGCTCTTAGGATCCATCACTAGAGGGACCAACAAAGGTCTGAGGTCATTTGTATTTGTTGTGAAAGTACCCCAGTAGTTTAAGACTATTGGTCGAGAGGATCCACTAAGGTTCTCTAAGATGTAGCCAGGCAAATGGATGCAACGGATCAGCTAGATGGAAACCTTTTGCTGGAGCTGAGGAACCTGAGAGAGGAGGTTCAGCGCTTAAGAAGCATTCGAGATGACAAGACCTTCATCGACGGTGTCATCCAGGAGCGGTCCCAGATCACCAAACAGGAACCTAACGAGACCATACCCGTGACACCCAAAGTAACCAAACCAACTACCAATCCTGCTACCTTGAGACCAACCATCGGAATACAGGAAGAGGCTAGAGACATTGACTCCTGGCAGCTGGTAACTTCCTCCACAGGAAAACGCAGAAGACCTTCCTCATCTTCTGTCTCTTTCTCTCACACACAGGGCTGTTCTACATCGACCCCGCAGATCACCTTGAGGAACAGATTCCAGCTGCTACAGGACGGACCTGACAACGAGGTACAGGGTTCAGTAGAAGGTTCCAATTCCGGAGACACCAGGTCGGCCCACCCCTAAGAAGCGCAGAGTGGTGGTCATCGGAGATTCGCTACTGAGGGGCACCGAGTGACCAATTTGTAGATCAGACTTGCAATCAAGAGAGGTTTGCTGTTTGCCAGGGGCCAGGATCCGGGATGTAACCGCTTGCCTGGACAGTCTCATCAAGCCCCAGGACCACTTCCCCATGCTTCTCATCCACATCGGAACAAACAACACCGCCAGGAGCACCCAGGATAGCATACCAGTAGACTTCAGAGCCTTGGGTGAGAAGCTGAGGAGGATGGATGCACCAGTGGTCTTATCCTCGATCCTCCCTGTGAGGGGCAAGGGTAGAGCCAGGGAGGATCGCATCCAGAGGGCTAACAACTGGCTGCAAGAATGGTGCAAGGAGATGAACTTCGGGTTCCTGCACCATGGAGAGGCACTACTAAGACTACAGGGACCAGACGGGCTACACCTGATCAGAAGAGGGAAGAATGCCCTTGGACACCGACTGGCCTGCCTACTTCACAAGGCTTTAAACTAGGTAAGTTGGGGGAGGGTACAGGCACAAACAACCTATCTGACGAGTTAAGCTGCCAATACTTTTTTGAGACTGAGGAAAGTAAACACCGCAATTCTGGGTCTGTGACTGGGGCAAGTACACACATTTCCGAGTCTGGGGTAGGTTCACATTGTAATTCTGGGTCTAGGGAGGGTACACACATTGCAAATTGTACTAAAAGAATTAAAGTAGCTCAAGTGGTTCCCCACAGGGTACATACATTTCCGAATCTGGGGTAGGTACACATTGTAATTCTGGGTCTAGGGAAAGTACACAAACTACAATTAGTACTAAAAGGGTCCATGTAGCTCAAGCGGAAACAGCCCCACAGAGACATAGCAAACATACTACATGGAGGGCTATATACGTCAACGCCCACTGTTTGGGCAACAAGATCCTAGAATTAGAGACTGAAATGAGGAACGCTGACCTGGATGTGGTGGCGATATCTGAGACCTGGCTCACAGACTCCCACGGGTGAGACCTGGTCATACCAGGTTACAACTTACTTCGCCAAGACAGGGAGGGCAGAATGGGAGGAGGTGTAGCAATATACACTAAGGATGATATTAAAGTCACCAGAATCACAGATATCATGTACACAGGGGAATCCCTTTGGGTAAATTTGGCCAGGGAGAAAGACAAATGCCTGTATCTTGGCGTAATATACAGATCCCCAAGGCAACAGGATGACCTGGATATGGAATTAATCGGCGACATAGAGAATATCACCTTACGTGGGGATACAGTGCTGTTAGGTGACTTCAATATGCCTGATGTGGATTGGAACACACTTTTCTCTGCATCCAGCAGCAGGAGACTATTGAACTCTATGAAGGGAGCTAGACTGAGGCAACTGGTATTGGAGCCAACAAGGGAGCAGGCAATACTGGACCTGATACTTACCAATGGTGAAAGTGTCACAGAGGTCTCAGTGGGCGACACGTTGGCCTCCAGTGACCACAACATGGTATGGTTCAATCTCAGGAAGGGTTTCGCCAAAACTAACACATTGACCAAGGTCCTTAACTTCAACGACACCAACTTCGAAGGCATGGGGGATTTCATCCATCAGGCGCTACAAAACCGAGTAGTAACAGATAACGTAGAACTGTGGTCAACTCTGAAAGCTACCATTCAGGAGGCAACCAACCGCTATATAAAATCAGTGAGTAAACGGCACAGGAACAATAAGCCACAATGGTTCTCTGCGGAGATCTCGGACCTCATAAAAGAGAAGAAAAGAGCGTTCATCTCTTACAAACAATCAGGGACTCAGGACTCTAGAGAAGACTATTTGGCCAAGGCAAGAGCCGTCAAAACAGCAGTTAGAGAGGCCAAATTCCGAATGGAGGAAACTTTAGCAAAGAACATCAAGAAGGGCGATAAATCCTTCTTCAGGTATATCAGCGACAGAAACCGAAACACAGGCGGGATAGTACGCCTTAGGAAACCAGACGGGAACTATGTAGAAGCTTACTCGGAAAAAGCTAAATTGTAAAACGAATACTTCTGTTCAGTCTTCACCCGCGAGGCGCCGGGATCCGGCCCTCAGCTACAGACAAAGGATGGCCCAGTAGACCCGTTTAGTAATTTCAAGTTTACAACAAGCAGTGTCTACTGTGAGCTGTCTAAACTCAAGGTTAACAAAGCAATGGGGCCAGACAACCTACACCCCAGGGTGCTCAGGGAGTTAAGGGACGTCCTGGCAGAACCACTATCCGCGCTCTTCAATCTCTCCCTTAGTACAGGTAGAGTCCCGTTGGACTGGAAAACGGCTAACGTCATTCCACTCCACAAAAAAGAGTCTGCGAACTACAGACCAGTGAGCCTCACATCAATAGTGAGCAAACTAATGGAAACGCTAATCAAACGCCAATTGGATATGATCCTGGATGTGGAGAATCATACATCATTGCGGTTTTCAATTTTGGAAGTTCCTTCTCTTCCCCGGGGAGGTAATTTAAAAGTGAGGCTTTACAGTAGAGAACAGAGTTGGATTTTTAAATTACATACTTTATACTCTCAGGATCTCAACAGTGAGATCGAATGGCGCGCCTTTCTGTAATTCACATACATACATATTTTTGTTAACATTTTTTGTTTTTAGTTTTTGCTATACCTTTTTATTTTTGCATATTTTCATTTAATGTTTCAGTGCACATTGTGGGTTCTTTTCCCCCTTTTTTCGTATGCCGCCTGTGTTGGCAGCCTCCCATGTTTTGTCTTTTTCTTTAATTTCCCTCACTTTGATCGCGGAGTCCAGCGTCCTCTGATTGGCTGAATCATCATTGTGACGTCTAGTACGTCGGAGCCCTTTAAAAACATAGCGGTTCTTCCTCCCCGGTAACATTCTTAAGAAACAAGCTGTGACATTTGTCTTCCGCTTCGTTGCGCGAGACAAGTGCTGTTTTTGGTAAGTCCCGTTCTGTATAGCCAAGATATTTAGACTTTATCCGTATTTATTATCTAGGTTTTATATGTTCCTTAATTAATAAAATATTAACTCGTTTAACCCTTTGTATTTTTCAGAATCTTTGAGCCCACCGCATGATTGTTTTTCCACATATCATTGTTGGTCCCCTGAGGCAGGGGCGAAACGTGCACTTCGGGACCTGCAAGCTAACAGATAAGTTTGCTGAGTCTCTTATTAAGTTATTAGATGTTCACAATAACAAAAATTTTTTACATGATATAACATGTTGTCTACTCTTTACATGCAATGATTGGGCAGTGAGGTGGTTGGTTCTGGGTTCATCCCCAGCACCCCCCTCCATGATTCTGAGCATAATAATTTGTGTAGACTCATCTATATCATCTGCACAGCTTACTTATAAGCACAACAATTGAGTGAACTTCACTGCTGAGGCAGCATTGGGGCCATTCTGAGCAGTAGATCTCATTGGCTGGCGGGGATTGGGCATCTCCACTAGCCATTCAACAGATGCTTTGTTTGTGGAGGTGGCCTAAGCCCAAGGGGTATCTCAGGCCCCCAAGAGTCCCCCCCCCCTCATGGCTATGCCACTGTCTGAAAGAGAGAATTAGGCAAGGGCTGTGCGCTGGGTTTAAGATTATGCTGAGAGCAACAAAATTTAGTTGCTTTTCATATTACAGTGGCAACAGTGAAATGTACAACTGATCTTCACAAAGATTGGCCCAATATTCAAATACATTTTTCAGATAACAACTGCTGTTACCATTTAAATGCCTTAGCCACTGAATATCCTTGTAGACTTGTAGAATATCCTTGTAGATAATGCCTTGGCATTATCTGAATAGTGCTGGGGTGGTTAATGGGCAGGGCTTGCCTAAAACTCTATGGATAGTTATCGAAACAGTGGCTGAATATCATCACTATTCAGATAATGCTGGCGGTTGACATACTGCACAGATATTCAGTGCCAGCTGCTATCCAGATAGTGATGTTATGGGGGAAGTTATCAACGTGAGTTACTGTTAAGAGGGCTATTTTACAGTTAACCCCGGTTAGATTTCATTGCATAAAATGGAACCTGTGCTAAAATAACATGAGATGTGGTAAAGTGTCCATCTTAATGGTAATTCTGTTGATAACTTCCCCCCTTGAATATCCATGAATTATTTAAGTCTCACAGTCAATGCTTTCTTTGTTTTAAATGTGATTGTAGTGCTTAAATATTGATTTGTATGTGTATATGGTAGTGGTACTTATAAGCATATATGATTTTAGCAAAAAGGAAAGTTATTTGTATAGTTATATGGAGTGTCATATCATTGAAAATTTACCTCCTAAATTTTAAATGAGTGAATCCCTCAATGCACTAACTGACACACAGTAAAATGCACAGATGGAATTTAAGGTTTCATGTAACTTACCAATCCAACAATAAGTAGGAAATATCTTGCTTCTGGCTCTCGATATCCTTCTGCTCCTGATGCCCCAAATGGCTGACGGTGACATTGTGGAAACACTTCCCTCCATATTACCAACTGGCCAATCCTCTGTTCTGCTGCCAGAGGTAACAGGCAATAATGTCGACAATACAGAGCAATGTCAACCAGGTCATCCTTCGGCAAGTGGCTACTGATCAAGTAACCCTTGGATGAATTTAAACATAAAAAGGGGATTTAGTAAGGAAGCTGGTAAGAATGATTAGTACTATGGTAAATAAACTGAAGGGAAGAAACATTCATGAACAAAATTGGTGACTGGTTAAATCAATGGCCACATCAGGGCAATTCTTTAAAGGGTGTTTCACAATTCTGCTGCCTCAGGGTGTGACAAAGCTGATCAAACTTTAAAGTAAACACAGATATAGCATCTCCCTGCACTTAGCTCATTCTTGGCTTATGTTTCTGCCAGGGCTGTGGAGTCGGAGTCAAGGAGTCGGAGGAAATTTTGGGTACCTGGAGTCGGAGTCTGAAGTACAAAAAACTGAGGAGTCGGAGTCGGAACATTTATCTACCGACTCCACAGCCCTGGTTTCTGCAGCAGGATGCAATCATCAAAACTCATAGTCTCACCTTGTAGAAAAAACAAGAACCCAGCATCATGTATAGCCGCCTCATGTTGAAGTAATCTTCTGACTGTAAACAGAAGGACAAAAGGTTTTTTAATTCTACTGGTTTCAGACATGAGTCCTTTTTATCCTATTCAACTGATACTTGAGGTTATTGAATACCTTAATATTAGAAGTGCCTTTTCAATTATTCAGTGGTAATTAGGTTAGATTCAATAAAACTAGGATGTAAAAAAGTTACTCTAGAGCAGGGGTGTCAAAGTCCCTCCTCGAGGGCCGCAATCCAGTCGGGTTTTCAGGATTTCCCCAATGAATGTGCACGAGATCTATGTGCATGCACTGCTTTCATCGTATGCTAATAGATCTCATGCATATTCATTGGGGAAATCCAGAAAACCCGACTGGATTGCGGCCCTTGAGGAGGGACTTTGACACCCCTGCTCTAGGGTGAGGCAGTGAGGTCTTCATTCTGAATTTTGATGTTGTCAAGTATGTCTCCAATATAAGACACAAAAGTCTTTTAAACAGAACTGGATTTTCACATGTGTCCTCAGTCTAAAAGAGGAACACTCTGGAGTAGTGCTGCCTAATTCAGGAAAAAAAATTTCGATTCAATTCAGCCTACTGAATTGGTTTTTCGATTTGATTTTCCTGCCCAATTGGGTGGTTTTTTCAAACATCCTGGTGGGTTTATTTTATAGCCTCTTCACCCCCTTTGCCTTCTCCTACCCACACTGGCGCTGTGGTGTAAACAAAATAAACAAATAAAAAAGACTTTTCCTCTCTCTGTTAAATCCTAGCTCATGTTTGTGGTCTAACACCAGCTCTGGCAGGATACACGTTTCAAATCTGACATATTGTAATTACAAAATGGAAAATAAAATTAGTTTTTCTACCTTTTGTTGTCTGGTTATTATTCAAATCTTGTTGGTCCCAGGCTCTGGTTGTCTTCTGATAACTTGCTTGCCAGGGTCTTCTTCTTTCTCCGTTCTAACCATCCATCTGCCATTTCGGTCCTCCCCTTCCGTTTCCCTTCCCTCCTCCGGAGATCTGGCATCTTTCTTTTTTTTCGTCTCCATCCACAGATCCACCTTTTCTTAACTACCCTTTCATCCAGCATCTCTCCCTCCTTCCCCACCACCCCAGGGTCCACCATCTCTCTCTTTCTTTTCCAAACTACCCTCCTATCCAGTATTTCTATCCCCCCTCCGCACCATTCCTTGTGTCCAACTTCTCTCCCTTCCCTTCCTAAATCCTATTGTCCATCATTTCTCTCCCTCTGCTCTATTTTTAGACCCATTATTTCCCCCCCCCTCAAGTCTGGCATATGCACATCTCTTTGAACCCCCTTCCCTCCCTCCGTGTACTTCTACACCAGGGCCCCCCTCCCCTGAAGGTCTGTCCACCCCTGAAGGCCTGCACCTCCCCCCTGAAGGCCTGTCCCCCCCTTGACGGCCTGCCTGTCCTCCCTGAAGGCCTATGCCACCATCCCTGGCCTGCCCCCCCCCTAAAGGCCTGTTCCCCCCTTAAAAGCCTGTTCCCCCCTTGAAGGCCTGTCCCACCCCCTGAAGGATTGCCCCCCCAAAGGACTGCCCCACCCAGGCCTGCCTGTCCCCCCCCTTAAAGGCCTGTTCCCCGTTAAAGGCCTGTTCACCCCTTGAAGGCCTGCATCCCCCCCCAAGGCCTGTCCCACTCCCTGAAGGACTAACCCCCCGAAAGACTGCACACACCCCTCCCCGGGAAGGCCTCCGTGTTCCCCCTGGCCTTCCCGAACCGTTTACCTTACAGCTTCAGCCAAAGATCGCTGTTACAGCTCTTTGCACTGCAGTGCTTTGAGCTGTTTCCTCTGCTGCGGTCCCACTCCTCCTTTGATGTCAGAGACGCCGGCAGAGGAAATCAGAGCATGGGAAGGCCGCGAAGCAACGTCTTTAGTGTGATGCGGCCGCTGCTGGAACCGGGAGGTTTGTGCGTCTCTTGGTGGGAGGATCAATGGGGGGTTCTTGTGCGCCGGGAAAGGGTGCAGGGGGGGGAGGGGGTGACGACGACGGCGAACGACAGCGGCAAACTTACAGTGAGAGAGGGAGGGAGTAGAAGTGCACATGCACACTCTTGCCGGCGGGGTCCTACAGCTCACGGAAAACGGAACCACGCAGGTAACAGTGCGCATGCGTGCTTAGGGTTTTATTATATTAGATGCCTTCCCTAAGCAGCATTATTACATTCAGGATAAAGGATGGCAATTCAAGATTTAGATGCCTCAATGCCATGCACTTAGCATCAGTTACATAATGAAATAAGGTTCTTAACTTGCTAATATCTTTTCTAGAAGATAGGTGTGGCATTCTGGGCAGCAGGGTATTCTCCCTATGCTCATGAGCTGTGCAGAAGGAATTCACTCCAGGTTTTCAACTCCTCCTTCTTCAGAGGGCTCCACTGCCCCCTTCAGTTTGTACCAAAGCAGGCAATAGCCTTATATAAGATCACATAAAGTTAGGGAGGCAAAACTTCGAGTGGAAGAAATTCTGGCAAAAAACATTAAAAAGGGGGACAAATCCTTCTTCAGGTATATTAGTGACAGAAAAAGGAACACAGGCGGGATAGTACGCCTTAGAAGACCGGATGGAAGTTACGTGGAAGCAGATTCCGATAAAGCCAAACTACTGAATGAATACTTCTGCTCAGTCTTCACCTGTGAGGCACCGGGACACGGTCCGCAGTTGAAGGCAACACAAAACACAGAAGACCCGTTTCAGAATTTTGAGTTCACACCAGGTGAAGTTTACAGTGAACTGGCAAGACTCAAGGTGAACAAAGCCATGGGACCAGACAATTTGCACCCAAGAGTGCTCAGAGAATTGAGCGATGTCCTGGCGAAACCGTTGGCTGAGCTATTCAATCTCTCCCTAAGTAAGGGGAAAGTTCCCCTGGACTGGAAATTAGCTAATGTCGTTCCTCTGCATAAAAAGGGTTGCAGGGTAGAGGCTGCAAATTATAGACCAGTGAGTCTCACATCAATAGTGTGCAAACTCATGGAAACACTAATTAAAAGCAAATTGGACACGATCTTGAATGAAGGGAATCTTCGGGATCCCAGTCAGCATGGATTCACCAAGGGTAGGTCCTGCCAATCCAATCTCATCAGCTTCTTTGACTGGGTAACAAGAAAGTTGGACTTGGGAGAGTCTTTGGACGTCGTGTACCTGGACTTCAGTAAAGCTTTTGATAGTGTCCCACACCGCAGGCTGCTAAGCAAGATGGAATCGATGGGGTTAGTAGAGACACTAACTGCATGGGTCACTGATTGGCTGAGTGGCAGATTTCAGAGGGTGGTGGTTAATGGTACCCTCTCTAAAACATCGGAGGTGACCAGTGGAGTGCCGCAGGGCTCGGTCCTGGGTCCACTCCTTTTCAACATATTCATAGGGGATCTGACTCAAGGGCTTCAAGGTAAAATAACACTATTCGCCGATGACGCCAAACTATGTAATATAGTAAGTGAATGCAGTTTACAGAATTATATGGTGCAGGACCTGCTTACATTGGAAAGTTGGTCCTCAACCTGGCAGCTAGGCTTCAATGCTAAGAAATGTAAGGTCATGCACCTCGGAAGCGGAAATCCATGCAGGACGTACTTCTTGAACTGAGAAACTTTAACTAGGACTTCAGCAGAACGAGATTTAGGAGTAATCATCAGTACAGACATGAAAACTGCCAATCAAGTGGAGAAGGCTTCATCTAAGGCAAGGCAGATATTGGGTTGTATCAATAGAAGTTTCGTCAGCCGAAAGCCTGAAGTCATAATGCCGTTGTACAGGGCCATGGTGAGACCTCATCTGGAGTACTGTGTGCAATTCTGGAGGCCACATTACAGTAAAGATGTGCGCAGAATTGAATCGGTTCAGCGGACGGCCACCAGGATGATCTCGGGGCTCAAGGGTCTCTCGTACGAAGAGAGACTGAACAAATTGCAGCTCTACACTCTCGAGGAACATAGGGAGAGGGGAGACATGACCGAAACATTTAAGTACCTCACGGGACGTGTCGAAGTGGAAGATGATATTTTCTTTCTCAAGGGACTCTCGGCCACAAGAGGGCACCCGATCAAACTCAGGGGCGGAAAATTTCATGGCGACACCAGAAAGTATTTCTTCACAGAGAGAGTGGTTGATCATTGGAACAAGCTTCCAGTGCAGGTGATCGAGGCAGACAGCGTGCCAGACTTTAAGAATAAATGGGATACCCATGTGGGATCCCTATGAGGGTCAAGATAAGGAAATTGGGTCATTAGGGCATAGACAGGGGGTGGGTAAGCAGAGTGGGCAGACTTGATGGGCTGTAGCCCTTTTCTGCCGTCATCTTCTATGTTTCTATATATTATATGTTTCTATGTTTCATAAGGAGGGGGGGTACGGGGAGACTCCCCAAACTACAAATCTGTTCTGCTCTGAAAGTATAACGTAAGTGTTTTAGATTTTAACTGAACAATCAAAACATCAAAATAATCATACCAATCAAACATTTAAGGAACTCACACATTCCCCCAATGTGTTACAGCACTATATTATTCTTCATACCCTTGAGGTCTGACTGACATCAAAATCTCAGTTTTGACACATAATTCCTGATTGAGACAGTAGGTATGTGGCGTAAATAATGGACAGGGTAGGGTTCCAGAATAACACACCTATCTGCTAGAAAAGATATTAGTAAGGAACAGAGGCAACATAGATTCACTAGAGGTAGATCTTGTCAGATAAATCTAATCAATTTCTTTGACTGGGTGACCAGAGAATTGGATAGAGGGTGTGCGCTAGATGTGGTGTATTTAGATTTTAGCAAAGCCTTTGACAATGTTCCACACAGACGTCTAATAAATAAACTGAGTGCCCTTGGGATGGGTCTCAAAGTGACGGGCTGGGTCAAGACTGGTTGAGTGGAAGGCGACAGAGGGTAGTGATCAATGGAGATCGCTCTGAGGAAAGGGATGTTACCTGTGACGTGCCTCGAAGTTCTGCTTTTGGGCCTGTTCTTTTTAACATTTTTATAAACAATATTGCTGAAGGGCGTCGGGCAATTTTTTCCTCTTTGCGGATGATACCAAAATCTGCAATAGAGTAGATACCCAGGATGGTGTGAATAACATGAAGAAAGACCTGGCGAAGCTCGAAGAATGGTCTGAAATTTGGCAGCTACAATTTAATGCTAAGAAATGCAAGGTCATGCATTTGTGCTGCAAAAACCTGAAGGAACGGTACAGTTTAGGGGGTGAAGAACTTATGTACACCACAGAAAAGTGGGACTTGGGTGTGATTGTATGTGATGATCTTAAGGTGGCTAAACAGATTGAAAAGATGACGGTGAAAGCTAGAAGGATGCTTGGTTGAATAAGGAGAGGTATGGCTAGTAGGAAATAGAAGGTATTGATGCCCCTGTATAAGCCTCTGGTGAGATCTCATTTA
Source organism: Geotrypetes seraphini (assembly GCF_902459505.1). NCBI lineage: Eukaryota > Metazoa > Chordata > Amphibia > Gymnophiona > Dermophiidae > Geotrypetes > Geotrypetes seraphini. Next base: position 134,407,040 of record NC_047084.1, on the reverse strand, counting down.
GAATATTGTGTACAATTCTGGAGGCCGCATCTTCAAAAAGATATAAAAAAGATAGAGTCGGTCCAGAGGAAAGCTACTAACATGGTGTGTGGTCTTCATGATAAGGCATATGGGGACAGACTTAAAGATCTGTATACTTTGGAGGAAAGGATGGAGAGGGGAGATATGATAGAGACGTTTAAATACCTACGTAAAATGAATGTGAATGAGTCAAGTCTCTTTCATTTGAAAGGAAACTCTGCAATGAGAGGGCATAGGATGAAGTTAAGAGGTGATAGGCTCCGGAGTAATCTGAGGAAATATTTCTTTATAGAAAGGGTGGTAGATGTATGGAACAGTCTCCCGGAAGAGGTGGTGGAAACAGAGACTGTGTCTGAATTCAAGAGGGCCTGGGATAGGCACGTGGGATCTCTCGGAGAGAGAAAGAGATAACAATTACTGCAGATGGGCAGATTAGATGGGCAATTTGGCCTTTATCTGCCATCATGTTTCTATGTTTCTATCAATCCTAATTAATTTGCTTCCCTTCCATTAAAAGAACAGGCTACAACCTGGAATACAGTTTTCCTATTGACCTTTGACAAAATTGTTCCACTTAAGACTATGCGGTACATGTATTGTATAAAAAGCTAGAACTCTGGTACAATGTTCAACACAAATTATTGAAGAGTCATTTATAACACAAAAAAGGGCTTATTGAAATAATATAAGGTGTTCATAAACAGCAAGAACAAGTCTTCCAAGGCAAAATATAGCCAAACTATATCAATAATAAGAGCAGCAAGAATTCCTAGTCAAACTAACAATACTACCCCCTCTAACTCTCTCTCCCAATGATCCATCCCCCCAAAAAAATACAACTCCAAACAAACAAACCCCAAACAAACCTAACTCTCTGGGAGAAGATAGGAGTCATTTAGTCATGTCCAATATTCAACAAATCTAGGCGCCTCGGCTCTTATGGCCCCCAAATATAGTAGTCGTCTCCCATCCTCCACCCCAGTTAAACAGCAATATCATCTATGAGAATAAGTTTCATAATTCTGCTGACATACCATTACAACATGTTCAAAAGTAGACTACATCCCTGGGAATTAAGGGATTTCAAATAAGCATTCTAAATGAGTAAGAATTTCCTCTGTCTTCTTGGATGCCCTTCCACCATCTGTACCTCCCAAGTGACTAATATATGAAATTGATTCCTCCACTTTCAAAAAGATTGCGTTTCTGAAGAAGTCCAAGACTGTAAAATACATTTGTGTGCTAAGAGACACACCTTACGATACAATGTTTTTGCACCTTTGGGTAACCCCTTAAATGCTCCTGGCAGATCCAATACCATTTGCACTGCTGTGCCTCTCTATGGGTCTACCCAGAATTCTCAGTGTTTTATAATTAATCAAAACAATTGGAGAAAAACAACATTCCAAGAAAGAATGAGAGAAATTGTTAGGTACTCTATGGCATTTAAGGCACAAAGGAGACTCAATGCCTCCGAGCCTATACAGCTGCACCTGTGTAAAATAAGCTCTGTAGAGCACCCAAATTTAGCCCAACCGTAACATCGCTCCCTCAGTCAATTTCGGTATACCCTTAACAGTGCTCAAAATATCCCAGTGATTCAATGGTAAATTAAGCTCTCCTGCCCAAGCTAACTTTATAGGCTGTATGTCTTTACTTCCCTCAAGGTGACAATAGCCCCCATGTAAAGCAAACATCTAAGTATTACTGAGCACCACCCCCAGGAAAAATGTTCAAAGGCTCTGCCCCAGATGTTGCCCCAGTTTTTCATGTGGTAGGGATGCAACCTCTGCTCTCCCCCTGGGAGACCTATAGTCGCTAGTACTGGCTCATTATTTCAACCTTTATCACAATATCTTGATTTTTACTTACAAGATTTAGTTCATCAGATTCCTTCTTTTATTGAGGATTCGAGACATTTGATCAAGGAACTGGATAGTATGGAATTTCAGGGACCTGCAATACTGTGCACTATATGCTAATATCCCCCAACAACAGGCTATTGAATTGTTAGATGAGTTGGTTGAATCAATGGATTTATCACGGGAACAAAAGGATCTTTTAAAAGAATTTAGTAAATTGATAATTAAGTGTAATTATTTTGTCTTTTCTGACCAGTATTGCTTGCAGGTAAAAGGCGTGGCAATGGAGGCAACTGTCGATCACTTGCCTTTATATGGCACGATTTTAACAAAGGTTCGTATATGAGAGCCAGTTTTGGGATAATATCATTAGTTGGAAACATTTCATAGATGATGTGCTGCTTATATGGTCGTCTGATGAAGAATCGTTAAAACATTTCCTCCAATATCTTAATATCTGTGCTCCTAATATAACATTTCAAGCTGTGACATCTGCTACAACTATCCAGTTCCTTGATATACAAATTACTCAATTCCACAATAAGTTTATTACATCTATTTTCAGAAAGCCAACTGACTGGAACACTGTCCTTCATTATAATAGTTATCATCCTAAGTCACTGAGGGACGTTTTTTGAGAGTTAAGCGGTTGTGTAGTGAGTCAGCAGAATTTCAGTCCCAAGCGTGTACAATGACTGATTGGTTCAGTCAAAGAGGTTATCCTCAGAAAGTAATTAAACGTGCTTTTAAAAGAGCAAAATATACAGATAGGAAGTGGTTAAAGATGAAAAAAGACAGGAATGGAAAGGATTGAAAGTTGACATGTACTCAGCCCAATCTTGCCAATTGAGACAAGTAATACATCAACACTGGCATATTCTGGGACTCCATGAGGGACTTCGGGATATGCTAAGGTTTGCATACTCAGGGACGGAACCTTCGTGAGCTGTTGTCCAATAAGAATGGTGATAGAAGGATGAATGGGGGAAGTCATCGTAAGTGTAGTGGGTGTGTTTATTGCCGTTTTGGAGACTGATCATATCAATATTCCGTTTTGGAGACTGATCATATCAATATTCCTAACTGTAATAAGGTATTTGATTTGTGTGATAGGACAGATTGCAACACTAGTCAAGTAGTGTATGGGATTTTGTGTCTGTGTGGATTATGGTATTTAGGTCAAACAAGGAAGAAAATTAAACAGCGTATTGCTCAGCATGTGAGTAATCTAAGGCTTGAGAAACTTGATCTTCCTTTGGTAGCCCACTGGGTGCAATCTAAAAATGAAGTAAATTATTTAAAATTTGTGGTATTGATTACTGTCCAATTGAGTCGAGGAGGTAACATTTCAGATATATTATTAAGAAAAAAGCAGAAATTAATCCACTCCTGGGGAACAGCTGAACCACTTGGTTTGAATAAGGAAGTTGAATGGCATTTGCTATAATTAGGTAAGTTTAAATCTTTGGTGACACTGTGAAAAGGTTCTGGTTTGGAGTTCTCACACTTGTGTGTGGCCAAGATATAAAGTATTATGATCAACAAGGTATGAATGAATTAATTATATGAGATTAATGTTGAATATATGATTATATTGTATGGTTTATTTAGTTTTTATGTGATTGAATGATAATATTATATATTATAGAGATTGTAAAAAATTGAAGCTATCAACAATCTAAAGCCCCTGATAACGCTGAAAGGCCAGTTTGACCAAGGTGGACGATATATGATGAAGAGTTAACAATGGAAAGAAAAGATAAGAAAAGTGAATGTTGGCACAGTGATGAAGATTTTTTATGATCTGCTAATTGGACAGTGATTTATATAGTGAATGGACTTTTAAGTAGGGATAAATAGGGTAGATTGGGGGGCGCTTTCAGATGTATTAGCATGATGTGTATGTATGTACGAGAGAAGATGTTGTTAAATTGAATTTTAATCATATAATGCAATAAAATAAGAGTGATTTAATTAATTAATAAATGATAAGTATTTAAAAACATATATGGTTTAAGGGTATAGCTCCTTTTGTATGGAATCATAACAAAGTGGGAGATGCACTAAAGTCAGTTGGTAATACTGACTGGATCATTGATGGCTGATTCTGTGGGACAGCGATCGAAGCGCAACCAAATTTGATTTGCATGCAAACCCGACAGATCAATCGCTCAGTGACTGATTGACCCATGCGCAGAGCCCTAAAAGCAGTGACAGGGGAAGTAGCCTCCTATCACTGCTGTTAGGGCTTCTTTTTTTGTAATGGCACAGATACTGTGCGTTTGTTACACATGCACTATCTGCCCCATTAAAAAGAAAAAAAAAGTGCGTTGATGGCCCTCCTCCCCAATGACTCCCCCCCATGAATTGGCACCGCGACCCTTCCCTATGGCAGCGAAAATGGCACGAGAGATGCCTACTCCCTCCTGTCTGGCCGCCATGCCCCCACCTGGTCCTGGACCCCTACACCAAAGCCCCACCCCCACCATCCCCTACCCTTCCGATAAAAACAAAACAAAACAGGAGGGATGCCCACTCCCTCCTGCCATCAGATGTGTGATTGCGCAATTTCCACAGAATTGCACAGTCACGCAGAATTTATATATGATTTTTTTCACAGAATCTTATTCCTCAGCAACGTCCTTCCCTAAGGCATTGCTTCAACATGCCTTGGCAGCAATACCCACATGCTGCCTGCTGCTAACCTGGAAGCCTCTCCTCTGCTGTGGAAAAACTTCTGGATTAGGGGGATGCTTTAGTCATTGGGGTAAGGGGAGGGGAGGGAAGGAAAAGGAAGGAAAGATGGGGCCCATGGGGGAGGGGAGAAAGAAAGAAGTGTTGGATATGGGGTAGAGGAGAAGAAGGGAGAGTTACAAGAAGAGTTGTCAGTGGAGGAGGGGAGGGAAGATGCTGCACATGGGGAGGGGAGAAAGGAAGAAGTGTTGGATATGGGGTAGAGGAGAAGAAGGGAGAGTTACAAGAAGAGTTGTCAGTGGGGTAGGGGGAGGGGAGGGAAGATGTGCACATGGGGGAGGGGAGAAAGGAAGAAGTGTTAGACAAGGAGGTGGAGGAGAGGAAGGAAGAGTTATAACAAGAGTTGTCATTGGAGTAGAAGAGGGGAGGGAAGGGAAAGAAGGAAAGATGCTGCACATGGAAGGGAAGAGAGAAAAAGTGTTAGACATTGAGAAGAGGAGAGGAAGGGATAGGTGCAACATGAGTTATCAGTAGGCTAGTTGTTTTTCCATCTTTTTTTTATTGTTTCCTTATTGCTATTTTATACACCATCTCTGTATTTTGTTCAAATATCCCGGATATCTCTACGGGAGTTCAGGCCCAAATTTAAGCCTGCCTGTCCGACATTGCCACTTGGATGTCTCACTGCCATCTCAAACTGAATATGGCTAAAACCGAACTCCTTATCTTTCTGCCTAAACACACCTCCCCCCTCCCGTTGTTCTCTATTTCGGTGGATAGCACTATGCTCCTTCCTGTCTCGTCAGCTCACAACCTTGGGGTGATCTTTGACTCCTCTCTCTCCTCTGCGCAGATCCAACAGACCGCCAAATCCTGTCGCTTCCTCCTCTATAACAATACCAAAATCCGTCCTCTTCTCTCTGAACACACAACCAAAACCCTTGTCCACGCTTTTGCACCTTGCGCTTAGACTACTGCAACATACTTCTCTCGGGCCCATCTCTCGCCTCTTCAATCTGTTCAAAATTCTGCTGCGCGACTCATATTCTGTGAGAGCCAATATTCTCACATTACCCCTCTCCTCAAGTTGCTTCATTGGCTCCCCATCCAGCTCCAAATACAATTTAAACTCCTCTTGCTGACTTACAAGTGCATTCGCTCTGAAGCCCCCCAATATCTCTCTTTACTTATCTCCCCCTATGTTCATCAGGCAAGCCCCTCTTATCTGTACCTTTCTCTTCCACTGTCAACTCCAGACTCTGTTCCTTCTTTCTTGCGGAGCTGTATGCCTGGAATAGGCTGCCTGAATCAATACGTCATGCTCCCTCCCTAGCAGCGTTCAAATCCAAGCTAAAAGCCCACTTTTTTTGAATCTGTTTTCAACTCCTAACTCCCACTCATTGCTGTCAGATACCTATACCCACTGTATCATTTCCTCTACCATAAACTCCCCAACCCAGAAATGTCCTGTCTAAATTAGATTGTAAGCTCTTCTGAGCAGGGACCGTCTATTGTATATTAAAATGTATAGCGGTGCGTACGACTTTCAGAGCTTTAGAAATAATAGTAGTAGAAGTAGTACTAATTAAAAATCAATAAAAAATAAGGGAATATGATCAGCAGAGGCACACTGTTCTTACCAGCTCTGCAAAATCAGCTGCTTCCAAATCACTTAGTGCTGTATCAATTTCCATCTGAAACATCAGAAACAAAATATAAGTAAATGCAGATCTTACCAGACCATTTCCACTCAATGACCATGAAGCAAGGCTGCCTATTCATATAACACAATTTCAGAGCCAACTGCCTTTCAGCTGATGGTGTATTTTTTAAATAATTAACTGGGGGGGGGGGGGGGTTCCCCTTCCAGCAGCTTGCTCCATTCACCGTGCAGCTTTGTTATTTCCACAATCCATCCTATACTGAACACCCAGCTGGGCCCCTCAATAAGGTTCAGAGTGATGGAGGTCACCACAAACAGATCAGTTGTCTTCATTAGGCAAAAAATGCAGCTTCAGAAAAGCTTAAGGTAAGTGGGAATGAGAGGGCATTTTCTTATTGTATGATCCCCCGACAAGTACCCCCCAAATCAGCAGGGGTGATTGCCCACTCCCTCTTGCCACCTGCTTGTGATCCCCCAACACCCCCCGTGATGCACACTCCCCTCCTGCCCCCACCACCCCGGAACTCAACACTCCCCCCGGCACCCCCCAAACCTCTAAATCTATACCCCTAAGACCATCCCCCACCCTTAATGAAGAAAGGGTATGCTTTGATTGGAAATATCATAGGTGATTCACTAGTGGGTTGGTTTACCTGATAATCTATAGATTTGGACCACTAGGTCATATTAGGTATTTTTTGTTCAATTGCAAATGAATCCACACAAACTGCAACACTGACTGTGCTTGGCCCAAATTCCACTCCAGAATGGGCTTACAGGTGGGTCATGTAAACATATGCACCTTCTTGTCACTGCACACACTTCTGCATCCATAATCCCTGGGCTAATTTTATAAAAGGAATTTGTGTGTGTAAAATCCTTTATAAAATTATCCTAAATTAGCCAACAGCTTAATAATCAATGTTGCTACTATTTGGGCATTTGCCAGGTACAGTGGTGCCTCACACAACGAACTTAATTCGTTCCAGGAGCAAGTTTGTTATGCGAAAAGTTCGTTGTGTGAAACACGTTTTCCCATAAGAATACATGTAAAACAAAATAATTCGTTCTGCAGCCCTGTTTTCCCATAAGAATACATGTAAAACAAAATAATTCGTTCTGCAGCCCTGTTTTCCCATAAGAATACATGTAAAACAAAATAATTCGTTCTGCAGCCCTACCCGCCCGATCGCAGTGTTCCGCCATTTCCCTCCCTCCACCTCACCTTATATGCAGAGTTTGCCAGCTTTCTTTTTCACCCAGCCGCACGCTTTCAAAAAGCTGTGCACGCGCAGCTGCTGGAGTTGATCAATGTTCTCCTCTCCTGCAACTTCCTGTTTCCGGTTGCGTCAGAGGAGAAGATTGAACAACAGAGCATCTGCGCATGTGCTGCTCTTTGAAAGTGTGTGGCTGGCCGAAAAAGAAAGCCGGAAAACTCGGCATCTAAGGTGAGGTGGAGGGAGATGATGGAACACTGCATTCAGACAGGAGGGTGCTGCTGTTCCCGGCTCACATTAGGAAGCGGCGAGAGTAGTTCCGCCCCCCCCCCGGGCCCCTCGGGCGACTTCGTTGTGTGAAACGAAGTCCGTTGTACGAATCAAGACAAGAAGTTCGTTGTGCGCAGCGTTCGCTGTGCGAGGCGTCCGTTATGCGAGGCACCACTGTACTTGTGACCTGGATTGGCCATTGGGCTAGATCAGGGGTATCAAACTCAATCACATAATGGGCCGAAATCTAAAACACAGGCTAAGTCACAGGCCAAATTTTTTATTAAGATACTTACCCTCTCTTTTAATAAGGTGTGCTATGCTTTTTAGCGCACGATAAATATTATCGCGCGCTAAACGCTAACGTGTGCATGTTATCCTATAGACGCATTAGCGGTTAGCGCATGTGTTGATTTAGTGCGCGCTAAACACGCGCTAAAATGTTTAGCGCACCTTAGTAAAAGAGGACCTTAGTCTTAGTAGAAGTATAGGGTTACAATCTCTCCAACCCCACGCCAGCTCTGTGGTATAAACAAAATAAATAAAAAAGAAAGACTTTTCCTCTCTTTTAAGTCCGAGTTCACACTTTCTATCTAACACCAGCTCTGACAGGGTACACATTTCAAATCTGATATATTGTAATCACAAAAGAGAAAATATAATTATTTTTTCTACCTTTTGTTGTCTGGTCATTATTCAAATCATGTTGTTCCCAGGCTCTGGTTTCTCTTTGTCTTCCGATAACTCGCTTGCCAGGGTCTCCTGCCCATTTGTCGTTTTCTTCTTTCTCGGTGCTAACCATCCATCTTCCATCTCTGTCCTCCCCTGGAGGTCTGGCATCTTTCCTTTTTTTCATCTCCATGGACCCCACCATCCCCAGATCCACCATCTCTCCTTTTCTCAACTACCACAGTGAGGGGGAAGGGAGACCAGCCATCCCCCTCACTGCACCTAGAGCCCCACCCCTTCTCCTTCGAGACAGCTATCTTCTCTTCAGCCCTTTAAAGGCCCTTTATCAAGAAACTCAAAAAGAGGAGGTGGCTTAGCAATAATTCTGCGAGATCATTTTGAATTTCAAGTGTTAGATTTCAAATTAACCAATGATCTGGGAATTCTCGCTTGTAAAATAACTAAAGAGGATTGTAAAGATAATTTGTCATAATATTTTATATTCCCTCTAACAAATGGCAGCTAGCAAAAGAGGAATTCTATGAATTCCTCCTTGCAAACTCGGTAGCTGGTGCCTACAATTTTTAAGTGGTGATGTTAATTTACACCTCTAACAGGAAGATAACTCCAACATAACTGATCTACTTTCCTTCCTTATATCATTGGGTTTTTCCAAACCACCTCTGACTAAAACCCATCAGAAAGGTCACCACTTAGATCTGATTACATTTCTTTCTAATGTTTCAATTACTCCCAGTGTAAGTTTTAAAGGTGAAACTTGGACCAATACTCCTTGGTTGGACCATCTTTTATGTAATTATGAGCTATGCTGGATTAAAAGACAACTCAAAACGAAACCAAGGAACAACTTCAAAGAGAAAACTATTTGCACAAGAGGACAACTGAACCTGGTAGAATTCTGGACTAAGCAGCGTCCTGCGCTAACCCCACCCTTAGGTGTTCAGGAATAATGATTGAAAAGGTTCAGATCCTCATACTGCCTCACACACATACTCTGTCATCTCTCCGGATGAAGTCCCCAGCTGAAAAGGTTCAGATCCCCATACTGCCTCACACACATACTCTGTCTCTGGTACTCAGTGTTCTCCCCAGGGCCTTTTAGATGGGCGCTCCGCCTGCCTAATTTAGATCAGTGGTTCCCAACCCTGTCCTGGAGGAACATCAGGCCAATTGGGTTTTCAGGCTAGCCCTAATGAATATGCATGAAGCAAATTTGCATGCCTATCACTTCCATCATATGCAAATCTCTCTCTTGCATATTCATTAGGGCTAGCCTGAAAACCCGATTGGCCTGGTGTTCCTCCAGGACAGGGTTGGGAATCACTGATTTAGATGACCGCCCGGCTGTCATCTATCGGGAATCCTGCTGCTGCCGCTGCTCAACATTAAAAAATCCTCCCAAAAAACCTTCCATCCATCGTTGATCAGTCTCCTGCCTTAGCCCGTAGCGAACTCATGCTTCGGGGCTCTAAGGTGTGTGTGCCGGCTTCCCTTCTCTTCCCTCCGAAACCGGAAGATACGTCTGGGGGGGGGGGGAAAGAGAAGGGAAGCCTGCACGCACACCTTAGAGCCCCGAAGCATGAGTTCGCTACAGGCTAAGGCAGGAGACTGGTCAACGACGGATGGAAGATTACAACTCGCTGCCGGGTCCTGCCTACTTTCTGTTTTCGCGAAGGCAGGACCCAGCAACGAGGAAGGCCCGAAGCAAGTTGTAAGCTTCCCTCCATCGCTGACCTATGGAAGATAGGTCAGCGATGGAGGGAAGCTTACAATTTGCCTAGCGACTTTGTCGACGGATGTGTGAGCTGGGAGGGAAGGGGCGGCTGGGCAGGGCTGATGCTGTCGATGCTCTTGTTCTCGTTGCGCGGCCGGTGACGGAAACAGTGTAGAGCTAGATCTGGCCGCCGAGGACCAGGAGCGGGCGTTGCTGGCTCAGCAGCGGCAGTTGCACGTGGTTTTCACACGCTACGGCGACAACAGCTCGCTGACGGTGCAAGGCTTTCGGCAGCTCCTGCGCAGCATCGGTTTGGGACAAGTCAAGTGGCTACCGGGGGAAAAGGAAGAGGAAGATGCTCGGCACCGGGGCTGGCACCACGGCGGCCATGGCTCTGGCTGCCCGGCTCCTGTTGTCCACAGTAGCTTGGCTCCGGCAGCATCCACAAGCCCCGAATAAAAGATTTCTTCCTCCACCTCAATGTGGCCCGTGACGTATTTGAATGTTTCTATCATGTCCCCCCTTTCTCTGCGCTTTTCGAGAGAATATAAACGCAGCCTGTTCAGACGTTCTTTGTATGGGAGATCCTTGAGTCCTGAAACCATCCTAGTGGCCATTCTCTGAATCGACTCTATTCTTTTCACATCCTTTTGATAATGTGGCCTCCAAAACTGACCAGGACAAGGACAAGCAGGCAGCATATCCCAGGAGAAGCAGGCAGCATATTCTCAACAGTGGGTGACCTCCAAGCTAAGCATAGTGGGATGGAGGAAGAGTTGGTAAGTTATGAGAAAATATTTTGTAAAACAGACTGGCCAAAATGGCCATCCCTTCTGGAGAAAGTATCCAGACAGTAATGAGAGGTGAATGTATGAACCGAGGACCAAGTGGCAGCCTTGCAGATTTCCTCAATAGGAGTTGATCTGAGGAAAGCTACAGACGCCGCCATTGCTCAAACTCTGTGGCACGTGACTTGACCCTGTAAAGGGAGACCAGCTTGAGCATAGCAGAAAGAGATGCAAGGAGCCATCCAGTTGGATATGGTTCGCTTCGAGACAGGATGCCCCAACTTATTTGGATCGAAGGAGATGAAAAGTTGTGGGGCTGTTCTGTGAGGTTGAATGCGTTGCAAGTAGAAAGCTAAGGCACGCTTACAGTCCAAAGTATGAAGCGCCACTTCTCCAGGGTGAGAATGAGGCTTTGGAAAAAATACTTGAAGAACAATAGATTGATTGATGTGAAATTCTGAAACAACTTTAGGCAATAATTTTGGATGAGTATGGAGGACTACCTTGTCATGGTGGAAAACTGTGAAAGGTGGATCCGCAACCAAAGCTTGTAACTCACTGACTCTTCGAGCAGACATGAGGGCAATCAGGAAAACTACTTTCCAAGTAAGGTACTTGAGATGAGCCCTATCAATTGGTTCAAATGGAGGCTTCATCAATTGAGCCAGGACAACATTGAGATCCCAGATCACTGGAGGTGGATGAACATTAAAAAGTCCTTTCATAAAGCAGGAAACCACAGGGTGTGCAGACAGAGGTTTCCCATCAAGAGGCTGATGAAAAGCAGCAATCGCACTGAGATGGACTCGGATAGATGTAGACTGGAGGCCAGACTGTGATAAGTGAAGTAAATAATCCAAAACAGAAGCCAAGGAGGTAGACATTGGCTCCATATGGCAAGTGGAACACCAAGCAGAAAATCTAGTCCATTTCTGGCCGTAACACTGCCTAATGGACGGCTTTCTGGAAGCTACCAAAATATCCTGTACAGACTGAGAAAACTGTAGAGAGTCTGTTAGGTTGAAAGGTACCAAGCTGAGGAGAGTATATTTGGGAACAGAACTGAGGCAGCTTGTTGGTGAGGGGAGAGGCAAAAAGGTCTATTTGAGGAGTCCCCCATCAAGCAAACACTTGAGGCGAGGAATTGAGTGTCCATTCTTGTGGTTGCAGAAGACGACTCAATTTGTCCACCAGTTTTGTTGACCTTGAATGTAGACAGCTCTGAGAAAGATGTTGTTATGGATTGCCCAATCCCACAGCTTCAGAGCTTCTTTACAAAGGAAGTGAGATCCTGTCTCTCCCTGTTTATTGACATAGTACATGGCGACTTGGTTGCCCGTCCGGACAAGGACTACCTTGTCGTGAAGGTGTTGAAAAGCTTTGAGAGCATTGAAAATTGCTCTTAGTTCCAACAGATTGATATGACAAAGACGGTCTACAGGAGACCAATGACCTTGGGTACGGAGACCGTCTAGATGGGCTCCCCATGCGTAGGTTGACGTGTCTGTTGTGAGAACCTTCTGATGAGGGAGTGTGGAACAGCAAACCTCTGGAAAGATTGGAAGAGAGCATCCACCAGTGGAGAGACTGCTTCAACAAAGGAGTTATTGTAATTTGTTGAGAAAGCGGGTTGGTAGCATGTTGCCACTGAGATGCCAGGGTCCACTGAGGTATGCGAAGGTGAAGTCTGGCAAAAGGTGTCACGTGAACTTTAGAAGCCATGTGACTGAGCAGAACCATCATTTGTCTTGCTGAAATTGATGTGAGATGAGACACTTGAAGGCAAAAGCGAATGAGGGTATCCCGACGTGGTGGAGGTAGAAACGCTCTGAGCTGGACAGTGTCCAGAGTGGCCCCAATGAACTGAAGAGATTGAGATGGGGTTAACTGGGATTTTGGAAAGTTGACTTCGAACCCCAGACATTGGAGGAACATAATAGTCTGTTGGGTCGCTGCAATAAGCCCTTGTTGAGAGAGGGCTTTGATGAGCCAGTCATCCAGGTACGGAAAAACTTGAAGACCCTGGGTACGGAGGGTTACAGCCACCACCACCAGACACTTCGTGAAGAGGCAGACTGAACTACAAGCAATAAATGCATGGCTGTGGAGATGGAGCGAAGAAGAGGGATTCCACTTTGTGAGGAACTGGGCAACTTTTGGGGGGAAGAACAAGCTCTTCAGGAAGGACGGACTACACCTGAGCACGGTGGGAACGAGACTGCTAGCGAACAACATCAAGAGAGGATTAGAGCAGGCTTTAAACTAAGAAGAAGGGAAAGCCAACAGTTGACCTGACGTTGACGGTTCGGATGAGAGTATCCAAAGAAGATACTGAGCGGGAAACATGCTGGGAAGAAACAAAAGATGAACAACAAGAGTCTATGGAACAAGAGAAACTAGAGAACAAAAAGAAAAGCAAACAGCAAAAGCTAGAAGAACAGGAGACAATGAGGAAGCAGGTTGCGGACGGAAAAGATGCGCCAAAGAAAGAGGAAGAAAGGAGCAGAAATCAGGGGTTAGAAGCTCATGAGGGGGATGGCAAAAGGAGCAAATGACAAGGAAAAAGAAAAAAACAGGACTTAAATTGCTTGTACGCAAATGCGAGGAGCCTAAAGACCAAAATGGATGAACTAGACATTGCGGCCAAAAAAGAGGACCTAGACGTCATTGGAATCACGGAAACATGGTGGAATGAGGAAAACAAATGGGACATAGTACTGCCAGGGTACAAACTCTATAGAAGAGACAGGACTCACAAGAAGGGTGGAGGAATAGCACTATATATAAAGGACACCATTCACTCGACCAGAGTGGATACGGCAACGAAGGCGGAAGGACTGGAATCATTATGGGTTAAATTACCAAGAAGAAATGGTTTTGACATAAAATTGGGACTGTACTATCGTCCACCTGGACAAACAGAAGCAAACGACAAAGAGTTGGAAGCAGAATTGAGGCGAGAATGCAAGAACGGAAACGTGATGGTAATGGGGGACTTTAACTTCCCCGGGATAGACTGGAGTATTGGAAACTCAAACTTCGCGAGGGAAACAGAATTCCTAGAGGCTGTGAGGGACTGCTTCATGGAACAGTTCGTTAAGGAACCAACGAGAGGGAATGCCATTCTCGACCTAATCCTCAGCGGGATAGGGGAACTTGCAAAGGAAGTGGAGGTAGTAGGACCACTAGGAAACAGTGACCACAACATGATCCAGTACAAATTAGAAGTAGGAACATCAAAAGGGAAGAGAACCACAGCGGCAACGCTCAACTTCAAGAAGGGGAACTATGACGCTATGAGAGCAATGGTGAGAAAGAAACTCAGAAACAGCTCGAGAAAAACAGAAACCGTGGAGAAAGCCTGGTCCCTATTCAAGGACATGGTGCAAGAAGCACAGAATCTGTACATCCCCAGTTTTAGAAAAGGGTGCAAAAAAATCAAACAAAAGACCCGGTATGGATAACCAATGAAGTGAAGAAGGCGATAGGAGACAAGAAAAAATCATTCCGAAAATTGAAAAAGAACCAAACCGGGGAAAACTGGAAGGAACATAGGAAACACCAAAAAGAATGTCACCGAGTGGTCAGGAGAGCGTAAAGAGAATACGAAGAGAGTCTGGCTGGGGAAGCAAGAAATTTCAAATCTTCAGATACGTTAAAGGGAAGCAGCCAGCGAGGGAGGAAGTAGGACCGTTAGATGATGGAGATAGAAAGGGAGTGGTAAAGGAGGAAAAAGAGGTAGCTGATAGGTTAAACAAATTCTTTTCGTCAGTCTTCACAAACGAGAACACCTCCAATGTACCAGAACCCGAAGAGATCTTCGATGGAGACCAAGAAGAAAAGCTGTCGACAATAGAAGTAAGCCATGAGGATGTTCTCCAACAAATAGATAGACTGAAAAGCGACAAATCACCGGGCCAGGACAGAATCCACCTAAAAGAACTTAGAAACGAAATAGCGGAAATACTCCAATGAGTTTGCAACCTATCCTTGAAAACTGGGGAGATCCCAGAGGACAGGAAAATAGCAAATGTTACACTTATCTTTAAAAAGGGATTGAGAGGTGACCCGGGAAACTACAGGCCGGTAAGCTTGACTTCAGTTCCGGGCAAGATGGTAGAAGCACCGATAAAAGACAGCATCTGTGAGCACATAGAAAAAAAATGGACTAATGAAAGCGAGCCAACATGGCTTCTGCAGAGGAAGATCGTGCCAAACGAACTTACTGCACTTCTTTGAAGGGATAAACAGCCAGATGGACAAAGGGGAACCCATAGACATCGTTTATCTCGACTTCCAGAAGGCCTTTGACAAGATACCCCATGAGTGGCTACTCAGTAAGCTGTGGAACCACGGGGGTGGAAGGGGACGTACACAGATGGGTTAAACACTGGTTGGCAGGCAGGAAGCAAAGGGTTGGAGTGAAGGGACACTACTCGGACTGGAGGAAGGTCACGAGCGGTGTTCTGCAGGGGTCAGTACTCGGACCGCTGCTGTTCAATGTATTTATAAATGACCTAGAAACAGGGACGAAGTGTGAAGTTATAAAATTTGCGGATGACACTAAACTCTGTAGCAGGGTTAGAACCATGGAGGAATGTGAAGACCTACAAAGGGACCTGAACAAACTGGAGGAGTGGGCGAACAAATGGCAGATGAACTTCAATGTAGAGAAATGCAAGTCATGCATATAGGGAAAAAAACCCCGATGTTCAGCTACAAAATGGGGGGATTAGTACTAGGGGAAAGTAACCTTGAAAAAAACTTGGGTGTGCTGGTGGATACAACAATAAAGTCAACGGCACAGTGCGCGGCAGCCTCAAAGAAAGCAAACAGAATGTTGGGTATTATTAAGAAGGGTATCACAACCAGAACGAAGAAGTCATCATGCTGCTGTATCGTGCAATGGTGCGCCCGCACCTGGAGTACTGTGTCCAATATTGGTCACCATACCTAAAGAAGGACATGGCGATACTTGAGAGGGTTTAGAGAATGGCAACAAAAATGATAAAAGATATGGAAAACCTCTCATATGCAGACAGGCTAGAAAGGCTGGGGCTCTTCTCACTGGAGAAGCGGAGACTCAGAGGAGACATGATAGAGACATACAAGATCATGAAAGGCATAGAGAAGGTGGAGAGGGACAGATTCTTCAGCCTATTGGGAACCACAAGAACAAGGGGGCACTCGGAGAAATTGAAAGGGGACAGGTTCAGAACCAACGCTAGGAAATTCTTTTTCACTCAGAGGGTGGTGGACACCAGGAATGTGCTTCCGGAGGATGTGATAGGACAGAGTACATTACGAGATTTCAAAGAGGGATTGGATAAATTCATAGAAACATAGAAAAAGACGGCAGATAAGGACCGCGGCCCATCTAGTCTGCCCACCCCAATGACCCTCCCCTATTTAACTCTGTGCAGAGATCCCACGTGACGATCCTGAAGGACTCGGAGATTGAGGGATACAGATTGGGGAAGAGATAGGACTATGAAGGTTAATAGATAGAAGGGAAACAGGGAATGAACGGGTTCCAGACAAAGAATCACTTTATAAGTCATGGACCTGATGGGCCGCCGCAGGAGTGGGCTGCTGGGCACGATGGATCACTGGTCTGACCCAGCGGAGGCAACTTCTTATGTTCTTAACTCTGTATTGGAGATGAAGATTTCCCACCCGGAATCGTAGATATTTGCGAGAGGCTGGATAATTGGGATATGAGTGTAAGCCTCTTTGAGATCCAGACAGCATAGCTAATCTCCCTGATTCATCAGGGAATATAAGGTTGGTAAAGAAAGCATCCAGAACTTCTCTTTGACTAGAAAATTTGTTGAGGGCTCTGAGGTCCAGAATGGGTCGCAAATTCCCTGTCTTCTTTGAAACTAGAAAATAACGGGAATAAAAGCCCATGTTCCATTGGTTCAGAGGAACCTCCTCGACAGCTCGAAGGTGAAGAAGAGCCTGAGCTTCCTGAAGAAGGGGAAGTTGCGACGAATAGGAATGACACTCTCTTGGAGGGCAATCTGTAGGCACCTGAAGAAAGTGAAGAGAGTAACCCTCCCGAAGGATGGTGAGAACCCAGAGATCTGAGGTGATCATTTCCCACTGGTGATAAAAATGGTGAAGATGACCCCCTATGGGCAGAAGAGAATTCTGATGCAGGGAGGTTGGCATGCTCAGACTGGGGATGTCAAAAAGACTGAGCAGGTTTAGTCACAGCATGAGTTTGAGCCTTCTGCTGTCGTTGTTGCTGTGGAGGCCTTCTAGGCGGAGGCCTGGAGAAAACTGGTGCCATTTTTTGAGGATAACGACGTGGTGGTTGCTTGTATGGGCGAGCAGGAGGAGTCTTAGGCTTCGGCCGAATCAAGGAAGCGAAAGAGCGCTAATGTTCAGAGAGGCGCTTTGTAGCAGCTTCAATAGAATCATCAAAGAGTTCATTCCCCTGGCAAGGCAAGTTGGCTAGACGGTCCTGCAGTTTGGGATCCATATCAATAATGCTGAGCCAAGCAAGATGACGCATGGCTACTGCAAAGGCAGAAACTCTAGAAGAGAGCTCAAAAGCATCGTATGTGGCTTGCAGCATGAAGAGTCGAAGTTGAGACGGAGTTCTGATGATCTGTTTAAATTCAGGAAGACTTTGTTCCTCAAGAGCCGGATAGAATTAAGGCATCAGTTTGAGGAAATTATTAAAATAAGCCGTGAAAATGTGGTTATAATTGAGAATTCTGTTAGCCATCATGGAATTCTGGTATAATCTACAGCCAAACTTGTCCATGGTAAACATAGAAACATAGAAATAGACGGCAGATAAGGGCCACGGCCCATCTAGTCTGCCCACCCCAATGACCGTCCCCTACCTTTCTCTGTGAATAGATCCCACGTGTCTATCCCATTTGGCCTTAAAATCAGGCACGCTGCTGGCCTCAATAACCTGAAGTGGAAAACTATTCCAGCGATCAACCACCCTTTCAGTGAAAAAGAATTTCCTGGTGTCCCTGTGCAGTTTCCCGCCCCTGATTTTCCACGGATGCCCCCTTGTTGCCGCGGGACCCTTGAAAAAGAAGATATCTTCTTCCGCCTCGATGCGGCCCGTGAGATACTTGAATGTCTCGATCATGTCACCCCTCTCTCTGCGTTCCTCGAGTAAGTACAGCTGCAACTTATCCAGCCGTTCCTCGTACTGGAGATCCTTGAGTCCAGAGACCATCTGGGTGGCCATTCTCTGGACCGACTCCAGTCTCAGCACATCCTTACGGTAATGCAGCCTCCAGAATTGCACACAGTATTCCAGGTGGGACCTCACCATGGATCTATACAATGGCATAATGACTTCAGGCTTACGGCTGACGAAACTCCTGCGTATGCAACCTATGATTTGCCTTGCCTTGGATGAAGCTTGCTCCACTTGATTGGCAGTCTTCATGTTCTCACTGACGATCACCCCTAAGTCTCGTTCTGCTTCAGTTCTTGGTATGGCCCTCCCTGCCTGGAGGGACCGCAGCGTAAAGCTTAGATGGATGAGCTTTCTTTAAAGAAGATTCCACAACCAAAGACTGTGGGACAATTGAGATTTCTCGAAGCCTTTCCAAGGTACTGTGCGATACCTGGATTCCAGCTTGGATGGATGTAATGGAATAAGGAGTTTCCATAGTCCTTAAAAAAGTTTGCTTCAATACTGGAGTCATAGGAAGTCTCAATGTCTCCTTGGGTGGATGAGGCAACTCCATGTCGGCCAAGTATTCAGGGGTATACTTAGAATCAGAGTGGAGATCCAGCTGAAGAGCTTTTCCCATGTCAAAGACGAACCTGGCAAAAGAGGCAGACTTCGAGGTCGAGGCACCTTCAGGAGAAGGAGTGCGAGACTGAGGGACTACCGAATAGGAAGGAGAAGCCTCTCTGGAATACTGAGAAGGAGGCTCAGAGTCCAGGCGCACAGTGATTGAGGAAGCTGCACTACCTGTGTGAGGAGGAGTTAGTGAGTGTTTGCACTTCAAAAACCTCGATGGTGAAGTCCCCGTGGTTCGAGGGACAGAGTGGGTCGAGGCAGGAGAAGAAGGCTCCCTCAGAGGCGGTCTCGATGGAGGAGTCTTCGACCTTGATGGAGTGCAAGAAGCAGCCGGTGTAATAGCCTTGCGAGACTTATGTTTAGATTTAGTAGAAGTCTCGGTAGCCTTGGATAAACGAGGCATAGAAGACTCAGTATCCGGAGGAGGAGAGAGTTTCTGCAATAGAAAAGTCTCCTGAGGAAGCTTGGAAGCAAGATGCCTCGAATGCCTCAAGCAATGCCTCGATCGAGCGATGCCTCGAGCGAGGTGGAGGTCCGAGGAAGCAAGGGTTATTTTTAAGTTTGCTTCAAAACCATATCTATCTCATCATTTTGACTTTCCAGGCATAACTTGTACATGTAGTGCCTACTTGTTCGTTTTCCCATCCTTGAAGGGCTGTATCTACAAGAAATTCCTCGATAGAACATTATCATTCCAAGAAGGCAAATGGAATAAATGTTTAACCAACTTTATCTCAAACGCTCTTTCTTACCAAACTTTTAGGAAGTCAATCAAAACTTATCTCTTTGAGAAATTTCTCTGACTCCATTTCTACCATGATGTACTTCTAAAACACTTCCAGGAAAAATTGATTAATCTTATCATGTTAATGTAATTTTGAAAGTTTTTTGTAATATCACTGTCTGTTTACAGTCTCTTCCTCTGTAAACCACTCTGAACTGTTTGTAGTATTGCGGTATATAAAAATAAAGTTATTATTATTATTATCTAGCATCTCTCTCTCCTTCCCCACCACCCCAGGGTCCACCATCTCTCCCTTTCTCTTCCCAACTACCCTCCTATCCAGTATCTCTTTCCCCCCTCCACACCATCCCTTGTGTCCAACTTCTCTCCCTTTCTGATCCTTTCCTCCCTCCATCCCATTGTCCACCATCTCTCTCCCTCTCCTGTTTTTAGACCCATTATTTCTTCCCCCCCACACTCAGTCCATCATATGCATGTCTCTTTGGACCCCACTTCCCTCCCTCCTTCCTTCTGTGTACTTCTACACCAGGGCTCTACCCTTCCATGTACTTCTACACCAGGGACAACCCCCCCCCCCAAAAAAAAAACCCTGCATGTTTTCCCCCTTCTCTCTAGCATCCTCCAGCTTCCCGGTCTCACCTTCAAAGCAGCCTGCTGAGGATCGCCGGTCCACTGTAGCAATCCTATCAGATTGCTGTCGGCCTCCACCGCACTCTTCTGATGTATGGGATCGCGGCAGAGAGAATGTGCTGTGGAGGCCAATGGCAGCCTGCTACGATCGCTACAGCCGACCGGCGATCCTCTGCAGGCTGCTTTGAAGGTGAGACCGGGAAGCCGGGGGAGAGAGATGGTGGACAATGGGATAGAGGGAGGGAAGGAACAGAAAGGATATTTTTTAACAAGTCAAATCTAATTACACTGCGGGCCAGATTTGGCCCACGGGCCTGAGTTTGACACCCCTGGGCTAGAAGGACCATTGGTCTGACCCAGAAAGGCTATTCTTATGTCAATTACTTCAAGCACTTCCAGCTCTAAGTGGAGATGCACTTTGAAAAGAGATAGTGAGAGAACATAATAAACTGTACAGACATGGAAAAGACAACACAGACTCTGGAATAAAAGGATTTTTGTAAAGTTTCTGTTTAGATATGTTGTGGCATTTGTAGTACTGCTTCACTTTATCAGCTTTATTATGTATACCATGAACTGACTGAACATAAATGAAGAGAATCTATCTTACAACCACAGCAAAGCAACAGAGAATTGACCATTATTTTTCCTAAGAGCAGTCTTGACTTCTCACAGGCCCAAACCACAAGGGAGACAGAAAATCAGCAGACATATAGAACTCCCTTTTCTCTTATACACAAACTATTTGGCCCACTGGAATTCAAATATTTTACACACACTTCTAAATCATTAACTGTGATCACCTTGATGTCTTCTGGCACAGCCAGCCAGCGAACCCCTAGGAGACTGTCCAGTAGCAGAGCACTACAGGCATCATAGTGCTGAGTGCTAGGGCTGGCTGTGGGATTGAATCTGGCAGGCTGCAGAGCTCGCTGGAAGAGCAGGCTGAAAAAATGATCCAGACGAGGAACATTCTCCACCTGGCAGAAAGCACTGAACAAAAAAGAAACCTGTAAGCTAAAATAATGCAATCCTTCTCTGTTAACAACTTTAGAAAATAAATCCAAGTTCTACTTAAAAGTTAAGTACAGAACAAACAATTAAAATTAAGCACTGTTCACACATGCACATAATGGCAATTAATAAATCCCAGTGAAAGAATAGATAATAAAGAACACAACTCATTGAGGGCCAGATTCTCAAAACTTAAGGTTGCTTTTAACAGGGTCACTAAACTGGTTCCAGACTGTTTAGCCTGCATGCATTTTAGCGGTGGATTATCAAAAGGCTTATCGCGGGTTTTAGAAAGCTTTCTGGCAGTCTCCGACACTGCAAATATTGAAACGAGCACTCCAGTGCATTCTTAAACATCGCCGAGTCATTCTCCAAGTGCGGCATTGGCTTTTGGTGACAAATATCAGCGACAGTTAAAAGTGCATCTTGTGGCATATGTTTTTACTCTGACTAATGAAATTACATGATTCTCAAATTAGAGTCTTTTTTTTTTTTTAGTGGGAGTAGTAAAAGTACGCTTCTTGAGCATCTCTTCCACTGCTAGGGGGAGGGGAGGAGGTGTTTGCGGTGGGAGAAAGTGGGCATATCTCCAGCTGCCAGAGGGATGTTGGGGTGTGTGTTGCTTGGCAGTAGGAGAGAGTGGGCATCTCTTCCACTGCTGGGGGGGGGGGTGTTTGCAGTGGTAGAGAGTAGGCATCCTTCACTGCCCCAGGTACATTAGATAGATTGTGAGCCCACCGGGAAAGATAGGGAAAATGCTTGAAGTACCTGTATGTAAACCACTTTGAATGTGGTTGTAAAACTACAAAAGGCGGTATACAAATCCCAATCCCTATCCCTTTGATACTACTGAGATAGATGACAGGAGACTATGGGAGCCTTTTACAGGTTGTGAGACCTATTTCTGCATTTTGCTGGAGTTGCTGAAGACACGGGCTTTTATAGACTGGTTTCAGTACGATGCTCAAAATGCTAATGTGTGGCATGTGACTGTGTAGATTCCCTGCTGAACAGACTGTTCTTCTCAAGGTCATAAAATAGTGCTGGAAGGAAATGAGCACCTCAGCAATATACTCCATATATGGGCTCCAGGAACTGATAAGAATTGCCTAGCCAGGCAAAGCCCACAGGTGGGGGCTAGCTGAGGGCTAGCTGATGTACTGAATGTACCCATGAAGGAAAGAAGATTTGAGAAGAAAGTTCCAGAAGATATTCCTGTCCTGGGCCCCCCCAGGGAAGAATGGAGGCGTAAACTGGGTGGTGGACTAGATAAACAGATTTTCTCCAATAGGGTGGTACATAATCATAGCCAGGACAGGGTCTTGCAAGACAAAGGAACTTTCTATATAAAACCCCCATGCTTTGGCAGAGTTTCTTTTAGAGAAGCTGCGCCATACTTACAGAAATATGCTGGCACTGTTTGTATGATTTTTTTTTTTAACTTCTCTCCATTGTATATGTCTAGACTTGATTTATTTTTGATATGCCAAATGCTGCTACAATATTTTAATTTACTAGAATAAAAAATTATCTGCTTTGGAATATACAATGTAAGTCCGTGTTTTTCCTTCACCAGTGATTTTTATTTCACTACCTTTACTATTGTGGTGGCTAATGTGTGTGTGTGTGTGTGTGTGTGGGGAGGGGGTGACAGGAAGAGGGAGCTGAGATAAAAATTCCATTAAAACTTATGGATGTATTGGCTGCACAATATTTAAAGTTAAAGTAGGCATACATTCTCCTTCACAATTAACCAGCACACAAAAGCATGCATGTAAATCCAATGCCCGCTTCGACTCTATCTTTGGGAGTGTGTGTGTGAAATGACGATACACACATTTTTATTTTGTGTGTCCAATATTTTTATTGATATAATGTATAACAATACAAACTGCACATATTTTGATAACCAAATCAGGGCAATTCTATAATAAACTCTTTCTGTGTATTAATCACAGTTTTATGCACACAATTGTCTTAGAAAATTCTCTTTTGGATGGTCAATTCTCCAGTAAATATCTGACAGTATATATCCAACTGTACTAGTAGCCTAACTGTGGTCTGAAAACCAGGGGAACTGGGTTTGATTCTGACCATAGATTCTGGGCAACTCACTTAACCCTCCATTATCTATATATATATATCTATATTGACAATAATTACAAAAAGGTAGATTACCAGATCCCCTTCTCCTTTTCCTTACCTCATAACACCCATCATTATGCACCTTTCCATCTCAAGAAAAGGCTCCCTTTATAGCATTGTTTTTTAAAATAAAGTCCTAGATTTATGCTCGTCATCTGACATCAAGCTTCAGGCCAAAAAATCAGAAACAATCCCAGCAGGTCTGTGCATGTTAGCCTGTGATACTGCTGATTTCTAAGCTGGCTAATGATCAGAAATATTTCTACTTGATACCAGTACCTGTCCAGGGAACTGTACATCACTTTCAATGTGCGTGCTACATCCGAAATCATGTTCTTCAGTTGAAAGAGGGGAACCCTTAACAAACCAAGTAAACAAGAACTGTGAAACACTGCACAGCATTTAAAGCAATCACTTTCCCTTACTCCTAAGAAACACATAAGAGCATAAGCATTGCCATAATGGGACAGATTAATCCTTCAATGGGCTCTAAGCACACAAGTATACTGGGCCTCTGGCCCTGCCCGGCTATGTCACTGAACAATACAAAGCTAACCTATTCGAGTTAATAAACTCCAAAATAAAATACCTTTTTTCTACCTTTGATATACAATGCTAACTTATTCGAGTTAATAAACTCCAAAATAAAATACAGTGGTACCTTGGATTACGAGCATAATCCATTCCAGGAGCATGCTCGTAATCCAAAATGCTCGTTTATCAAAGCAAGTTTCCCCATAGGAAATAATGGAAACTCACTTTGATACATTCCACCCCCCGAGGCCAGCAGCGCTGCTCTATCTCCCCCCCCCCCCACGAGAACCGGCATTGCTCCCCCCAAAGGCCCTCCCTGCGATCCAGCACCCTCCCCCCCCACGATCCGGCACCCCCCCACCGTGATTCGACATCCCCCCCCTTCTTACTGTCATCTGGGCCTGGGCACCAGCATGTCCTGTGCGTTGGTGCCGGTGCCCAAAGATTGGCCTCCTCTTCTTGCTGGGCCTTGAGCATCTGTGCATGCTCAAGGCCTGCGAGTTCACGCTCTCTCCAAGATTCTCAGAGATCTCGGAGAGAACGTGAACTCGCAGGCCTTGAGCATGCGCAGATGCTCAAGGCCCAGCAAGAAGAGGAGGCCGATTTTCGGGCACCGGCACCAACGCACAGGACATGCCGGTGCCGGTGCCCAGGCCCAGATGACAGTAAGAAGCAGGGGGGGTGCCCAATCGTGTGGGGGGGGGGGGGTAGGGGTGCCGGATCGCGGGGGGGGGGGGGGGTGCCGGATCGCAGGGGGCGCCGCTCGCAAATCGAGGCATGCTCGGTTTCCGAGGTGCCGATTTTGCGAATGTTTTGCTCGTCTTGTAAAACACTCGCAAACCGGTGCACTCGTAAACAGAGGTACCACTGTACCTTTTTCTACCTTTGTTGTCTGGATATTTTGTTTTTCCATCATGTTTGTCCCAGTTTCTCTTCTGCCTTTGTGCCTTCTGCTAAGTCTTTTTCCAGTATCTGCTATCCATTTGGGCTTTTCTCATCTCATCTGTCTTGTTTTATTCTCTCACTACACTTGTCTCTGATATAATGGTCAAGCATGCCCTTTTATTTTTTTCCTCCTTTTCCTCCTTTTTCTCTTTTTTGCCCCTGTCCACTCAAATTTCACCCTCTTTCTCACCTTTCAACTTCCATCTCCTCTCATGCTCTAGCACTCCCACTTCCCATCTCACTCCTTCCCCAGCCTCCTATTCCATGCTACCTTTCATCTACACCTCATTATCACATTTCTACCGCTGTACTCACTATCTTCCTCTCACTCATCTCCTTGCCACCCTTCCCCTTGATCTCTCCCACATGATTCCACCATTTGTAGTATCTCCCATCCCTCCACTCTTGTAGCTCAGCCTCTCCCCCTCCCCTCCACCATCTTCCTGGCCCATTTCTCCTCTTTTTGGGCCCATACAGTTCTGCTCCCTCTTTCCTGCTGTTCTTCTCTATTCATGCCCTATTATACAACATCTCTCCCTCCCTCCCATCTCTCCATCCAGTGCCTGCCTCCTTCTTCCCCCTTTCTATCCAGTTTGCTCCCTATTCCCCATCCATCTGGTGTCTGTCCTCTCTCCTCATTCTCATGCAGCATCTGCCTTCTCTATCCCTTCATGTCATCCAGTGTTTGTTCCCTCTTCCCCCTTTCTATCAGCATTTGGCCCTTCTCTCCCCCTTGTTCAGCATCTGCTCCTTTCTCCCTCTTTCTATCCAATGTCTGTACTTTCTCTCCCCCTCATCCAGTGCATGTCCCCCTCCTTCTCCCTTTCTATCCAGCATCTACCCTCTTCCCCCTTTCTATCCAGCATTGGTTTTGTCTTCCCCTCCATCTGACATTTGCCTCTCTCTCTTCCTCACCCAGAGTTTGTCTCCTTTTCCCCCTTCCATCAAGTGTCTACCCCTTCTTTCCACAACTGCTTTCATTGCTGTGCAGTAGCAAAAACAAAGAAAAGGATTTGCTGGGTTACACTGTTCAAGCTTTTGGCTGCCGGCCCCGCTCCAAAATACGAAATTATGCCAGAGGGGGTAGGGCAGGCAGCCATGAACTTGAACACTGCGAGCCCATGAAGTCTTTTTCCTTGTTTTTTTACCACAGCAGAATGCAGTAGCATCAGTATGATGGGAGTGGGGCGATATTGGTGGCCTCCTCCACCTCTGGATTTTTAGAGGTGCCATGGTACCTGTGGCTCTCCCCATTCCAATACCTATACATGATATCGCAGTGCATCAGGCTCTCCTCAGGCCTGAGGCACATGCCTACTGGGCCTACCCTTTAATTCGGCTCTGAACAGACTGAAGGTCCATCAAGTCCAGTATCCTGTTATCAACAGTGGTCAACCCAGGTCATAAGCACTTTGCAAGATTCGAGAGAATAAAACAAATTTTATACTGTTTATCCTAAAAATAAGCCATAGATTTTCCCCAAGTCTATCTTAATAGATATAATAGATATATCAGTGAAAGGAGGAAGATGAAAAATGGAATTGCTAAATTAAAAGATGCTAGGAATTGATATGTGGAAAGTGATGAGGAAAAAGCAAACGTGCTAACAAATACTTCTGCTCTGTGTTCACGGAAGAAAATCCTGGAGAAGGACTGAAATTCTCTGGCAAAGTTACACGGGAAAATGGAGTAGATTCTGTGCCGTTCATGGAGGAAAGTGTTTATGAACAACTTGAAAAACTGAAGGTGGACAAAGCAATGGGACCGGATGGGATCCATTCCAGGATACTGAGGGAGCTCAGAGAGGTTCTGGTGGGCCCTATTAAAGACTTGTTCATCTCTGGAGATGGGAGTGATTCCTGGGGATTGGAGAAGAGCGGATGTGGTCCCTATTCACAAAAGTGGTCACAGAGATGAAGTGGAAAACTACAGGCCAGTAAGCCTCACTTCGGTTGTTGGAAAAATAATGGAAGTATTGCTGAAAGAAAGGATAGTGAATTTCCTAGAATCTAATGGGTTACAGGATCCGAGGCAACATGAATTTACTAAAGATAAGTCTTGTCAAACAAACCTGATTGAATTTCTTGATTAAGTGACCAGAGAACTGGATCAAGGACATATGCTAGATGTAATTTACTTAGATTTCAGCAAAGCCTTTGACACGGTTCCTCATAGGAGGCTCTTGAACAAACTTGAAGGGCTGAAATTAGGACCCAAAGTGGCGAACTGGATTATAAACTGGTTGATGGATAGACGCCAGAGGGTGGTGGTTAATGGAAGTCGCTCAGAGGAAGGAAAGGCGAGTAATGGAGTCCCTCAGGGTTTGGTGCTGGGGCTGATCCTGTTCAATATGTTTGTGAATGACATTGCTGAAGGGTTAGAAGGAAAGGTTTGCCTTTTTGCTGATGATACCAAGATTTGTAACAGAGTAGACACCGAGTAGGGTGTGGAAAACATGAAAAGGATCTACAAAAGTTAGAGGAATGGTCTAATATCTGGCAACTAAAATTCAATGCAAAGAAATGCAGAGTAATGCATTTGGGGTTTAATAATCGGAAGGAACTGTATATGCCGGGAGGTGAGAAGCTGATATGCACGGATGGGAGAGGGACCTTGGGGTAATAGTGTCCGAAGATCTAAAAGCAAAAAAACAGTGTGACAAGGCGGTTTCTGCTGCCAGAAGGATGCTGGGCTGTGTAAAGAGAGGTGTAGCCAATAGAAGGAAGAAGGTGTTGATGCCCCTGTACAGGTCATTGGTGAAGCCCCACTTGGAGTATTGTGTTCAGTTTTAGAGACCGTATCTGGGGAAGGACAGAAGAAGACTTGAAGTGGCCAAGAGGAGGATGATGAAAATGATAGGAGATTTGCGCCAAAAGACATATGAGGAGACTGGAAGCCCTGAATATGTATACCTTAAAAGAGGGACAGGGGAGATATGATTCAGACGTTCAAATACTTGAAAGGTATTAACGTAGAACAAAATCTTTTCCAGAGAAAGGAAAATGGTAAAACCAAAGGACATAATTTGAGGTTGAGGGGTGGTAAACTCAAGAGCAATGTAAGGAAATTCTTCTTTATGGAGAGGGCGGTGGGTGTCTGGAATGTGCACTCGAGAGAGGTGGTGATAAAAGTGGTGACGGAGTTCAAAAAAGCATGGGATGAACACAGAGGATCTAGAATCAGAAAATAATAGTAAATACTGAAGAACTAAGGCCAGTACTGGGCAAACTTGCACGGTCTGTGTCTGTACATGCCCATTTTGTGGAGGATGGGCTGGGGAGGGCTTCAATGGCTGGGAGTGTGTAGATGGACTTAAGTGAGCTTTGATGGAGACTTCAGTAGTTGGAACAGTACCGGGCAGAGCTTTGGATTCTTGCCCAGAAATAGCTAAGAAGAAGAAAAAAAAAACCCCAACTCAACAAATTTTTAGATTGGGCAGACTGGATGAATCTTGCAGGTCTTTATCTGCCATCATCTACCATGTTACTATGTAATAACGGCTTATGGACTTTTTTTTTTAGGAAATTATCCAAATCCACTGTTGATGCAGGAAAGCTTTGCTCCCATTCTCTGATTGTAGGAAAACTCTTTCAGACCAATTATATTTAAAGATTAAATTAATGATAAATCAAAGCATAGTTGAAGTATAGGAGCAGCCACTGGGGAATCCTGCTTCTTTTTCTCCCCTCTGTGCCTTGCAAGTTAGTTTCTGCAAGCACCCCTAAAATTCAATGGCAGCAATGCAAACTAGGACGATCCTTCTGAACAGAGAAAAGATCCACTTATTCTAGCATACTCATAAGGTTGAGCTGGAAATGCAGCTGCCAGAGTGAGGAGGGGGAAGGGAGAAGGGAACTAAAAACTGGGAATTTCTTTTTTAGTTTTAAGGCCCTACAAATTACTGAAAGCACTTAATGACCAAATAAGTAGTCAAAAATCAAAAGCACTCTCTAGGAAAAAACAAACATTGGTAGCAATACATTCCATAAATATATACATATCAAAAAGCTAAAAACTTGCATACACCTAAGTACAAAATCAATGCATCTTAATAGTGACCCATACACAAACAGCTGACATTGTTTAAAAACAAAGTTACTTGCCTGTACCAGGTGTTGTCTGCAAAACTTAAATCCTCATCCATGGGTGACCATTGATGAAGCCCAAAGCAGAAAACTGTAACCCAGCAACCTTTCTAGCAGTCTTTGTGTAGGCTAAAAAGAGATTATGTACTTACCCTGGTAAGCTCTTTTCCAGTAGATAGGTGAGACATTCTAGACATGTAGGTTCTGTCCCAATGGCACATGGGACAAGGATGCTAAATTTGCACAATTCTGGCTAGAATTCACATTAGGAGAGCCCAAGGACTACAACCCAACAGGTTTTGAGACAAAAAATGCAGTTTTGAAGAAGCAGGGAGCCCTTGAAATAAAACACTGCTAAAAATCCAAGATGGCCGCTGTCAAAAGATTCACGCCAAAATTGCAATTTTTTAAACATTAAACAAACTCCAAAAATGACAATTTTAAGATTTTTGAAGAGGGGGAACACAGGGGGACATTAAGAAACCTTCAAAACATCGAAATTCAGCACCTCCCTCCCCCAATTCATCTCACAGGCTAACAGCTTTATTCAATGTGACCTGTGCTGAAAATGTGCTGCAGCTTGTCACAGCTCTCTTATCGTAGCTGGAATCAGAGAATCACTGCCTCATAATGGAAATGCCTCCTCAACGCTGATCTTCAGGCTACCAGTAAGACTCAGCATTTGACTGCATCTCCACCCCTGCAGGCAGACGGATACACTAAGGAATGGGCTGAGTCTTCTAGGTATGCCTAACAGCCTGCACCTGAACCTTCATTCAGCAATAGGAGAGAAAGCAGGGACCTAACCTCCTGAGAAGCAGATGCAGGCTGGCTGACAGGTACCACCAGGGATTAGCCTGACAGCTGCAGCAGCAGACCGAAGTCTGTGTGTTCTCCACGCAGGCAGAAAGCACAGTTACTTACCGTAACAGGTGTTATCCAGGGACAGCAGGCATATATTCTCACATGTGGGTGACGTCATCTACGGAGCCCCAGCGCGGACAGCTTTTCAAGCAAACTTGATTAAAGTTTCAAGTTTGCTATGCTGCACCACGCATGTGCATGCCTTCTTGCCCACTAGAGGGCGCATCTCCACCTCGTGGTCCTCAGTTCCATAACCAGCAAAGAAGCCATCCCCGGGGAGGAGGGCGGGTTGTGAGAATATATGCCTGCTGTCCCTGGATAACACCTGTTACGGTAAGTAACTGTGCTTTATCCCAGGACAAGCAGGCATGATATTCTCACATGTGGGTGACCTCCAAGCCAACCAAAAAAGGGCAGGTGGGAGGATGGTAATTTAGGAAAACAGATTTCGCAAAACAGACTGGCCAAACCGGCCGTCACTCCTGGAAAACGTATCCAGGCAGTAGTGGGAGGTGAAAGTATGAACCGAAGACCAAGTGGCAGCCTTGCAGATATCCTCCACCGGAGTAGACCGGAGGAACGCCACAGAAGCTGCCATCGCTCGGACCTTATGTCTCGTGACCCGACCATGAAGCTCGAGACCAGCCTGAGCGTAGCAAAAAGAAATAAAAGCAGCCAACCAGTTGGACAAGGTGCGCTTGGAAACAGGACGTCCCAACCGATTAGGATCAAAGGACAAAAATAATTGAGGAACCTTCCGATGAGACTTGGTGCGTTGAAGATAAAAAGCCAACGCTCTCTTACAGTCAAGCGTGTGAAGCGCCGCCTCCCCAGGATGAGAGTGGGGCTTCGGAAAAAACACCAGAAGAACAATGGACTGATTGAGGTGGAAATCAGACACAACCTTAGGTAAAAATTTAGGATGGGTGCGAAGAACCACCTTGTCATGATGGAACACAGTAAAGGGCAGGTCCGCAACCAAAGCCTGCAGCTCACTAATCCGACGAGCAGACGTAAGCGCAAGTAAAAAGATCACCTTCCAAGTGAGAAACTTAAGATGAGATTTGTCAATAGGCTCGAAGGGAGGTTTATCAGTTGAGCCAAAACCACATTAAGATCCCAAACTACAGGAGGAGGTTTCAGAGGAGGATTAACATTCACTAGACCCCTCATGAAACGAATCACCAGAGGATGAAGAGAGAGAGATCGACCCTCGAGATGCCGATGGAAAGCAGCAATAGCACTGAGATGCACCCTAATGGAAGTCGTCTTCAGCCCAGACTTGGACAAATGCAACAAATATTCCAGAACCGAAGACACCGGAACCGAACTCGGATCCAGATGGTTTGAGGAACACCAGGAAGAAAATCTGGTCCACTTCTGGGAATAACAAAGCCTAGTCGAGACCTTGCGCGAGGCTTCCAGAACCTCCCTCACAGACTGAGAAACCTGTGAAGTCATGGGGAAAGGAACCAAGCGTCAGATGTAAAGACTGAAGATTGGGATGCAACAGCGAACCCCGACTCTGAGACAGCAGAGAGGGAAAGACAGGCAGAAGCAGAGGCTCCCTGACACTGAGTTGAAGGAGCAGGGAGAACCAGTGCTGACGAGGCCAACGAGGCGCAATGAGAATCATAGTGGCTCTGTACGACTTGAGATGAACCAACGTCCTCAAGATCAGTGGGAAAGGAGGAAACGCATAAAGGAACCTCCCTCCCCAGTCGAGAAGAAAGGCATCGGCCTCGAGACGGTCCGGGGAGTACATCCGAGAACAATAGAGGGGCAGTTTGTGAGTCTCCAGGGAGGCAAACAGATCCACCTGAGGAGTCCCCCAGCGGTCGAAGACCTCGTGCAGAACTCGGGAGTTTAGCAACCACTCGTGCGGCTGGAGAAGACGACTGAGTTTGTCGGCCAGACAATTCTTCTCTCCCTGAATGTAAACGGCCCGCAGGAAGATGTTCTGGGAGATCGCCCATTCCCAAAGGCGCAGGGCTTCCCGGCACAGGGACCAAGAGCCCGTTCCCCATTGTTTGTTCACATAATACATGGCCACCTGGTTGTCCGTTTGCATGAGGACTACCTGATCGTGCAGCAGGTGGCAGAACGCTCGAGCAGCCAGAAAAATGGCACGAAGTTCTAAAACATTGATGTGACAACACCGGTCCTCTGCCGACCATAGACCTTGAGTCCGCAGACCGTCCAGATGAGCTCCCCACGCGTACTCCGACGAGTCCATTGTCAGGACCTTGCGATGCGGAGGAACGAGAAAGAGCAAACCCCCGGAAAGATTGGAAGAGTTGGTCCACCAACGGAGTGAGCATCTCAAGGAAGGAGTCACTGTTATAGGGGAGGAGACTGGGTCCCGATCCTGACGCCACTGGGAGGCCAAGGTCCACTGAGGAAGCCTCAGGTGCAAACGGGCGAACGGAGTGACATGGACCGTCGACACCATGTGGCCGAGCAGAACCATCAGGCGCTGCGCCGGAACTGAGGGCAGCAGCGAAACCTGTCGACTCAATCGAAGCAGGGCCTCCAACCGTGGCGGGGGGAGGAGCGAACGGAGGCGAACCGTGTCCAGCACGGCCCCGATAAACTGAAGGGATTGAGCCGGGCACAACTGAGACTTGGGGAAGTTCACTTCGAACCCCAGGCGTTGAAGGAATATGATAGTCTGACGGGTCGCTGAAATAACCCCTTCCTTGGAGGACGCCTTGATCAACCAATCGTCCAGGTAGGGGAAGACCTGCAGCCCCCGAGATCTCAGGGCTGCCGCGACCACCACCATACACTTCGTGAAGACTCGAGGGGACGAAGCCAGCCCAAAGGGGAGGACCCGATACTGGAGGTGCAACCCCCCCCCCACCTGAAACCCTGAGGAACTTGCGGAAGGCGGGATGCACCGGAACATGAGTATATGCCTCCTTCAGGTCCAGGGAGCACATCCAGTCCCCCGATTCTAACAGAGGGTACAGGACTGGAAGGGACAACATCCGGAACTTCTCCCGGACAAGGAACTTGTTGAGCCTCCGGAGGTCCAGAATGGGGCGTAAGTCCCCTGTCTTCTTCGGGACCAAAAAGTAACGGGAGTAAAACCCCCGTCCCCTTTGGGCCGGGGGCACCGGCTCCACCGCCCGAAGGCTCAACAAGGACCTGGCTTCCGAGAGGAGAAGAGGAAGCTGGTCTCGACAGCCAAGAGAAGCCCCCGGCGGATGTTCTGGCGGCGTGGCTAAGAAGTTTAGCGAGTAACCCTCGGAGATGATCCGGAGCACCCAAGCGTCCGACGTGATCTCGGCCCAGGCTGGAAGAAAGGCCTGCAATCGGCCCCCGATGGGAAGGGGGTCCT
Organism: Geotrypetes seraphini; assembly: GCF_902459505.1. Lineage (NCBI taxonomy): Eukaryota > Metazoa > Chordata > Amphibia > Gymnophiona > Dermophiidae > Geotrypetes > Geotrypetes seraphini. Next base: position 134,374,030 of record NC_047084.1, on the reverse strand, counting down.
TCGAAAGTGCGGAGGGGGCCCGCCCCCAACCGCGCATCACGTCAAAAAGACGGGGCCGGTTTAGACGCCCCTTGCGCCTGAGGCTTTGGTTGGGACGCTCTGCCCTGCTGAGGGGGACGTCGGGGCGGAGGCCTCGAGAAAGCCGGCGTCGACTTCTGCGGGTATCGCCGCGGAGGTCTAAACGGCTTCTGCGGCGGGGCCCGGGGTTTAGGACGGACCAATGAGGCGATAGAGCGCTCATGTTCAGACAAGCGTTTGGTCGCCGCCTCCAAGGACTCATCGAACAACTCTGAGCCAACACATGGAAGATTGGCCAGACGTTCTTGCAAGTTTGGGTCCATATCCAAGGTACGGAGCCATGCGAGACGGCGCATAGCCACCGCAAAGGCGGATACACGAGAGGCCAACTCAAACGCGTCATAAACTGCATGAAAAAGGTAGAGACGCAGCTGAGACAAATTGGCCATAAAGGTACCAAAATCCCCCTTATGGGAATCTGGCATGACCCCATAATACCGGGGCAACTCCTTCACCATCTGCCTTAAATAGGACGAGAAGGTGAATGCGTAATTAAGGACCCTGGCAGCCATCATGGAATTGGAATAGAGGCGACGACCAAACTTGTCCAGGGTCCGTCCCTCCCGCCCGGGGGGGACCGCTGCAGAGACCCTAGAAGGCTGGGACTTCTTCAACGCCGACTCCACCAGCAATGACTGGTGGGACAGCTGTGCTTTATCGAAGCCCTTGTAAGGGACTATGCGGTACTTAGACTCCATCTTCGATGGAACCGCTGTGACTGCAAGAGGGGAGTCCAAGTTCCTCAGGAAGGTCTGGTGGAGAACCTTGTTGAGAGGCAGCCGAGGAGTCTCTCTGGGGGGAGAGGGCAAATCCTGCTCCTCCAAAAATTCCTTCATGTATTGAGAACCTGACCCCAGATCAAGGTCCAAAGCCCTCCCCATATCCAGCACAAATCTAGAAAAGGAGGAGGGCTTCGAAGGCGGAGAGGGAGATCGAGAAGCCCGCGTCGCCAAGAAGGGGAAGCCTCACGGGAGTAACGAGGTTCCTTACCCGTGCCAGACCCCGAACCCCAAGAAGCCGCACCAAGCGACCTCGACGGGGTCGGGGACCGCCCATGTCCCGAGGAACCCCTGCGGGAAGTCCCCGGGGTATGGGGCACCGAGGCACGCCCCTTCCGTCTCGGCGAAGAGTCCCTCGAACACTCAACCTCGGAGGAACGGAAAAGCCTCGGATTATCGAGGCGGAGCTCCTCGGCCGACGCTTTGCCCGAGGCCGACCCGAGGGCGAGGAGCCCCGGGAGGACCTCGACGAGGACGAAGAGGAAGAGATCCTCCGAACCCTCCGTACCTTGTCCCGAGGCTGCACGCTCCGCTCAGGCTGGTCAACTGAGGTCGAGGGCAAGGTCGGGGCCGAGGCCGAAGCCCACCCCGGGGGCCGAAGTCGAGGGTACCGAGACCGAGGCAGCCGAAGCCGGGGCAGACGAGGCCGAAGTTGGCTGGAGGTGCGCGAGGGCACCGGACAGCTCCGAGGCAATGAGCGCACGGAGTAAGTCCTGAAAGACGGGAACCCCCATCATAGCCGGCAGATCCAGGGCCGGCGGGTGCTCCATCGAGGGCGACCTCGGTCTCGAGTATTCCCGCGGGGCACCCGACTTCGACGCTCGGGACGGGGCAAGGATGACCCACCCGCCCCCGTCGATGAGCCCGAGGATGGCTTCTTCGAGGCTGGAACAGAAGAAGGAAGTGAGGACTTACCCGTCGTCGACTTCGGGGACGAGGACACAGGCTTCGACGAAGCGGGCTGTCGGGGCGAGGTCGAGGGAGTCGAGGCCGAGGTCAAGGCCGGGGCCGGGGCCGAAGCCGAGGCCGACGTCGAGGCCTTCCCCGCCGCGGGGTCCACAGCAAAGAGCTCTGCCATACGAGCGCGACGGCGGCGGAGAGCCCTCTGCTGAAAAGTAGAGCACCGAGTGCAGGAGTCGGTCGGGTGCTCAGGACCCAGACAAAGTAAGCACCACCGGTGGGGATCGGTGATCGAAAGGAGCCGATCGCACCGGGTGTACTTTTTAAAGCCCGTCAAGGGATGGGACATGGACACAAAAAACGGCCGGGAACGAACGAGGTCCCGCGGCCGCGGCTACCGGGAGCCCCCGGAGCCGAACGAAAAATCTTCTTTTTTTTTTTTTTTTCGACAAAAACTTATACACAAACAATAAAAAAACAAAGTAAGCACAGAGACCGAGAAAGAAACACTCAGCCGCGGTGTCAGAAGGCAAAATAGAAGAGAGCACAAATTCCACAGGGCTTCTGGCTCCGCGGAAAAGACTGAACTGAGGACCACGAGGTGAGGATGCACCCTCTAGTGGGCAAGAAGGCATGCACATGCGTGGTGCAGCATAGCAAACTTGAAACTTTAATCAAGTTTGCTTGAAAAGCTGTCCGCGATGGGGCTCCATAGATGACGTCACCCACATGTGAGAATATCATGCCTGCTTGTCCTGGGATAACTGAAGAATCACTTCAAGCACAAGAGATCTTGAAAAAAGGACTGAAAAACACCAAATAAAATAATAAAAAGTAGAGAGCAAAACAAACACATTTCTGCAGGCACACGTGCAGAAGGGAAAAACTACAGGTGGAGCTAGAGAGCACAGTGAAGTAGAACAGAGTCACAGAAAAAAAAATCCATATTAGATTCCTTCTTCATATGGCACGCGGCCATTGGGACATGACCCACTTGTCTAGAATGTCTTATCTATTGCACTGGAACAGCAGATATACACCTGTTCCTGCCTGCCCATCATATCTGTTCCAGGAGTACATAGCCAGCTGATTTGTACAATCTTTCCCTCTGTAATTGATCTCTAGAGCTGCTATTCACTAGTTTTACTTGTCAGTTCTACGCAATTTGTAGCATTTCTAATCATTGTAAACCGCATAGAACTTCACGGTCCTGCGGTATTTAAACTGTTATTATTATTATCATGTAGCTCCATCTCTGTCTATTACTAGCTAACACAATACAACTCCTTTAGGAACTGGAAAGATGTGAGTATTTAGGTCCTGCTGTGTCCTCGGACCTGCTACAAGTAACTAACTTCATTTTGTCCAAGGACAATCAGGACTATAAAATCCTCACATGTGGGTCTCATTGGCTACAGGCTGCCTTCAACAGAACAAGCAGTGCCACAACAGGCAGATACCAATTATTTTGTGGCAACAGGTCACATTTATCATCTTTTTTTTTTTTTTTTTTTTGAAAGGCTCAGAGCCCAAGGTCCCTCCCAGTGTACTAGGAGGGGCTTTAGGTAACTGAGCCAATCCGGGCCTTAGGTGCCTCCCAGGAAGAGGAAGGCTAGCCATTTTGAACAGGCAGGTCTTGAGGCAGGAGGGCATCCCTCCTGCCAATCTTCTGAGCTAAGTTATGGAGGAGTCAGGAGGTCTTGGACAGCCAGATTGGGGGGGACAGCCTGACCCTGCCCAGACCACCAGAGAGAACAGCAGCAAAGCAGCAGAAGTAAAGTTTTATTTTAACAGGAGAGATGGGGGAAGAACTGTGCTTAACGATTGCTCTTCTGAGCAGGTGCCAGGCACAGTTCCTCCCCTTTTTACGGGGGCTGCTCCACACGAATAGCATGCATATTATTTGTATGCTATTCATGCACAGTATCACTTAGTCTGGAAAATGACTCCCAAAGTATTTTTTACCGTGGTGTCAGAACTTTTTGCATCCTGCCCTGAGTCCAGGTACTAATGACCTGGATTGGCCACCATAAGAACAGGCGACTGGGCTTGATGGACCCAGTAAGGCTATTCTTATGTTCACAGGGTAGATAAGGTCCACTGAGCTTGCCTCAAATAGAGGAATGCCATTAGAATGTTGTGCCCAAATATCTAGGGCCAGTTTTAGACATTCTGGGACCCAGGGCAGAAATTAAGGACGGGGTCCCTCTCCCAATTTTCCCACCTTCCATTACTACCATATACAATTTTAAATGACCTCTTCACGCACAAAACATAGAAAGACCTTCACCAAATACAGAACAATGGATCACAAATTAGAAATAGAAATATGAATACCAAAGCTGAACTGGAAACCCCAAAATGTTAAAACTCAGCAAGTATTTCATTCTGAACTAAACACAATCAGTGGCATAACTGGGCCTCCCACTTTGAGATTAGGCCCTTTCAAAATGAACATCTTCCCTTGCTGTAGCTGGTAGAGATCCCCAAGACTCACCAATTGACCACCACCTCCTCCCCAACCTTAGGTCCAGCAACCAGAACTTTCCAAGCTCTGCAGCTTGCAACAATATTTCAGAGCTGCTGCCTCCCTACCTCCTTGGCTTTCAAGCATGCATGAAAGCAGTGGCAGCTTTAGGAAACGGCCAATAGCTGCAAAGCTTGGAGATTTGTGGTTGCCAGACTGGAAGATGAGGTCTTCAGTTGGCAGGGCTTGGGGATCCTCATCAGCTGTATTCAGGTGAGGAGAAAATCTGGTGCCCCCCCTGCATTAGTGGTGTGGCTATGCCACTGAATAGAATACAATTATATTTGTGATACACATATCCAAAAGCTAATATATTCAAGTTAACAAATTCAAAATAAAACACTTTTTTCTACCTTGTTGTCTAGGGTTACCAGATTTTCCCCGAAGGAAAATCTGGACCCATGGCCATGCACCAGGCTCGCCCAGCTCCACCCGCATCCCGCCCCGCCCTCTTAACCTGTTCGTGCATCGGGACAGCATCCGCGCATTAACAGATACAACATGATGACATTGCGCGTGTGATGTCACCACATTGCATTTGCGCATGTCATCCTGACGTCGGAAGTTTTTCAAAACCCGGACAAAGTGCTGGGTTTTGAAAAGCCATCCAGACCCCTGGACATGTCCTCAAAAGGAGGACATGTCCGAGGAAAACTGGACGTCTTTACCCAGCGTGTGGTGGACACCTGGAATGCGCTTCCAGAGGACGTAATAGGACAGAGTACGGTACTGGAGTTCAAGAAAGGATTGGACAATTTCCTACTGGAAAAAGGGATAGAGGGGTATAGATAGAGGGCTACTGCACAGGTCCTGGACCTGTTGGGCCGCCGCGTGAGCGGACTGCTGGGCACGATGGACCTTGGGTCTGACCCAGTGGAGGCATTGCTTATGTTCTTATGTTTAACCCTATTATTGTCTGGATGTTTTGTTTTTCCATCATCTTGGTCCCATTTTCTCTTTCTGCTTTTTGTCTATCTTCTACTAATTCTCTTTCCAGTGTCTGCTGTCCATTTTTTCCCTCTTCTTTCTTGCTCCATTCCCTCACTATGCCTGTCTCCAACATATTGATTTTTCCCTTTCAGCTTTCCTCCTTTTTTTCTTTTCTGACTCTTGTCTACTCAAATCTCATCCTCTTTCTCACCCTTCTTTTAACATTTTTAACTACCTCTCATTTTTCCATATCTTCTCATGTTGTAAGCTCTCCCATTTCCCATCTCACTCCTTTCCCAGCCTCCTATTTCCTTCTATCTACTCCTTCTATATCCTTCTTCTTTTCTATATCTCTCCCTCCCTCTACACCACCCAGATCCACCATCTCTGTGTTTCTCTTCTGAACTGTCATCCCTTCAAGTATCTCTTTCCCCTTTCCTCCACAGCACCCTATGTCCAACTACTCTCCCTCCAGACCATTGCCCACCATCTCTCTCTCACTCTAGTATCCTCTGTTTCTGGCCCTATAAGCTCTTCCACCACCCTGGCACTTTTTTGAAATCCCTCCCCCATTATACTTAAACAAACAAACCCCCAAACCAAAAATAAAACAGTTGGTCCAGGGGGCTTCCTGGCCCGGCATCTTCTCCCCCTTCTAAGCGCACCAGTCCAACATCGCCTTCACATTCGTTCTCATGCATTTTTGTTGCAAAGGACTGCCGGCTGCGACAGCAACTTTGAAACGCAGCCTGCGGCCTCCCTCCAAAAGCATTACAGAATCATTGTACAGGAAGCTGTGTTAAATAGGATAAAAGCTTTTAAAATACAAAAGCATAAATGTAAAAAAGAAATGAAATGAATGGCAACAACATTGAAATTCCACATTGCACACAACCTATTCCAGATTTCTGTATGCTACTGCACTTGATAATGTTTAATTTATATATGTATCAATCAATATTAGGATGCATTGCTTAGTGTATATAAAATGAGCATGTACCTAAGAGCTTTTGACTTTTTCATACATGAATTTATAATCGATATGTATTTCTAATAAATGATATTTAGAAAACGCGTCTGATTAGTAGTTTGATTCCCACTTTTTTTGACACTATGCTTATAATGCTCCCAAGTCTTCTTTTCCTTGAGGAGAGAAGTGAATAGGGAGATAACATTCATGCAGCAATACAAATTAAAAAGAAAACTCCAAATCTCACTGTTCTGCAGGAAGGCCTATTAGAAGCAGCTTGTCAGACTCCTTCCAGTAAGCCACATGAACCAGTTTCCCACTCACAATCAGTGATGAGCTAGAAAAACAAAGACACAAAAGATAGCCTTTAAGCTGAGACACATCCTAGCAATCCTTACGGTCTATCAAATCATAGGTTGAATACATATGAAATCAATTGTCTTTGGAAGTAAAAGCAAATCTTTTGTCATCACCTAATCCTGGGTATCCTGTATACGTAAGGGGTAATGCCATAAGAAGCCACCTAGCTTTAGGGATCGAAACATATGTAAATGGCAGAATTCTAGCCATTTCTATGTGTAAGTAACCACTTAAACACAGAAATGACCTCTTTATACAATACCAACTAGTGAAAAAATATGCATCAGGACTTGATGGCACATACTTTGTCAGAGTGCGCACAACTGGAATATGGGTGTAATACACAAGTATTGCAGCAAGCTGCATTATGGTATTTATATAATGATATGCAAAACATGCATATGGAATCCTGAGTTTGCCAAATGGATTATCAAAACTTTCATTAAAAAGTTAAATAGATAAAATGTTGAGACACAAAAAGAACTTTTGAACATTAAGATGAGAGGTATGTAAGTAAAAAGGACAAAATGTTAGAGGCTTTAGGCTCTTGCTGGAAAAGATGCTGGGACAAGAGTACCATTTATACTCAAATATAAACTGAGGTAACCTTTCTTCCCCCCCCCCAAAAGGAGGAAAAATATTGACTTGAATGGGGGGAGGGGTAATATTCAAGTGCTCTGCCAGGCTTTGTACCCAGCCCCCCCTATGCACCCAGCTCCCTCCCTCCATGCCCAGCTCTATAACATTACATTACATTACATTACATTAGGGATTTCTATTCCGCCATTACCTTGCGGTTCAAGGCGGATTACAAAAGGTTAGTTTAAGGACAGAATTACAATGAATTACAGAATTACCGAATTACAGAATTACAAAGGTTAGTTTAAAGACAGAATTACAATGAATTACAGAATTACCGAATTACAGAATTACAGAATTACATGAATTATAATGAGTAGCTAGAGAGGTAGGATGTAGATCTTAAGGGCTTTTAGAGGTCGTGTTGTTATTGCTGTTTTAGGAATTTCTTGAAGAGTGTGGTTTTTATTTCTTTTCTGAACGTCTTATAGTCTGGGGTGGTCATCAGAAGGTTGGAGATCTGGTTGTCTAGTCTTGCAGCTTGAGTGGCTAGGAGGCCGTCATGTAGTTTTGTTCTTTTTACTTCTTTGGATGGGGGGGGTATGAATGGGGAGTGCGTTTTTCTGTGTCTGGTATTGGTTGCTTGGATGAGGCGATTGTTCAGGTAACCTGACCCCCTCCCTGCTGGGCTCTTTATCCTGTCTCCCCTCCCTCCCGATGCCTTGCAGGCCTGCACCGGGCCTCCCGTGAGCCTAGTGGTCTAGCGGTGAGCTGTCCCGGCCAACTCTAAGAACTTTTACTTCCCTCCTGCCTCTTCGGCCCAGCGATGAACCAGGATAGGAGCACTCTTCCTTCGCTCGTACCCCATTCAGAGCTGCTAGCAGAATGACTGCCGTGAGATCTCAAACTCATGGCAGCCATTCAGCTAGTGGCTCTGTGTATGTCAGGAGCTAAGCAAGATCACTCCTGCCCCAGTTCACTGCTGGACCACCAGGGATTTGAAAGGTACACCTGGAAGGCAGGAGAGAGGTAAAAGCTCTTAGAGTTGGCCAGGACAGGAGGTGGGAGGGATCCCTCCTGTCCTAGCCCACTGCAGCGGGGGGGGGGGGGGGTCTGGGAGGAGAGGGATCGCGGCCGCTCAGCGCCCCCACCGAGGAGCCCAGCAACTTTCCGTTGCCGGGACCCAAGTCCTTTGCCGACCCCCACTTCCCTTCCCGCGGGCCAGACTGGCGATTTAACAGCGTGTGCAGCAGTCTTCACACGCTGCTTTGGGCCCTTCTACTGCCCTGATTTGCTCTGCCGCGTCTCTGATGATGTCATCAGGGACGTGCCAGAGTAAATCAGGGCAGTAGAAGGACCCGAAGCAGCGTGTGAAGACTGCTGCACACACTGCTTGAATCGCCATGTGTAGTCGGGCCCGCAGGAAGGGAAGGGGGGGCGGCAAAGGACTCGGGACCGCGTTTGTAGTCGGGACCATGGGAAGGGAAAGTGGGGTAGAGGAAACGCTAATGCTGATGCACAGGGAACTGGTGTGGGGGGAGGGAAATGGAGGAGGAGGGAATGCTGCTTTGGACAGACAAACAGAGGGAGGAAGGGAGACAGAAAGAAAAGAAGAAAGACACAGGGGCAGGTGCATAGGGAACTGGTGTGGGGGGAGGGATATGGAGGGGGAGGGAATGCTAGTTCGGACAGACAGACAGAGGGAGGAAGGGAGACAGAAAGAAAAGAAGAAAGACACAGGGGCAGGGAGATACACAGAAAGACAGACAGACAAAGGGGGCCAGGGACAGAGACAGACAGAAAGAAAGACAGCGGGAGTCGCGTCAGGAAGTGTACGGGATGCGACAGAGGGAACTTTTCCAATGGGTGCAACTGGGTGGCTGTCAGGAACCTCTGATCAGGGGCACAGCAAGGTAAGTGTATCATAGGGATAAGAAGGAGGGGGGGAGAAAAAGGAAGGGAGGCCTACTGCTGGACAGGGGGAGAAGGAAAGAGGTGCTGATGGATAGGGGGGGGTGAAGAAAAAGGAACGGAGGCCTAATGTTGGACAGGGGGAGAAGGAAAGAGGTGCTGCTGGACAGGGGGGGAGGTAAAACAAAGGGAGAAGGGCTGCTGCTGCATAAGGAGAGAAGTGAAGGGATGGTGGTGGACACAGGGGACGTAAAAGGAAGGAACAATGGACAGGGGGAGCAGGCAAGGGGTGGTGATGGACAGCCAAGGAAAAAGAAAGACAGAAAGAAAGAAAGCGGCTAAGGAGAGAGAGAGAAAGAAATAAAGACAGACACACATACATATATTCTAGCACCCCTTAATGTAACGGGCTATAAGACTAGTCCACTAATAAAATAGTGGAGAAAAAGAGACCTTGGTGTAAACAGGGTATTGCTAATAGCCAAATCAACTGTAAACTATAAGGCACACACTAATCATAGGTCAGAAAAATACTCCACACAATCATTTAATGTCATTCAAAGGCCATCCTCTCTAACCACAGGAGCCAATCATAATATCAAGCCACTCTGGGAGATTAAACCAAGCAGTCGAATACAGTAAAAAACAACAACCCCAACTTAGTTGTGAAAGAAATCCATCCAGCGTTCCACCATCATAGACTGCTTACTGCCAAGTCCCAATAGTGGTACCCTATTTATCCATGAAGCATCTTCAGGGGAAGAAAATCCATGGAGTCATTCCTTTCACAGATTATTACAGCAATGGCGTTTAACTTCCCATCGCCCTCGTCTATTAACGTCAGCATCATGACATCATCACAGATGTGACTTCCAACAGTCTAATCATAAAAACACTTCTTTGAAGGTGTGAATAAACATATGACTAAAGGCGAGTCGGTTGATTTAGTGCAGTGATCTCAAACTCAAACCCTTTGCAGGGCCACATCTTGGATTTGTCGGTACTTGGAGGGCCTCAGAAAAAATAGTCAATGTCTTATTAAAGAAATTACAATTTTGCATGAGGTAAAACTCATTATAGTTTATAAATCTTTGTTTTTGGCTAAGTCTTAATAATAATATTGTCATTTATAGCTAAAGAGACATATGATCAAGAAACTGTTTTATTTTACTTTTGTGATTATGATAAACATACCGAGGGCCTCAAAATAGTACCTGGCGGGCCGCAAGTTTGAGACCACTGATTTAGTGTATCTAGATTTTCAGAAAACCTTTGACAAAATTCCTCATGAGAGACTCCTGAGAAAATTAAAGAGTCATGGGATAGGAGGAAACATTCAGTTGTGGATTAGGAATTGGTTATCGGACAGAAAACAGAGGGTGGGGTTAAATAGCCATTTTTCTCAATGGAGGAGGGTAAATAGTGGAGTACCGCTGAGATCTGTTCTTGGACAGGTGTTATTTAACTTATTTATAAATGATCTGGACATTGGAATGAAGAGTGAAATGATTAAACTAAACTAAGCCTTAAGTTTATATACCGCATCATCTCCACGGAAGTGGAGCTCGGCACGGTTTACAAAGCTTAAAAATATAAATTTGCAGATGACATTAAACTGTTCAAAGCTGTTAAAATGCTTGCAGACTGTGAAATACTGCAGGAGACCTTAGAAAATAGGAAGACTGGGTGTCCAAATGGCAGATGAAATTTAATGTGGACAAATGCAAAGTGGTGGACATTGGGAAGAATAACCTAAACATAGGGCTCCTTTCATCAATCTGCGCTAGTGGTTTAATGCACGTAATAGCGCGCGTTAAACCGCCGGCCGCGCTAACCGTTACCACCTCCTCTTGAGCAGGCAGTAGTTTTTAGGCCAGCGCGGGGTTAGCGTGTGATGAAAAGTCACGCATGTTGGCAGTGGTGAAAAATGCTGCATATGATCCGGGGGATGAGAGAGGGAGAAATGTTGGATGTGGCAGTAGAGGGGGTGAGAGAAATGCCTGGATCTCTCAAGACAGATGAATAGTGAGAGAGAGAGAGGGGTGGAGGAGACAGGGAAAAAAGTTGGACACATGGAAGGACAGAGAGATGTTGGTTAGGGAAGAGAATGAGGTCCGGAGAAGAGGAAGCATGCAGGAGGCAGAAAGAAAGAAATATTGGATGCACAGTCACAAGGAATTGCAACCAGAGACTCATGAAATCACCTGACAACAAAAGTAGGAAAAATGATTTTATTTCCAATTTAGTGTTCAAAATTTGTCAGTTTGAGAATTTATATCTGCTGTCTACATTTTGCACTATATTTGTCTATTTTTCTATAGTTGTTACTGAGGTGATATTGAATATTTTAAAGTCATCTACCTTGCCCTCTTTGAAAAAAGCCTGAATATAAATAATAATTAATAAGAACATAAGAATTGCCACTGCTGGGTCAGACCAGTTGTCCATCGTGCCCAGCAGTCTGCTCCTGCGGCGGCCTCCAAGTCAAAGACCAGTGCCCTAACTGAGTCTAGCCTTACCTGCGTACATTCTGGTTCAGCAGGAACTTGTCTAATTTTGTCTTGAATCCTTGGAGGGTGTTTTCCCCTATAACAGCCTCCGGGAGAGCGTTCCAGTTTTCTACCACTCTCTGGGTAATATAGTAAGTGAATGCAATCTACAGGATACTATGGCGCAGGACCTGCTTACATTAGAAAGTTGGTCCTCGACCTGGCAGCTAGGCTTCTAGCCAAGAAATGTAAGGCCATGCACCTCGGAAGAGGAAATCCATGCAGAGCTTACACCTTGAATGGAAAAACTTTAACTAGGACTACAGCAGAACGAGATTTAGGAGTAATCATCAGTGCAGACATGAAAACTGCCACTCAAGTGGAGAAGGCTTCATCTAAGGCAAGGCAGATAATGGGTTGTATCAAGAGAAGTTTCGTCAGCCGGAAGCCTGAAGTCATAATGCCGCTGTACAGAGCCATGTGAGACCTCATCTGGAATACTGTGTGCAATTCTGGAGGCCACATTACCGTAAAGATGTGCTCAGAATTGAATCGGTTCAGCGGATGGCCACCAGGATGATCTCGGGGCTCAGGGGTCTCCCATACGAAGAAAGACTGAACAAATTGCAGCTCTACACTCTCGAAGAACGTAGGGAGAGGGGAGACATGATTGAGACATTTAAGTACATCACGGGATGTGTCGAGGTGGAAGATATCTTCTTTTTCAAGGGTCCCACGACAACAAGAGGGCATCCGTGGAAAATCAGGGGCGGGAAACTACGAGGTGACACCAGGAAATTCTTTTTCACTGAAAGAGTGGTTGATCGCTGGAATAGTCTTCCACTACAGGTGATTGAGGCCAGCAGCGTGCCTGATTTTAAGGCCAAATGGGATAGACACGTAGAATCTATTCACAGAGAAAGGTAGGGGAGGGTCATTAGGCTGGGCAGACTAGATGGGCCGTGGCCCTTATCTGCCGTCTATTTCTATATTTCTATGTTTCTAAAGGACCCTCAGCCACAAGAGGGCATCCGCTCAAACTCAGGGGAGGGAAATTTCATGGTGATGCCAGGAAGAACTTCTTCACAGAAAGAGTGATAGATCATTGGAACAAGCTTCCAGTTCAGGTGATCGAGGCCAGCAGCATCCCAGACTTTAAGAATAAATGGGATACCTACGTGGGATCCCTACGAGGGTGAAGATAAGGAATGGGGTCGCTAGGGTACAGACTTAAGGGGGTGGGTCAGTAGAGTGAGCAGACTTGATGGGCTGTAGCCTACTGGTGAAGAAATGCTTTTACATGCTGTGAAAGCTAAGAACGATTAAAAAAATACTTTGACACAACATCATTCAGATTACTGGCGCAGTCGCTGATCCTATCTACCCTACCTGGGACATCACCTACCTGGGCATCCCCCCAAAAAAACTTCAAAAATTAAGATTAGTGTAAAACACTGCAGTTCGCTTGATCTTCGGACTGAGAAAAAAAGACCACATTAGCCCCTATTACAAGAAATTACACTGGCTACCTGTGGAGGCACGAATACTATTCAAATTTGCTTGTATCTGCTTCAAGCAAGTCTGGGGCCTAGCACCTTCCTACCTGCAAACACACTTCACTTTGCACAACCCCACACGTACAACCAGAAACAAAAACATCTTTGCATACCCAAAGATCACAGGCTGCAAATACAAATCCTTCCTAGACAAATCCTTCATGTTCCAAGCAAACAGACAGCAATCCTGGCTGGGAAACCACATAAATAAAGCCAGGCAAACCTACAACACATTCTGAAAAGCAATTAAAACCGTTCTATTTGACAAATTCCTTGCTTAATGAGATCACCTCTCTTTTTTTTTTTTTTCACCTTATAAACCCCATTGTATTATGTAACATCTTTCTTCTCTCATGTATTCTTTCACCATGTTTCTCCAATTCATGATGTAACTTCCTTCTTCTTGCATTTTGTAATTCGCTGATTGTCCAGCCTTCTTTCTATATGAACCGCCTAGAAGTCAGTTTGACTATGGCGGTATAGAAAAATAAAGTTGTTATTATTATTATTTTCTGCCATCATCTTTCTATGTTTCTATGAACTTCCTTACGTTTGTATGGAATCTATCCCCTTTCAACTTTAGAGAGTGCCCTCTCGTTCTCTCTACCTTGGAGAGGGTGAACAACCTGTCTTTATCTACTAAGTTTATTCCCTTCATTATCTTGAATGTTTCGATCATGTCCCCTCTCAGTCTTCTCTTTTTAAGGGAGAAGAGGCCCAGTTTCTCTAATCTCTCATTGTACAGCAACTCCTCCAGCCCCTTAACCATTTTAGTCACTCTTCTCTGGACCCTTTCGAGTAGTACTGTGTCCTTCTTCATGTACAGCGACTAGTGCTGGACGCAGTATTCCAGGTAGGGGCATACCCAGGCCTCGGTACAGCGGCATGATAACCTTCTCCGATCTGTTCGTGATCCCCTTCTTAATCATTCCTAGCATTTTGTTCACCCTTTTCTTTGCCACCTCTGCGCATTGCGCGGACGGCTTCATTGACTTGTTGACTAGAACTCCCAAGTCTCTTTCCTGGGGGGGTCTCTCCGAGTACTGCACCAGCATCCTGTATTCATGTATAAGATTTGTGTTACCAACATGCATTACCTTACACTTATCCACGTTAAACCTCATTTGCCATGTCACAGCCCATTTCTCAAGCGTGTTTGTGTTACGTTGCAGGTCTTCGCAATCCTTCTGTGTTTTCAAGAACATAGAAACATAGAATATGACGGCAGAAAAGGGCCATGGCCCAACAAGTCTGTCCACTCTAATGACCCACCCCCCTAAGTACTTCCTTGAAGTGATCCCACATGCTTATCTCATTTTTTTCTTAAAATCTAGCACGCTGCTGGCCTCAATTACCTGCAGTGGAAGATCATTCCAATGATCAACCACTCTTTCGGTGAAGAAATACTTCCTGGTGTTGCTATGAAATCTCCCACCGCTGATTTTCAACGGATGCCCTCTTGTTGCCGTAGGTCCTTTAAGGAAAAAGATATCTTCTTCTACCTCAATACGGCCCATGACATATTTTAACGTCTCAATCATGTCTCCATTCTCTCTGTGTTCCTCGAGTGAGTATAGCTGCAACTTACCCAGCCGTTCCTCATACGGGAGATCCTTGAGTCCTGAGACCATCCTGGTGCCCATTCGCTGAACCGACTCAACTTTCAGCACATCTTTTTGATAATGTGGCTTCCAGAATTGTATACAATATTCCAGATGAGGTCTCACCATGGATCTGTACAATGGCAGTATAACTTTGGGCTTCCGGCTGACGAAACTTCTTCGGATACAACCCATCATTTGTCTAGCCTTAGATGAAGCTCCACTCCACCAGGGTAGCTCCACTTCAACTCCACATCTCAACCTGAAGAACAGATTTCAGGTCTTGCAAGAAGGGACTATCGACGTGAAGCAGGAAGAGCCTACCAACGTTCAACAAACGACCCCATCTCCGGCCACAACAGATCGACCCCCCCAAAAGAAGCGCAGAGTAATAGTCATCGGGGATTCCATGCTGAGAGGCACCGAGGGACCAATATGCAGACCGGATATGCAGTCGAGGGAGGTCTGCTGCCTGCCAGGAGCCAGAATACGGGACGTGACCGCCAGACTTGATAGACTTCTCAGCCCCCGGGACCACTTTCCCATGCTGCTTATCCACGTCGGAACTAATGACACTGCCAGGAATGTGCCGGAGGACATAGCTAGAGACTTCGGAGCTCTGGGAGATAAGCTGAAGCAGTCAGGATCACAGGTAGTATTCTCCTCTATTCTTCCTGTTAGGGGCAAGGGAAGGGACAGAGACGAACGCATCCTGAAGACAAACGAATGGCTACAACGATGGTGCCGAGAAATGAACTTCGGATTCCTACATCATGGAGAGGCACTACAGGGACTCCAGGGACCAGACGGACTTCACCTGACCAGCAGAGGTAAGAACATCTTCGGACACCGTTTAGCCCGCCTACTTCGGAGGGCTTTAAACTAGGTAAGTCGGGGGAGGGTACCCACTTATATACCAGTGCAGTAAGAATCAATCCTGATGTGGTGATCCAAAACTGCGCTTCTAAGTCCGAGGTAAGTACCCTCACTGCTAAAGGTTCACTAGGAAACACTCTGAGTCAGATAGGAATCTCTGTACAAAGGTGTAATAAACGCACAGAGTGGAGAGCTATGTATGTCAACGCACATAGTTTAGGGAATAAATTTCTAGAACTGGAAACAGAAATTGTGAATGCCGACCTAGATGTGGTGGCAATATCAGAAACATGGTTCACGGACTCCCATGGGTGTGATACAACTATACCAGGATACAACCTGATTCGACAAGACAGGAAGGGTAAGCTAGGAGGAGGATGTTCTCTCTCTTTCTCCCCCTCCTCTCAGCCCTAGATCCAATTCTCACTCTCTCTCCCCCTCCCCTCAGTCCTAGGTCCAATTATCTCTCTCTCTCCCCAAGTCCAATTCTCTTGATTCCCTTTCTTCCTCTCGGTTTGATGCATCTCAATGACCCCTCCAACAACCAGCTTACCATTAAGGCAGTCTTCGGCCCTGTAGTCAAAGCTAGCCCTACTGAAAGGCTGCCTGTAGCCTGCCTCCTTCTGAAAGGAAGTTATGTTAGAAGGTGGCGGGATGGCTGGGTCAGAAGGAAGGCCAGGTGCAGGCCATAGGCAGCCTGTCAATAAGGCAGCCATTGGCTACAGGGCTAAAGACTGCTTTAACAGTTCGCCAGCTATGGGGCTACAAGAGGGGTCATCAAGCCTGGCGGGTGGGGGGGGGGGGAGGAGACACTTGAGACTGTGCGGAGGGGAAGAGAAAAGAGAAGACAGGCAGAAAGCAGGCTACACATGATTAATTACTAATCACAATTAACATGGAGCCCTAAATTAAAATAATGTGGCATAATCTCTCTTAATGAGCTTTTAATGCTAAAATACAGCAATGGTTTTTACTCCCCAAAATAGAGAAGATGCTAAGACAGTAATACCTGATCACATGTCCTCCAGTCACATTATGCAGCATGTCACAGAGAGTCAGAAATATTCCTCTTACACTTTTCAGTTTTCGGGATGCTTCAGATATAGGATACTGATAAAGAATCTCTTGCTGTTAAAATTCAATACTATAACATTAGTGATGCAATAAATTAGGAAAAAAGTCATTAAACAGTCATCAATCCAGCAGACTAACTTGCTTAAAAGCAGACAACAGGATAATTAGTCCCAGTAGTAGGCCATGGCCCTTATTTCAGAAACTCTGTTCACGTTTTGGATTTTTGAAAATTGGCATTTAGACATCCATATTGCATGGATGTCCAAATCTTGGTTTTATAAAGCTGGGCTATGAACGTCTAAAATTATAGTACGTCCAATTGGCAAGGGGGGCATGATCTGGGCACGTTTTGGGAGGGGCCAAAATATGGACATCCAGCTACAATTTCAGAAGGGAAAGAGTTGTCTATAACCAAAAAGATGGACATCATTATTTAGACCTGATACTTAAGAACATAAGAATTGCCATACTGGGACAGACCGAAGGTCCATCAAGTCCAGTATCCTGTTTCCAATAGCAGCCAACCCAGGTCCCAAGTACCTAGCTAGATCCCAAGTAGCAAAACAGATTCTATGCTGCTATCCTAGGAATAAGCAGTGGATTTCCCCACATCGATCTTAATAATGGCTTATAGACTTCTCTTTTAGGAAATTATCTGAACCTTTTTTAAACCCCACTAAGCTAACTGATTTTACCACATTCTCTGGCAATGAATTCCGGAACTTAATTACATGTTGTGTGAAGAAATATTTTCTCAAGTTTGTTTTAAATCTACATTACTACTTAGTAGCTTCATCACAGTCCTCTAGTCCTAGTATTTTTGGAAAGAGTGAACAAGCGATTCACATCTACCTTTTCCACTCCACTCAGTATTTTATAGACCTCTATCATATCACCCAAGCTGAAGAGCTCTAGCTGCTTTAGCCTTTCCTCACAGGAAAGTGGTCCCATCACTTTTTATCATTTTTGTTGCCCTTCTCTGTACCTTTTCTAATTCCACTATATCAAGTTTTCAAGTTTTGTTAAAAATTTGATATACCGCTTTAAATAAATTGTCAAAACGGTGTACAGTGTTAAGACTATTAAAATCAGAGGGAAGACATCAAATAACAAGACTTTACTGAATTACAACATACAAATTGGAGTGAGGGGGAAGAAAAATTTATAACAGGAAAGAGAGATCGTAAAAGGTCAACACATTGGACAGGCAAGCAGGAGAGAGGGAGCAGTAGAAGAGAGCAGCAGAGGAGAGGGAAGCAAAAGCAGAAAAGCGCATAAGGGAAGCAGAGGCAGGAGACTACAGGGGGAATCAGCGAGAGTTAGCTCCCCCCACTGCCCCAACGTCAACCACCGAAGCTCCCTCTTAAAAAGGGAGGGCCAACGGCACTCAGCGATTCGGCGAGCATCGAAAGTGAGCGTTAAAGGCGCTCGCCTTAGTGAGAGTGCCTTTGCAAAGGGCCTTGGAAGGGACGAGCCACCGCTAAAGGAGAGGAGAAGGAGACCATAGCAGGCGCAGAGGACACACAACCAGGCAGACATAGCAGGCACAGAGGACACACAACCAGGCAGGCACAGAGGACACAGCAGGCGCAGAGGACAGCCACAGCAGGCGCAGAAGACACAGCAGGCGCAGAGGACACACAGCCAGGCAGACACAGCAGGCACAGAGGACAGTCACTGCAGACACAGAAGACATCCACAGCAGACCAGCAAGCGGGCAGCAATGGAAGCAGCAGACGGAAGCAGGATGTTGAGCTACCCAGTTTTCTGCACCGTCTGCCATATGTATGACTACCTCCCCTCTGGGAGGCGGTCTTATGTATGTATAGCAAATGTCATCCCAATTTTCAAAAAAGGATCAAGAGGTGAACCAGGAAACTACAGACCTGTGAGTCTCACATCGGTTCCTGGGAAGATAATTGAAGCAATAATTAAAGATAATATTGTACAACACCTGGAAGATCACAACCTAATAAGAGCTAGTCAACACGGCTTCAGGAAAGGGAAGTCATGTTTGACAAATTTACTTCAATTCTTTGAGAAGGTGAACAAACACATGGATAGTGGACATCCAGTGGACATAATTTACTTGGACTTCCAGAAAGCGTTTGACAAGGTCCCGCACGCAAGGCTTATGAGTAAATTACTAAGTCATGGAATAGGAGGAGAAGTGCACAGATGGATCGGCAAATGGCTAGAGAACAGAAGGCAGAGAGTAAGCATAAATGGGAAATTCTCGGACTGGGAGAAGGTGACTAGAGGCGTGCCCCAGGGCTCGGTTCTTGGGCCCATCTTGTTCAATATTTTTATAAATGACCTGGAAGAGGAGAAAACATGCAATATAATCAAGTTTGCAGATGATACAAAACTATGTCGGGTGGTTGGCTCTCAAAGGGACTGCGAGGATCTTCAGAAGGATCTGAACCAGCTGGAAAAGTGGGCGATAAAGTGGCAGATGAATTTTAACACAGACAAATGCAAGGTAATGCATCTGGGAAAGAAAAACAAAGAACATGAATATAGGATATTGGGTGTGATATTAGCCAAATGCGAACAAGAAAGGGATTTGGGGGTACTGATAGACAGAACCCTAAAGCCATTGGCTCAATGTGCGGCGGCGGCGAGGAAAGCAAACAGGATGTTGGGCATGATTAAGAAGGGGATCACGAGTAGATCGGAAGACGTCATAATGCCACTTTACAGAGCAATGGTCAGACCACACTTAGAATACTGTGTCCAACACTGGTCTCCATACCTTAAGAAGGATATAACTCTGCTGGAGAGAGTGCAGAGGCGAGCCACGAAACTTGTCAGAGGTATGGAGAATTTGAGCTACAAAGAACGCCTCAGAAAACTGGGACTGTTCACCCTCGAAAAGAGAAGACTGCGAAGAGATTTGATAGAGACTTTTAAAATATTAAAAGGATTTGACAAAATAGACCAGGAATCAGCATTACTGACATTTTCAGATGTGACACGGACAAGAGGTCATAGCCTGAAACTGAGTGGCAGCAAGTTCAGGACAAATGTCAGGAAGTTCTGTTTCACACAGCGAGTGGTGGGTGCTTGGAATACTCTCCCAGAGGAGGTTGTGGCAGGGACTACTGTTCTGGGTTTCAAGCGCAAGTTGGATGCACACCTTCTTGTAAATCATATCGGGGGATACGGG
This sequence comes from Geotrypetes seraphini, assembly GCF_902459505.1. Classification (NCBI taxonomy): domain Eukaryota; kingdom Metazoa; phylum Chordata; class Amphibia; order Gymnophiona; family Dermophiidae; genus Geotrypetes; species Geotrypetes seraphini. The sequence goes on along the minus strand of NC_047084.1, from coordinate 134,354,231 downwards.
AAATCCGGGTCTCCAATAAGGAGCACCTAACTGGGCCTCCACGTGTGCGGATCGCCGGACTAGATGGACCTAGGTCTGATCCGGCGAAGGCGTTTCTTATGTTCTTATGTGCTCGATGCAGAGAACTGGAGAGCCTGAAGAAACAAGTCAGACTCCTAGAGGGCAGAATACTGGAACTGGAGGCACTTCAAGCAATGGAGGAGGAAGACAGAGATGCAGAGAACATCAAGACAGGGGACGCTGCGAATACCAAGACAGAGGATACCATCAAGGAAGAAGTCCAAGAGCTGGAGAAGTTCACAGAGGAGGCATACAGGGAGGCCATGGAAAATCACCAGCAACAATGGAACTGCTGAGATACACCTACAGAGAGTGTGGACCCGACGGACAACCACCAGGAAGAAATGGGTGACACAGCAGCGAGATCTGGAAACAGTGGAGGGAACCCACAAGATCAGACCCTAGGTCCATCTAGTCCGGCGACCCGCACACGCGGAGGCCAATCCAGGTGTTCCCGTATCCTTCAATGTGTTTTGCAAGAAGGTGTGCATCAACTTGCCCTTGAATCCTTGAATGGTGGTCTCCGACACAACCTCCTCCGGGAGAGCATTCCAAGCGTCCACCACTCACTGTGTGAAACAGAACTTCCTGATATTTGTCTTGGGCCTGTTGCCCCTCAGTTTCAGTCCATGACCCCTTGTCCGAGTCACATTTGACAATGTGAATAATGATGTTTCTTGCTCTATTTTGTCGAATCCTTTTAGTATTTTGAAAGTCTCTATCATATCCCCCTCACAGCCTTCTCTTCTCGAGGGTGAACAATCCCAGTTTTCCGAGGTGTTCTTTGTAGCTCAAATTCTTGATGATTTTACTAGCTTTATGGCTCGCCTCTGCACTCTCTCCAGCAGGGTTATATCCTTCTTTAGGTAGGGAGACCAGTGTTGGATACAGTATTCCAAGTGTGGTCTGACCATTGCTCTGTAAAGCGGCATTAAGACTTCCGCCGATCTACTCGTGATTCCCTTCTTTATCATGCCCAACATCCTGTTTGCTTTCTTTGCCGCCGCTGCGCATTGAGCCAACGGCTTCAGGGTCTTGTCTATCAGTATCCCCAGATCCCTTTCTTGTTCGCTCTTGACCAATGTTTCACCTAACATTTTGTATTCATGTTCCTTGTTTTTCTTACCCAGGTGCATCACTTTGCATTTTTCTATATTAAACTTCATCTGCCACTTTTCCGCCCATTTCTCTAGCTGGTTCAAATCTCTCTGGAGTTCTTCTCTGTCCTTTTGTGACCCAACTGCCCTACATAGTTTTGTGTCATCTGCAAACTTGATTAAATTACTTGTTGTTTCTTCTTCTAAGTCATTTATGAAGATATTGAACAAGATTGGCCCAAGAACCAAACCCTGGGGCACACCGCTTGTCACCTTTTCCCAATCTGAGAACTTTCCATTTATGCCCACCCTCTGCAATCTGTTTTCCAGCCATCCGCCTATCCATCTTAGTATATCCCCTTCTATTTCATGGCTTTGTAGTTTCTTCAGAAGCCTTGCGTGTGGAATCTTGTTGAACGCTTTCTGGAAGTCCAAGTATATTATATCCACCGGTTCACCGTTATCGATTTGTTTGTTCACCTCCTCAAAAAATTGAAGTAAATTCGTCAAACATGACTTCCCCTTCCTGAAGCCGTGTTGACTAGCTCTAATCAAACGCCAATTGGATATGATCATGAACGAGGAGAATCTACGGGATCCCCGTCAACATGGATTTACTAAGGGGGGATCCTGCCAATCCAACCTGATCAGCTTCTTTGACTGGGTGACGAGAAAGCTGGATGTTGGGGAGTCCCTGGACATCATATACCTGGACTTCTGCAAAGCATTCAATAGCGTACCACACCGCAGGTTGCTGAGCAAGATGAGTTCTATAGGATTGGGCGACACATTGATGAAATGGATTTGGAACTGGCTTGAAGGTAGGCTTCAGAGGGTAGTGGTGAACGGCACCCCCTCCGAAATGACGGAAGTGATCAGTGGAGTGCCGCAGGGCTCCGTCCTGGACCCGATCCTGTTCAACATCTACATAAGAGACTTGGCAGAAGGGCTCCGAGGTAAAATAACATTATTCGCCGATGACGCCAAACTAAGCAATGTAGTGGCCAATAGCACAACAGACAAAATTTCAATGCCCGACAACATGATGCACGACCTACTACTATTACAGGAGCGCTGGTCTAGGTCCTGGCAACTCAGCTTCAATGCCAAAAAATGCAAAGTCATGCACTTGGGCAGCCAAAATCCATGCAAGACTTACACCCTAAATGGTGAGATCCTAACAAGAACTGAAGCAGAACGTGACTTAGGGGTGATCGTCAGTGAGGACATGAAGACTGCCAATCAAGTGGAGCAAGCTTCCTCCAAAGCAAGGCAAATCATAGGTTGCATACGCAGGAGTTTCGTCAGCCGTATGCCTGAAGTCATTATGCCATTGTATAGATCCATGGTGAGACCACACCTGGAGTACTGTGTGCAATTCTGGAGGCCGCATTACCGAAAGGATGGGCTGAGACTAGAGTCGGTCCAGAGAATGGCCACCCGGATGATCGCGGGTCTCAAGGATCTCCCGTACGAGGAAAGGCTAGATAAATTACAGCTCTACTCACTCGAGGAACGCAGAGAGAGGGGAGACATGATCGAGACTTTCAAGTATCTCACAGGCCGCATCGAGGTGGAAGAAGATTTCTTCCTTCTCAAGGGTCCCACGGAAACTAGTGGGCATCCGTGGAAAATCAGGGAAGGGAAACTGCACGGTGACACCAGGAAATTATTTTTCACTGAAAGGGTGGTTGATCGCTGGAATAGTCTTCCACTTCAGGTCACTGAGGCCAGCAGCGTGCCTGATTTTAAGGCCAAATGGGATAGACACGTAGGTTCTATTCACAGAGTTAGGTAGGGGAGGGTCATTGCGGTGGGCAGACTAGATGGGTCGAGGCCTTATCTGCCGTCTATTTCTATGTTTCTATGTCGTGATTTTCCAGGTCTTGCACTATGCTATCCTTTATTAGGGCTTCAACCATCTTCCCAGGAACCGACGCAAGACTCACAGGTCTATAGTTGCCCGGTTCTCCTCTCGATCCTTTTTTGAAGATTGGGATGACATTCGCTATCTTCCAGTCGTCTGGTATTCGCCCGGTTCTAATTGACAAGTTAACCAGGGATTGTAATAGTTCTTTGATTTCTACCTTAAACTCCTTTAGCACTCTCGGATGAATTCCATCTGGTCTAGGGGATTTGTCACTTTTTAGTTTGTCGATCTGATAGTATATCATGTCCAAATCCACATTCACAGTGGTGAGACTTTCCTCTATTTCTCCCTTGAAAACTTTCCCTGTTTCGGGCATTGATGCAAGGCCAGCCGAAGGGAGACTGTAGGAGCTGTGCCTAGTCCTGAGCACATGGCAGAACAGTGAGCAGAGCAGGGAGCAGAGAAGACGGTGCTAGCAGGGGAAGAGGCGAGAGCTAAGTCCGCCCACCCCCGACGTCACCAGCCAAACTCCCCCCATAAAAGGGGACGAGCCAATGGCAGAGAGCCCACAGTGCAAGGCCAGCCGAAGGGAGACTGTAGGAGCTGTGCCTAGTCCTGAGCACATGGTAGAATAGTCCTGAGCACATGGCAGAACAGTGAGTGGAGCAGGGAGTGTGCTAGCAGGAAGGAGCGGAGAGAGGAGCAGAGAAGGCGGTGCTAGCAGGGGAAGAGGCGAGAGCTAACTCCGCACACCCCAGACGTCACCAGCCAAACTCCCCCCATAAAAGGGGACGAGCCAATGGCGCGCGGCGAAGGCGAGCGAGAGCGCCTTTGCAAAGAGCCTTAAGAGCCTAATCTTTACCCTATTCTTTAAACTTTATTCTAAACTTTCACCCTAACCCACAGGCAGACACCCTCTCAAATACCCTAATCTTTCAAACTCTATTCTTTAAACCTTATCCTAAAATTTCACTCTGACTCACAAGCAGACACCCTCTCAAATACCCTAATCTTTCAAACTTTCACTTTGACTCACAGACAGATATTTCTTCTAACTCTCCAACTTACTCACTATCAGGCAGACCTCAGCTACAACTTGGTTATGGCAGGGAGAACAAGAAGCGCCATGTCTGCAATCGAGACCAACTGTCCGGTAACTGGGGGGACCCAGGGGCGACCACAGTATGCGTGCAGAAGGAGGAGGACCCAGGACTGTGGACAGAGGTCACCGTGCAGACCAAGATCATCCCCCACCTCCCCCTGCTCTCCACAGTCTCTACACAGACAGAGGAGGTCGACCAGCTAGACGGAGACATCATGCAGGAACTTAGGAGTCTCAGGGAGGAGGTGAAACGCCTGAGAAGCATCCGAGAGGATGAGGCCTACAATGACAGAGTCATCAAGGAGCTGTCCCAAATCACCGAGCTGGCCCAAGACATGTCCTCCCTCGAGACACCCAAATCACCAGCTTTGAAACCAACAATTGGGGTATAGGAGATGGCTGGAGATGCTGACTCCTGGCAGCTGGTGACCTCCTCCACGGGCAAACACCAGAGATCCGACCCCCCTCTTTCAATCTCTTCACTCTCTTCTTCTTTTTCTCATCAACAGAGCAGCTTTACATCCACCCCACAACTCACCCTGAGGAACAGATTCCAGATCCTACAGGTTGAAGATGTCGACAAAGAGCAAGAGGATGCCGACAAGGAGCAGGAGGTAGTCCAGCGCACATCTCCAACTCCAGGGACAACTGATCGGCTCCCCCCAAAGAAGCGCAGAGTAATAGTCATTGGGGACTCCATGCTGAGGGGCACCGAGGGACCAATCTGCAGACCGGATATGCAGTCAAGGGAGGTTTGCTGTCTGCCTGGAGCCAGGGTCCGAGATGTCACCGCCTGTCTTGATAGGCTTCTCAAGCCCCAAGATCACTTCCCCATGGTCCTTATCCACATTGGCACAAACGACAATACTAAGAACACCCCGGAGAACATAACTAGAGACTTTGGAGCCCTGGGTGAGAGGCTGAAGCAGACAGGAGCGCAGGTGGTCTTCTCCTCGATCCTCCCAGTTAGAGGCAAAGGAAGTGCCAGGGATGAGCATATACTGAGGACTAACGAGTGGCTTCAAGGATGGTGCTGGGAAATGAACTTCGGATTCCTGAACCATGGAGAGGCGTTGCAAGGACTTCAGGGACCAAACGGACTCCATCTGACCAGCAGGGGTAAGCACATCTTTGGACATCGACTAGCCCACCTGTCTCCGCTGCCAGTCTCCTGATGCGGGCCTGGGTCATATGTTTTGGACTTGCTTTCGCATTCAGGCTTTCTGGCATGCTGTCTTTGCATTTGTGGAGCGTATTTGGAACATCTCGATTCAACACTCGCCTTTGTTCTTGTTTGGAGCTGTCCCTCATTATTACCCTCGTACAAGGGGGGCAGCTGCTTTCCTTAAGTGGACTGTCCTCGTTGCCCTGAAGTGTATTTTGCTGAAATGGCTCGAGGGGGATGTACCGGACTACTCCATTTGGCGTTGCCGGATGATTACTCTCCTGGTGTGGGAGCGGCGTGATGTGCAGGACTTTTCCTCCCTCCCAGGCCGTACATTTCAATGTGGTTGGGAACCATTTTGGACTACTATGACTCCTGTGGCTCGCAGCCGTTTGCTCAACTGTTGACTCTCTGTTTTTGTCACTTATAATGTAACTGGTATGCCTGTTTTCTTAGATACTTCTCTCTTTGCTATTGTTGTACTTCGAAGGAGGACCCAAAAGGGGGGGGGGGGGGTTTTGGGGGGGTTGGGTTGGGGGGTTGGGACTTCGGATTGGTAATATCAAAAAGTTGAGCATATCTGAAGTTTGTTTTGTATCAATGTTTGCTGATTTTCATGAGCTCAATAAAATATATTTGAAAACAAAAAATAAATAATTGAAGCATTGGAAACTTCGGCATCACGCCACGAAGCTGTTTCTTAAATTTATGGCAAGTACCCTACCTGTGCAGTCTTTACTGTTCTCTCTTATACACAGCCTTGAATTTATGCATAGCCATTATTCTAAAGCTTTGTTATCTCTCCTTATTTTTTAGAATTATCTCCTTGTCTACATCACCCTGCTTTTCTCTGGCATTGGAATTTTTTCCATTTCTTCCCTCTGGGTTCCTTGAAAAAGACCACGAAACATGGCCCATGTCGGGACCTCCTAACAAATTTAAGTTAAGTAGGATTTCTTTATCCTTCCTGCCATTGAAAAATTCAGTCAGATATTTCAGAAGAACACCTTATTTTCAACACTTAATAGCCATACACAATGATGGGACGGTGGGTTCGGCTATAGGAGCTTTGGCTCTTGGTCGGACTACACATATTCTGAGTGTATGCCTAAGTGTCCTTTACAGTAAATGAATCTTTTTCTAAAAATAAGTTTGTGACCTTTCTTCTGAGAAGTCTTCTCTCTGTGTTATATATTTTGCTTTGACTTCTCAGCCCTGAAAATTTTGTTTGTACAATCATCCTCACCTCTCCTATTTTTGACTTGTGTTCTTATGACTCGACAATGAGGCACAAAAGGTCTAGGGGTTCCCACAGTGGTAGCGGTGAAGAAAAACAACTTGACTAACCAAATAAATAGCTAACTACAATGTAGTGAAATTAGGTGCCCTCAGTGTGAAGGGACAGCGACAGGAGAATTTCTCCAATGCTACTCACATCAAGGCAGAGACAACCAAGCCCCCACCTACACACCATCACCGGGCACCTAAGTATGCTTTAAATCAAATAGTGAAATCACCATAACATAACAAACGACTTAGCCAAATTTTTCAATGAAAAGATTTCCACCATAAGGAGCTCTTTCCCCTCAGCAGTCTCTTACAATTCTCTTCCTTCCAATGACTCAAACCCTATCCCAGCGGATAGATCCTGGACGACATTTGAACCTATATCTGAACCCCAGATCTCTAAACTCTGCCTCAGACTGAAATCCTGCAAATGCATCTTAGATCCTTTCCCATCCCACCTTTATGCTCATTCCTGCACAGGCCATCTCCTCCCTTACGAGACTCATTAACTCTGCTCTACTATCAGGCTTGTTCTCCACAAAAATGGGCCACATTGCCTTGTCACCTATTCTGAAAAAAGCCGATCTCGACCCCTCTCTACCATCAAACTACCGTCCCATAGCAAATATCCCTCTACTTACCAAACTTCTAGAAACCATAGTTGCTACCCAGCTCTCCTCCTATCTCGAGAGATTCTCCATTCTTCACCCCTACCAACATGGCTTCAGACCCTGCTTTAGCACTGAATCCCTCCTAGTCTCCCTAATTTCAAAGGTACAACAACTACACTCACATAACAAATTCGCTGTCCTACTTCAATTCGATCTTTCCGCTGCTTTTGATGTCGTCCATCACGACATACTACTTTACCGACTTTCCGAGATTGGAATCGACTCCACCATCCTAATGTGGTTCTCAAACTTCTTACGCTCTCGTTCCTACACCGTCAACACAAATGGCACCATGTCATAAGAACATAAGCAGTGCCTCCGCCGGGTCAGACCATAGGTCCATCCTGCCCGGCAGTCCGCTCCCGCGGCGGCCCTCCTTGGACTCCATCTTGCAGTGTCCCTCAAGGATCACCCCTTTCCCCTATTCTCTTTAACATCTACATGTTCTCCCTGAAACTCTTTCAACTATCCCCCCTGGAAACAATCTACACTTATGCAGATGACATCCTTGTCCTCCTTGAGACTGACCAGAACCTCACCAACCTCCACGAAAACATTACAGCTTGCATAATGAGACTCCGTGCCTGGTCCCTCTCGGTACAGATGAAACTAAACGAATCTAAAACAAAACTATTCTGGCTCGGCCCAAAATTCGAACACCTGCCCACACTTTTCGCACTACCCACAGGCGATACACTACAGCTCGAGTTCTCATGCAAGGTCCTTGGTATCACTATCGATTCCTCTCTCTCCCTCAATGACCACCTCAACTCCTTGGCAAAATCATGCTTTTTCAGCCTTCACATGCTGAGGAAAGCTAGATCCTACTTCAGCCAACAACACTTTGCCATCCTTGTCCAATCCATCATCCTCTCCAAACTAGATTACTGCAACGCCATCTACTTAAATCTATCAAAAAAAAGTATTCTAAGACTCCAGCTAATCCAAAATACTGCAGCCAAACTGATCTTCTCAAAACGCAAGTCTGACCATGCCTCCCCACTCCTTGCCAAACTTCACTGGCTCCCAATAATCTCCAGAATCCATTTCAAATGTTCCTGCCTGGCTTTCAAGATCATTCATGGAATCCTGCCTCCTCTTTATCCCACTGTCTTTCAACTCCTCCAGTCCCGACTCCTCCAGAACTGCCCAAAGGCTTAAACTAGCCTTCCCCTCTCCACGCGGCATCCACTATTCAGGCAAACTGGGAAAATCCCTTCTCTTCAAAATCACAGGTCTTTGGAACGACCTCACCATCCCGCTGCGGAATCTGAGCTCCCTTCAGTTATTCCGCAAACAACTGAAAACCACTGTGGGAACCCCTAGACCTTTTGTGCCTCATTGTCGAGTCTTTTGAAGTTTCTCTGGCATATTATTTTTTGGAGCGTTATGTTCTTATGAGGCATAGAAGGATATAGGTGACTACAAATTACAGTACACCTGGTAGGGCCTCCGCGTGTGCGGATCGCTGAACTAGATGGACCAAAGGTCTGATCCGGAGATGGCGCTTCTTATGTTCTTATGTTTTCATGTTCTATTGTCCAAAAATACCATTCAAAAAGTAATGAAATAGGAATTTGTTTCACTAATCTATATTATATACTCTACTCTTTCAGCATGAAAGAATTATATAAATATTCTAGAAATAAAGGAGAAGCAAATGAAAAAATTCCTGACTGGATAAGTCTTCGCACACTTTGTCACAGAAAACTTAATTAGCTGTTTTCTGAAAAGTACTTGAATGAGGCTCACATTAGGTTACGCAGAGCTCACTCATATTCAATCACTGTAGTTTAGCTAACTTGAATATTTTTTTATGGCAAATCAAGCTGCCTCTGTTGTATGAAGTAGATCTGAAACAAAAGCTTAAACATGCTGAATGCAGAGCTGCCAAAAGAACTCCAGGATAAACCATTCAAACATACTAACTAATTATCTAACAAGTCCTTACAACCTTCTATGCGGAGACATCAACATCCACCTTGAGCAAGCGGACCAACCAGAAGTTGCCGACTTCTGGTCACTCACCTCCCAACTAGGCTTCTTCAAACCCCCCCCAACCAAAACTCACCAAAAGGGCCATCAGCTAGACCTGGTCACATTCTCCTCCAACGAGCTAACCGACCCAAAAATATACTGGAAACAAGCCAACTGGACAGACTCCCTATGGTCCGACCACAGACTATGCGACTTTTCCTTGGGTTGCCAACAAAAACATTCAAGAAACAACAAAACAAGAAACATCACAACCCACACTACTAGAGGAAAGATAGACCCAGAGGAATTCTGGTCTCGCTATGACACCCACATAAAACAAGACGAAGAAATAGATCAACTCATGTCCGCCTGGATCACTGACAGCACTAACATCCTAAATGAAATAGCCCCTTTAAAAACTCGCCACATCAGAACCACAAATCAGGAGGGATGGTTCGACACAGAGCTGTTACTGTTAAAGAGGGACCTCAGAAAGTCAGAAAGACTATGGATAAAGTCAGGAACCCAGGAACTCAGAACTGCCTGGAGACTCAAACTAAAAACCTACAAAAACCTTACCAAGGAAAAACGGAAAAAATTCTACTCACACTTAATTGGAAACATCACATCCAACAGCAGCAACCTCTTCAAACTCGTCAATAACCTTTACAACATTGAAACACTCACTAACAACCAGGAAGATTCAACACTAACCGCCAACACCCTAGCGGATTTCTTCAACTCCAAGATCCTAAAACTAAGATCAGCACTACCCACCAAGACCAATCCCCTGGAGCTCTTTCCCATCCTCCCTGACATCGACATAGCTAAACCAGACCAAGGGTCTAGATCCGACCTAAACTGGAACCAACTTACCACAATCGACTGGAAAACCTTCAACAAATATTACAACAAATACACCAAATCCTTCTGCAAACTAGATACTTGCCCCCCAAATGTGATGAAAACGGCTCCGATCTACTTCAAAGCTAACATGCTACTATGGGTCAACTCCCTACTATCCGCAGGAAACTTCCCTCCAGAACAAGGACATATCTTAATAACCCCAATCATAAAAAGCATAAAGGACTCTTCCAACGCACCTTCCAATTACAGACCAATAGCTAACATACCACTATTCACCAAAATCGCGGAAGGGGCAGTAAAAGCAGAACTCTCCGCATACCTGGAAAAATTCAATATCCTAAGCGACAATCAATCGGGCTTCCGCACGGACCACAGCACAGAGACCATCATCGCCTCCTTACTAGACCACCTGCACATACTCTTCAGTCGGGGCTCCAGCGCCCTGATCTTACAATTTGATCTAAGCAGTGCGTTTGACCTAGTTGACCACACTATTCTCCTGGAATGCCTGGCCCACATTGGAATCTCCGACCGGGTACTCAGCTGGTTCCAAGGGTTCCTACGAAACAGATCCTACAGGGTACACAAAAATGACAACTTCTCCTACAGCTGGGTGAACTCCTGCGGTGTACCACAAGGCTCCCCCTTATCCCCCACCCTATTCAATATCTACCTCGCCTCCCTCAGTAACCTCCTTCACAAACTTAAGCTCAAATTCTTCATCTATGCAGATGACATCACAATTGTCATCCCTCTAACCAGTCTATCCCAGGATCTTCTCAACTACATAACTAGCATACTCAGCCAGATAGAACTCTGGATGCTCTCCTTCAAACTAAAGCTCAACCCAGACAAAACAAAATTCTTTCTAGCCACCCCCAAAGACAAAATCAAAGACACCACAATCCAGGTGAAAGGATTGGTTTTCCCACTCGAACAAACATTAAAAATACTAGGAGTCACGCTTGACAAACATCTATCCCTAGAAAATCACACAGACCTCACTGTCAAGAAAGGCCTTTCAGCACTCTGGAAACTCCGTACCATAAAGAAATACTTCGATGACACTGCATTTCGACTATTAGTTCAATCCTCTATCCTCAGCATACTGGATTATTGCAATATCATCTACCTAAGCTCCACAAAGAAAATCACCAGAAGACTAAAACTGATTCAAAACACAGCTGTCCGCCTAATTTTCGGCCTGAACAAATGGGAACACATCACCCCCTTCTACCACCAACTGCACTGGCTACCCTTCGAATCCCGAGTCCTCTTCAAGTTCGCCTGCATCTGTTACAAGACAGTATTTGGTCTCTCACCAAAATACCTCTCCCCACATTTCAACATGTATTGCACCAACAAGAAATCCCGCAGAATCCAGTTGTTTACCTTCCCCTCCATAAAATCATGCCAGCTCAAAAGATTCATCGACAAAACCTTCGCCTTCCAGGCGGCCAAGCTGAACCCTTGGCTAGCCCAAATGATGCTAGAGGCCCCGACCTACCTAGACTTCAGAAAACTTCTCAAAACACACCTCTTCCGCGAACAAGACCCTTAATCCTCACCCCCCGCATACACTCCAACCCCCCCACCCCCACATCCCTCTCCCCCCCCTCCTCTGGTTTCCCACACCCTCCATTTTATCTTCTCACCCAACTACGATAAACCTGTGCTAAAACTACTTTGCTTCCTTCCACGCTACCTGCAATTCCGACAAAATTTTTGTAAATCCGGGTTCAGACCGGATCCTAATGTAATGGATGTAAACCGCCTAGAACTCTTTGGGTATGGCGGGATATAAGAACATAATAAATAATAATAATAATAATAATAATAATACAATTAGAGATGGTTGTAGGAAATGCCATTGCCTCATGCACTTGTAAGTCAATAAGACGAGTTTGAACTGTATGTGGAAATAGATAGGGAGCCAGTTAAATGACTTGAGGAGAGAGGTGATATGAGCATAGTGTCTCTGGTGGAATATAAATCATGCACTAGATGTCACTCTTACTGATGACATGACACATTTTCCCCAGGGGCTGTTAATGCTGCTTCTGCTGCATCCTTCCCTGATAAAAACAAAAGGCTGTGGTTGATGACGTTCTAAAAGATGATTTATTTATCACTTTTTCCAAAAGAGTAAACACGTCTTCCTCAGCGGTCCTAAAAGTAATAGGTATAATTATGGAATCGTATATGTGAATGAGTTAGCCAAAGTGATAGCTGTGAACTAATGATAAATTATACTATTACATATAATATATCATTGGTTCACAGCTATCACTTTGGCTAATTCATTCACTTACACTTATATCATGCCTATGCTTTGCACCTTAGTCACTTTTTCACTTTGCATGGTAATTTCACAGTAGCATTCATCACGATTCCATAATTATACCTATTACTTTTAGGACCCCTGAGGAAGGCGTGTTCGCCAAAACACGGAGTACTGCGTCCAGCACTAGTCGCCTTTCATGAAGAAGGACATGGTACTATTTGAAAGGGTCCAGAGAAGAGCGACTAAGATGGTTAAGGGGCTGGAGGAGTTGTCATACAGCGAAAGATTAGAAAAACTGGGCCTCTTCTCCCTCGAACAGAGGAGATTGAGAGGGGACATGGTCAAAACATTCAAGGTACTGAAGGGAATAGACTTAGTAGATAAGGGCAGGTTGGTCACCCTCTCCAAGGTAGGGAGAACGAGAGGGCACACTCTAAAATTGAAAGGGGATAGATTTCGTACGAACATAAGGAAGTTCTTCTTCACCCAGAGAGTGGTAGAAAACTGGAATGCTCTTCCGGAGTCTGTCATAGGGGAAAACATCCTCCAGGGATTCATGACAAAGTTAGACAAGTTCCTGCTGAACCAGAACATACGCAGGTAGGGCTAGTCTCAGTTAGGACACTAGTCTTTGACCAGAGGACTGCCGTGTAAGCGGACTGCTGGGCATGATGGGCCACGGGTCTGACCCAGCAGCGGCACATAAGCAGTGCCTCTGCTGGGTCAGATCAGAGGTCCATGATGCCCAGCAGTCCGCTCATGCGGCAGACCATCAGGTCCAGGACCTGTATAGTAATCCTCTATCTATACCCTTCTATCCCCCTTTCCTTCAGGAAATTGTCTAATTCCTTCTTGAACCCCAATACCGTACTCTGTCCTGTCACACCTTCTGGAAGCGCATTCCAGGTGTCCACCACCCTTTGGGTGAAGAACTTCCTAGCACTGGTTCTGAATCTTATGTACCTATGTAGACTATTATATTCCCCACCATCTGCAAACGCCTTGGCCAAATTTTTTAAGAACAAAACAAATAACTTAAGATCCTCAATAACAGTCTCCACAACCAACCACTGGGCCTACCCAGTTGCTCAACACAAAGATAGACTTAGGGTTGACATGTACTGGAATAACTTCACTACTCCTTCCTGGCAACAATTCTGCAAAACTTACATGAAATATGCTGATTCCTATTGCAGATTAGACTGCTGCCCACCAAACATTATGAAAGTCGCTCCAGTCACCTTCAAAGCCAAACTATACCACTGGCTTTCCTCTCTAATGCAGTCCGGTACATTTCCCAAGGATTTAGGCCAGATTTTGATCACACCAATTGTAAAAAATCCTAAAGAATCTACTAAGCAGACATCTAATTACAGACCCATCGCGAGCACTCCCTTATTCGTAAAGCTGATGGAAGGTTTGGTCAATCAGGACTTAGTAATGCATCTAAACAAATTCAGCATACTACACGACAATCAATCAGGCTTTCGATCGGGGTTCAGCACCGAAACTGTCATTGCTTCATTAATAGATTTCCTCCATAGCCTCTTCAGTCAAGGTAAAAGTGCCCTAGTTCTTCAATTAGACTTAAGCAGTGCCTTCGATTTGGTCAACCATACCATTCTGATTGAGTGCTTGATGCCAATTGGTCTTTCAGGTAATGTCTTAAAATGGTTTCAGGACTTTTTGTCTAAATGATCGTATCAAGTCTACAGTGAAAACAAAACAATCCAGTAACTGGGTAAACTCTTGTGGAGTGCCGCAGTGCTCCCCCCTCTCCCCAACATTGTTCAACATTTACCTCGCACCACTGGGGAACTTACTGCAAAGTTTAAAAGTCAAATTCTACATCTACACAGACGACATCACTATTGTCATCCCCCTTACATCCCTGTCGTCGGAAACAAAGAACCACCTGTCATTCATTTTAAATCAGATCGGATCATGGATGACCGAATTCAAACTAAAACTCAACTCGGACAAAACCAAATTTTTCTTAGCTAGCCCAAATGATAATATTAAAGACTCAACAATTTTTGTGAATGGCCAGGTCTTCCCTATAGACAATTCCATAAAGATTCTGGGAGTGACCCTGGACAGACACCTTACCCTAAATGTTCACATGGACATTTTGGTTAGGAAATGCTTCGCAATCTTATGGAAACTCAGAACCATCAAAAAATATTTCTGCGCAGTATCATTCCGCTTATTGGTTCAATCTTCCATTCTAAGCACACTTGACTACTGTAACATCATTTATTTGGGTACCTTCAAAAAAACCCTACAAAGACTCTGAATCATCCAAAATTCAGTGGTTCGACTGATGTTTGGTCTGAGAAAATGGGAACACATCAGTCCCTACTATCAAAAACTTCACTGGCTGCCCTTGGAAGCACGAGTTTTGTTTAAATTTTTTTGCCTTTGCTACAAAGCAATTTTCGGCTTGGCCCCTATGTACCTGGTTTCTCAATTTAATCTGGGCAGTTCCATCAAGTCTGCACGCAGAATCCATTTGTTCTCCTTTCCATCATTAAAGGATTGCCGCTACAAAAGATTCCTGGACAGAACTCTTGCCTCCCAGGCAGGTAAATGGAATGACTGGCTGGCTAACATCATCCTCCACTCCTCATCTTACCTCAATTTTAGAAAATCAATAAAAACAAAGTTGTTTAACCGACTGTAACCTAGGTATCTATCGCTTCACTCCTCCCATCCTGTACCTTACTTATCGTTGACTTTGCTTGTAACTTCTCCGACATTGTATTGTAACTACTTCAATGACCTTGCATTGTATTGTAACTACTTCAGTGACTTTGCATTGTAACTACTTCGCTGATTGTCCAGCGCCTCTTGTTGTAAACCGCCTTGAACTATCATGGCTTTGGCGGTATATAAAAAATAAATTATTATTATTATTATTTGTGTTTACTTTTTGGAAAAAGTGATAAATAAATCATCTTTTAGAACGTCATCGTCCACAGTCTTTTGTTTTTATCGTTTGGATTGTTTTCACTGTGGAATATTGGGTCTTCCATTTTTGTCGCTTTTTGCCATCCTTCTCTGACCCACAGCGCAGGACTCAAATATTTAAAACACCACCACCATACTTCCCAAAAAAGGTTGTTTTCAACACATTATAAACACATATGCTTGTAGTGTCTCTAATTCATTTCTCTGCATGGGATGCAGACCACTTCAGCATGATGGTTTGGGACTAATGTCAAGGTTGAGATGTGGATTCAGTGTAGAAATGTAAAGCTTAGAAAAATTAGTCTAAGAACATATCTAACATGGGGCTAAATCAAAACCCTTTCCAAGACATTAACCTTTCTGAAATTATAAAATAGTAAAGAGCTTGGTGAAGAATTCAACCAGTTGAAAGAAACTAAGTCCAGCTAATGTAGGACCTGGATGGCTTTCCTCACTCACCAGATTTAATTAGCCCTATTTTTACATGTTTGTTAGCAACAAGGATTTTCTGCAACAACTTCAAGAACAAAGCTTCTTCTAATCACATAATTATAATGGGAACAGAAAAACTGCATCTTTTCATTAATTTGCTCACCAGAGTACCAGCAATATTTTCAAAGGAAAAGAAAAAGAGAACATGTCAAAGGGTCCACACTTTCCAACCAGCAGTTTTTAACAGACTGTACAAAAGTATGTCAGCAATTCTCTTCAAGGCAAGTTTAATCTTGCCATCTCAGCACCCAACTTGTAAAGGCCAAGTTGATGGAATTTATTAATAAGAATGCAAAATTAGTATTTTTCTTGTAACAAAATACACCTTTATGAAGAAAAAAAAATAGTAAAGGCATTTTAAATAATATATTTATAAGCTAAACAATATTTCCATTCTAATCTGTGTTTCAAATACAAAGTACCATATCGGTAAGATTGACTGCCAAGTGTAAGGCCTGCTAAAAGGACTTCTGGCAGACCAAAAATTGTCAAGCCTGAAAGGAGAATAACCGAAGTAGAAAGAAGCAGGCTATTCCAAACAACTGTGGGCTAGATTCTCAAAAATTTGCATTAAAAATTGACGGGCCACTGTAGCATCCATTATTGTAGCGATTTTAAAAAAGCAAGTCATTCTCCAAAAAAATGCTCATGCAAATGAGACTGGCAGAGAGTAGCGAAGGTTTACTAAATTTGAATGTGCCCATTGCTGGTGATAGTGATGCGCACATGCGCAGAATAAATATAGATCCGGTGCCATCAATGCATACATTCGACAGATTAGGGACTGGGGAGTCTCAGAGACTGTGAATAAACCTCCATTATTTCCTATGGGAACTTTGGGGTGGTTTGTAAAACGTTTTAAAACTTGTTTTCACAGTTTGAGGGTAGGGTTCAGGTCCTCCCACATCCCCAGAGTCCAAATCGCTATTTTAAAATTTTGTTTATTTTTGCTGTTTTGGGCGTGAATTCGATGGCGGTGGCCATCTTGGATTTTTATCGATCTTTTTTTTCAAAGTTTTATTTCTGTTTCAAAACCCCCAAGGCAGCAAGAGAGATGCTCACTCCCTCCCGCCACCAAGCAACGCCCCCCCAACACCTCCTCCGGCAGCGGGAGAGATTCCCACTCTCTCCCACTACCACGCAACCCCTCTGTACCTCCAATGACCCCCTGCCCCCTCCCCTTTACCTTGATAAGGATGCCTGACTGGAGGGATGCCTACTCCCTCCGGCCAGCAGGCCCACCTCTTCAAATTGACAGGCCTTTCCCTCCCCGGTGCATCCTGGGATGATCAGAGAGGGACCTAAGGCTCTGATTGGCCCAGGTTTTTTTGGTGCAAGATGTTTTATTGACAAAACAGAGAAAAACATTAGAATGTAGAATACATACAAAGGACAATGGCAAAATGAAGAAGTAAATGGCCCGCTGCTAAAGACAAATTCTCAGAATTCCTTCTCACTAACTCAATTACAGGTCACTACAACCTACTGATCGGGGATCTGAACATTCACCTAGAATAGGCTGAGCAGAGTGACACTAAAGATTTACTATCCCTCATCACCTCTCTAGACTTTTTCATACCGACCCCTGAAAAAAACCCATCATAAAGGTCACCAATTAGACCTAGTAACCTTCTCCTCCAAAGAACAAGTCTTCCCCAAGATTCTTTGGGAATTAGCCACTTGGACAGATTCCCTATGGTCAGACCACAGGTTATGCAATTTCCATCTCAACTGGCAAGCAAGACACCACCTATCCAATCCAAAGATGGCAAAAAGGTCTAAGAAAGTAATATCCACAAGAGGCTTAATTAACCCAGTGGAATTCTGGTCCCACTATGACATCTCTTCCAACCCGGACCCTGACTCCTTTACGGCTGACTCCTGGACCAACACGAGCACACAGATCCTAAACAAAATGGCCTCCATTAAAACAAAAAAAATGAGAAACAAAACTCTGGACGGCTGGTTTGATGCCGAACTGGGATCAGTAAAACGGGAACTTCGAAAACTTGAAAGACTATGGCTGAAATCTGGTGACAGCAAAGAGAGAGCCAATTGGAGAACAAAATTAGAAGAATACAAAAAACTTATAACCACCAAACGCACTAACTTTTATGCCCAAAAAATCGGCTCCCCTAACCTCGACATCAAAAACCTTTTCAAAATAGTCAACAACCTTTACGACATTCAGACCTTAACCCGCCCTTCCTTAGACTCCCCACCACTGGCCAACGCCCTGGCCGAGTTTTTCAACAGCAAAATCTCCAATCTGAGATCCGCCCTATCGACCACCTCCACCAACCATCTGAACTACCCAGTTGCTCAGCTCTATGACGAAACTAGGGCTGATCTGTTCTGGAACAATTTTACCATCCCCACCTGGCAACAATTCTGCAAGTTTTACTCAAATTACACCAATTCCCACTGCAAACTAGACTGTTGCCCACCAAATGTAATGAAAATTGCCCCGGTCACTTTCAAAGCCAAGTTACACACTTGGCTCTCCTCCCTGCTACAGTCAGGCACATTTCCTGAGGACCTAGGCCAGATACTTATCACTCCGATTGTAAAAAAAAACCCCAAAGAATCCATCATCCTGACATCTAATTACAGACCCATTGCAAACATTCCCTTCTTTACAAAGTTGATGGAAGGTCTGGTCAACCAAGATTTAATAACCTAACTTAGATAGATAGATAGATTCAACATTCTAAATGATAACCAGTCAGGTTTTCATTCCTGACACAGCACTGAAACTTTTATTGCTTCTCTGTTAGACTCCCTTCATAGCCTGTTTAGTCAGGGTACAAGTGCACTAGTCCTGCAGTTTGATCTTAGTAATGCCTTCGACTTAGTTGATCATTCCATTCTTCTGGACTGTTTGGAGTCAATCGGTCTCTCGGGCAACGTGTTAAAATGGTTCCAGGGTTTTCTAAGTAAAGGATCTTACCAAGTTTACAGTGACAATACTCATTCCTTCAGCTGGGTTAACGCATGTGGAGTCCCGCAGGGCTCCCCCCTGTCTCCCACGCTGTTCAACATCTACCTGGCTGCTCTAGGAAACCTACTGCAAAGTTTGAAAATCAAATTCTACATTTATGCTGACGACATCACCATAGTCTTTCCCCTAACTAACCTAACTCCCGAGACAAATAATCACCTGGCATCTATCTTACAGCAAATCGAACTATGGATGGCCGATTTCAAACTGAAACTCAATTCAGAAAAAAACAAATTCTTCCTGGCGAGTCCGAACAACAAAATCAAAGATTCATCAATCTCCTTGAATGGTCAAGTCTTTCCTATCACAGATTCCATAAAAATTCTAGGAGTGACACTAGACCGCAACCTTACCCTCGAAGCACACACCGACCTACTAGTCAGAAAAGGCTTCTCCACCTTATGGAAACTAAGAACCATCAGAAAGTACTTCGATGCATCCTCATTCCGCTTACTTGTGCAATCCTCCATCCTAAGCTTACTCGATTACTGTAACATCATCTACCTGGGATCTTTCAAAAAAAACACTCAAAGACTATAAATCATCCAAAATTCGGCAATTCGTCTGATCTTTGGGCTAAAAAAAATGGAAACACATAACTCCCTACTACCAAAAACTCCACTGGCTATCCTTGGAAGCAAGTGTGCAATTCAAGTTTGCCTGTTTCTGTTTCAAATCTATCCTCGGTTCGGCCCCTTTATACTTGGTACCCCATTTTATCTTAGACTGTCCATCCAGACCCACACGCAGAACTCATCCAACTCTAAAGGCCTGCCATTACAAAAGATACCTGAATAGAACGCTCGCCTTCCAAGCAGGTCAACTAAATAATTGGCTGGGCAATATTATCTCGCGCTCCTCATCCTACCTAAACTTCAGGAAATTACTAAAAGCTAACCTATTTAACCGATTTATAACTTAAGACCTCTTTGCCCGACCTATGGCCCCCTTATATTGTACCTGTATCCTGCTTACCCATATAAATTGTATCTTAATTTGCTGATTGTACTTATATTCGCTGACTGTCCAGCCCCTCTTTGTTGTACCTATATTTGCTGATTGTACCTTTTCGCTGATTGTCCAGCCCTTCCTTGTTGTACCTATTTTTGCTGACTGTACCTAAATTCGCTGTTTGTCCAGCCCTTCTTCTTCTTTGAAGCTAAGGGGGGACAGGTTCAGGACTAATGTCAGGAAGTTCTGCTTCACTCAGAGAGTGGTTGACACCTGGAATGCCCTCCCAGAGGAGATTATTGCGGAATCGACCGTCCTAGGCTTCAAGAGCAAACTAGATGCATATCTCCTTAAGAGAGGCATATAAAGATATGATGGACTATAAATTACGCCAGGGTACACCTGGCAGGGCCTCCGCGTGCGCGGATCGCCGGACTTGATGGACCAAAGGTCTGATCCGGAGATGGCAGTTCTTATGTTCTTATGTTCTTATGTAAACCGCCTCGAACTACTACGGCTTTGGTGGTATATAAGAAATAAATTATTATTATTATTATTATTTCACTTGATCTTTCAGCGGCCTTTGACACTATTGATTGTAATCTTTTGTTAGCTAGGCTGTCTTTCATTGGTGTTTTGGGCCAAATATTCAACTGGTTCAAATCATATTTTGCTGATCGCTCTTCAAATGTAATATTCAACAACACTACATCTCAATCATCCAATATCAAATTTGGCATCCCTCAAGGCTCCATCCTATCTCCACTTCTGTTCAATATCTTCAAAGCCCCTCTTAATGACCTTTTGTCAATCCATCGGATTTTCTGTTTTCGCCTACGTGGATGACACACAACTTATGCACCCTTTATCATCTGATGACATCAATGAAATTCTTAACATTAATCAAAAACTAGATTTCATCAATTCATGGTTGAAGCAGAATATGCTAGCTCTTAACATTCAAAAAACAAAGGCCTTATTATTCCCCTGGAAAGAAGGTACTTCCCTAGGAGACCCTATCACCATTAATGACAATCCATTCCAAATGATTAATTCAGTAAAAATTCTAGGTGTCATTTTTGACCACAAACTTACTTATCACGAACATATTAGTTTGGTGGTCAAGTCTTGCCATTACAAACTTCGTATGATTCAGTCAGTGTCAAAATTCTTAGAACCAAAATTAATAAACATCTTAATCCATTCTCTAGTGATTCAAAACTAGACTATTGCAACTCGCTGTTTAAAGGTACGACGCAAAGGGAGATCAGACATCTACAGATTATTCAAAACACTGCTATTAAATTAATCTCTAAAGCACAGAAATTTGATCACTCAACCCCTCTCTTGATAAAGGCACACTGGTTGCCAATCAGTTATAGAATTGCTTATAAAATTACCCTTCTATCTTTTAAAATTCAAACAACTAATGTACCAATCTTCTTAGACAAACTGCTGATTCCCTAAGTGCCTACTCCCTCAGTTAGATCACTACTTTTCATTCCTTCTTTAAAAATAATTAGTATAAAACACCCAAACATCTTTTCAGTTACAGCACCCCAAACATGGAATACTTTACCAACCTAAATTAAGAGAAGAAAAAATAGAGGATCAATTCAAAAGCAAACTAAAAAGCACAGTTACTTACCGTAACAGGTGTTATTCAGGGACAGCAGGCAGCTATTCTCACATATGGGTGACGTCATCGACAGAGCCCGGATGTGGACGCCTCGCAAGCAGACTTACTTGAAGAAATTCAAAGTTTCGAGTCGCTCGCACTGCGCATGCGCGAGTGCCTTCCCGCCCAGCGCAGATATCTCCTCAGTTCAGATAGCTAGCAGAGAAGCCAACCAGGGGAGGTGGGTGGGTTGTGAGAATAGCTGCCTGCTGTCCCTGGATAACACCTGTTACGGTAAGTAACTGTACTTTATCCTAGGACAAGCAGGCAGGTATTCTCACATATGGGTGACTTCCAAGCTAACCAGAATGGGATGGTGGGAGTGTTGGCAATTTAGGAGAATAAATTTTGTAATACTGTTTGGCCAAACTGTCCATCCCGTCCGGAGAAAGTATCCAGACAATAGTGAGAAGTGAAGGTATGAACCGAGGACCAAGTAGCAGCCTTGCAAATTTCCTCAATAGGTGTAGATCTGAGGAAAGCTACTGAAGCTGCCATTGCTCTGACTTTATGGGCAGTGACTTTACTGTGAAGGGGTAATCCAGCCTGGGCATAGCAGAAAGAGATACAAGCCGATACAAGCCGCCATCCAGTTGGAGATGGTACGCTTAGAAAT
Organism: Geotrypetes seraphini; assembly: GCF_902459505.1. NCBI lineage: Eukaryota > Metazoa > Chordata > Amphibia > Gymnophiona > Dermophiidae > Geotrypetes > Geotrypetes seraphini. The sequence continues at coordinate 134,332,143 of NC_047084.1, read as the reverse complement.
AGGATTGCCCAACTTATTTGGATCGAAGGAAACAAAAAGTTGAGGAGCAGTTCTGTGTGATTTGGTGCGTTCCAAGTAGAAGGCCAAAGCACGTTTACTGTCCAGAGTATGAAGAGCTGATTCTCCAGGATGAGAATGAGGCTTTGGAAAAAAACACTGGAAGTACGATGGATTGGTTGAGATGAAATTCTGAGACCACTTTAGGTAGGAATTTAGGATGAGTACGAAGAACCATGATGGAACACAGTGAATGGTGGGTCAGTAACTAAAGCTTGCAGTTCATTGACTCTTCGAGCAGAAGTGAGGGCTATGAGAAACACCACTTTCCAAGTGAGATACTTCAGATGAGCCTTATCAATTGGTTCAAATGGAAGCTTCATGAGTTGAGTAAGGACAACACTGAGGTTCCAAACCATAGGAGGTGGTTTGAGAGGAGGTTTAACATTGAAGAGTCCTTTCATGAATTTGGAAACCACTGGATGAGCAGAGAGGGGTTTCCCTTCAATAGGCTGATGGAAAGCCGCAATTGCACTGAGATGGACTCGGATAGATGTAGACTTGAGGACAGAATTGGATAAGTGCAACAAGTAGTCCAAAACAGAAGATAAGGAGGAATGCTGAGGCTCTGTATGATGAGAAAAACACCACGTAGAAAATCTAGTCCACTTTTGGTGATAGCATTGTCTAGTGTTAAGCTTCCTAGAAGATTCTAAGACATCTCTTACAGATTGAGAAAACTGAAGAGGAGTTATGTTGAAAGGTACCAAGCTGTCAGGTGTAGAGACTGCAGGTTGGGATGAAGCACAGATCCTTGACTCTGTGTAAGCAGAGAAGGAAAAACTGGTAGACGGTATGGCTCCCTGGTGCTGAGTTGAAGTAGAAGGGAGTACCAAGGTTGTCTTGGCCACCGAGGAGCGATTAGAATCATGGTGGCATGATCGTTCTTCAACTTGACTAGAGTCTTGAGAATGAGAGGGAATGGAGGGAATGCGTATAGGAAGAGACTTGTCCATTCCAGAAGAAAAGCATCTGCCTCAAGGCGGTGAGGATAGTATATCCTGGAGCAGAACTGAGGCAGTTTGAAGTTGTGGGAAGCCGCAGAGAGGTCTATCCGAGGGGTTCTCCATTGTGAAAAAATGTGATGAAGAGGCGAGGAATGGAGAGTCCATTTGTGAGGTTGCAGAAGACAACTCAAATTGTCTACCAAGCAATTCTTCGCCCCTTGAATGTAGACAGCTTTGAGGAAGGTGTTGTGGCGGATTGCCCAGTCCCAAACCTTCAGAGCTTCTTCACAAAGGGAGGCAGAGCCCGTCCCGCCTTGTTTGTTGACATAATACATGGCGACTTGGTTGTTTGTCTGGATGAGGACTACCTGGTCGCGAAGAAGATGTTGAAAAGCGTTGAGAGCCTTGAAAATCGCTTTGAGCTCCAATAGATTTATGTGACATTGATGAACCATACTGGTCCAGTGGCCTTGAGTACAGAGACCATCGAGATGAGCACCCCAAGCGTAGGTCGAAGAGTCTGTCGTGAGGCCCTTCTGATGAGGGGGTGTTTGAAAAAGCAAGCCTCTGGAAAGATTGGAAGAGAGCATCCACCAACGGAGAGACTTTTTGAAGGAAAGAGTGACTGAAATGTGTCGAGAAGGAGGGTCGCAAACTTGCGTCCATTGAGATGCCAGGGTCCACTGAGGAATTCTGAGGTGAAGTCCATGGCAAAAGGAGTCACGGGTACTGTGGAGGCCATGTGACCCAGAAATACCATCATGTGTCTCGCTGAGATGGAAGAGCGGGAAGACACTGTATGACAGAGTTGAAGAAGAGCTTCCAGACATTGTTATGGAAGGAATGCTCTGAGTTGGACAGTGTCCAGAACAGCTCCAATGAATTGTAGAGTCTGTGAGGGTTGAAGTTGAGATTTGGAAAAGTCATTTTGAATCCCAAACTTTGTAGAAACCAGGTAGTCAGTTGGGTCGCTACAATAACCCCTTGAGATGTGGAATCTTTGATGAGCCAGTCGTCAAGGTAGGGAAATACCTGAAGACCATGGTTCCAGAGAGCTGCTGCTACCACTACCAGGTACTTGGTGAACACTCTGGGAGACGAGGCAGGCCGAAAGGTAGTACTTTGTATTGATAATGCAGATTCCCCACCCGAAATCTGAGTTATTGATGGGAGGCCGGGTGAATGGGGATACTTATATAATTCCACTGGAGTTCCGTTCCTTCCCTAACCATGTAAACCGTGTCGAGCTCCATCTGCGGAGATGATGCGGTATATAAACCCAAGATTTAGATTAGATTAGATTAGATATGAGTGTAGGCCTCCTTGAGATCCAGAGAGCATAACCAGTCGTTATGCTCGAGAAGGGGATAAAGAGATGCCAGGGACAACATTCGAAACTTTTCTTTGACTAAAAATTTGTTGAGAGCCCTGAGATCCAGAATGGGTCACAGATCGCCCGTCTTCTTCGGAACAAGGAAGTAACGGGATTAAAAACCCCTGTTCTGCTGTTGCAAGGGAACTGGTTCGATGGCATGGAGAGAAAGCAGAGCTTGAGCTTCCTGAAGAAGAAGGGCGTTCTGGGATGGCTTAGAAGGATACTCTCTTGGTGGAAGCTCTGGTGGAACCTGAGTGAAATGAAGAGAGTATCCTTCCTTGATGATGGTAAGCACCCAGAGGTCAAATGTAATTATCGTCCATCGGATGTAAAAATGATGGAGACGACCTCCTACAGGGGGAAAAGGAGACAGTCACAGAACGGTGGAGGTTATGCTCTGTTTTAAACAGTCAAAAAGGCTGAGAAGCCTTAGGTGCAGCAGAAGGTTGGAGTTTCTGTTGCTTCTGAGATTGCTGTTTTTTCAAAGGAGGGCAAGTATAAGGAGCCGGCTTTGGAGCAAAACGCCTTTGATAGATAAGAGCAGGGCGTGCAGGCTTGGCAGGAGCTGGCTTTGGCTTAGGTCTGACTAAAGAAGCAAAAGATTTTTCATGGTCAGATAATTTCTTGGTGGCTGCCTCAATGGATTCATCAAAGAGGTGGTTTCTGTAAAGGAAGATCATGCCAAACTAACCTACTGCATTTCTTTGAGGGGATAAGTGAGCAATTGGACAAGGGTGACCCCATAGACATCGTATATCTTGATTTCCAAAAAGCCTTCGACAAGGTACCCCATGAGCGCCTACTGAGGAAACTATGGAGCCACAGGGTGGTAGGGGACGTGCACAGATGGATCAGAAGTTGTCTGGCAGATAGGAAACAGAGGGTAGGTGTAAAGGGACACTACTCGGACTGGAAAGGGGTCACAAGTGGGGTCCCACAGGGGTCAGTGTTGGGACCACTGCTGTTCAATATATTCATAAACGACCTGGAAACAGGGACGAAGTACGAAGTTATAAAATTTTCGGACGACACAAAACTCTCCAGTAGAGTCAGAATCGTAGAGGATTGCAAAGAATTACAAGGAGACCTAAACAGATTGAGTGAGTGGGCAATAAGATGGCAAATGAGCTTCAATGTAGAAAAATGTAAGGTCTTGCAAGTGGGGAAGAGGAACCCAATGTACAGCTATACGATGGGAGGGAGGGTACTGGGGGAAGGCAGCCTTGAAGACTTGGGGGTATTGGTGGATAAAACGATGAAGCTGGAGGCGCAATGTGCAGCAGCCTCAAAGAAAGCAAACGGAATGTTGGGCATAATCAAAAAGGGTATCACTACCAGAACGAAGGAGGTTATTCTACCATTGTATTGAGCGATGTTTCGCCCACATCTGGAGTACTGTGTCCAGTACTGGTCACCGTACCTTAAGAAGGATAAGGCGATATTCGAGAGGGTCCAGAAAAGAGCGACACGGATGATATACGGCATGGAGAACCTTTCGTATGCTGAAAGGTTGGAGAAGCTGGGGCTCTTTACCCTGGAGAAGCGGAGACTTAGAGGGGATATGATAGAGACTTATAAGATCATGAAAGGCATAGAGAAGGTGGAAAAGAACAGATTCTTCGGGCTAGCCGGGTCCACAAAAACAAGAGGGCATTCAGAAAAATTGAAAGGAGACAGATTCAAAACGAACGCTAGGAAATTCTTCTTCACTCAGAGGATAGTGGATACCTGGAATACGCTCCCAGAGGAGGTGATAGGGCAGAGTACAATATTGGGCTTCAAAAAGGAACTGGATGACTTCCTGAAGGATAAGGGGATTGAAGGGTATAGGTACAGGTATTAAATGAATAGGGGATGAAAGACTTAGGTAAGGTCCTATTACAGGTCACGGACCTGAGGGGCCGCCGCGGGTGCGGACTGCTGGACACGATGGACTCCTGGTCTGACCCAGCAGAGGCAATGCTTATGTGCTTATGTTGCCTTCACAAGGAATGTTAGCCAAGCGGTCTTGAAAGTTAGAGTCCAGGTCAATGGACGAACCAGGCAAGACGACGCATAGCTACAGAGCAAGCAGCCGCTCGGGCAGATAACTCGAAGGCATCATAAGATGATTGGAGGAGATGCAGACGTAATTGAGAGAAAGAAGCAATGACTTTCTGAAACTCAAAATGCATTTGGGTATCCAAATAATTCAAAAACTTTGGTAGAAGAGAAAGAAGAAATTCAAAGTAAGTGATGAAATAAAAATTATAATTGAGGACTTTAGAGGACATCATAGCATTCTGGTAGATGTGACGTCCGAATTTGTCCACAGTTTTCCCTTCCCTTCCCTTCCAGGAGGGACGGTGGCATAAACCTTGGAAGGATGGGACCTTTTCAAGGAGGACTCGACAAGCAGGGATTATTGAGATAACTAAGAGTTGTCAAACCAGCATGGCTTCTGCAGGGGAAGGTCGTGCCTCACAAACTTGCTGTACTTCTTTGAGGGAATAAACAGCCAGATGGATAAGGGGGAATCCATAGACATCATTTACCTTGACTTCCAAAAAGCCTTTGACAAGGTACCTCACGAACGGCTACTTAAAAAGCTGTGGAACCACGGGGTGCAAGGGGATATCTACAGATGGATCAAACACTGATTGGCAGGCAGGAAACAGAGTGTTGGAGTAAAGGGCCAATACTCAGAATGGCAACAGGTCACGAGCGGAGTCCCACAGGGGTCGGTGCTGGGACCTCTCCTGTTCAACATATTTATTAACGACCTGGAGACGGGGACGAAATGTGAGGTTATCAAATTTGCTGATGACACCAAACTCTGCAGCAGGGTTAGAAGCACGGAAGACTGTGAAGACCTGCAAAGGAACCTAATGAGACTGGAAGAATGGGCAAAAAAGTGGCAAATGAGTTTTAACGTAGAGAAATGCAAGGTCATGCATATAGGGAAAAAGAACCCGATGTTCAGCTACAAAATGGGGGGAATAATGCTAGGGGTGAGCAACCTTGAAAGAGACCTGGGGGTGATGGTGGACACAACATTGAAACCTTCGGCGCAGTGTGCGACAGCCTCAAAGAAAGCAAACAGAATGCTAGGCATCATCAAAAAGGGTATCACAACCAGGACGAAGGAAGTCATCATGCCGCTGTATCGCGCAATGGTGCGCCCGCACCTGGAGTACTGTGTCCAGTACTGGTCGCCGTACCTCAAGAAGGACATGGCGGTACTTGAGGGGGTCCAGAGAAGAGCGACTAAACTGATAAGGGGTATGGAAAATTTTGCATACGCTGACAGGTTGAAAATGCTGGGGCTGTTCTCCCTGGAGAAGAGGAGTGTGTGGCGCAGTGGTTGGATCTACAGCCTCAGCACCCTGGGGTTGTGGGTTCAAACCCCGTGCTGCTCCTTGTGATCCTGGGTAAGTCACTTAATCCTCCATAGCCCCAGGTACGTTAGATAGATTGTGAGCCCACCGGGACAGATAGGGAAAATGCTTGAGTACCTGATTGTAAAAACCGCTTAGATAACCTTGATAGGCGGTATATAAAATCCTAATAAACTTGAAACTTGAAACTTGAGGGCTAGGACTTTGATAGGAAGATAGGACTCAATTAGGAAACCAAGGAGGCATGGGGGCCCCTTCTGGTGATTTAGACAGGTCGTGAACTGTTTGGGCCGCCGCAGGAGCGGACTGCTGGGCAGGATGGACCTATGGTCTGACCCAGCGGAGGCACTGCTTATGTTCTTATGTTCTTATGATAGAAACCTTCAAAATCCTAAAGGGCATTGAGAAGGTGAATAAGGACAGATTTTTCAAACTGTGGGGGCCCAGAACCACTAGGGGTCACTCGGAGAAATTGAAAGGGGACAGGTTTAGAACAAATGCTAGGAAGTTCTTTTTTACCCAGAGGGTGGGGGACACATGGAACGCGCTTCCAGAGGATATGATAGGCCAGAGCACTTTACAGGGGTTCAAGGAAGGTTTGGATAGGTTCCTGGAGGATAAGGGGATTGAGGGGTACAGATAGAACTAGAGGTAGGTCATAGAAGGGGTCAGAAACCACTTCACAGGTCATAGACCTGATGGGCCACCGCGGGAGCGGACCGCTGGGCGAGATGGACCTCTGGTCTGACCCAGTGGAGGCAACTTCTTATGTTCTTATGTAAACCCTTTGCGATGCACAGTCTTATATCTGGAGTCCAATTTTCCTGGAACAGCCGGTTTCCATGCAACGACCAAAAGTCTGATTCAAAAGCTTATGAAGTGGAAGCTTAAGAGATTCTGCCGGAGGTTGAGGAAGATGCATGATTTCGAGATACTCCTTAGAATATTTGGATCCAGTATCCAATTGAATATCCAAGTCTACAGCCATCTGTCGCAGGAAAGACGAGAAAGAAAGCTGATCTGCCAATGCTTTGCCTCGAGAAGGACTCGAGGACGTCGAGGCAGCCTGTGTCGAAGAAGAAGCTTCGGCAGGGAAAAAGGCATCAAAGGAACCTGGTGACTTGGACGAGGCAATCGAGACCGGAACATCCTCGAGGTCCGGCATCTGAGACCTCGAACGAGGAGTCGGTGGTCTGGTTGAGGTTGGAGTAGATCGAGGCTTCGAGAAAGATGGTCTGTCATGAGAAGAACTATGCCTGGAAGGATGCCTCGATGAAGGTCTCGAATGTCGGTGAGAACTGTGTCTGGAACCAGATCTCGAGGATCGAAATTTCGCCTCGGAGACGTAGGAAGCTGATGCTGATGTATGAATAGGACTAGAGCAGGGGTGCCCAACGCGTCGATCGCGATCGACCAGTAGCTCAGGAAGGCAACTCGAGTCGATCGCACTCGTGTTGCCGTCCTGATCTACCGGCCGATCAGCCTTCCTCTCCAGTGTTCTCCCTAGGGCCTTTTAGCTGGGCGGTCCGTCCAGCTGTCCTCTGCCGCTGCTGAACATTAAAACCCCCCCAAAAAAAACCGGCTTGGAAATTTCAGCCCCTAGCGAACTTATGCTCCGGGCTCTAACGTGTGCGTGCAGGCTTCTCTTCTCTTCCCTCCGAAACCGGAAGTTATGTCCGGGGGGGGGGGGGGGAGAAGGGAAGCCTGCACGCACATGTTGAGAGCCCTGAAGCAAGCGTTCGCTACGGGCTAATGGGGGAGACAGGTTAGTGAAGCATTTGTTCTTCTTCCTGCCGGGTCCTGCCTACTTTCTGTTTCCGCGAAGGCAGGACCCGGCAGCATTTCCCCCAACAACTCGATCGCGATGCTGGTCGGCCGAAGCAGGGAGAGGTTGGGGCGGCGTCGGCTTTCGGGCCTGTTATTGGTGGCGGTTTGGGGCCTGTTATTGGTGCGGTTTGGGTCCTGGTCCCTGATGGCAGTGGCTTGGGGGAGGGCAGGGAGAAAGAAAGAAAAAGGGCAGGCAGGGAGACAGAAGGAAAGAAGAGAAACAGAAAAAAAAGAAAGGGAGGCAGAGAGAAAGAAAGGGCTGGGAGAGAGGAAGGAAAAGTTAGGGGAGGGAACGAGATCTAGAGGAGAGGAAGCATACAGGCTAAAGAAGAGAAGAAAGATTGGATGCACAATCAGAAGAAGAAAGTGCAACCAGAGACTCATGAAATCACCAGACAAGGTAGGAAAAATGATTTTATTTTAAATTTAGTGATCAAAATGTGTCTGAATTTATATCTGCTGTCTATATTTTACACTAAGGTCCCCTTTTACTAAACCGCAATAGAGATTTTTAGCGCAGGGAGCCTATGAGTGTCGAGAGCAGCGCTGGGCATTCAGTGCAGCTCCCTGCGCTAAAAACTGCTATCGTGGTTTAGTAAAAAGGGAGGGGGGTATATTTGTCTATTTTTGTATGATTGTTACTGAGGTGATAGTGCATAGAGTTATCTGCTTTGACCTCTGAAAAATCCTGGAATAGGAATGATAATTAACATTTTCTATGCGTACAGTGTGCATTGTGTTTTTTTAAAATTTTATTGTTGGTAGATCATTTTGACTTGGTCATTTTAAAAGTAGCTCGCAAGCCCAAAAAGTGTGGGCACCCCTGGACTAGAGGCTGTAGATCGAAGCTCCAGAGGCTTGATGGGGGAACCTCAATGCACTCTCAAAGACTCTGCTCCTTGTTTAGAGTGTGAGGATTCTCATCAAGGCACTCGCAAAGAATCTGTTCCTTGCTTTACATGCTTGGATGGCAGACCAGACACTCGCAGAGACTCTGCTCCCTGCAAAGAATGTGTAAGTTCAGACTGGGGCAAAGGAAGCGGCTCGACCTCGCAGGAGTCTGCTGAATGCCCAGGCTGGATAAGAGGAAGCAGTTTGGATCCCATGTTAGTAAGGAACTGAATAAACTTCTTCTCTAACATGGTCTGGAAAGAAGCCGGCAAGGATGGATCCACGTCTGAAACCGGACCACTTGCTTTGGATGGAGGTTCCTTCGAGGTAGTGTGAATGTGCTTCGACTTGGGAGTCTTAAACATTTTAATCACCACCGGCGGAACCGACTGCTGAGCTATCTGACCTGAGGAAACAGGGGAAGATACAGCAGATGACGTCGAAGCAAGAGCCGCTGCAAACGACGAAGGTCTGATGAGGCTCGAGGTGAAAGCAGTAGGCGCAGGAGCCACGGTGGAAGTCGAGCCCGAAGACGCCTTCGAAGTCAAGGGATCAGTAGGAGACTCCATCTCGAAAAGCTTGTCCACCAAAATGCAACGACGCTTGAAAGCACGAGGCTGAAGTGTTTGGCAAGGCAGGCATGACCTAGGATGATGTTGTGGCCCAAGGCACTTGAGGCAGCGTCCGTGAAGGTCCGTAAGAGAGATCGTGCGCTGACACCACCTACACCTCTTGAAGCCCGTAGCAGGCCGGGACATAGAAGGAAAAATAGCCGCCACAAAATCGAAGCCCTCGGGCTGCGGCCGAGCGGCCTGTCCCGGAAAACAAACAGAAGAAGAAAAAAATATTTTTTTTACTAAAATAAAAGAAAAACTAAAAACAGCGATTCGTGAGGAAAAAAACACAAACCGCGGTAGAGAAAAGGCACAGAGGGACAAAGTTAAACACAGAGAGTCAAAGATGGACTTCTCGGCTCCGCGGAAAACTGAAAACTGAGGAGACGCGTGCATGCGTGGTGCGGGCGACTTGAAACTTCGAGTTTCTTCAAGCAAGTCTGCTTGTGAGGCATCCGCATCCGGGCTCCGTCGATGACGTCACCCATATGTGAGAATACCTGCCTGCTTGTCCTGGGATAATGCTTCTTATTCAAAGATGCCTTCAACTTACCTTAACTAATAGACAGGTTTGTTAACTTTTCTTTCAGATTTCTTCTTTCCAATCCCCTTCCATATTGTTTTATCCTTAAGTGTCTCTCTGTCCTATCATAAAATGTATTTCTTTCCCCTTTCCCCTCGGATCATGTACATTGTAAAGTCTTTGTAAGTTTTTATATAGCTTGTTAAAAAAACCCTTTTATGCTTTGTACATCGCTTAGAAATTGGATAAGCAATTTATCAAATTTTAATAAAAACTTGAAACTTAAATTATGCACATATATATTAAATTATCATAACCCACCCATCCCCCATCCCTCAACCCCCCCATTCTTTAATATACATAGGAATTATATTATTCATGTATAGATATGAGATGGGGGTGGGATATAAATCTTTTAGTTATATATTGTTATGGAATTATCAAGTGATAATGTAATATGTTGTGTTCATATTTTAATGTACACTTGATGTATATGTTAAAATAAATAAAGATTTGGGGAAAAAAAAACAAAAAAACAAAAAACTTGAAACTTGTTTCACATGTAAGCAAAACCTGGGTCCCCACCAGTTTCATTTTTGCTCATACATGCCCACCTTCCCATGGACTTCACTCAGTCTCTCATTCGCTCATACCCTTCCCTCAGTCTTTACCCATGCTCTTTCTCAACCCTCTCCCCTCAGTCTATACCCATGCTCTGTCTCTCAACCGTCTTCTCTCAGTGTTTACCCACGCTCTCTCTCTCAACCCTCTCCCCTCAGTTATTAACCATGCTCTCTCCCCTCACTAACCACACTCTCTTGCAACCCCCTCAGCTCTTTCTCTCTCTCAACATAGAGAGTCAAATCATGGTAAGCAGTATTATCCCCCCAAATAAAACCTACTTAATTTTGGAGGTGAGGCAAAAAATCCTGGGCATCAATGTGCAATTTCTAAGCACCATGGCGACCTGGCAGTTGTCAAGCTCTGTTTTATTTACTTGATAGATTTATATGTTGCATTACAAATCAAAAACTCCACCATTGGCATTTTTGCTACTGTTGGTCACGTACCTCTTCCTTGGAAGTATCGGAATCCAGTTTCAGATTGAGGTACATAGCTATATGAGGCATTTCTTGGATAGCCAACTGCAGATCAGAATTGTCTTCTCCCAATAGAAGCCTGGCCAGGTTATTCATATTTGACTGCACCTGCTTCTCCTTTTGCTTCATAGAAATTTCTGCTTCCACCATTGGTGTTTCAAATGTGAGTTTTACCTATTAGTTGAAGATGGAACCTATATTAATATCAAATATTTCTTCTAGAAAGCTATTTAAAACAATAAATCGAAGAAATTTAACTAAATTGTGCCAGAAATAGAAGGAACACACAAATACACCAATAGCTCAGTTAATTGGGAAGCAAAGGTTCAATTACTTTGCAGCAGCACTGTTTTGGACTCCTAGCAACTACATCTTTTGTGTGTGATAGTCCAAAAAAATTAATTAATGCATTTCATTTGTCCACAAGGCCAATTTTTTTTCATTTATATAAAAATGAAAACCACACAAAATTGATGCATGTCGGTAACAAAAATCTCAGGCATGAATACAGGATGTCCAGGGCAGTACTTGGAGAGCCCTCCCAGGAAAGGGATCTGGGAGTTCTGATCGACAAGTCGATGAAGCTGTCTGCACAATGTGCGGTGTCAGCAAAAAGGGCAAATAGAATGCTAGGAATGATAAATAAGGGGATCACGAACAGATCGGAGGTTATCATACCGCTGTACCAGGCCATGATGCACCCTCACCTGGAGTACTGCGTATAGCACTGGTCGCCGTACATGAAGAAGGATATGGTACTACTCGAGAGGGTCCAGAGAAGAGCAACCAAGATGGTTAAGGGGTTGGAGGAGTTGCCGTACAGTGAAAGATTAGAGAAACTGGGCCTCTTCTCCCTCGAACAGAGGAGACAGAGGGGACATGATCAAAACATTCAAGGTACTGAAGGCGATAGACTTAGTAGATAAGGACAGGTTGTTCAGCCTCTCCAAGGTAGAGAGAACGAGAGGGCACTCTCTTAAAGTTGAAAGGGGATAGATTCCGGATGAACGTAAGGAAGTTCTTCTTCACCCAGAGAGTGGTGGAAAACTGGAACGCTCTTCCAGAGTCTGTCGTAGAGGAGAACACCCTCCAGGGATTCAAGACAGGGTTGAACAGGTTCCTGCTGAACAAGAAGTGCGCTGGTAGGGCTAGTCTCAGTTAGGGTACTGGTCTTTGACCTGTGGGCTGCCGCGTGAGCAGACTGCTGGGCGCGATAGACCACTGGTCTGACCCAGCAGCGGCAATTCTTATGTTCTTGGGTTTTTTTTAAACTATTGCTAAGCTTAACAGTACAGTGGAACTTCGGTTTGCGAGTAACGCGGTTTGCGAGTGTTTTGCAAGACAAGCAAAACACTCCTGCGAACCTTAACTCGCAAAACGAGCATGTCCCAATAAACGAGCACCCCTCTCCCCCCTGCTCTAACCGGCATCGCACCCCCCCCCCGCGAACACCCCCACCACGAGAACTGGCATTGCACCCCTGTGTTGGAAGCAGCATCCGCCCTCCCAAACAAGCTCCTTACCCCATCTGCTGCATGCTGTGCCAGTTAAAGAAAGATCCTGCCTCTTGCCTGGGCTTCTGGCTCTCGGAGGAGGTGGAACGTATCAAGCTGGGAAACTCACTTTGATATACGAGCAATTTGGTTTACGAGCATGCTTCTGGAACGAATTATGCTCGTAAACCAAGGTTCCACTGTATATGAAATCTATGGGATTAGGAGAGACTCTAACTGCATGGGTTAAAGATTGGCTTAGTGGCAGACTTCAGAGGGTGGTGGTCAACGGTACCCTTTCTAAAATGTCGGAGGTGACCAGCGGAGTGCCACAGGGTTCGGTCCTGGGCCCACTCCTCTTCAACATATTCATTAGGGATCTGACTCAAGGGCTCCAAGGCAAGGTAACCTTATTCGCTGATGACGCCAAACTATGCAATGTAGTAAACGGCTGTAATCTTCAGGATGCTATGGAGCAGGACCTGCGTACTTTAGAAAGTTGGTCCTTGATCTGGCAGCTGGGCTTCAACGCCAAGAAATGTAAGGTCATGCATCTCGGCAACGGAAATCCTTGCAGAACTTACACCCTGAATGGAGAAACTTTAGCCAGGACTACGGCAGAACGAGACTTAGGAGTAATCATCAGTGCTGACATGAAAGCAGCCACTCAAGTGGAGAAGGCTTCATCTAAAGCACGGCAAATGATAGGTTGTATCAAGAGAAGCTTCGTCAACAGGAAACCTGAAGTCATGATGCCACTGTACAGAGCCATGGTGAGACCGCATCTGGAATACTGTGTTCAATTCTGGAGGCCACATTACCGTAAGGATGTGCTCAGAGTTGAATCGGTTCAGCGGATGGCCACCAGGATGGTCTCGGGGCTAAAGGGTCTCCCGTACGAAGAAAGACTGAGCAAATTGCAGCTCTACACTCTCGAGGAGCGTAGGGAGAGGGGAGACATGATTGAGACATTTAAGTACATCACGGGACGGGTAGAGGTGGAAGATGATATCTTTCTTCTCAGGGGACCCTCGACCACAAGAGGACATCCGCTCAAGCTCAGGGGAGGGAAGTTTCGTGGAGACACCAGGAAATACTTCTTCACGGAGAGAGTGATTGAGCATTGGAACGAGCTTCCAGTGCAGGTGGTCGAGGCACGCAGCATCTCAGACTTCAAGAACAAATGGGATACCTATGTGGGATCCCTACGAGGTCATGCCAAGGGATAGGGTCACTAGGACTGAATGAGCGGGTCAGTAGAGTGACAGTATAATTACAATTATTCTTTAGGGGGTCAGTAGACTTAAGAGGGTGGGTAAATAGTGTGGGCAGACTTGATGGGCTATGGCCCTTATCTGCCGTCATCTTTCTATGTTTCTATGTTTCTATATTGTAATTCTTGTGCACCCGACATAGAATGTCTATGACATAGACTTCATTGATGCAGAAGGAAACTTCCTTAAGTGGCTGGTCACTTAGTGAAGAACAAAATGTCTCTGTTCTTCATCTTTTTTCAAAGTATCATTGTATTTTTCAATGAGGCTTATCCCTTGTTCTGCTCAATCATTAATAACAATCAGTTTGGATAACTGATTCCAAAGTTCCTTGAAAACTGGATCATCAGTCCATGCTGTGGGATGTTTCTTCAGGAATATTTTCGCTTTTTGGGATCCTCCTTCAATCAAGAAATCAAAAAATTACTATATTCTCTATATGGCTCCACTCAGTACTTTTCAGGCCATCATAGCAGATGACTTCTTAGCCCGGAGCAGAGTGGCAATAACCAAGTCTGAATATCGCTTGTGGACTAGAGCCGTATGCTCAAGAGCCATGCCGTAAGACCAAAGCTCTGTGGTTTCTCCATGGAGACTGGCTCCTGACTGAGAAGCCGCAATGACGAGGGAGCTTAAGGCTCTTGTCCCGCTGACGACATAGTAACATAGTAGATGACGGCAGATAAAGACCCGAATGGTCCATCCAGTCTGCCCAACCTGATTCAATTTAAATTATTATTTTATTTTTTTTTTCTTCTTAGCTATTTCTGGGCGAGAATCCAAAGCTTTACCCGGTACTGTGCTTGGGTTCCATACTAGGTTTGCATACTACAGTCAGCGAGGCTAGTCTAGGGCCGATAGGATCAAGAAACCTGGATGAGCCATGATCCTGCGAATGACCCGGCCCATCATGGGGACAGGCGTAAAGGAGACCATCACGTGGTGAGGGCTGGACCCAAGAATCGAACCCCAACCTTCCTGGTTCCTCTCTTTGACCTAAAAAGTGCTTCACTTTTGAATTTTTGGCTGAAGCCATTAAATCTATTACTGGTCTAACCCAGTGGCGCAGAATGAGATCGAACACCACTTGAAAGAGACCCCATCCCCTGGGTCCAGGAACTGTTGACTTAGAAAGTCGACCTGAACGTTTTCCACTCCAGCCATGTGGGCCGCAGAGCCTGAAGGTGGGCTTCCACCCACTGGAAGAGCATCTTAGCCTCCAGGAACAAGGGAGCACTTTTGGTGCCTTCCTGTCTGTCCACATATGTGTTGCTGGAGAATACCCTTATAGCCTTTCCCTTGATGACCTTTTCCAACTGGATGGCTCGGAGTTCCAGATGGTTTATGGACCACCCCTTCTGATAGTGAATCCACTGGCAATGAATTGAGCAGTCCCCATAATGAGCTTCCCAGCTGAAAAGGCTGGCAGCGGCCGTGAGAGTCACCCACTCTGAAATCCAGAGAGGCATGCCTTTCGACAAGGAGATTTCCTGAAGCCACTAGTGTAAACTGCTCCTTGCTATCTTCGTCCATGGAAGCTGAATCTGAAGAAAATACCTCTGCAGAGACCACCAAGACAGAAGAGAATCTTGGAGAGGTTGCATGTGTGCCCTGTGTTATCAATACTAACTATATAAACAAGGTAATAAAGCAGCAAAATGCTAGCTAGGCTGGTTCAGGAACCCAATGTGTTCAACATTATACAGCGAAGGGAAACTTTACTCAGGAGGACTGGAATATTTATAAGATCTTTCAAGATTATTATGCTAGTTTATACACCGAGGGTGATACACAAAATCTGGTTAGTGCCAGGTATTTAACTAGCATAGATTTGTCGTGTCTGAGAGAAGGGTTAAGAGGCTTCTTAATGCTTCCCGGCAATGATGGGTTTCGGGCAGAGTTTTATAAACTTTTAGATCTAGATATCCTAAAACCTTTAGTAAATTTGTTCAATCATCCAGTACAGACAGGGACTCTACCTCTCTCTCTCCAGCAAGCATAAATAGTGTTTTTTCCTAAACCAGGTAAGGATTCAACCTTGGTTGGGTCCTATCTTCCCCTATTTCCCTTCTCTGCTGTGAGGCAAAATTATTGGCAAAAAATGTTAGCAAATAGATTGGCTAAATGACTTCCTCACTTGTTGTGTGTGTCCCGTCCCTCTTCTGATGTAGGGACTTCGGCAGAGTGAACGTGCTGCTGAGGCTATGGGAGTCTGCTAGGATCGCTACAGCCAACCAGTGATCCTCTGCAGGCTGCTTTAATGTGAGACCGGGCAGCCAGGATGGAGGAAGGGAAGGAACAGAGGGCCAAATTTGGCCCGCCAACCTTAGTTTGACACTCCTGACTTATAGAGTCATTACTAGAGCATATTTTACGCAGGTGCAGGCTTTCCACTTCAGTTTGGTAGACACACCACTCTGTGGAAAGTGTGGCCAAGCGCCTAATTCATTCTCAGATGCCCTATGGCAGGGGTGCCCAAAAGGTCGATCACGAAGGCAACGCGAGTCAATCGTGAAGCCCATCCCGGGCTCCGTGATAGACTCGCGTTGCCTTCGCATTCTCCCTGCTTCCCGACGCCGTAAGGACAACAGAAGCGTCAGGCCCACCAGCCTTCCCCCACCTCCAATGTCAATTCTGATGTTGGAGAGGAAGTTCCAGGCCAGCCATTCGCTGCCTGGCTGGCCCAGAACTTCCTCTCCGATGTCAGAATTGATGTTGGGGGGAAGGCTGGTGGGCTCGGCTGTTTAAGGCATCAGGAAGCAGGGAGAACTCAGAACTCAGCAGCGGTGGCTTGGGGGCCTTTTCCCCGATGGTGGCAGCGGTGGCTTGGGGGGGTCAGGGAGAAAGAAAGACAAAGAAAGAAAGGGGGCAGGCAGAGAGACAGAAAAAAAGTGGGGGCAGGGAGTCAGAAAGACAGAAAAAAAGAAGGGAAACAAAAAAAGGGGGAACAGGGAGACAGAAAGAAAGAAAAGGGGAAATGGAGAGAGAAAGAAAGGGGGGCAGAAAGGAAGGGGGCAGGGAGACAGAAAGAGAGAAAGAAAGGGGAGCAGGGAGAACGAAAGACAGACAGAAAGAAAGAAGGGGGCAGGGAGAAAGAAAGGGGAGGGCAGGGAGACAGGAAGAAAAAGTTGGGGGAGGGAATGAGGTCTGGAGGAGAGGAAGCATACAGGAGGCTGAAAGAATGGAAGAAATATTGGATGCACAGTCAGAAGAAGAAAGTGCAACCAGACATTCATGAAATTACCAGACAACAAAGGTAGGAAAAATGATTTTATTTTCAGAATTTTGAGAATTTATATCTGCTGACTATATTTTGAACTATGGCCCCCTTTTACTAAACCGCAATAGCGGGTTTTAGCACAGGGATCCTATGAGTGTCAAGAGCAGCGCGGGGCATTCAGAACAGCTACCTGAGCTGAAAAACACTACCACAGTTTAGTAAAAAGGGAGGGGGAATATTTGTCTATTTTTGTATGGTTGTTACTGAGGGGACATTGCATAAAGTCATCTGCCTTGACCTCTTTGAAAACCCCCCGGAATATAAATAATTTGCATTTGTACAGTGTGCTTTGTGTTTTTTTAAATTTTATTGTTGGTAGATCATTTTGACTTGGTCATTTTAAAAGTAGCTCGCAAGTCCAAAATGTGTGGGCACCCCTGCCCTATGGCAATGTCAGCATATCAAAGCTTTTTGGGACCACATTTTAAATTATCTGGGTAGACCGTGGGGAGTTGCTGTATTAAATTCACCACTAGGGGTATTGTTTGGTAAAGCTGCCTGCTGTAAGGTTTTTGGGTTGGGGAGACATTTATTTTTTCAAAAGGCTTGCATGGTGGGGCATAACTGTATAATGCAGTACTCTTCGCCTAGATTTTGGAATTGGCTTAATCAACTACACTGCTTACTATTTCTCAAGGCTCAAAAGGCTCGCTTGACAGTTTGACATAAGACTTTATTTTGGTATGGGAGCCATATCTTCAATCCTTACCACATAAAGCCAGAACCAGGGAGGCAAAAGGTTGCCTTTAGCCAAACAAAACAGATGAAAATTAAGTGAAGGAAAATACTCAAAATAAAAAACACAAGACTGGTATTCTAACATAGACTGAGCAGAAGTATGTAAAAATTTGATCAGCATAAAACAAAAAATTGTATTATTTAACCTAAATCACAGGAGCCTGACGTGAACACAACCTCTGTCTTCCTCCCCACTATATCAAATGTATATCAAAAGTAGCAGGTAGAACCCTAAAAACAAAGGCACAGAACCAGGTAACCTCCATGAAGCAGAAGTACAATCCTAGCTACTTTATTGGCCAAACCAAATAGACCAGTGGTCTCAAACTCAAACTCTTTGCAGGGCCACATTTTGGATTTGTAGGTACTTGGAGGGCCTCAGAAAAAACAGTTAATATCTTATTAAATAAATTTTGCATGAGGTAAAACTCTTTATAGTTTATAAATCTTTCCTTTTGGCTAAGTCTTAATAATAATACTGTATTGTAATTTATAACTAAAGAGACATATGATCAAGAAACTGTTTTATTTTATTTTTGTGATTATGATAAACATACCGAGGGCCACAAAATAGTACATGGCGGGCCACGAGTTTCAGACCACTGAAATAGACCATGCTAGTCTATCTGCTATCATTTACTATATTACTAAGACACCCAAATATGTACAAATCATGTTCATGTAATGGCTTCGCATTCAGACTACCACATATCTTCGGAAGTTTCACAGCATTGAGACAGGAAACCAGAAGGTTTAACATTGAATTTTAGTAGGATATGCTTTTGTACAGAAACTGAGGTGCAAACTGCAAAGTACCTAAAACAGCATCTCTGTCTTGCAGAATTCATCCAAACCATCTTAGAACAGATGAGCAACTGAGCTGAAAAATCAACTGATGAGGAAAGAGTGGTCTGCATTTGAAAAGACACTTACTGGACAGTCCAAACTACCACAGGATGCCAAAAACACTCCATCTGTTTACACTTGTGGCAGTAACAGTCATTATTGCTTGCTAACCTAGCCAACCAGAAATCTCAAGGAATTTACAATCTGTGCTATTCCATTGAGTAACAGGAACACAAACATAAATGATAAGAACTTCAAATGAGCAAAATATCTGTACCTGCATAGGGCCAGGAATACAAGACAAAACTCGTTCAATATTCTCAGAGGATACATCAACATCATTCACAGCAATGAGGGCATCTCCTAAAAGTTAAAAAAGAAAAACTCCTCAAGTTAGTTGAACAAACGATTTGAACATTGATCTCATGCGAAATTAAGTTATAGCTCCTTAAACCCAAATCCTGCTTCCTTTCCAGGATGCACAATATATATATATATAATATATATATATATATATATATATATAATAAAACGTTAAGCTCGCATGCGCACTCGCGCCGCGTGTTCCCTGATCAGGATGTGGCGGCAAAAGTGCATATGCGCTAGATGGTGCGGAGTGAGGGGCTGGGACTTAGGGGAAGGAGAGCAGACCCGGGATTCGGCCGGCCTCGGCCAGGCAAGACCCCACTTCCCTGCCGCACCCAGGCCCCGGCGGTCCCCGCCGGCAGAGGCGGAAAGACAGCTCGGCGGCAGGTTGGCGTGACAGCGGCATGGGCTGCGCCCGCCTAGCGCCACGGAGCGGCCCAGACCAAGGCCGCCGACGATTGGCTGGGGCGACGGCGCTCAGAAGCCCTGGCTGGAAGCACGAGACTGGTAGGTAAGTGGGCATGTGATCGTGAGAGGAGCCGCAGGAAAGTTAAACTGGTCGGGGCTCGGGCTGTTCGGTCCATGCAGGCTCCTAACGCTAAGGAAAAAAAAAAATCACAAAGCTCCTGGGCAAGGTAAGCCCCACTAAAGCAGAGCAGGGCAAGATGGAGATGCATTCAGAGCAGCCACAGAATCTGGGGAAGACTGAGGCAGCAGAGGATCTGGGGTAGAGCAGGGGAAGTTGGAGCCCCACATGCCAAGCAGAAGAGAATCCTGGGCATTGTATAAGTAAAACCTGGTTCCTCTGTTGACCTGAGGGAATCCGGTGGATCCAGAGAATCTGGCTTTTACCCAGTTCCTCTCAATCTCTACTTTTAAGGTTAAGCTGATTTACATTTTTAAATCTGAGTTATATATGTTAAACTGGCACCTAAGACTTCTTATTCACTCCTAAATCACTTAAAATAAGAATGTAAAGCTATGTATTTATCAACTGTGCACTGCTGGAATTTTGGAGCATTCTTTGATATGCTGTACATAGTAATTTTTAAGAGTATTTAATGTCAAATGGCCTTTTCCTTTCCTTTTCCATCACAGTGCCAGCCCCTTCAACTTCCTTGCCGGTTCCATGACATTCATCCAACCCTATTTCAGATTCTGCACTCAATCTGTTTTGGCAGGATCTTTTCCTTCTCTCTCTTCTGCCTTCCTCTTCCTCCCTTACCTCACAGATTTCTCTTTTCCACTCTTTTCTCCATCTCCTGCTTGATGCTCATTCCCTCTCACCTCTTCCTCTTGCCCCCCTGCACTCCAACCTCCTCCCCCCTCGGTTCACTTCTAAGCTTCTTCTTTGCCTACACCTAAAAACGCCCTTCACCTCAAAAGGTGATTTCCAGCTTTGGAGGGGGAGGGGAAGCGGATGGTCGGGGACCTGGCTGTTATAAATTGCCATCAGGGGGAGCAGAAAAGAGGTGCTGCTGGACAGGGGAAGAGGTGCTGATGAACAGGGGGGGAGGAAGAAAAAGGAAGGGAAGCCTACTTCTGGACAGGGGGAGCAGGAGAGGTGCTGCTGGCCAGGGGGGGAGGTAAAACAAAGGGAGAAGGGCTGCTGCTGGATAAGGGGAGCAGTGAAGGGGTGCTGGTGGACACAGGGGAGGTAAAAGGAAGGGAGAATGGACAGGGGAAGCAGGCAAGGGGTGGTGGTGGCCAGCCAAGGAAAAAGAAAGACAGAAAGAAAGAAAGAAATACAGAAAGCGGCTAAGGAGAGAGAGAGAGAAAGAAATAAAGACAGACACACACATATATTCTAGCACCTGTTAATGTAAATAAAAAATCGTATGTATGTATGTATGTTCCAGCATAACTCTGAAACGCACAGACAGATTTCAACCAAACTTGACATACATATCACTTACTATTTGGGAAAAAATACTGTGGGGATGGGAAAGGGGTGACATGTAAAAATTATCAAAAGCTACAGATATTAGTGTCTACCCCATAGTGTTTTCGGGCTCACTGAGATGTATACTCAGCATAGCTCTGAAACACATGGACAGATTTCAACCAAACTTGGTACACATATGACTTACTATCTGGGGACAAATACCGTGTGTGGGGAAGTTGGTGACATGTGGGTGGGGGGAAAGAGGTGGGAAGGGGGTGACTTTGAAAACGACAGATATTAGTGTCTAATCCATAAACGCATGGTGAGATTTCAACCAAACTTGGAACATATATGAGTTACTATCTGGGGAAAAATACTGTGGGGTTGGAAGAGGGTGACATGTAAAAATTATTAAAAATGACAGATATTAGTGTCTACCCTTTAGTGTTTTGGGGCTCACTGAGATGGACACTCAGCATAGCTCTGAAAGACATGGACAGATTTCAACCAAACTTGGTATACATAACACTTTCTATCTGGGGAAAAATGCTATGGGGGTGGGAAGAACAGCTGCGGAGGCCGATGGCAGCCTGCAAGGATCGCTAAAGCACTGGTGATCCTCTCTGCAGGCTGTCAGTAATTTAGGTACGAGCGGGAGGCGGGGGGGGGGAAGACGCTGCAGCATTTCCTGACTGACCCTCCCCCCTTGCTCCTAAAGCGGAGCAGCAGCGGCTGGGCAGCAAGAAGCAGCACTGCCGCTCCTGCTTTAAGGGGCGAGGGGGAAAGGTCAGTCACTGAATCGGGAGGCCGATTTTTTTTTTTAATTGAATCAATTCGAATTGGAAATTGTATCTACCACATAGTGCTTTCGGGTTCGCTGAGATGAATACCGACACTCCCAATGCCGTTTAAGTCCAAGTTCCAGGCATAATCACTGAATACAAGTCTATCAATACCGGAAGATTGGGATAAATAAATATTCGGGCAATGCCAGGTGATCAACTAGTATTTGTATAAATATGTCAATGTGCAGAGTGCTTTAAAGGATACACACACAAAAAAGCAAAGATACGAGGTGTGATCAAAATATAGGGTAAATATTTAAATTAGAAAAAATTACAATAAAAGACACATTGCCATTAATCCCCCTCAAATACTCCCCCTCACCTCAAACACACTTATCCCATCATTCTTGTCACTTTCTGAAGCAATTCTAAAAGTTCTCTTTCGTGTTTTTAGTTGCGCTGTTGTGGCTGCCTCGATGTCCTGAATCGATTCAAAATGCTTACCTTTCGTGGTCATTTTGACTTTGAAGAAAAGCTAAAAGTCGCATGGTGCCAGATACAGTGAATAATGTGGATGAGCACACACCTTAATGTTTTTATTTAACAGAAATTGCCGTACCAGAAGTGATGTGCAACATGGAGAGTTGTTATGATGGAAGATAAAACTGTTTGCCCATGTCTCAGGTTGTTTTCTACACACATGGAGGGGCATAATAAAAAAAACAAACGTCTAAGCCCCCTTTTGGTCTAAGCCCTTAAACGTTGAAAGTAGAAGCAGGGAAAATGTCCATTATAAAAAAAAAAACATCCAAAAGGGGATTTTTTTGATAATGGTCTGCCTCTACGTTCAGCTGTTTAAACGCCCAGACCACCACTACGTCTACACTAACACCATATAATCAACTAAAAAAAAGTCTAACTCCCAAACACCCAAAACAAGAGCTTTTAGGCGAAAGAGGAGCCAGTCCTTCGCCTAAAAGCTGGATTCTGTAACCGGTGTCAGTCAAAAACAACACTGGTTACAGAATCCCCCCTACAACGATCCGGGCAAGAGGGAGCCCAAGCCCTCCTGCCCCACGGCACCCCTGAACCCCCCGACACTATCGGAGCAGGAGGGAGCCCAAGCCTTCCTGCCCTGGCATCCCCAAACCCCCCGACACTATCGGGGCAGGAGGGAGCCCAAGCCCTACTGCCCTTGACGCAAGGGCCCCCCCAAACCCCCCGATCGCCCCCCCCCCCCGCCAACCCACGACCCCCCCGCCAACCCCACGACTCCCCCATCCCCGTACCTTCAAAATCATTGGTCGGACAGACGGGTGCCAAGCCCGTCTGACAGGTCATCCATCGTTGAATGGCTGGCCTTAGGGCCCGATTGGCCCAGGCGGCTCAAATCCCGCCCACAGGTGGGGCCTGAGATGCCTGGGCCAACCGGACTAGGCCCAGTAGGCTTAGGCCCCCACCTGTGGGCGGGGCCTAAGGCATATGGGCCGGGTTGATTTTGGATCTCGATTGGCACACTTTCTTTGTACAAGGAGGATGATTTCCATTGAGAACTCTGAACCTTGGTCTCAGGATCATAACCATAGACCCAAGTTTCATCTCCCGTGATGTCATTTCCTAAAAAGCTGGAATCTGAAGCAGCATGATCATGCAACTCCAATGAAATTGACAAACATTTACTTTTGTTCGACCATCGAAACAGGTGGAACAAATTTTGCACTCTTACCTCAAGTTCTAATCTGTTGTTAAAAAATGTTTTGAACGGAACCATAAAAGATGTTCAGATCATCAGAAATTTCCCTAATAGTCAATCGCCCACTTTGCCTCTTCTCACCCACCATCCCCCATCTTGACCCAGACTCCAAACTTCCTGTCATAATACAACACAGACACTTGTTGGTGGAAAAATTAGCTGCAGCCCTGTTTGTTGGTGTTAACTGTTCAAACAAACAACATAACGATTGTCCCGAGCTACAGTAAAATTAAAACATAGCCCCCGATCCAGCTGCGGTAGTAAGGCTCTGAGGGGCGACATTCACCATTCTCCAGGGTCACTGATCCCCCTGGCACGGATCCCCCGCTGGCTCGCAGCTCATCACCCCAATGAATCCAACAGCCCCGATTCCTACCCTAACCAAACCCTCCAGCTCATATAAAGGGAGGATGGGTGAGAAAAGCCGCCTCGGAGGACTAGGTAAACCCTGAATCCTCTGAGGTGCCTTTGGTGGTATTGGGGATTTTAACGCAGTAATGGATCCTACTGTGGATAAAACTGGGACACCTTCTCCAAGAGATCTTCGGGCGGCTAAGGGGCTTGCTGTTTTCCGTAAAATGCTGAACTTAATGGACGCCTGGAAGGTGCATCATTTGCTGGATTCTGATTATACACACCTTGCTTGGCCTCACCAGTCTATGTCTTGTATTGATTATACTAGTGTTTAAGCCCGTTACATTAACGGGTGCTAGAATAGATATCTGTCTTTCTCCTGCCCCCCTGTCTCTTTCTTCCTTTCTTTCTGTCTCTCTCCCTGCCCTTCTATCTTTTTTCTTTCTGTCTCTCTCCCTGCCCTATGTTTCTTTATTTATTTCTATCTTTCTTTCTCCCTCCCGCTATCTTTCTTTCTATCTTTTTTTCTTTCTGTCGCTCTCCCTGCCCAGACCCTCACTGAAGCTGCCTTCCAGCGGTGCCAGCTAAGGGATCCCTTGCCCTTTCCTCAATCCAGCTGTGGTCAGTTGCCCGCACACTCATGGCGGGGGAGGGGAGGGGTTCCTTTAGCTCTCGTTCACTGAGGTGGGGGTGGGCCACCCCATCCATGCACTCTCTCTCTCCTACCTGTACTCCAAATGCCTGCTTCTCTCACCAGCCCAAAGCCTCTCTCTCTAGTGGCTATCCCATGTCTCTCTTCTCCTCATCAATCCAGGCCCCAACTCCCAATCAGGCATCTCTTTCCGCCCCCACCCAACTATCATTCTCCTCCTTGTCCTCCACCCTCATCTCATGATTGATTCCCTTGCTCCTACTCTCAGCTGACCGTCTAATCTGCCGGTTCCTTCTTCGGACAGATGGGAATGATCTCCCTCTCCCCCCTTGCTCCAGGGGAGTTTACTTTGGGGGGGGGTCACAGTTGCGGGCATCGGGAGTTTTTATTGTTGCAAGCTCCCCTTTCCCCCTAAATGCCAGCGATTGTTGGGGTTGTTGTAGGGTTTTTTTTGCAGACAGAGAGAGGGTGGGAGGGGGGGGAGTGGCTTCCGTGGTGATCTGGCCGACTCCCTTGCCGGAGCTATTTTTCAGTTTAAAGGTGCCGCAGCGGCTCCTCTAATGATGCCCGCCTGCATTAGAAGTCTTCTTTGAAGCAAGTGCGGCTCGTGACAGGAGCCGCGGTGGCACCTTTAAAACTGAAAAAATAACTCCGGCAAGGGAGCCGGCCAACTGGCAGTTCAAGTCGGAGCTTTGGTATGGCCCTGTTCGCCTTGCCGTAATGTATTTAATCTGATCCCTGCACCTCATGGCCAGAGAAAGAGGAGCGGAAGTGCTGGTTCAAGATACCCATAACTCTCAGCTAAAGCCTTGGTCCTTCGGCCCCGGGTACATTTGTCGGCTGCGCCTCTGCCCGGGTTGGGAGGGAGAGAAGGGGGGGAGGGGGACCTGAGGAATGACGCTGTCTCCAACCCGCCGCTAAGCCAACAGCCGCCTCGGGAAATTCACGCGCATGCGCACTCCTACATGCGGGTTGCTACAGCTCACGGAAAACCGGCGCACGCATAGGGAGTGCGCATGCGCGGCCTAGCATTTTATTATATTAGATATTGGTAGGAGCTGAGCTGTTCTCATGGATTTCCCAGACACAAATTGGCAGCCCAACGCTTTTGGATCATGCCTTGGTGTCGATGAAGATGCAAGGGGTTTTGGTGGCATCACTTGGGGATGGATGGCGGTTCCTGTATCATTTATTTAGAGATCCCCTTTTTCAGAGATTTATTGTGGTAAAGTGGCAACAGTTTGCAGCAGATACAGCCATCCGGCGAAACATAGCTCTATGTCGGAGTGCATACCCCCGAGTCACGTTTTCTTGCACATTTAAGATGAGTATCTCTATTTATTAAAACTATTTATGAAAATTGCACTCTAAGCACTTTTGAAAAAAACTCTTTGGACCGATAACGATTCTTGGTGTAGAATATACTGTGTGTGTTGAAACTTGATTTTCACAGTTACACCACTGAGGTCTTTGAATCTCTATGTAAAGATGTTATTCTAAGGTCTTTTTCCTGAATAAATGTGAATATTTTTACTACAGACATTTCCTAAGTATTTGACCAAGACACTTCAATACTTTTCAATCAGCATTATGTAGGTTTCTGTGGAATAATTGGAGACCACATTTTGTGCTGCAACAGTTGTCCTGCCCCTTTGGGCGGGGTGACTTGGCGTTACCAGCCTTGCAAAGAAACAATGTGGCCTTCTTGATCTTGCACTTGGTGGACTGGATACAGGATTGTAATTTTTCACTCCTACTCAGCAGGAGAGGCAGATTGTTGCCCCAGCACATTTATTGTACTATCTACATGCTAAGGCCCAGCATAAGATACATGATGGCAAATAAAGGCCAAATGGCCCATCTAGTCTGCCCATCTGCAGTAACCTTATCTTTCTCTCTCTAAGAGACCAGTAGATCGCATAGGCAACGGGAGTCGATTGCATTGCCTTTGCGATCTTTTTCTCCCTGCTGCTTCCCCAAGCCAGGCCTGGTGCCTACAAGTGCCGGACTCACAACATTTCACCTCCAACATCAATTCTGTGCTGGACACAGTATTCCAGGTGAGGGCTTACCATGACCTGGTACAGTGGCATGATAACCTTCTCCCATCTGTTCTTGATCCCTTTCTTAATCATTCCTAGCATTCTGTTTGCCCTTTTCGCTACTGCTGCGCATTGCGCAGACGGCTTCATTGACTTGTCGACCAGTACTCCCAAGTCTCTTTCTTGAGGGGTCTCTCCAAGTACCGCCCCGGACATCATGTATTCGTGTATGAAATTTTTGATACCGACATGCATTACTTTACACTTATCCACGTTGAACCTCATTTGTCATGTTGCTGCCCATTTCTCGAGCATGGTTATGTCACGTTGCAGATCTTCACAATCCCCCTGCGTCTTCACTACTCTGAATAACTTTGTATCGTCTGCAAATTTAATCACCTCACTCATCATACCCATTTACAGATCATTTATGAATATGTTGAAGAGCACGGGTCCAAGCACTGAGCCCTACGGCACCCCATTGGTGACATTCTTCCAGTCTTGAGTATTTTCCATTTACTCCCACTATCTTTTTCCTATCCGCTAGCCAGTTTTTAATCCACGTGAGTACTTCACCCTCTATTCCATGGCTCTCAATTTTCCGAAGTAGTCGTTCATGCGGAACCTTGTTGAACGCCTTCTGAAAATCCAGATATACAACGTTGACCGAGTCATCCTTGTCTATCTGCTGTTTACTCCCTCGAAGAAGTGCAGCAAGTTCATCAAGCAAGATCGTCTTTGCTGAAGCCGTGCTGACTAGTCCTCATCAGATTGTGTCCGTCAAGGTGATCAATGATGCGGTCTTTTATCAGCGCCTCTACCATCTTTCCCGGTACCGAGGTCAGATTCACCGGTCTGTAGTTTCCCGGATCTCCCCTCATACCTTTTTTGAAGATCGGCGTAACATTCACCACATTCCAGTCTTCTGGAATCTTTCCCGATTTGATCGACAAATTGGCTATTAGTTGAAGAGTTCAGCTGTAGTCCCTTTCAGTTCCTTAATGATCCTCGGATGGATGCCATCCGGTTCCGGGGATTTCTCGCTCTTAAGCCTATCAATCTGCTTGCATACTTCTTCTAGACTGACCGTCAACCTTGTTAGTTTCCCGTCTTTGCCTTCAGCGTATAGCCTGTCGGGTTCTGATATGTTGTGTATATCCTCTTTGGTAAATACAGACGCAAAGAATGTGTTCAGTTTATCGGCGATGGCTTTGTCCTCCTTTAGTACTCCCTTTATTCCATGATCATCCAACGGTCCCACCGCTTCTTTTGCAGGTCGTTTTCCCTTAATATATCGAAAGAACGGCTTGAAGTTTTTCGCCTCCTTGGCTATTTTTTCCTCGTAGTCTCTTTTGGTCCTTTTTATCGCGTTGATGCAATTTGTGCTTTTTCCAGTTTTCGTCTGTTTTTGACCTTTTCCATTTCTTAAACAAAGTCTTCTTGTCTAATCATTTTGTTTAATCATTTGATAGCTCTGTTTCTTAACAACACTTCAGGAGTGTGTTGCGGTGGTTAGCGCTACTGCCTTAGCACCCTGAGGTTCAAACCCCATGCTGCTCCCTGTGACCCCAGACAAGTCACTTAATCCTCCACTGCCCCAGGTACATTAGATAGATTGTGAGCCAACTAGGACAGATAGAGAAAATGCTTGAAGTACCTGTATGTAAACCACTTTGAATTTGGTTGTATAACTACAAAAAAGTGGCATATAAGTCCCAATCCCTTATTTATATATGCAAAATTTTTGTAATTTTAATGCTTGTGTTTAGAACTGCAAGGTACTGAGGCATACAAAATTATTTTTTATGTTATGTTATATAAAAGACCAGTGGTGTTTTACACTAATATATTTTTATATTCATTACGTCGGTGAGTTTTGCATACTGGATATTTGTTTTACTCTGCATATGTTTGGGGGGTTTTACAGTGGAGAATTATAATAAATAAACATGAATCTGGCAAAGCTAAAGCACAGCACAAAATCAATCTGGATATTATGAAAAATGAATAAGATGTAATGATTCCTTCGCTCCACCAATAAAAGCAGTATAACTTAGATATAACAGAACATTTTTTGCCTGCATATATGGCTCTCTTTAGCACACTTAATAGAATGGTAATATTAGACTTTTAAGAGAAGTACATTTACTGCTGTACACAACCTAATTTAACCTCATCACTTACCAATTATAATTTGGGTGCTTTTGATTGCTGAGCTGCCTGGAACTAAACCGTGTACAACCAGTTTTTCTTCATTGGTATACTTTAGATTTCCGTTTTGGCCTCCTTGTCTCCCCTGTTGTCTACTACTCCATGAAGGCTGGTGGATAATTCCTACCAAAGTTTGCAGCAGCTCGGCAGGTTCACCCTCTCCACTGCTTGACAGCCTGTTTGGATTCACATAAATACAAACATCCTTGTACCGCTGCTGGACAGTTCCACCTGTTTTGGGACTGGACTGCTGTTTCAGAATGGAAGTGGGGCCCTTTTTTCCAACATGCTTCTGCGGCTTTTTCAAAATCCTGGAGAGTTTTTTCAACGTGGGTTCCACTTTTTTGCCCTCCTTCCGTTGACTTGCTGGCATCACCTCTGCTTCATTTTCCTGGAATCGGACATGATTGACTGATGGTGCTTCAGGAGAGTTAACAGGCAAGAGAGCCTCTTCTTCGCCTTCGCTCAACTCCAGGTAAAACAGCTCCCCATTTTTCTGCACACTGTCAAACCACTCAGGCTCCAGATCACTGCAACAAAAGAGAAACAAGCTGTGTGTCATGGTGCATGGATCAATAACTCTGCCTTTCACCTGACTTTATCATAGAAAGCTTTAACTTCAAATAGGGCAAAGCAATTGCTTTCAAAAATGTTTTCTTACTTATTAAATCTGGAGTAGTACTATTGTGACCTACAAAACATGAAAATACCTCAGTATTTGAATGTATGGTTTGTTTGGGGAGGTTTGGGGTTTTTTTTTTAGTTCTACAAATATGCTTCTACCTGTTTACTTTGGGCCACCACTGTCTCTCGAAATTCCAAGGCATCAAAAGCCTGTTTTATACACAACAGAAGTATTATTCTCTTGCTATTTAACCATGAGAGCAGTAAATAAAGACACCCCCCTCCAGAGTCTGGAGGTCTTGTCTAAGTGCTTTAGTATTCAACCATTGCAAAAGCAGCATTCAAAGAAACCAATTTCATTGCTTTCAAATCGGTAGCTGCAAAAGGAATCGTTCTCATAACTCTGTAACAAGAATGGCACCTCTCACCCACCTCCTCATTATTTGGCAGATCTATCATCTTGCATTTGTGTTCATGAACAGCACAGAGACAATATCTAGCCGGCACAGTAATGTTACTTAGGAATTCAGTATCTGAGGATTTCACTGTGTCTCAAAAACGAATCCCTCCGTGGGGGGTGGGCTTCATTTGTTTTTATCAATTTATTCATTGCAGAAGACCAGCAGTGTACACAATTCAGTAGAACTAGCATGTAGAACTAATAAGAAAGCACACACAACTCAGTTGTTATCGCCTCGGTAATGAATGATGTTTTCAGAGATTCCTAAAGGCAAACTAGGTAACAAGTTTCAATACAGTGCAAAGTTCCTAAGCAGCTATTGTCTTAGAAAAGCAGTAATTCATCTTAGAAAACCAGAAGAGGCCCTATTAATCTGGTAATTTGAATATGCCATGTTTGACTGGAAAGATATCTAGAAGCCTCTAAAAAAAGAAAAAATTATGTTTCATACCTGAAACATTTTCTTTCCTTTAGTCACAGCACATGAATCCAGAGATAAATGGGTGGTGTCCATCCACCAGCAGGCGGAGACAGAGAACACCAAGCTGAGCTCTATCATATATAGCAGGGGTGCCCAATATGTCGATCGCGATCGACAGGTCGCTCGCTCAGGCGACCCCAGACGATCGCAGAGCGGGTTCCCTTCTTCCCTTCTCTTTTTTTCCCCTCTTGACTGGCCTGCCTCTTGAAGAACGCCAGCCAATCAGAGTGCTGGCAGGGCGGGGTGAAGGTCGGTGGCGTACCAGTGTTCTCCCTAGGGTCTTTTAGCTGGGCGGTCCGCCCAGCTATCATCTGCTCCTGAATTCTGCTGCTGCCGCCGCTGCTCAACATTTTTTAAAAAACCGGCTTGGAGAACTTATGCTCCGGGGGCTAATGTGTGCTTGTACCGGCTTCCCTTCTCTTCCCTCTGAAACCGGAAGTTATGTGGGGGGGGGGGAGAGAAGGGAAGCCGGCACGCACATGTTAGAGCCCCGTTCGCGGGAGACAGGTCAGTGAAGCTTGCGATTTGCTCTTCTTGCTGCCAGGTCCTGCCTACTTTCTGTTTCCTCAAAGGCAGGACCCGGCAGCATTTCTCCCAATAGGTTAATATTGGGCCGATCAGCCTTCCTCTCCCCGACGTCAATTCTGCCGTCGGAGAGGAAGTTCTGGCCGGCAGAATTGACGTCGGGGAGAGGAATGCTGGTGGGCCTGAAGCAGGGAGAGCTTGGCCGGCGGCAGGCGGCTTTGGGGGCCTGTTATCCGATGGCAGCGGCAGTGGCAATGGCTTGGGGGAGGGCAGGGAGGGAGAAAGAGGGCAGGCAGGGAGACAGAAGGAAAGAAGAGAAACAGAAAAAAAGAAAGGGGGCATGAAGAGAGAAAGAGAGGGCAGGGAGAGAGGAAGAAAATGTTGTGGGGGGGGGAATGAGGTCAGGAAGAGAGGAAGCATACAGGCTAAAAGAAGGAAAGAAAGATTGGATGCACAGTCAGAATAAGAAAGTGCAACCAGAGACTCATGAAATCACCAGACAAGGTAGGAAAAATGATTTTATTTTAAATTTAGTGATCAAAATGTATCTGAATTTATATCTGCTGTCTATATTTTACACTATGGTCCCCTTTTACTAAACCGCAATAGAGGTTTTTAGCGCAGGGAGCCTATGAGCGTCGAGAGCAGCGCTGGGCATTCAGCGCAGCTCCCTGCGCTAAAAACTGCTATCGTGGTTTAGTAAAAAGGGAGGGGGTTATTTGTCTGTTTTTATATGGTTGTTAGTGAGGTGACAGTGCATAGAGTCATCTGCTTTGACCTCTTTGAAAAACCCTGGAATAGGAATGATGATTAACATTTTCTATGTGTACAGTGTGCTTTGTGGTTTTTTAAAATTTTATTGTTGGTAGATCATTTTGACTTGGTCATTTTAAAAGTAGCTCGCAAGCCCAAAAAGTGTGGGCACCCCTGATATATAGGATGGTTTATTCACTGGTAAGCTAGTAATAAAGCAGTAGGTTCAGCCAAACAGGTCTATCGGCCAAGCACTCCCTCCTCACATTGTCACACCATACAGTCAACCATCAAGACCACACCAAATCATACAGTATAAAGGAAAGACAGAGAAACATAAAGGGTGGGACCCTGAATTCATCTGCTGTGACTAAAGGAAAGAAAATTTTCAGGTATGAAACAATTTTTTCTTCATTGTCATCAGCAGCAAGTGAAATGTAGCAAAGCAGTCCTCAGTAGTGCTTACTCCAAGTTGGTAAAAGAATAAACCAACCTAGATCAATAGAGCACTCCGAGGAGACAAGAAAGTGCTCTCAGAGACACTAAGGCAGTGTTTCTCAACCTTTTCAAGCCAAGTACTTCCTAAGCCTAACAAATATCAACTGAGTACCCTCGACCAAGCTCCACCCCAGACCCACCCCCATAATAATAATATTAATTGTAATTGCGGAGAAATTTAAACAAAATGTTTCTAGGCGTTTAAACTAGAAGGTGGGGGTAGCGTATGTATGAAGGACAATTATAGAGGCCATTCCCAGCAAAAGACAAGATGTGATGGTAGTAAAGATTGCAACATAAACAATATCAGCAACTCACTTCTTAGCATTGCAACAGAAAGTGAAACAAAACAAAAAGCTATACGATAAAGGAAATTACCGCTGAAAAATAGATGGAAAGCAATGAGCACAAATGCTCGCAGTCTAAGCAACAAAGTTCATGATCTGCAAGCCCTGATGTTAGAGGCAGATCTGGATATTGTCGCTATCAAAAGACATGGTTCAGTGAATCCCATGGATGGGATGCAAACATACCGGGATACAATCATTTTAGGAAGGACAGAGATGGTCAAAAAAGTGGAGGAGTAGCTCTCTATGTAAAGATCGATATCCAAGCGACTGATATGCAAGGGACCTGGGGAGAGGAAGAAGTGATATGGATCGCTCTGAAAAGAGAAGATGGAACTTCTATCTACATGGGTGTTGTCTACAGACTAGAGAATTGCGCAGGGACGGAAATCCCACCCGTCCCCGCCAAAATCCCACCAGTCCCCGTGAGGAATTCCACCCGTCCCCACCCATCCCCGCGAGGAATACCCTCTGTCCCCGCAAGGAATACCCTCCGTCCCCGCCTGTCCCTATAAACTTCAGAAATAGTTATTTCATTTAATTATGCTACTGAATTAAAGGCTCTAGTAGAGACCCATTTACAAATAAGCAAAGACACTTTATTAATTTGGAAATATTAATTGGGAAGAATACATACTTTGTAAACGGGTTTCTACCAGAACCTCTAATGTAAATAAAAAATATAAATACAGTGGTACCTCGGTTTGCGAGTGCATCGGTTTGCGAGTGTTTTGCAAGACGAGCAAAATATTCGCAAAATCAGCACCTCGGAAACCGAGTGTGCCTCGATTTACGAGCGCCCCCCCACGATCCGGCACCCTCCGGCATCCCCCAGGCATCCACCCACCCACCTGATCACATTTCTTACCCCCATTTGGCACCGCACTGGCACCAACGCACAGAGAACGGGAACCCGAAGGCCTTGAGCATGCGCAGATGCTCAAGGCCCAGCGAGAAGGAGGCAGATCTTCGGGCACCGGCATGTCCTGTGTGTTGGTGCTGGTGCCAAATGGGGGTAAGAAATGTGACGTGGTGGGTGGGTGGATGCCTGTGGGATACCGGATCGCAGCGGGGGTGCGACACGAGCAGGGGGGGGGGGGGCGCTGGATCACAGGGGGGGATGGCGGATCACGCGGGGGTGCCTTAATGAGCGGGGGGAGCAATGCCAGTTCTTAGGGGGGTAGAGTAGTACCGCTGGCCTCGGGGAATGGGGGTGGGTAGGAACAAATCAGGCGAGTTTCCCATAGTTCCTATGGGGAAACTCGCTTTGATATACGAGTATTTTGGTTTACGAGCATGCTTCTTGAACGAATTATGCTCGAAAACCAAGGTACCACTGTACTCAGCTGATGAGACCCCCCCAAGCTGTCAGCTGAGGACTTCCTTTGCAGTTGGCCGGGGGTCCCTTTTGCCAAGTTTGGCAGGCAGCAATAGTATCCCTGAGTCACAGATGCTGGCACTTCAGTGGCTCATGGATGCTGCCAGTGACTGCGCGCTTGGTGGAGGGGAGTTTTGGCCGTCTCTAGAGGAGGTCCTCTGCTGGCGGTGCTTGGGGATCCCCTACAGTCACAGCAAGTGTCAGCAAGTACATCAACACTGTAGAAATAAAACCAGAAATGCATTTCCTTTTCTTTTGAACACAATACAAAGACATCTGCTATATACATTTCCCAAAGCTAACATATTTTAGTCAATAAATTCAGTTTAAGGTAAGTGGTTTTAAAATGTTTTTGCACAAATGAATTAAGTATTACTTTTGTGATGTCCTGGCTTGTATTTATTGCACATCTATGACAGAGGTGCCTTTGCCATTATTTCATGCTTTGAAGAAAGGAAAATAACCATCAAACTCAACCCTTCTTCCCTATTTGATATGCTAGGAACATCTTGCAATGTATTAAAAGTCTGGTCTAGCTTAGATACCCTGGACTACTTACTCCTTGTAACCCCGGGCACGTCACTTAGGGCTAGATTCACTAAGGACACCTATCATGTCCTGACTACTTTGCGACCCCATTTACTAACCTCATGGTTGATCATCCACCGATCCGCACATGGAAAGTAGGAAGGACGCGATTCACTAAAGAAAGCACACCTACTGGGCTGGCCGATCCAAAAACAAGCGACTGGTGAGGACCAGTCGCTTGAGCAAAAACCCTGCTCTCTGCCCTGATTCTCCTGCTCAAAGCCTTAACCCTGCCGGTGAATTTTAGGTGACCAGCCGTGGCTTTGACATATGGGGCCCCGAGACAGCTCTTGATCAATACAGCGCCGTGACTCTCCTGCCCTTCCCCATAGTGCAAGCCCATGGTTTTAACCCACGGGTTTAAAGCAGGTTAAAACCACGGGCTCGCAAAGTAAAAAAGTAGTAAAGCAAAAATGTAATATGTTTCCAGCACTGCCGGGCACGGAGGGCCAGCGCATGCGCAGACCATCTACAGGCAAAGAAGATGGTCTGTGCATGCGTCAGGATCACTGGTGAGCGATCCGTGCGGTCGGTTGGGGGCGTGATTCCAATCACCCTCATTTGCAAGAGGGCGCTTCGTGAATCAATCCCCCGGCCACGAATCGGATTCAATCATGGCCATAGTGAATCTATGGCCCCAATTCACTAAAGTCAGGTTTAGAGACGATCGCTGCTAACCAATCCGATTCACAAAAATGGCCCACCAAGCGTTTTTCCCCTCAATTGCCCATTTTCCGATCCAGCCATGCAAATTTGTAAAACCCCATGCAAAATAGCCAAGCGATTGATTCACTAACATTTGCTTGACTATTTTGCATCGGGTTTTGCATGCAAACTTGATAGTGAATCAATCGCTGTTTGAAAATCATCCAGAGAATTGACCAACAGCGATTGAGTCACTATCTTTAGTGAATCTGGGCCTTAATCCTTCATTGCCCCAGGTATATTAGATAGTGAGCCTGCCAGGACAGATATGGAAAAATTATTTAAGTACCTGAATCTAAACCATTTAGGCTATAGGTGGCATATAAATACTAAAAATAAATAAATATGTAAAAAATGGTCATTAGTGAATAGCGGCTTTGTTGCATGTGATTTTTATTTATCCGATTGCATTTTCATGCCTTTGTGCATTATTACTGTATTAATTAATAACATTAAAAAAAATACTTAAAAGGACTGTAAGATAAGCAACTTATCTTGAATAACATCAGAGCCTGATCTGAAGTTACAGAGATGCAAACTGTCAACTTCAGAAACGTTCGTCCTAGAGCCTCCTGCTCCCCACCTGGTCGTAGCGGATCCATAGAGCTCTGAAGGAGTTCGGATCGGCAAATTCCTCCTGCTCCTCGAGTAACTTTTTTTAAGGAGGGGGCTGTAACAACACGTGAGCCAGATCAAAAGTTCTTGGAAACCTACTACCCGGGATCCCACCTCCGATCAAGATTAACTTTATCACCAGACAATACAAAAGAAGAGAAAATAAAACCATGAGTAAAAACTTTAAACAGGATATCGAGTTTTCTCTCATACCGAGGAACAGACTGGGACAATGTGCCGCGAAGTTCGTCTTCTATTTCCTGCCTGCCCTGCTCCTGCCTGCCCTGCCTCAGCACACATAGCCGACCGGAAGTGTTCCCAGATGTTAGCGCTGACGTCGGAGGGACGGCTTTGCTTAAGCTATGTGTGCTGCGGCAGGGCAAGTAGGAAAAAGAAGACGAGCCTTGCGGCTCGAGTTGTATTGAACCCCGCAGGATCCCCGCGACCCTAGGGGCGTCCCCACGGGATCCTCGCGACCCTAGGGGGTGTCCCCACGGGATCCCTGTAACCTGAAGGGGGAACCCACGGGATTCCCGCGGGTCCCACGGGATTCCCGTTGTCCCCGTTCCCGTGCAGCTCTCTACTACAGACCTCCAACTCAATCTCAGCAAATTGATAAAAATCTAATTGTGGATATCCAAAATCTTGGAAAGAGGAGGTGCTGCTGTTGGGAGATTTCAACCTGCCGGATGCAGACTGGAATTGGAAAGAAGTAGGGAGATTGTGGATGCCGTTCAAGAGGCTCTGCTCAGACAAATGGTGACAGAACCAACGAAGGAAAAAGCGATATTGGATGTGGTCCTCACAAATGGGGAGAGTATCTCTAATGTTTGAGTGGGTGCTTACCTGGGAAGTAGCAATCATCAAAGGGTTTGGTTTGATATAACAGCTAAAATGGAGATACTTAAAGTCCTAGATTTCAAACATATGGACTTTAATAAAATGGGAGAGTACCTGAAGAAAGAACTGTTAGGATGGGAGGACATAAGAGAAGTGGAAAAACAGTGGTCTAAGCTGAAAGGAGCAATAAAAATGGCTTCGGACCTTTATGTGAAGAAAATAAATAAAAACAAGAGAATAAGGAAACCAATATGGTTTTCCAAACTAGCGGCGGAGAAAATAAAGGCAAAAGAGTTGTCGTTCCTAAAATATAAAAAAAAACAAGAAAAGGAGTACAGAAAGGACTACCGGGTGAAACTGAAAGAAGCCAAGAGAGAGATATGTCTGGCGAAAGCACAGGCAGAAGAGCAAATGGCTAAAAATGTAAAAAAGGGAAACAAACTTTTTTCAGATATATTAGTGAAAGGAGGAAGATGCAATTGCTAAACTAAAAGTTGCTAGGAACCGATATGTGGAGAGTGATGAGGAAAAAGCAAACATGCTAAACAAATACTTCTGTTCTGTGTTCTGGAGATTGTCTGGCAAAGTAACACAAGAAAATGGAGTACATTCTGAGCTGTTCACGAAGGAAAGTGTTGCAACTCCAGGGAAGGAAGGGCCAGGCGCGTGCAGCAATTGCATGCCGCCGGCCTACAAGCCTTCCTCCCTACGTCAATTCTGACATCGGTGAAAAGGTCCGGGCCAGCCAAGCAGCGATAGGTTGGCCCAGAACATTCTCTCCGACATCAAGACAACCAGGAAGCCATCTCTGCTGGTTTAAGAGTAATTGTTATAACTGTCTTGGTGCTGTAATCAGTCCAGGCAGCTTTATGGGGCAAGGATTTGGAACGTTTGATCATGTCCTCCAATTCTTATTTGGAATTTAGGAGGCATTTTAAAACATACTTATTTTCCAAATATTTGGGTAACTAACTTTTTAAACTAATTGTATATCTTACTTTTTGTAAACTACATAGAACTTCACGGTCCTGTGGTATAAGTTGATTGTTATATTTCCTCAAAGTTCGCCTCATGCACCTGTCCTTTCACTTAATATGATTAGGATCTTCTTTCCTGTCCCCATTCCTCTTCTCTATCTTTATCCTCCCTTCCCTTTCCTTCTTCTGTCACCTAGAGCCTGTTTAGGAATGCGTGATGCACAAATATTAGATTATTTGTTAAAATCATGTTTGTCCTGATCTATATTATATATATAAACTTGTAACTCATTCTGGGCTCTTATGGGGGTCAAGGTAAAAAATTGAACAATAAATAAATAACTATACTTGATCTTGGTCTGTGCCTAATATTTTCAGAGCGCAGACCATAAAAGCCTGCCCAGCCCCGGTCCTCCTCACTCTTTCTACCTAAGTTCTAATGTAACTTTACTTCCCTTCCCCACATGTTTCCTGTTCGTCCAGTCAGTCCTCTCCCTCCCTCATATTTTAAGATTATACTTTTCTTTTTTTATTTTTACTCATTATAAACCATCTAGATCAGTGTTGTTCAACCGCCGGTCTGTAAAAAATTTTCTGCTGGTCCATGAAGGATTCAGGTCCCCTCCACAAACTGCACACTGGACAGGAAGAGAGGCTCCGTACCTGAATCCTTCATGAAAATGCATCTAAACTACTGCTAGGGGAAGCTGTGTGGCAAAGTTAAAAGCACACAGAGCTGCCGCTAGGCTAGAGATAGGAAAATTTTGCTGGAGAGGTAAGGAGGGAAGGGAGAAGGGGTACTCCTGGACAGGGTAGGAGGAGGGAAAGGGAAGAGAGTTACTATTGGATAAGGGGGAGAAGGGGTACTGCTGGACATGAGAGAG
This sequence comes from Geotrypetes seraphini, assembly GCF_902459505.1. Lineage (NCBI taxonomy): Eukaryota > Metazoa > Chordata > Amphibia > Gymnophiona > Dermophiidae > Geotrypetes > Geotrypetes seraphini. The sequence continues at coordinate 134,294,078 of NC_047084.1, read as the reverse complement.
GACGGGAAGAGAGTTACTATTGGATAAGGGGAGGAGGAAAGGGAGAAGGGGTACTGCTGGACAGGGGAGGAGGAAAATAGGAAGGAAACAGCTGGCAGGGAGATTAGAGGAGGGGAAGGGGTCAGGATGGAACGGAGAGATCAGATGAGGGAAAGGGGAGAGACATTACCCTCCTGATGTTGTTTTTCCCTTAAATGTATTTTTACTTTCCTTAAAGATTGTAGTTCACCCCCTTCCATTTTGTATCGCTAATTACTTATGTACATATATCGTATACTTAATTGTACAAATTGTTTTGTCTCCCAATTTTAAATTGTAATACGCATAGAAATATTTGATATTGTGTGTACAACAAACTTCTAATAAACTTGAAACTTGAATGAGAAAGTAAAGAGACTGATGCTGGGAAGGGGGTCAGCAGAGAAATAAGGAGAGAAGGACAAAGATGCTAGATCTGGTATAGGAGAGATAAAAATGATGAAGGGAGCAGTGAAGCTGGAATTAATCATGTAAAATGGAAAGAGGGGGGTATAGGCTGGATAGAAACGGGAGAGGGGCATAGAAAGAAAGCAGATACCATATAGAAGGGGGAGAGGGCAAACAGTGGATGGAAGGGGCAGAGGCTGGATTGAAGAGACAGAGGGCAGACTCTGGAAGGAAGAGAGTGAAAAGACGATGAAAGCAGAAACTAGAGATGACAAAAGGTAGAAAAAAATATATATTTTATTTTTATTTGGGGATTAGAATATATCAGATTTGAAATACATATCCTGCTAGAGCTGGTGTTTGACATAACTGGGGACTGCAAAGCCCAGGCAGTGCTTCTTTAGCTTCCAGCTGACTTAGGGCTCTCTCTGACCAGGGGGCAGTTGCCCTAGTTGCACTCCCCTAACACTATTCCTGTCATGTGTGACTGTGGTATTCTGTTAGCATGATATTTCTGTGTAGCATTCTGTAATAATTTGGCTTATTCAGTGTTCCTGATAGTAGAGGGGATATATGTGAAGGGGAGGGGAGACAGGGGTTTTGTTGATCCTTACCCTGTATTATTTGTATTTATAAAATGACAATTGAGGCTTGTGCGGATGGGATCAAATGGTTTGCGGGGACAGAGCTCAAGGGGACAGGGAGGAGATGGGGTTTTTTTAAATTTCAGTCTTAGTAGTTTGCCAGTCTTAGTAGGTTGAAGAACACTAGTCTAGATACTTGGGATTGACGGTATAACAACAAAATTAAATAAACCTGGAGTTGCTATGGAAGTCCATCCAGATCTGCCTAACTAAAAGTGGCACGGACCTCAGGGCAAAGGTGCCACTTTTAGTCTCAGCATAGAGAGAGAAGCATTAGGGTCTATCAGAGCTAAAGTGTCATGGAGGTCTGCCAGAGCCATAACCTAGAAGATATTATATAGAAAGGCCTTAATCATATATCAACCCTATAAATATAAACAAATAAGATAAAGGTATAATCAATTCAACAATTCTAATGTCATTCACAACTTCGAATAAAGGCCAAAATGAATCTAAATCAAATTGTTTATTAAAGATATCATAAATGTCCAAATTATAATAAAAATGAGGTCTTGATCCTTATTGAGTGTTCAAAGAGAAATGTGGTGGACATATCATAAATTATGCAGACTTCAATCTTGAGAACCTCTTATGATATATACCAGTGTTTTTCAACCTTTTTACACCCGTGGACCGGCAGAAATAAAAGAATTATTTTGTGGACCGGCAAACTAGGACTAAAATTTAAAAAAACCGTTTCCGCCCCATCTCCGCCAGCTCGGTCACCTCAGTAACTATAGAAAAAATTATGAAATATAGAGCAAAATATAGACAGCAGATATAAATTCTCAAAACTGACATGTTTTGATCACTAAATTAAAAATAAAATCATTTTCCTACCTTTGCTGTCTGGTGAGTTCATGAGTCTCTGGTTGCGTTTCCTTCTGCCTGTGTATCCTTTCATTTCTTTCTTTCTGCACTCAGGCCCAAGAATTGTCCCTTTCTATTCCCTCCCTCTTTCCTTCCTATGTCCTTAGTGCCCCCGATGCTTCCTTCCCATGTCTTTAGTGCCCCCAGTGCCTCCTTCCCATGTCTTTAATGCCCCCAGTGCCTCCTTCCCATGTCTTTAGTGCAGTGATTGGCTGGCCCAGAACGTCCTCTCCGACGTCAGAATTGACGTCGGAAAGAAGACTTCCTGTCAGCTTTAGCAACAGCGGCAGGGTGGTAAGAGAAGGGGACCTGGGGAAAGGAAGGAGGGAGGGACAGGAAATGATCGCCTGTCCCGTTGTCCCAGAGCACAGCTTCGGGACGCTGTCCTGAAGCTGTGTGTGGGGACAACGGGACAGGAAGTCTGAAAACGGACCTATGGTCACTTTAATCTTGCTGGCCCTGCGCGGACCGGCAGAAATTTCCTGCGGACCGGCGGTTGAAGAACAGTGATATATACCATTCCAGGTTCCTGTCTTGTATATTATTATAATCATTTATGTCCACCGCCCCCTACCAAAATAGATTTTTGCTTAAATTTATTTACTATAAATTACATTTAATATCCTATATTTATTGTAATCATTGAATTTATTAAATTTACTATTATAAATACTAACCTTAAATATTTTAAGATTAAAAAATACCTAGAAGTAGAACGTGCTTGTGCATAAAACCTAATTAATGGATTATGGTAGGTTTAATATTCTATAAGTATTATAATCACTCAATTTATTAGATTGACTATTACAAGAGCTAACCTTAAATATTTAAAAATAGAAGATTCTTAAATGTATAAAGTGCTTTTGCATGAAACCTAATTAATTAATGTGCATAAAACCTAATTAATTGGTATACATAAAACCTAAAAAATTGATATGAGGAATGTGAATATGAATATAAAGTTTATCAAAATTAATGAAAATATTGCTATAGGTGAAAAGAACAAAAGAGGCTAGAAAGACATGTTCATAAGGAATGAATATTACTTAGGTTCTCTCTTAGACAATGTGAATGAATTATAAAACTTGTATGTAGAATAACTAACGTTTGATGAAAAAGGCAACACTTAGCTTGCTATATGGTGGGACCTGCCACCATCAACGTTGATACGATGAAGAAACTGCCATTTTAGCCTTTATTCAAAGTTGTGAATGACATTAGAATTGATGAATTGATTATACATGATCAACTATCTTCCCTTTATCTTATTTGTAGAACCATAACCTAGGCCAGGGGTAGGCAATTCCGGTCCTCGAGAGCCGGAGCCAGGTCAGGTTTTCAGGATATCCACAATGAATTATGTATGAGATGGATTTGCATGCACTGCCTCCTTGAGATGCAAATCTATCTCATGCATATTTATGGTGGAGATCCTGAAAACCTGACCTGGCCTACCCCTGGCCTAGGCTGAGATTTGTTATTCTGGCTCTAGTTATTCCACGGTTGCCTGCACTTTGTAGGTTGCTTTTCTGTTTGAAGATACAAATTGATTACACATAAAAAGTGGCATTTTTAAGGCCGTGCGGGTTTAGATCCGCGTTTTACCCCTTTCCCACGCAGAGCAAGAAAGGACGCGCCGACTCTTGAGCACAGAGACGACCAAGGAAAGGCGGAGCTCGAGCTGGGCCCCGGGGCTTACTCGGAGGAGGAGAAGCTGCTGCTGGAGGACTCCCGCTCCCTGCTCTCGTTTTCTCCGCCGTCTGCTGGGCCCCGGCTGCGTCGTTCCTCCATGTCTACGGACGTAACTCCCTCCCCTCCCCCACCTGAAGCAGAGCGAGCAGGAACCTCGGTGCCCCGTCAGCCCGCGCCGCGCGAGCTCTCACCGACATCTGGGGGCCTGGCGGGTCACGCGCTCCCCTTTTCCCGAAGGCGATTGGCTGCGGGCTCGTAGTCATGGAGACGGGGGGGACGCTTCACCGGCAGCTGCGGGACAACCGCCAAAAGCGCAGAGGCGGCGCGAGGAGGAGTCGGACCCCGGCCAAATTATTCCGTGAGGGTCAGCGCCGGCCCTGGGCGACTGAATATGGGGCTGACCACAGAACATTTGTTTGTTTGTTTTTTTTGGGGGGGGGGAGTTTAACCAAAAAAAGAAAACGCCCCCATCACAGTTCTCTTGGCAAAATCCATCCATCCCTGCCAGGGTCCCATCTCCCCAGCTGTCCAGGTAGACCCCCCCACCCCCGCCTACCTCCATCCCTGGTGGTCCAGCGGGGGGGGAAGGGGGCAACAACACAGCCCCCTTGCTCCTTTGCAAAATGGCTGCCACAACTTGAGACTTCTCAGGGGGAAGGAGCCAGGGTAGCTACTGTCCCCACGGAGACCGATGGACCACCAGGGATGCAGGAAGGCTACCTGGTCAGCGGCAGCCGGGTGAGATAGATGGATGGATTTTGCTGCCGACCAAGATATTCAGCAGAATTAGAAAAGGTTCAAAGAAGAGATGGGGATGGAACTCCTCTCGTATGAGGAAAGGCTAAAGAGGTTAGGGTTCTTCAGTTTGGAAAAGAAATGGCTGAGGGGAGATACGATTGAGGTCTACGAAAGCCTGAGTGCTGTAGATCAGGTAAAAGTAAACTGATGTATTACTCGTTTCAGTTTTTCACACTCCTAACAAATTATAAAGTTCTGGAACTCACTGTCGGAGGATGTTAACATAGCTGGATTTAAAAAAAGGTTTGGACAAGTTCCTGGAGGAAAAGTTCATATAGTCTGCTATTCAGATAGATATGGGTAAGGTGATCATAAGTCCCGTTTTCAATGGGACAGTCCCGTTATGGGACCTACTGTCCCGTTGTCCCGACCCACTGCTTCGGGACGCTGAAATGTCCTGTTTTCAGGGACAACGTCCAGAAGCTGTGCGCGGGGACAACGGACCGGCGATCGCTTCCCCTCCCGCTCTAAAGCCTGCCTCCCTCCTTCCCTCCCTACAGCGCTGAAATGGTCAGGGGGGGCCTGCCAGGTCCGAAATCAACCTCCCTATTCTCAGGGCCAGCATTAGGGGATGGCAAGGGGGCCCTGCGATCCAGGCAGCTCACTTCGCTGCCATCAGCCCTACCTTCGGCTGCGCCGGTAATGCTAAACTGCACGGTAAAACCAAAAAGAGAAGCCGCGGGACTTTCCCACTTGCTTGCATCGCTCGAAGTTCTGACGCTCTTGATCCCGCCCCCCTCTGAAGTGACTTCCTGTTTTTGAGGGGCGGGATCGAGAGCGGCAGAACTTCGAGCGATGCAGGCAAGTGGGAAAGTCCCGTGGCTTCTTTCTTTGGTTTTAGTGTGCAGTTTAGCATTACCGGCGCAGCTGAAGGCAGGACTGATGGCAGCTAAAAATCGCCTTCAGTCTCGCAGCAGCACTGGAACACTCACCTCTAAATTAAGCTAAGAGCTGATTCCCTGTGGGTAAAGAGGGGAAGTACTTGAATGAGATGTGGGAAGATGGTGGGTTGGCTGGCTCAGGTAAGGGGAGAAAGCTGCTAAATCAGATAAGGAAGAAAAAAAGGAACATAGGAAGATGCTGAACATGAAGGTTGTAGGGTGAAGGAAAAAAAACAGACATGACGAGTAGGAAGGCAGGTGGGAGATGCTGGACATAAAAGGAGAGAAAAGGAAAAGGGAGAGGAACGAGAGATGCCAAGTCCATGGGAGGGAGGGAAAGGAAAGGAGATACCAGACCATGGAGGGGGAGGGAGAGATGCTAGGGCATGGGGAGGGGAAGGAAGGAGATAGAGATGTCAGACCATGGGGTGAAGTGAGAAGGAAGGAAGGAAAGGAGAAGAGAGAGATTCCAGAGCATAGGGAGACAGAAAAATGGAGAGGGGGGAAGCTGAAATGAATCATGTACAAAGGAGACAGTTTATGGAAGGAGCATAGAAAGAGGGAAGATACCATATGGAAGAGAGAGAGGGCAGGCACTGGATGGAAAGGGCAGAGAGGGAAGAGAATGGAAGGGGCGAGACAAAGGGTGAACAGTAGATGGAAGGGGTAGAGAGAGGGGGACAGACACTGAATGGAAGTGTGGAAGACAGAAGGGATAGACACTGAATGGAAGTGAAGGGGAGAGAAGGGACAGATGGGAATGGAAGTGTGGGAAGAGGAGGGACAGACACTGAATGGAAGTGTGGGGGAGAGGGGGGCAGACTGAATGGAAGTGGGGGAGAGGGGGAGCAGACACTGGAAGGAAGTGGGGAAGGAGAAAGAAAAAAGGGCACATGCTGGATTGAGGGAAGAGGATAGAGTTAGATACTGGAAGGGGTGAGGGAAAAAGGTGGCAAGCTATAGGTAGACACAATGAAAGAGGGAAATTGAGGACTGAATAGTAAGAAAGAATTTAGACATAGGCAGAAAATAAATTGAGAAGGAAGAACAGGAGGAAGGGAGCGGAAAGAGAGAGATGCCTGAGCAGGGGGGAAGGGGAGGAGACAGATACAAGACCTGGGAGGAGGAAAAGAGGAAGGAGACAGATACCAGATCTGAGAGGAGAAAAGGAGGAGAGAGATAAGCTAAAATCTGCTAGGAGGGAGGGAGGCAGGTGAGAAAGAGGCAGAGAAAGGGGGGTGGTTGTAAGCAGATTAGAAAGACTAGAGAGAGAAAGGCCTGAACCACAGGGGAAAGACAGGAAGCAGATGCAGGACTATGGGAAGTTCAGACAGGAAATCACTTCAGAGGGGGGCGGGATCAAGAGCGTCAGAACTTCAAGCGATGCAGGCAAGTGGGAAAGTCCCGCGGCTTCTCTTTTTGGTTTTACCATGCAGTTTGCATTACCAGCGCAGCGAAGGTAGGGCTGATGGCAGCGAAGTGAGCTGCCTGGATCGCAGGGCCCCCTTGCCATCCCCTAATGCTGGCCCTGAGAATATGGAGGATGATTTCGGACCTGGCAGGCCCCCCTGACCATTTCAGCGCTGTAGGGAGGGAAAGAGGGAGGCAGGCTTTAGAGGGGGAGGGGAAGCGATCGCCGGTCCGTTGTCCCCGCGCACAGCTTCTGGACGTTGTCCCTGAAAATGGGACATTTCAGCGTCCTGAAGCAGTGGGTCGGGACAACGGGTCAGTAGGTCGCATAACGGGACTGTCCCGTTGAAAACGGGACGTATGGTCACCTTACTCATCCTATTACTAAGAAAATTTACCATCTCAGGTCTAACACCACATGTGAGTCCAAATATGTTGTTTATGTAATTTCTTGCCCTTGCAAATTCATATATGTGGAATGTACCACTCGCAGTATTAGGACTAGGCTTATCGAACATCGGAGCTGCCTAAAGACAGGTAAAATCACTGCTCCTATGGTGGCTCATAATACTACTTACCAACACGATTTTTCTCAGTTAAGATGGTGCGTTTTGGAACAAGTTTTTCCAACCTTTAATGGTGACAAACATACTTATCTCCTAAGACGAGAAAACTTTTGGATTTTCTACTTTAAAATCCTATTTTCCCAAAGGACTTAATGAAAATGTGGACAGATGTTTTACCAACTAATGCTCCTTGCTTTATTTATTTATTATTTATTATGATCTGGTGGCCTCTTTGGGATTTTTTCAGACCTTATCGGAGTTATTACTTTCATTCCTCATTTTTCATTTTTCTTTATTTTTCCCCTTTTATCTTTTTTGTTCTTTTTGTCCACTTCTCCTTTTCATATTTTGTTGCGTTTATTTTGAGTTGGTTGTGACGTCCCCTCTCAAGATTTTGGAATGCCCCAATGCTGTACATCTTTTCGACGTCATCACACTATTTAGCACATTGTTCTTGCTGATTATCCAAGGCGTTCTTACACTCCTGAGACACCATTATAATCATTTCTAACTCTTCCGCAGCGATTGCTTCAATTTTTTCACGCTACGGAATTTAGAGTCGATAGTTTGGAATAGTTTTCTATCGAATGCAATCCCTAAGTACTTCCTGTTCCTGACGAAGACAACAAAACGGAGTTCTGTCGAGTGGCAGTACCTTTTTTTCAAACTGGATTAGCTAAGTACTCCTCGAGTGGCAGCAGCTTTGATATAAGATAGTGCATTGCAATTCTTGACTATAATGTTCTAAGAATGAAGTGACATTATGAATTGCTTGCAGATAGATGGATAAGTACTATGAATGATTTTGAGGAATTTATGAACTATTAGAATATATATGAATGTCTCTTAGGATGTTTTTACATTTCTGCTTTTTGACCTCACTATTTTCATGAATTTTTGTAAAAGAACTTTATGCATTTATAGGTTGTTTGTATGATATTATTAACTTATTTATTAAGATTTATAGTTGGTTTATGTGACATTATTAATTTATTTATCAAGATATTAAGATATTTTGAGGATTTTTTTCATCTTAGAGTGTATTTCTTACCAATTTTTCCAGTTTGTATTATCTATAGCACTTTGCACTCAATTGTACTTTTGCACTTTATTATATTCACAAGGCAGATCTTGGGAGCCTATACAGTTTTAAGTTATATTTTCCTAGGTGTGACTGTTTGACCTTGATTTCTTTAGCACTTTATTTATTTGCGTGATTTGCACATTTAGGACCAGATGATGTGAGGCAGTGCTTATTTAGACTTTTGTCTGGTGCTGGTCACCCATGAGTTGCTGCCTGAGCTCAGAAATCCCTCGTTTACATTTTGAGAGCTCATACTGAGGTCCGTTAACATTTTTAATTGGTTTATATTTTCATTTTTTAATGGCCAAACAGTCCCCCTGGGGATTTATCCAGTCTAGCCAATTATAGATTGACATATTTTGGACGTATTGGCAACTGTTGAGTCCATAGGGTTACATTCTTTTTGTGCTAATATTAGTCTTATGTGAGCCAAGTATAGGACAATGGAGCCATCATTGATGAGGTTGGCTCTTAGGCATTGGTGGAATGAGGCATTATGGCATCACAATCTTAGCTCTGGAGTGTTGCTACCATTTGAATTTCTGCCAGGTACTTGTGACCTGGATTGGCCACTGTTGAAAACAAGATGCTGGGCTATAGAGCTTCTAAAATGACTGCCAGTATCAGAAGGAGAATTTGAGCTCTACTGTCCTTTGTGCCATGCCTAACACCAAAGACAAGCTCTGTGATCTGTGAACAGTTCTAATAGGGAATAGAGGGTTGCGTGGGGACAGAAATCCCACCCATCCTCGCCAAAATCCCACCCGTCCACTTGAGGAATCCCTCCGTCCCACCGGTCCCCACAAGGAATCCCTCCATCCCCACCCATCCCTATAAACTTCAGAAATAGTTATTTCATTTAATTATACTACTGAATTAAAGGCTCTGGTAGAGACCCATTTACAAATAAGCAAAGACACTTTATTCATTTGGAAAAATACATACTTTGTAAATGAGTTTCTACCAGAGCCTCTAATGTAAATATAAAATATAAATACTCAGCTGATGAGGACTCCCAAGCTGTCAGCTGAGGACTTCCTCTGTAGTTGGCCAGGATTCCCTTATACCAAATTTGGCAGGCAGCAGTAGTATCCCTGAGTCACAGATGCTGGCATCTCAGTGGCTCATGGATGCTGCCAGCAACTGCTGTGCTTGGTGGAGGGGAGTTCTGACCATCTCTAGAGGAGGTCCTCTGCTGGCGGTGCTTGGGGATCCCATTCCCCACCAGCCACAGCAAGGGTCAGCAAGTACTTCAACACTGTAGAAATAAAACCAGAAATGGATTTCCTTTTCTTTTGAACACAATACAAAGACATCTGCCATATACATTTGCCAAAGCTAACATATTTTAGTCAATTCCATTTTTTACCTTTGTTGTCTGGAGACTTATTTTTCCATCAAGTTGGTCCCAGTTTCTTTTTTCTGCTTTCCCATCTTCTGTTGCTGTCCATTGTTTCCTCCTACCATGGTCCAGCATTTATTCTTCTCTCATCCCCCGGACCATATGCAGCATCTTTTGCCCCTGCCCACCAACCCAATGCCCAATATTTCTCCAGCACCATGGCACATCTCTCCCTCCATTCCCTTCACCACTATGTCCAACATTCCTCCCTCTTGCATCCCTTTCAATCTGTCCCCCTGTTCCCTTTCCACCACATTTCTCCCTCTCATCTGTACCTCACTCCCTCCCTATGACCAAAAATTTTCCTTTCTTCCATTCCCTGTATACACAATCATTTCTCTTTCCCTTTCACTGACACATCCACATCCAATTCTCCCTTTCTATTCCCTCCCCCACCTCAGCATCTCTTTCCCTACTTTCCTCCATCCTCCCTCCCAAGTTCATGCCTTGAAGTTCTGTGTCTAAAAACACACTCCCTCCCCCCCTTCTGTGTCCCGCGTTTGCCTCTCACATTCAACCCCTTCTGTGTCCCGCGTTTGCGTCCAGATAACAGTAGGGGTTGGAGGCAGCTCGAGCTGAGAACGAACATGTGAAAGTCTTCCCCCCGACGTCAGAGCTGATGTCCGAGGAAAGGCTTTGTGTCAGTCACGTGCAGGGCCTATTTGGAAATACTGGGCGCCCATGAGCTCGTGTCCTGAAAACTTTCTTTGTACGGCGGATCTGTTTTGTCTCCACAAGCCACATAGTTGAGGATTTCTCCCCGCCTCCCCCCAATTTTTTTTTTTTTTTTGCAGTGATTTTTTGCTCCAATTCACCCGCCACGCCTGTCCCCGGCATCTGGCACCATCTGGCCTCTCCACTGCTGCCCTTCATGAACTGTTGGTTGGCGTGCCACGGCCAGTTCCACGGGGAAAGGGGCATCTCCATCCAGGACCATGGCTTCTGCCAGCCCATCTCCATCCCCCTGTGCATGGACATTGCCTACAACCAGATCATCATGGCCCTATATATTGTGCATTTTTCCATAACTGGCATCATCAAAGCAGTAAAAGCCCAAACAAACCAAAGTATGGTTGGGTTTCAGGCTAGCAAATTCTCTGGTGCCTTTCCAGTTACTGTTACCTGCTAATTAACTGGAAATGCTGGGCCACTTGAACCAGGAGGACGCCGGCCTGGAGGTGCACCAGTTCTACCCGCTGGTGAAGGTGCACTGCTCATTGGAGCTCAAGTTTTTCCTCTGCTCCATGTATGCCCCGGTGTGAACGGTGCTGGAGCAGGCCATCCCACCATGCCGGTCCATCTGCGAACGGGCTCTGATGAACACATTCGGCTTCCAGTGGACAGAACCACTCAGAAGACGGGGGAGTGGGGGGAGGGTAGGCGCTGCTCTCCACCACCGCTCCCCCGCTCTACAGAGCACCCAAGTACGCTACTTTAGACCAGTTTTTCCACTGCTCACGGGCGCTCAACTACTGTTTCTTGGAGGAGAAGGACTGCGCGGCCCCCCACAAGCCGGCCAGAGGCAATGGCTACATGTTCTTTAGCCAGGAAGAGATCTGCACGCTACCCTGCATGCTGCATGTGACTGACGTGGAGACTTCCCTCTGATGCCAGCTCTGACGTCGGGGGAAGACTTCCAGTCGGCTACATGTGTGTGCTGCAGGCAGGAAAAGAAGAGGAGCCTCTCGCTGCCAAACCCCACGGGATCCCCGAGACCACGAGGGGGCGTCCCCACGGGATCTCCGTGACCTGAGGGAGCGTCCCCACGGGATCCCCGCAACCCGAGGGGGCGTCCCCATGGGATTCCCATGACCCGAGGGGGGAACCCGCGGGTCCTGCGGGATTTCCGTTGTCCCCATTCCCGTGCAGTTCTCTAATAGGGAATCCTATGAACTAAGCAATGTTTGTAATGAATAGTTGTGAATTTCTTGCAGGTTTGATTATTTTATACAATCTTATCAGTACAAACCGTAAAAAAAAGTTTTGCAGGATTATTGTATGAAACACAGAGCTGCATCTTCAAGGAATAGCTGCATTTTTTAAGGTTCCTACAGGAATCAGGTATAATATTGGCACTCATTACTTCTACCAAAGACAGATTTCAGTAGTAACTTTGTATTCTTGTACCAGCAGCTTGAAGAAATTAAAAGCCATTATGTAGAAAATATCAGCAAACAGTGCATGAATTTGCACATGATCCTTCAGGACAGTTGGTCCTATAATCTATTCTAGATGGAATAGATCCCTGAAGAATTGCAAGTTTTATGCAATTCTCCAGAGCTTGAAAGCTATCCAGGCACTTGGCTGCTCCTTCTGAAAGCCCCCAGTAACCCGAAGAATTCTACTTAAAATTCCAGAGTGAAAACAAGTACTGAAAGAAGCTTACTAAAGACAGCTTGGAAAGTTATGTCACAAGAATAAGTAAGTAGTCTGGCCATTCCCTCCATCATACTTGAGAACACATAAACATGATGGCAGATAAAGACCAAATGGCCCATCCACTATCCATTTGATAGCATACCACACCGCAGGTTGCTGAGTAAGATGAGTTCTATAGGATTGGGCGACACATTAGAAACATAGAACATAGAAACATAGAAATAGACGGCAGATAAGGGCCACGGCCCATCCAGTCTGCCTACCCTAATGACCCTCCCCTGCCTTTACCCTGCGAATAGATCTCACATGTCGATCCCATTTGGCCATTGACTAAATGGGTTGGGAACTGGCTTGGAAGTAGGCTTCAAAGGGTGGTGGTGAACGGCACCCCCTCCGAGATGACGGAGGTGGATCAGTGGAGTGCCCCAGGACTCGGTCTTGAGCCCGATCCTATTCAACATCTTTATAAGAGACTTGGCAGAAGGGCTCCGAGGTAAAATAACATTATTCGCCGATGACGCCAAATTAAGCAATGTAGTGGGCAAAAGCACAACGGACAAAAATTAAATGCCCAACAACATGATGCACGACCTACTCCTACTGGAGCGCTGGTCTAGGACCTGGCAACTCAGCTTCAACGCCCAAAAATGCAAAGTTATGCACTTGGGCAGCCAAAATCCATGCAAGACATACCCTTAATGGCAAGATCCTAACAAGAACGGTAGTAGAACGAGACTTAGGGGTGATCGTCAGTGAGGACATGAAGACTGCCAAGCAAGTGGAGCATGCTTCATCGAAGGCAAGACAAATTATGGGTTGCATACGTAGGGGTTTCGTCAGCCGTAAGCCTGAAGTCATTATGCCATTGTATAGATCCATGGTGAGGCCCCACCTGGAATACTGTGTGCAATTCTGGAGGCCGCATTATCGCAAGGATGTGCTGAGACTGGAGTCGGTCCAGAGAATGGCCACCCGGATGGTCTCGGGACTCAAGGATCTCCCGTACGAGGAACGGCTAGATAAATTACAGCTATACTCACTCGAGGAGCACAGAGAGAGGGGAGACATGATCGAGACGTTCAAGTATCTCACGGGTCGTATCGAGGCGGAGGAAGATATCTTCTTTTTCAAGGGTCCCACGGCAACAAGAGGGCATCCTTGGAAAATCAGGAGCGGGAAACTGCACGGTGACACCAGGAAATTCTTTTTCACTGAGAGGGCGGTTGATCGCTGGAATAATCTTCCACTTCAGGTGATTGAGGCCAGCAGCGTGCCTGATTTTAAGGCCAAATGGTATCAACATGTGGGATCTATTCACAGAGGAAAGATAGAGGAGGGTCATTAGGGTGGGCAGACTGGAGCAGACTTATCTGCTGTCTATTTCTATGTTTCTATGTTTCTATCTCCTCTCCCTAAGAGATCCCATGTGCCTGTCCCACATGAATTCAGACACAGTCTGTCTCCACCACCTCTTCCGGGAGACTGTTCCACGCATTTACCACCCTTTCTGTAAAAAAGTATTTCCTTAGATTACGCCTGAGCCTCTTAACTTCATCCTATGCCCTCTTATTCCAGAACTTCCTTTCAAATGAAACTCGACTCATGCGCATTTATGCCACATAGGTATTTCAACAAATCTATCATATCTTCCTTCTCCCACCTTTCCTCCAAAGTATACATATTGAGATCTTTAAGTTTGTCCCCATATGCCTTATGACCAAGACCACGCACCATTTTAGTAGCCTTCCTCTGGTCCGACTCCGTCCTTTTTATACATTTTTTTAAGGTGTGGCCTCCAGAATTGTGCACAATATTCTAAACTAGTTTTTTAGACCGTTATATTAATGGGTGCTAGAATAGATGTATAGACTAAGGATTTTTTTAATTTTCTGTATGTCTGTCTTTCTTTCTCTCTCCCTCCATCCTTTCTGCCTTGCTGTGCCATATGCTTGGAATAAGCTGCCCGAATCCCTACAGTGGGCTCCGCCTCTGGCAGTGTTCAAGGCCCAGTTAAAAGCTCACCCCTTTGAGACTGCTTTTAATTCTTAACTCCTTTCACCTTAGGTTCTGCATCCCTAGCCCTATGTCATGTCTGCCTATTCAAGTAAGATTTTAAGCTCTTCTGAGCGGGGACCATCTATTAAATGTCAAAATGTACCGCACTGCATATAACTTTCGGTGCTATATAAGTAATAAATATTAGTAGAAATGATCTGCAAAAATGCTATAAGACCTCTGTCCAGGCTTGAACATTTTATTATAAGCCTCTGTTAAGTGTATGGGTCTAATTTAAAAAAAAAAAGTTTTAGTGTTGGCCTTTTGTCAACACTCCTATCATTTAATTTACATGCTACACAGAAACAATGCATCAGGAAGTTTTAAAGGACTGGCTTGCAGTTTTGCTAAGCTTACTACAAAAATTCCATACCGAACCCAGAATCAGTCTCTGTGCCCCATGAGCCCTGGCTGGTGCCTAATGAAGTTTCTGCAGACAATATTAATGCAATTTCCAGGAAGTGGCCTGTGGGATAGGGCAGGGAGTGGAGAGAGTGTAATTTTATGACATTTTAGAAAATATGATTTCATTATTGGGCTGGAAATGGGCATGAGCAGTGAAGGTTAGGGATCCTATAGCCATGAAAATGTCTGTTTAGCATCGTTCCTTTGCAGAGCAGTCATCTCATTTTAAAAAAAGGGTTTGAAAAGCCCAATGTCATGCACAGGTAGCATTCTAATATGAACAGGCTGCCAATCTTTGGGTGTTTTCCCCAGAACACTTTAAAGGCCTCCTTCAGGGGCTCTCTTACAATTTTCTGTATGGCAAAGAATATCTGGAAGTGGAGAATTCACTTTCTTTCACTGTGTGTGCGATGACCATGCTTTCTCCACTGGCAATGCCTTCCAGAGCTTAACTATTCTCTGAGTGAAAAAAAAATTCCTCCTATTGGTTTTAAAAGTATTTCCCTGCAATTTCATCGAGTGTCCCCCTAGAAAAACCGATCCACTTGTACCCGTTCTTCTCCACTCAGTCATATTTCCCCTCAGCCATCTCTTTTCCAAGCTGAAGAGCCCTAACCGTTTTAGTCTTTCCTCATACGAGAGGAGTTCCATCCCCTTTATCCTCTTGGTCGCTCTTCTTTGAACTTTTTCTAGCACCACTATATCTTTCTTGACATAGGCAGTGTAACACTTTTTTGTTTGGGGGCGGGGGGGGGGGGGGGGAAAGCTCCACACCAGACCTGCCAAGCCCCGCTCCAAATCTATTGCCACATCCAACATTTCTCCCTCTTTTATTCCCCAGACTGTGTGCAGCATCTTTCACCCATGCCCAACATTCCTCCTTCTATCACCCCTTTCCAGCTCAATTCCACATCTCTTCCTCTATTCCCTCCACCAAAATGTTCAACATTCCTCCCTCTTGCATCCCTTTCATTTGTCCCACTGTTCCCTCTCCAGCACCAAATCCAACATTTTTCCCTCTCATCTCTCTCTACCTCACTCCTCTCCCACTACCATGTCCAAAAATTGCCTCCCTTCCGATGCCCAACAATTCTTCTCTTTCTTCCTTTCCCTCACACCCATGCTCAACAATTCTCCCTTTATCCCAGGACAAGCAGGCAGCATATTCTCACACATGGGTGACGTCACCGACGGAGCCCTGCAGCGGACAGCCTCGAAAGCAAACTTGCTTGAAGATCTTGAACTTTTGAGTGCTGCACCGCGCATGCACGTGTGCCTTCCTGCCCGAACTAGGGGGCACATCTCCTGGGAGGATCCTCAGTTCGTCATTTTCCGCGGAGCCAAGAAGATGCGTTTCTTCAGCTCTGCAGCGAAATTTGCCTTCTCTTCACCGCGGCTGCTTCTTTCTTTTTAAAAGTTCGGTCGCTGTGTATTTCTTTTATTTCTTTTCTACAAAAAAAAACAAAACCAGAACAAACAATTTGTTTTTTTCCCTCTTCGTCCGGTCGGTGAGCCTTGGGCCTAGGCCCGACCGCTCACTTCGTTCGACATGGACTTTATTTTTTCTATGTCCCGGCCTCTTACCGGGTTCAAGCGCTGTCGTCAGTGTGATCGAGTGATTTCTGTCACCGATCCTCACTATCGTTGTTTACAGTGTTTAGGTTCGGTCCATTCCCCAAAAGACTGTCACCGTTGTTTTATTCTTACACCTCGAGCTTTTCGTCGCAGGTGTGCCCAGTTTCGACAACTTTTCGGTGACATAGAGCAACCTTCGGACAAGGCCTCGACTTCGACCCCGGCGGCGGCCCTGGTCTTGAAGGCCTCAACTCCGACATCGATGACAACATCGGTCTCGAAGGCCTCGACCTTGGCTTCGGCTGGAGCTTCAGTCTCGAAAGCCTCGACCGTGACTTCCATACCTGCACCGAGTTCGACACCCTCGAAGGTTTCGACAGTGACCTCCATGAAGACGTCCTCGGTGGGTAAGTCTCCTGTGTCTCTTTCAGGTGCCGTACCTAAGAAGCCACCAGAGGCCTCCTTGCGCCCTCCATCTAAGCGTGCCTCCAAGATAAGGGAATACTCACCTTCGAGGTCGCCCTCTTTGGAGCGCACTGCTGCACCTACGAGGTCAGATCCTTCTGTCTCGGTGCCGATGCTCGAGGACATGCTCAAGTCCATCTTGACCACTCAGATATCCTCCATCGTGGCTCAATTACTTCCGTCCTCGACTCTGCCTCGGGTAGACCAGCCTGAGACCCAGCCGGATTCTCCAGTCCTCGTATCTCGAGGCAGGTCTCGTACTTCGAAGTGACTGTCCTCCAGTGATTCTTCACCTGAGTTGCCTCGTTTGAAGCACCGCTCGAAGCATTCGAGGCATCTTGCTTCCAAGCTTTGTCGCGAGTCCTCTGAACTGCATTCTTCTGTGGATACCGAAACTTCTCTGCCTCGCTCTTCCACCTCGAAGCACAAGTCTCACATGCACTCTGCCTCAACCCGAAGTCCTTCCAGATCGAGGACTCCTCCTTCGAAGCCAGCTCACCGGGACTCTTCTCCTCTTGCTTCGACTCATTCTGTGCCTCGCACTCTCCATCGCGGAGCCTGAAGCGAAAACATTCTATGACTCCACCTCGCAGTGCAGCTTCTTCTATGACCATGCATCTTGAGTCTGAACCAGTCTCTCAATACTCTAGAGAGGCTTCTCCTTCCTACTCGGCGGATCCAAAGTCTCAAAGTCATTCTCCTGATGAAGCATCGGATTCCAAGTCAACTTCCTTTGCCAAGTTTGTGTTTGACATGGGACAGGCTCTCAAACTGGACCTCCATTCAGATTCCAAATATACTCCTGAATATTTGGAGGACATGGAACTTCCTCATCCACCTAAAGAGTCTTTACGCTTGCCTATGACTCCAGTCCTTAAACAGACTTTCATCCATAACATGGAGACTCCTTATTCCATCACTGCTATCCCATCTAAGCTGGAATCCCGTTTTCGTACTGTTCCCTGTAAGGGATTTGAGAAGTCCCAACTCTCTCATCAATCCTTGGTGGTAGAATCATCTTTAAAGAAAGCCCATCCTTCCAAGATCTATGCTGCAGTCCCTCTAGGCAGGGAGGGTTGTACTATGGATAAGTTTGGTCGCCGTTTATACCAGAACTCGATGATGGCTAATCGGATTCTTAACTATAATTACATTTTCACCAATTATTTCAACCATTTTCTCAAATTGTTGCCTTCTTTTTATCCGGATGTTTCCAAGACACGTCTTTCTGAGTTCAAACAAATCCTCAAGACTTTCTCAATTGAGACTCTTCATGTTGCAAGCCTCATATGATGCTTTTGAACTGTCTTCCCAAGTCTCTGCCTTTGCTGTAGCCATGCGTAGACTGGCATGGCTGCGTATTGTTGACATGGATCCCAATCTCCAGGATCGTTTGGCAGACCTACCTTGTCAAGGGAATGAGTTATTTGATGACTCTATTGAAGCAGCCACTAAGTGTCTCTCAGAACATGAACGCTCTTTTGCTTCTCTCATTCGCCCTAAACCTAAGACTACACCAGCTAGGGCGTTTAAACAAACTCCGTGTCGTTACCCTCAGAAAACGACTCCTGCTTTTTCTAGACCTCCACCTCGCCACCCTCAGCAACAGCAACGTCAATAAAAGTCACAAACTCCTGCTGCCACCAAGCCAGCTCAGTCTTTTTGACGTTCTCAGCTTGAGCATTCCAATCTCCCTATTTCAGAATTCTCCTCTTCCCATAGGGGGTCGCCTGTCCACTTTCTATCATCAGTGGGAGCTCATCACCTCAGATCTCTGGGTTCTTACCATCATATGAGAGGGATACTCTCTTCGCTTGCTTCAGGTACCTCTAGATCACCCTCCAAGAGAGTGTCCTTCCAATCAGTTGCAACTTCCCCTTCTTCTTCACGAAGCCCGGGCTCTCCTTCACCTTCGAGCCGTAGAGGAGATTCCTCTTTCCCAGCGGAACTTGGGATTCTACTCCCGCTATTTTCTAGTTCCAAAGAAGACGGGGGATTTGCGACCTATTCTGGACCTCAGAGCTCTCAACAAATACCTAGTCAAAGAGAAGTTTTGAATGCTCTCTTTGCCGACCTTGTATTCCCTGATGGATCAGGGAGATTGGATGTGCTCGCTGGATCTCAAGGAGGCTTATACTCATATCCCCATTCATCCAGCCTTTCGCAAGTACCTCAGATTCAAAGTGGGACAGGGTTCTTCCTTTCGGGTTGGCCTCATCCCCCAGAGTATTCACAAAATGTCTAGTGGTGGTGGCTGCAGCTCTTAGCACCCAGGGTCTTCAAGTATTTCCATACCTTGACGACTGGCTCATCAAAGCCCCCTCTCTTCCAGGGGTTATTGCAGCGACCCAACAGACTATTATATTCCTCCAAAGTCTGGGGTTCCAGATAAACTTTCCAAATTCTCAGTTAACCCCATCTCAATCTCTCCAATTCATTGGAGCAACTTTGAACACTGTACACTTGAGAGCATACCTTCCGCAACCACGTCAGGACACCCTCATTCGACTTTGTCATCAGGTCTCTCATCTTCCATCCATTTCTGCACGGCAAATGATGGTTCTGCTCGGTCAAATGGCTTCTACAGTTCATGTGACTCCTTTTGCCAGACTTCACCTTCGCATTCCTCAGTGGACACTGGCATCACAATGGCAACAAGCCATGGATCCACCATCTCAACAAATTTCAATAACTCCTTTATTGCAGAAGTCTCTCCGTTGGTGGATGCTCTCTTCCAATCTTTCCAGAGGCTTGCTGTTCCATAATCTTCCTCATCAGAAGGTTCTCACAACCGATTCGTCCGCCTACGCCTGGGAGCCCATTTCGATGGTCTCCGTACTCGGGGTCTATGGACTTCAACAGACCGTCAGTGTCATATCAATCTGTTGGAACTCAGAGTGATCTTCTATGCTCTCAAAGCCTTTCAGCATCTCCTCCACGATATGGTGGTTCTTGTTCGGACAGACAACCAAGTGGCCATGTATTATGTCAACAAACAGGGAGGTACGGGATCTCACTCCCTCTGTCAGGAAGTTCTGAAGCTGTGGCATTGGGCAATTCTTCACAACATCTTCCTCAGAGCTGTCTACATTCAGGGTCAACGCAACTGTTTAGCGGACAAATTGAGTCGTCTTTTACAGCCTCACGAATGGACACTCAATTCTCCCACGCTTCGTCAAATATTTGTCCGCTGGGGGACCCTCCAGATAGATCTTTTTGCGTCCCCCCTCAACTTCAAACTGCCTCAATTTTGTTCCCGCATTTACACTCCTCACCATCTCGAGGCGGATGCGCTTCTCCTGGATTGGAAGGCTCAGTTTCTTTATGCCTTTCCTCCATTTCCTCTGATTCTCAGGACTCTCGTCAAACTAAAGTCAGAACACGCCACCATGATTCTGATAGCTCCTCTGTGGCCCAGACAACCGTGGTACTCCCTTCTACTTCAACTCAGCACCAGGGAGCCTCTACTTCTACCAGTTTTTCCTTCTCTGCTCACTCAGAGTCAAGGGTCTTTACTTCATCCCAACCTGCAGTCTCTACACTTGACAGCTTGGTACCTGTCTACTTAACAGACTCTTCTCAATTTTCTCAGTCTGTTCAAGATATTTTACTTGCTTCCAGAAAGCCGTCCACTCGTCAATGTTACGGCCAGAAATGGACTAGATTTTCTTAGTGTTCCACACATCAGCTGCAACCAATGTCTTCCTCCTTAGCATCCGTTCTGGACTATTTGCTTCACTTGTCAAAATCTGGACTTCAATCTATATCTATTCGAGTCCATCTAAGTGCTATTGCTGCTTTTCATCAGCCTATGGAAGGGAAACCTCTCTCTGCACATCCCATGGTTTCCCGATTTATGAAAGGGCTTTTTAATCTTCATCCACCACTTAAACCACCTCCAGTGGTTTGGGATCTTAATGTTGTTTTGGCTCAACTGATGAAACCTCCTTTTGAACCACTTGACAAAGCTCACCTCAAGTATCTCACTTGGAAAGCTGTATTTTTGATTGCCCTCACTTCTGCTCAACGAGTCAGTGAGCTACAAGCATTGGTTTTGGACCCACCTTTCACAGTTTTTCACCATGACAAGGTGGTCCTCCGTACTCACCCCAAATTCTTACCTAAAGTGGTTTCTGAATTTCACATCAATCAATCTATTGTTCTGCCAGTATTTTTTACAAAGCCTCATTCTCACCAGGGAGAAGCGGCACTTCATACTTTGGACTGCAAACGTGCCTTGGCTTTCTACCTCCAACGCACTCAACCTCACAGAACATCTCCTCAACTTTTCATCTCTTTTGATCCGAATAAGTTGGGACGTCCTATCTCGAAGCGTACCATCTCCAACTGGATGGCTGCTTGCATCTCTTTCTGCTATGCTCAGGCTGGTCTTCCTCTGCAGGGTTGAGTGACGGGCCACAAAGTTCAAGCTATGGCGGCATCTGTAGCTTTCCTCAGATCAACTCCTATCGAGGAAATCTGCAAGGCCGCCACTTGGTCCTCGGTTCATACTTTCACCTCTCATTACTGTCTGGATACTTTATCCAGGAGGGATGGCCATTTTAGCCAATCTGTTTTGCAAAATCTTTTTTCTTAAATTGCCAACTTCCCTCCATCCCTTTTTGCTTAGCTTGGAGGTCACCCATGTGTGAGAATATGCTGCCTGCTTGTCCTGGGATAAAGCACAGTTACTTAAGTACATAAGTACATAAGTAGTCGCCTCCGCCGGGGCAGACCAGAGGTCCATCCAGCCCAGCGGTCCGCTCACGCGGCGGCCCATCAGGCATATTGCCTGGTCAGCGGTCCCTGACTAATTTTATTGCCTACCTCTACACTTATCTCTAAACCTTCCACTGCTCTTATCTGTACCCCTCAATCCCTTTGTCTTCCAGGAACCTATCCAGGTCATCCTTGAAACCCTGTACTGTGCTATTTCTTATCACGGCCTCCGGAAGGGTGTTCCATGTGTCCACCACCCTCTGTGTGAAAAAGTACTTCCTTGCGTTTGTTTTAAACCTGTCCCCCTTCAATTTCATCGAGTGACCCCTTGTTCTTGTGGTTTCTTTCAAATTGAAAAATCTGTCTTTGTCAACCTTTTCGATGCCCCTCAGGATCTTGAAGGTCTCTATCATATCTCCTCTGAGTCTCCGCTTTTCCAGGGAGAACAGCCCCAGCTTCTTCAGTCTGTCAGTGTATGTAAGGTTTTCCATACCCTTAATCAGTTTAGTTGCTCTTCTCTGGACTCCCTCAAGCATTGCCATGTCCTTTTTGAGGTACGGTGACCAGTACTGTACACAGTATTCCAGATGCGGGCGCACCATAGCCCGGTACAGTGGCAGGATGACTTCCTTCGTTCTGGTCGAGATACCCTTCTTAATGATACCTAACATTTGGTTTGCTTTCCTCGAGGCTGTGGCGCACTGTGCCGACGCCTTCAATGTCGTGTCTACCATCACTCCCAAGTCTCTTTCCAGATTACTGACCCCTAGCATTGATCCCCCCATTTTGTAAGTGAACATCGGGTTCCTTCTCCCTATATGCATGACCTTGCATTTCCCTACATTGAAGCTCATCTGCCACTTTTTCGCCCATTCTTCCAATGTCGTAAGATCCCTTTGGAGATTCTCGCAGTCAACCGTGGTTTCAACCTTGCTGAATAGTTTGGTGTCATCTGCGAATTTGATGACCTCGCATTTTGTTCCCGCCTCCAGGTCGTCAATGAATATGTTAAACAGGAGCGGTCCCAGCACCGATCCTTGAGGAACCCCGCTCGTGACCCCTTGCCAGTCCGAGTAATGGCCCTTTACACCAACCCTCTGCTTCCTGTCTGCCAGCCAGTTTTTGATCCATCGGTGGACCTCCCCGCGCACCCCATGATTCCATAGCTTCCTGAGCAACCGCTCATGTGGTACCTTATCGAAGGCTTTCTGGAAGTCTAGGTAAATTATGTCTATGGGTTCACCTTTGTCCACCTGGTTATTTACCCCCTCAAAGAAGTACAACAAGTTTGTGAGGCACGACCTACCCTTGCAGAACCCATGCTGGCTCGACCTTAGCTGTCCATTTTTTTCGATATGGTCACAGATGCTGTCCTTAATCAGTGCCTCCATCATCTTTCCCGGGATCGATGTGAGGCTTACCGGCCTATAGTTTCCCGGGTCGCCCCTTGAACCCTTCTTGAAGATGGGCGTGACATTAGCTATTTTCCAGTCCTCCGGGATCTCTCCAGTTTTTAGGGATAGGTTGCATATTTGCTGAAGTGTCTCTGCTATTTCATTCCTTAATTCCTTGAGCACCCTTGGGTGAATGCCGTCCGGACCTGGTGACTTGTCGCTCTTTAGCTTGTCTATCTGCCTGAGGACATCCTCCTGGCTCACCTCTAATTGGACCAGCTTGCTATCTTGATCTCCATTTTCTATTTCCTCTGGTTCCGGAATGTTGGATGTGTCCTCCCTCGTGAAGACCGACGTAAAGAAGTCATTTAACTTGTCAGCTATTTCTTTTTCCTCCCTCACTACTCCCTTTCTATCCCCATCATCCAAGGGCCCCACTTCCTCCCTCGCTGGTTGCTTTCCCTTTACGTACCTGAAGAATGATTTGAAATTTTTTGCCTCTCCCGCTAGTCTCTCTTCATATTCCCTCTTTGCTCTCCTAACCACTCGGTGGCACTCCTTCTGGCTTTCCTTGTGTTCCTTTTGGTTGGCCTGCGTTTGGTCCTGTTTCCATTTTTTGAACGATGCTTTCTTGTTACTGATCGCCTTTTTTACCTGTTACTTACCGTAACAGTTGTTATCCAGGGACAGCAGGCAGATATTCTTACAACCCTCCCACCTCACCTGGTTGGCTTCTTAGCTAGGTATCTGAACTGAGGATCCTCACAGGAGATGTGCTCCCTAGTTCAGGCGGGAAGGCATGCGCACATGCACGGTGCAGCACTCGAAAGTTCAAGATCTTCAAGCAAATTTGCTTTCGAGGCTGTCCACTGCGGGGCTCCGTTGGTGACGTTACCCATGTGTGAGAATATCTGCCTGCTGTCCCTGGATAACAACTGTTACGGTAAGTAACTGTGCTTTCTATTCCCTCCCCACCTCAGAATCTTTCCCCCTCCTTCCATCCTATGTCACAAATTAGTGCCCCCTACATCCTTCCTTCCTTCCTTCCAGCCTAGTCCCAAGTCTGTGCCCCTTTCTCATTTCTGTGTCCCAAATTCATGCCCGTCCCTCCTTCCTTTGTACCCAGTTCATGCTCCCTTCCTTTCTTCTGTGGCTCAATGCGTCCCTCTCCCTCCCTCACGTAACCCAATGTGCCTCTCTCCCTTCTCTCCCTCTCCCAAGTCCTATATGCTCCCTCTCCCCCCGAATCTGAAATGTCACCTGTCTACCAGCCAGGTGCCTGCTGGTCGACTCTCTTGGCTGCGTCACCTCGCTGACTTCTACTCCTTCCCACCCCGCGTGCGTATACTTTTAATTTCTCCTAAACGTGCAGCGCTGTTCTGACGTCAGCCCCAGCATCTTCCCTCCACTGCGATCCGCCCTAGCGGAAACAGGAAGTTGTCAGAGAGGGCGGGCTGCAGTGGAGGGAAGATTCCGGGGCCAAAGTTAGAACAGCGCTGCATGTTTAGGAGAAATTAAAGGTATACGCGCGCGCGGTGGGAAGGAGTAGAAGTCGGCGAGGGGCCGCAGCCGAGAGTGCCCCGCTTCTTTCCCTGCAGGATCGCTGCAATTACCGGCAATTTTGGGGAGGGCATAGCCCCTGTGGTCCCCCCCTCCATTCCGACACCTATGTTTCTTGAGATAAGGAGACCAGAATTGAGTGCAATACTCCAGGTGAGGTCTCACCATGGAGCAATACAGAAGCTTTATAATATCTATAGTCTTGATAACCATCCCTTTTAAAATAATTCCTAGCCTTTTGTTTGCCTTTTGGCCGCTGCTGCACATTGAGCAGAAAGGTTTCATCATATTGTCTACAATGACACCCAGGTACCTTTCTTGGGCGCTAATCTCCAAGGTGGACCCTAGCATCCGGAATCTGTGATTTGGGTTATTCTTCTCAATATGCCACTTGTCAACCAAGCTGCTCCTCTGATGTGCTCTCAAATCACGCTATTCCCCATTGAGTTCCATTTCTAAAGGAGACTTAAATCTCACCGAATTTGCAAAGAAAAGGCGCAAAAACCAATTGCTGGATTTTTATTACATGATCTGCTGTTAACATTCCTTCAAACTATGGGAAAGAAAACTACCCATTCAGTTGATATATTCCCTGCCACATGTCATGGCATCAGAGTTTATTTGGGAAAGGGAGGGGGCTTTTAATATTCTTAAAGCCCCAGTTTGAAACACACACATCTGAAATAAGACGGCTACAACTCATTCAAAACACTGCTATTAAAATTATTAGCAACGCAAAAAAATTGACCATGTCACTCCGTTATTGAAAAATGCACACTGGCTTCCCATTCCACAACGTATTACAGTGCTCCCCCACGAATTTGCGGTCGGTGATCCGTGGTCCCAGTGGCATACCTAACATATGTGACACCCGGGGCCCATCATTTTTTGACACCCCCCCCCATCTATATGAAAATTTTTTAGTAACAATCTACATATCGCACAACAAGAGGGTACCTAGGAAAAGACAGCATCTTAAACACTGCAGTGAGCACTAGAACACCAACACATACATTGTAAAACTAAACAAACCAGATCCTGCACAGTCAGTTGATCCAGTACAGTCGATGCTATCAGAAAGCCATGTCCCTTTCATACACACAGACAGATACACCTTTGCCCAATATGGAATAATCACAAACTAAAAATAGAAATATGTAGACAAAAGTTAAACTGAACTGCCAAGAAACCAGACTCGCGTTAAGAGGATACAGGGATATATATCAATGTAGTCAGAAAATTGCTGAATGATAGAAAGAACAGACTGACTATAATAATAGTAATAGTGTTTAACAGTGAGGAGGGAGTGGAACTACTGGTATTCAAAAAATGCTCAGAGAAGTGAAACCCTGAAGAGGGGGTGAAAACCACCTCTTGAAAGGAAGAGTTTACCATCCAATCATTGCATTCACATGTAGAAAATCACTCTCTGGTCACTGGTAAAAGTATAGGTTCATGACTCTTATGCAGTGTTATTCCAAAACTTATAACAGAAAGTTCTCTATATGGACAAAATGTTGTAATGCACTTAGCTTGCAAAAAGACTTAAAAAAGATTGAAAGTCTCAGGGGTCCCAACGTGGCCCCGTTTCGAGATCTTCTGCTTCAGGAGACCCAAACGTAATTTATTTAAAGCCCTCTGTGCAAATTTAGTAGAATCAATTATTTGCCAAGAGAAATCGGTCTTAAAATTCAGAAATTCCAAACGACCAAACGACGGTGAATTTTAAGACCGATTTCTCTTGGCAAATAATTGATTCTACTAAATCTGCACAGAGGGCTTTAAATAAATTACGTTTGGGTCTCCTGAAGCAGAAGATCTCGAAACGGGGCCACGTTGGGACCCCTGAGACTTTCAATCTTTTTTAAGTCTTTTTGCAAGCTAAGTGCATTACAACATTTTGTCCATATAGAGAACTTTCTGTTATAAGTTTTGGAATAACACTGCATAAGAGTCATGAACCTATACTTTTACCAGTGACCAGAGAGTGATTTTCTACATGTGAATGCAATGATTGGATGGTAAACTCTTCCTTTCAAGAGGTGGTTTTCACCCCCTCTTCAGGGTTTCACTTCTCTGAGCATTTTTTGAATACCAGTAGTTCCACTCCCTCCTCACTGTTAAACACTATTACTATTATTATAGTCAGTCTGTTCTTTCTATCACTAAGAAACCAGACTCTGCATACAATGCAACACCACAACACCACAAAAACAGTAATACATGTCCTCTAATACTGTGCAAAATATAAAGACAGTAGATGTAAATTTGAAAAACTGATACATAACAATCACCACTTTACAAATTAACAAATAAAAATAAAACAAATAATGAGAAATATGAAAATATCATTTTATTGGACTAATCCCCGTAAGCTCGGTCCTCATCCCCACAAACCACCTGATTCCATCCACACAAGCCTTGAATTGTTTTATATTGAACTTATTATATTAAAGTATAAAAAGAAACAATATTCTGTACAATTGTCAATTTATAAATCAGCGTCTTCTCCCCACTCTCTCTTCCCCATTTCCCTTCAGCGTCCTCAGCCCACTCTCTCTCCACTTTCCTTCAGTGCACGCACATATAAACAAGCAAGTAATTTTATATCATTTTCATTCTATTCATTCATAGAAATTAAAGTCTAAATAATGCCAGTCACATAACAAAACATGATTTTACAAAAATAATTCCCTGCAGTCAAGCCTGCAAGGATTACTAGATGTCTTTCAGCAGCTCCCCTCCCTCGTCCCCGTTACTTTCGTGGCCAAGTCAAAATGATCTACCAACAATAACATTTTTAAAAACACAAAGCACATTGTACGCAGAGAAAATGTTAATTATCATTTATATTCCGCGGGTTTTCAAAGAGGTCAAAGCAGATTACTTTATGCAATGTCACCTCAGTAACAACTATACAAAAATAGACAAATATACCCCCTCCCTTTTTATTAAACCGCGATAGTGTTTTTTAGTGCAGGGAGCTGCGCTGAATGCCCCACACTGCTCTCGACGCTCCTTGCGCTAAAAACTGCTATTGCAGTTTAGTAAAAGGGGCCTATAGTGCAAAATATAGACAGCATATATAAATTCTCAAAACGGACACATTTTGATCACTAAATTGAAAATAAAATCATTTTTCCTACCTTTGTTTGGTAATTTCATCAGTCTCTGGTTGCAATTTATTCTTCTGACTGCATCCAATATTTCTTCCCTTCTTTCAGCCTCCTGTATGCTTCCTCTCCTCCAGACCTCATTCCCTCCCCCAACTTTTTCTTTGTTTCATCCTGTCCCCTTCTTTCTTTCTCTCTCCATGCCCCCTTTCTTTCTGTATGTCTGTCTTTCTCTCTCTCTCTGTGCCCCATTTCTTTCTTTCACCCTGCCCCCTTCTTTCTTTCTCTCTCCATTCCCCCTTTCTTTCTCTATGTCTGTCTTTCTCTCTCTTTTCCCATGCCCCATTTTTTTCCTTTCTTTCACCCTGCCCCCTTTCTTTCTTTCTGGCTCCCTGGCTCCCCCCCCTTTCTTGCTTTCTCCCTGGCTCCCTCCCCCCTTTCTTTCTTTCTCCCTTCCCTCCCCCATACCACCGCTGCTACCACCACCATGCTGCCACCACCGCCGGTGAAAGGCTGCCACTGGCCATTGGAAACAGGCCGGCGCCGAATTCGCCCTGCTTGTTTCCCGCGGGCTGACCAATTCTGGCTGTCCGACGTCAATTCTAACGTCAGGGAGGACGTTCCGGGCCAGCCAGGCAGCGATTGGCTGACCCAGAACATCCTCTCCGACGTCAGAATTGACGTTGTATGGCTAGAGTTGCTCAGCTCGGGGAAGAGAAGCAGCAGGGAGGGAGAATTCTTCGCCGGCTTCTTTCTGATGACGGCAATGGCAGCCTTTCCCTGGCGGCAGCCTATTTCCCAGTAAGTGACCAGCTGAACACCCCCTCGGGCCTTGCACCCGGGGCAGACCGCCCCCCGCCCCCCCTTGGTACGCCACTTCGCGGTCCCGGTCTTCACAGTATTTTCCAACCGCAAATGACCGGGCAGGAGAGGGCAGCCAGAGGGGCAGGAGAGGGCAGCTGGAGAGGCAGGAGAGGACAGCCTGAGCGCTGGTGAGTGAAGGAAATCACTCGCGGTATGCTCCGACCACCTCTTCCTGCACTAAAGTTGGACCTCACCAATCAGGAGCTTCATGTCAAAGTCTAAGTCTAACCAATAAAAATCTTCAAGGACTTCATCAGATCCAGAACACTGCGGCTAGGTTAATCTTTACAAAAAGCAAATTTGACCATGTTTCCCCGCTTCTGTCAAAATTTCACTGGCTTCCGGTGATTTCTAGGATTCACTTTAAATGTACCTGCCTAATATTCAAGATCCTACATGGCATTCTTCCTCCCCTAATTCCACTATCCTGGAATTCTTTGAGACCTGACATTTACCAGATCCGCCCACAAACTCAAACTTTATCCCAGGACAAGCAGGCAGGTATTCTCATTAGTGGGTGATGTCATCCGACAGAGCCCCGATACGGACATCTTGCAAGCATGTCTTGCTTGAAGAAACTCAGAAGTTTCGAGATGCCCGCACCGCGCATGTGCCAGTGCCTTCCCGCCCGATGTACCGGGCGTGTCTCCTCAGTTCTTTTCTTTCCGCGGAGCTGAGAAGTTTTCTCTTCATTCTGCGCTGACTGAATTTCAGTAAATTTGCCTTCTTTGTACCGCGTTTTTTTGTTTCTTTGATTTATTTCAATTTTACTTTATATTTTCTAAAAAAAAAAAAAAAAAGTTAAAATTATTTCTTCCGGCGGTTCGGCCGGGCCGGCCTCGTGGCTTAGGCCTAGCGCCTTCGACCTTGCGGCGACGATTTTCCGGCCTATGTCCCGGCCAATCACCGGTTTTAAAAAGTGCAGCAAGTGCCAGCGTGCGATTTCGTTGACGGACCCGCATCGACGCTGCCTTCAGTGTCTTGGTCCAGAACATGTTCCGAAATCATGCCAGCCTTGTTCCACGCTCACTGCGCGCTCGTTCAAACGGCGCTGCTTGCTCTGGGAGTCGATGTTTAAGATGGAGTCTGCCAAAGAGCCGTCTGCTTCAACTTCTGCTGATGTTTCGCCGGTCCGTTCGAAACCTGCATCGACGACTCCTGCATCTGGCATTGTGAAGCCGGCATCGTTCACTCCGGCTTCTGCCTCAAGTTCGACATCGGTGCCTGTCCCCGTCTCCTCGGCTCAGGTACCGCCTTCCACTGTCCCTCCGGTGGTCATCAAAGTGCCTAAAGCTAGCAAGCAGAAGCACTTGGCCACAAAGGAGCGCGAAGACCGTGCTGAAGGACCCCCTTTCGGTGCGGATCCCTCCATATCAGCTTCGCTGCGATCCCTGCTGGAAGCTCAATTTGTCGAGCTTATGCAGTCTATGGGACCCCGGCTTATCGCCTCCATTCAGGGTGACCTCCCGGTCCCGGGGGGCGGACCGCCCCCTCCCCCTCCTCCTCATCGTTCGATCTCTCTGCTCGGCGAGGAGGATCGACGGAAGGCGGCGGAAGCCTCCCGGAGGGCTTCGTTTAGTGATATGCCGCCTTTGGAGCCCATCACGCCTCCTCGACATCAGAGTACTTTGTCAGCCCCTGATAATTGGAGTCCTGGGCATACCGCATCGCAGGAAGAGTTCTTCCGCACTCCATACCAGACCTGGGTGGCACTGCGTTAGTCCGCATCCTTGCCACCTCTGCGATCCACTGCATCTAGTCCCATCCATTCCTTGGAGGCTTCGGGGGATCGTGCGATGCATAGAAGATCTCGTTCCCCATCCCGTCACTGGGAGGGGCATCGATCTCGACACTCATCTCAACACTCCTCACATCATTCGGAGGTGTCCCCGCAAAAGAAGATCCAGCGTATGGGATACTCCTCGTCGGATTTATCCCCGCCTGAGGGACCGGAGTATGAGGAACCATCTACCTCCTATTCTCCTTGCCGCTCCCAGCTCTCTCTGGACCCGGAGGCTTCCACTGCTTCTAGTCCTTCTCGCCGGCCGGCGCTGGCGGACCAACTGTCCTTTTCCTCCTTCCTCCGACAAATGGCGGATGATTTGGATGTAACTTTGGACACTGGTTCTCGATACTCTAAGGAGTATCTGGACACCATGCATTTGCCTCACCCTCCGGCGGAGACGCTCCGGCTTCCTCTGCATAAACTGCTTGACCAGACTTTCATGCGTTGTTTTGAGACACCATATTCCATCCCTGCAGTTCCCAGTAAGTTGGATGCTCGGTACCGCATCGTCCACCACAAAGGGTTTGAGGGGGCACAACTATCTCATCAGTCCCTCCTGGTCGAGTCCTCCCTCAAACGTTCTCATCCCTCCCAGGTTTACGCCTCAGTTCCACCGGGCCGTGAAGGGAGGACGATGGATAAGTTTGGTAGATGTATCTACCAGAACTCGATGATGGCGACTCGAGTGCTCAATTACAATTTCTTCTTCTCTTCATATTTGGACTTCTTCTTGCCGGTGCTCCGCAAGTTCATCCCTTTTATCGATGCTCAGGCTCGATTCGAGTTTGAAGAGGTGGTGGCGACCCTTTCCCAGTTACGCCTGCAGCTGATGCAATTCTCCTACGATGCCTTCGAGCTCTCGGCACGGGCTGCGGCCTATTCAGTAGCCATGCGTCGCCTGGCATGGCTTCGTACGATCGATATGGATCCGAACCTCCAAGACAGACTTGCAAATGTGCCTTGTGCGGGGGCGGATCTGTTCGATGAGTCTATCGAGACTGTTACTAAGAAGCTTTCGGATCATGAGAAGTCCTTCCAGTCTATCCTAAGGCCTAAGCCTAAGCCTCAACAGTCTCGTCCCTCTAGGCCGCCTCTGATTTACCAGCGGCGTTATCAGCCGAGGCAGACTCCTCCTGCGAGGCAACCTGCGAAGAGACAGCCTCCCCAGAAGCCTCAGCAGAAGCCTCAGATGCCGGCTGCACCCAAGGCTACTCAGCCTTTTTGACTCTCTTCCAGGGAGCATAACCGACCTCGTTCTGTCTCCCCCCGTTTTTCCCATTGGGGGTCGTCTCCATCATTTTTGTCATCGATGGGAGACAATCACCACGGACCTTTGGGTCCTTACCATCATAAGAGAGGGATACTCTCTTCATTTCCAAAGGGTCCCCCCGGACCACCCGCCAAGAGAGTATCCTTCCAACTTGACGCAGACCGCTCTTCTCCTCCAGGAGGCTCAGGCTCTGCTTCGGGCCGTCGAGCCGGTCCCGTTAGATCAGCAAAACCGGGGGTTTTACTCCCGGTACTTCCTGGTCCCGAAGAAGATGGGCGATCTGCGTCCCATTTTGGACCTTCGAGTCCTCAACAAGTTTTTGGTCAAGGAGCGGTTCCGTATGCTGACCCTTGCCTCTCTCTATCCCCTCCTCGAGCAGAACGATTGGTTATGCTCTCTGGACCTCAAGGAGGCCTACACTCACATCCCGATTCATCCGGCCTCCCGCAAGTTCCTCAGATTTCGGGTGGGACATCTGCATCTGCAGTATAGAGTGCTTCCATTCGGCCTTTCCTCGTCGCCCAGAGTCTTCACGAAGTGTCTGGTGGTGGTGGCCGCTGCACTCCGGAACATGGGTCTTCAGGTGTTTCCATACCTCGACGACTGGCTCATCAAGGCACCGTCGGCTCCAGAGGTCATTTCGGCGACCTTGACTACAATTTGTTTTCTGCAGAACTTGGGCTTCAAGATCAACTTTCCCAAGTCACATCTTCAGCCCACCCAGTCTCTCCCCTTTATCGGGGCTGTCCTGGATACCATCCAACTTCGAGCATTCCTTCCTCCTCAACGCATGGATGCTCTCCTTCTACTCTGCCAGTCGGTGTTTTCTCGCCAATCCATCTCAGCGAGACACATGATGGTCCTCTTGGGCCACATGGCATCTACAGTTCATGTGACGCCTTTTGCCAGACTACATCTCAGAATTCCTCAATGGACCCTGGCATCTCAGTGGACTCAGGTGTCCGACCCGTTATCCCGTCACATTGTAGTCACTCCTGCTCTACGGCAGTCTCTTCTCTGGTGGATGACCTCTTCGAATCTATCCAGAGGTTTGCTGTTTCACTCTCCTTCCCACCAGAAAGTTCTCACGACCGATTCATCGAACTATGCATGGGGGGCTCATCTGGATGGTCTTCGCACTCAGGGGTTCTGGACCAGTGCGGAACGACTCCATCAAATCAATCTTCTGGAGCTCAGAGCCATCTTCAATGCTCTCCAAGCTTTTCAACATCTGCTTCACGACATGGTGGTCCTTATTCGCACCGACAATCAGGTCGCCATGTATTATGTCAACAAACAAGGGGGCATGGGCTCGGCCCCTCTTTGCCAGGAAGCTCTTCGAGTCTGGGATTGGGCTGTTCGCCACAACGCCTTCCTCAAAGCTGTCTACATTCAGGGGAAGGACAACGTCTTGGCAGACAAATTGAGTCGTCTTCTCCAGCCTCACGAATGGACGCTCCATTCCGACCCCCTTCATCAGATCTTTGCACAGTGGGGGATGCCTCAGATAGACCTCTTTGCAGCCCCCCACAACTTCAAACTGCCTCAGTTTTGCTCCAGGATCTACACTCCTCATCGCCTCGAGACAGATGCCTTTCTACTGGATTGGGGGAATCGCTTCCTGTATGCGTTTCCTCCATTTCCTCTCATTCAAAAGACTTTGGTCAAGTTGAGAGCAGACCATGCCACCATGATTCTGATTGCTCCTCGGTGGCCCAGACAACCTTGGTACTCCCTTCTACTTCAACTGAGCAGCAGGGAGCCAGTACTTCTTCCAGTGTTTCCTTCACTACTTACTCAACATCAAGGTTCACTACTTCATCCCAACCTGCAGTCCCTCCACCTGACAGCTTGGTTCCTTTCAACATAACTCCTCACCAGTTCTCTCAAGCAGTGAGGGAGGTCTTGGAGGCTTCCAGGAAGCCGGCTACTCGACAATGCTATTCCCAAAAATGGACTAGATTCTCTTCTGGTGTATTTCCAATGCCACGGAGCCTCAGCGAGCTTCCCTATCCTCTGTGTTGGACTATCTTCTACACCTGTCTCAGTCTGGTCTCAAGTCTACCTCTATACGAGTCCATCTGAGTGCTATTGCGGCTTTCCATCAGCCTCTACAGGGGAAACCTTTGTCTGCTCATCCTGTGGTTTCCAGATTTATGAAAGGACTTTTTCATGTCAACCCTCCTATCAAACCTCCTCCTGTGGTTTGGGATCTCAATGTTGTCCTGTCTCATCTCATGAAGCCTCCGTTTGAACCTCTCAACAAGGCTCCACTTAAGTATCTTACCTGGAAGGTGGTTTTTCTGGTGGCCCTCACGTCTGCTCGCAGGGTCAGTGAGCTTCAGGCTTTGGTGGCGGACCCACCTTTCACAGTATTCCATCATGACAAGGTGGTCCTCCGCACACACCCGAAATTCCTACCTAAAGTGGTCTCTGAATTTCACCTCAACCAGTCCATCGTGCTTCCAGTGTTCTTTCCAAAGCCTCATTCTCATCCTGGAGAATCAGCTCTTCACACTCTGGACTGTAAACGTGCTTTGGCTTTCTACTTGGATCGCACCAAGCCACACAGAACTGCTCCTCAACTTTTCGTCTCCTTTGATCCAAACAAGTTGGGACGACCTGTATCGAAGCGCACCATCTCCAACTGGATGGCGGCTTGTATCTCTTCCTGCTATGCCCAGGCTGGATTATCCCTTCCCTGTAAGGTCACAGCCCATAAGGTCAGAGCAATGGCAGCCTCTGTTGCCTTCCTCAGATCGACACCGATTGAGGAGATTTGTAAGGCTGCCACTTGGTCCTCGGTTCATACATTCACCTCTCATTATTGTCTGGATACTTTCTCCAGACGGGATGGACAGTTTGGCCAAACAGTGTTACAAAATTTGTTCTCTTAAGTTGCCAACTCTCCCACCATCCCATTGGGGTTAGCTTGGAGGTCACCCACTAGTGAGAATACCTGCCTGCTTGTCCTGGGATAAAGCAATGTTACTTACCGTAACAGTTGTTATCCAGGGACAGCAGGCAGCTATTCTCACGTCCCACCCACCTCCCCTGGGTTGGCTTCTCAGGCTAGCTACCTGAACTGAGGAAACACGCCCGGTACATCGGGCGGGAAGGCACTGGCGCATGCGCGGTGCGGGCATCTCGAAACTTCTGAGTTTCTTCAAGCAAGACATGCTTGCAAGATGTCCGTATCGGGGCTCTGTCGGATGACATCACCCACTAGTGAGAATAGCTGCCTGCTGTCATAGTAACATAGTAGATGACGGCAGATAAAGACCCGAATGGTCCATCCAGTCTGCCCAACCTGATTCAATTTAAATTTTTTAATTTTTTCTTCTTAGCTTTACCCAGTACTGTGCTTGGCTTCCAACTGCCGAAATCTCTGTTAAGACTTACTCCAGCCCATCTACACCCTCCCAGCCATTGAAGCCCTCCCCAGCCCATCCTCCACCAAACGGCCATATACAGACACAGACCGTGCAAGTCTGCCCAGTACTGGCCTTAGTTCAATATTTAATCTTATTTTCTGATTTCTTATTTTCTGTCCCTGGATAACAACTGTTACGGTAAGTAACATTGCTATCTTTCCCCTTGTTATAAGGTATCATGTATGTAGATAAATTAGGGGAATCCCTTTTCTTCAAATTCACTGAGCTTTGGAACAACCTCCCTGCCCCGCTGCTGAAACTTGGCGCATTCCAATTATTCCGAAAGCATCTGAAAACTTGGCTTTTCTCCAAAACGTAAAGCTATCTATTTAAAATGTAAAGCTAGCTATCCTCTTCATAACCTCTCATTTCTTATTATGTCCTTCCCTCATTGAATTTACCTGTAAACTGTACTGAGCTCTATCTTTATGGAGATGATGCGGTATACAAACTTAAGGTTTAGGTTAGTTTAGTTTATTTCACCCTCTACCCTCTTCTCTTCCGTTTATCTGTGGGTCTTGTTCGTGTTTTGGTTTCTCGTTAATTAATTTTATTTGGATCCCCTCAATTTAATTGTATTGTACATCGCTTAGAATGTTAATAGGAGATTAAAAAATTTTTTAATAAAACTTTGAAACTGTCTTCTCTCAGGCAGCAAAATTTGTAATTGGAGACAAAAAAAAAGGTCAGACCTGCAATCCCAGTGGTTTATGTGAATGATCCCAGTCTATTAAAATTCAGTAGGCTTTGTGCACTGCTTAGCATGATTTCTGTGCACAATTTTGGGTGCCCCTGTGGGCGCCCTGTGTTAAACGAGTTGTGCACATGAGTTATCTGTGCAGGGAAAGTTGTGCTGACATCGACACATAGCTTGCTTAAATCTCATGGTAATGAAAGTTATTGGCTACTAAAGCCCGATGCAAAGAAGTGCACAAAAGGCTGGAAGGCTGAATGCAGGGATTTTTTTTTTTTTTTTTAATGCTGGGGCTTTTGGTCTGAAGAGGAGTAAAAGGGTTAGCTCATTCTTTTGGCAGTCCGTGTTAGTAAAGATTTCATGCCTATTTCTTTCCTTTATTGCAAGCATGAAGAACCCACAGCTTTTTCTCTGTGCGGAATAATATTGTATATGCTCAAAATCCTGTACACAGCTACAGTTTTCCCAATGCCAACAATATAGCCTCCAAAAAACTGGCACAGAAAAAAAAAAGCACTCTTCTATAAGCCAGGCTTAAAGTTAGGTGCAGTTTAATAATAATAATAATAATTAATAACTTTATTTTTGTATACCGCCATACCCCGAAGAGTTCTAGACGGTTCACATTAGTTAGACAGAGATTACAAATGGTTACATATCAAATTGAACATAGATTAGCAAACAGCAAAGCGAGAGTAGTTACAAATGGTTACATATTGAATTGAATCATAGAGTTGCGAACAGCAAGGAGAGAAGTAGGGGGGAGAGGAGGGAGATGGGGGAGGGGAGTAGATCAGAGCGGGGGGAGGATTGAAAAGGGGCATTAAGGGTCTTGGTCTCGGAATAGGTGAGTTCAGAGAGTACCGCTTACGCCCGGAACTGTGACTAAATTTAGGTGCTTATATAAATCATATAACTGGAAAGAAGTGATGTTCACAGCTATAAAGGAAGCTTTGAAAAGTGAATGTGACTGAGCTATGTGCTTGTACGGAAGAAGTGGCTGTTTCAGATAAAAATGCGAGAGGCCGCTGAAAAGTTCTCAGTCCAGCACTTACAAGTTACAGTATTCCACACTTTTCATTTCAATGAGGCAAATGCATCTAGTAAACCAAGTCATTGTGACAGCACCGATGAGGTTGACTGTGGAATGAGGCATTATGACATCACAATACGAGGAGCTTCTGAAAAGTTCTCAGTCCAACCAAGAAGAGAATGATGTGGAGCCATGAATCTTACAAGTTATTCCATACTTTTTGTTTCATATCATTGAAATGAAAAGTGTCAAAAGTGACATAACTTGTAAGTTTCATGGCGCCACATCATTCCCTTCTTTGTTGAGCTGAGAACTGTTCAGTGGTTCCTTGTATTGTGATATCATAATGCCCCATTCCTCTAATCCCTAAGAGCCAATCTCATTGGTGATGTCACAATGGCTTGTGTTCCCTATACCAGTGTCTTGCAAACTATTTCCAGCCGTGGCACACTAAACAGGTGATCCACGAAAAAGGTTAATCTATTGGAAACAACAAACCATTAATTCTAATGGTAATACAATAATTAGTAAATAAATGAAGGAAAAGATCTTTTAGATCTTTTCCTTCATTTATTTACTAATTATTGTATTACCATTAGAATTAATGGTTTGTTGTTTCCAATAGATTAACCTTTTTCATGGATCTTATTGATAGTGGTTAATCTGTTCTCTTGTTTTACACTAAACAGGTGGCCACTGCTCAAGGATACCCTGAAGTATGTGGATGTTGACAAGATGATGTCACATGCATGTGTGACATCACGTTGCCATCTGCACATTCGTGAAGGCCCTGCAGACAGGCCTTGAGCTGGTGGGGGGTGGGGGGGGGGAGGGTTGTTTCAACAGTTGAGGCGCTAGAGGTGCCAGGGAGGAGGAGAGGCGCTGGTGCTGGTTGACTGTTTACAGGGTGTGCCTTTCTCCGTGAGAGGTGTATCCTGTAGGCAGTCAGCTGGTGCCGGCAACACTTCTCCTCACTGGCGTGTTGCAGTACACTTTGAATCTCGTCTCAGCACACAGTTTGTGATTCACTATCCTGTACTTTGCCCATTTACTAGATGCATTTCCCTCATTGAAACGAAAAGTGTCAAGAAAAGTGTGATGGATGAGGGGTGCTGAAAAGTTCTCAGCCCAACTGAGAAAAGAATGACATGGATATAGTTCAATCAATGATCTGAAACAGTCAGAACATAAAATTTAGTTTCTGCAAATTGTACTTAATGGAATAATACTCTTTTCAGCTACAGTGGCAAAATAACAGAATTTAGGAAGTTGGTTGGGCTGAGAGCTTTTCAGGGCTTCAAGAAAGGCTCTTTAGTTCTGTTTTTGTCTGCACAGTGTTTTTCGGCTGCTTATTGAAGCCCAGTTGGGCTCTTCCCCCAAAAACCCACTCTCCCCACCCAATTAAAAAATAAATATATCATATATATTTTAATCGATGATTTGAAACTGTATAGAGGGTCAGTTCCATCTCAAGTTGAACAGCAAGTAAACTCACTTTGAAGATTTGAGGTTTTATTTCTAAAAGTGGTGCAAGAATTCATTTTCTCCTTTAAAAAAAGTGAAATTTTTTCACATCACTGTCCTGACAATACTTTTGGCTCCTGCAGACAGAAGTGTAAGGATGTCCCTGCTGGCAGCTACCCTGGAAGTCTGTCTCGTCTTTTCTTTCAATTACTAATTAATGCCGTTTGTTTTGGACTTCTGCTCCCCTTTTCAGTGCAGCTCAAAGCCTGAACCAAGCAAAAACATTCCCATAAGAAATCCCAAAGTGACCACAGCAGATCTGGGAAGCTCGGGGCTTTTTCTCCCTGTGCTTAGGCTGCGCCTGTTAATGCGGGCTAGGGCGCGCTAAGGAAACCTCCTCGCTGGAGGCTAGAGATAGGGGAAAGGACTCACCAGTGCAGGAGGACACTTCGCAACGAGTCCAGCTCCTCCAGGCTCCGGCCGCGGCAGCCATCTGCTCCGAACATGCTGCACCATGGCTGGGGGGGGGGCTGGCTCCGCTAGCACCGCCTAAGCGAGCTCTGCTCCTGTCATTCCTCGCCCTCCCTTGCCTCTCTTTCCTGCTCCTCCCCCCCCACACAGCGCTTTCAGCTCTGCTGTCATCTGCAGCCCCCTTCTCCTGGCTGAGCCCTCTCAGCCCCACAATCTTATACAGCCCCTTCCACTGCCTGAGCTCTCTTCCAGCTCTTGGCTCATCTCCCTTCTATCAAAAACTTCACTGGTTGCCGGTAGGGTCCAGAGTTATGTTTAAGTTTTCCTGTATATGTTACAAAGCAATTCTTGGGATGCTACCAGACTAATCCGCCCAGAACTGCAAGGTTGAGGCGGAATAGAAATATGTAATGTAATCTAATATCTTCCTTCTCACTTTTCTTTAATCTATTCCAATAAGAGTACACGTAGAATAAATCTATTCAATTATTCTTCTATAAAATCCTGTCAATATAAGAAGTTCTTTGACCAAATTTTTTCATTCCAGGCCGCTAAATTGAATACATGGCTTGGAAAACCAATATTAGAGGCTACTTCTTATTCCGATTTTAGAAAATCGTTAAAGCACGTCTGTTTGACATGTTTATATCTTAGCTGTGTTACTGTATTAACTCATCCTTGTCTTATAATTGATGCATTCCAGTTTTAACTGATTGTATTATTATGCAGAGACGAGCAAAGAAGCTAGTAAAAGGTATGGAGAAACTGGAATACGAGGATCGACTTAAGAGACTGGGATGAGAAAAGGAGACTGCGAGGGGATATGATCGA
Source organism: Geotrypetes seraphini (assembly GCF_902459505.1). Lineage (NCBI taxonomy): Eukaryota > Metazoa > Chordata > Amphibia > Gymnophiona > Dermophiidae > Geotrypetes > Geotrypetes seraphini. Next base: position 134,254,793 of record NC_047084.1, on the reverse strand, counting down.
GACTTTCAAAATACTGAAAGGAATCGACAAAATAGAGCAGAAAAAATTATTTACATTGTCCGATTTGACACGGACAAGAGGACACGGAATGAAGCTAAGGGGGGACAAGTTCAGGACAAATATCAGGAAGTTCTGCTTCACGCAGAGAGTGGTTGACACCTTAAATGCTCTCCCAGAGGAGGTTATAGCAGAATCGACCATCCTAGGATTTAAAAACAAACTAGATGCACATCTCCTTACGAGAGGCATAGAGGGATATGGGTGACTAAAAATTATGCCAGGTGTACACCTGGCAGGGCCTCTGTGTGTGCGGATCGCCGGACTTGATGGACCAAAGGTCAGATCCAGAGATGGCGCTTCTTATGTTCTTACATTGATTGTATGTATTTTTTTTCTTTTGTTGTGAACCACTTCGAACCTTTTGTTATAGCAGTATATAAAAAAATAAATTATTATTATTATCTGCAGCCCCTACCCCCGTCTGAGCCCCCTCCCAGCCTTGCACTAGAAAGCCATCAGCATGTGTGAGCACTGTCCCTTCTTTGATCATAACATCTGCTCCCAGCCCTGTGCAGACACCAGCAGCTGTACATACAATCACCGCCTGGTCCCTGTCCCAACTCTCTTCCAGCTGAGTGTCTCTTCATGTAACTCTGCAGCAGTCCAGCCATTTGCAGACAAGAAATGGGAAGGGGGAAGGAAAACTCACCAGCTCCCAAGTGGGGCTGCAAAGGTCATTTAAAAATGTACTTAATTGTTTTCATGGCATTACGAAACCCCCCCTCCCCCTCCTCCAATCAGGAAACCGCCCTTGTTAAAGTCCCTATTGACCTGTTCCTGGCCAGATTCAATGGCCTATACGCTATCCTCATCCTTCTCAATCTATCTGCTGCCTTTCCTACTTTTGATATGCTGTCCTTGTTTGGATTCCAATGTTCTGATCTCCTAGTTTATCTCTCCCATCACGCTCTCGGGGGCAGATTCTCAAAAGCAAAACCTGCCTTTGCTCTCTGCTGGTGATTCTTTACTTATCCGCAAGGGCTATATAGTGGGTAAGAAATGTATTCTCAATCATTGACTCCAGGATTCCCCACCCACCATTTGGTATTGGCACAATAAATTCCATCTTCTAATGGTCTGGGAATCCCTGTCAGCTTGGTTTTCTCATCATCGTAGTAAGCTTTTCTTTTCCATTTCATAAAGCAGGCTTAAAGATCTCAATCTGTATGCTTTGGAGGAAAGGCGGGAAAGGGGAGATATGATAGAGATATTTAAATACGTACGTAATGTAAATGCGCATGAGTCAAGTCTCTTTCATTTGAAAGGAAGCAATGAGAGGGCATAGGATGTAGTTAAGGTAATCTAAGGAAATACTTTTTTACAGAAAGGGTGGTAGATGAATGGAACAGTCTCCCAGAAGAAGTGGTGGAGACAGAGACTGGATCTGAATTCAAAAGGACCTGGGATAGGCATGTGGGATCTCTTCGAGAGAGGAAGAAATAATGTTTATCCCAGTACAAGCAGGCAGCATATTCTCACATGTGGGTAACATCATCCACAGAGCCCTGATGCGGACAGCTACGCAAGCTGATTTGCTTGCAGAACTTAGAAAGTTTGCAAGTGCCTTCCCGCCCAGCATAGGGTGCGTCTCTCCTCAGTTCTCAGTTTTCCGTGGAGCCGAGAAGTCTTGTTTTTCGACGCTCTGTGCTAGACTCAGTTCTAAACTTCGTGCTTCCTCTCACTGCGGCTCGTCTTTGTTATTTTTCAGGGTCGCTGTATTTTTGCATGTTTTCTTTAAAAAGAAAATTAAAGACTTTGATTTTATTTTTCTGTCATGGCGGGGCCTGCTTTGCGGCCTCTGCCAGCAGGTTTTGACTTTGCTGAAGCCATCTTTCTGTCTATGTCCAAGCCGGCCACAGGCTTCAAGAAGTGTAGCTGTTGCCAGCGCGCAATCTCCCTCACTGACCCACATAAGTGGTGTATTCAGTGTTTGGGACCTGACCATCGTCCGGAGTCGTGTACTCGCTGTGCTACCCTTTAACCTTGAGCCCGCAAGCGTCATCAAGTTCAGGTGGAGAAACGTTTTAGTATGGATCCACTTGCCCTGGTCTCAACCTCGACTTCCCATCTGGTCAAGTCTCTCACCGGGATTCTGCCTTCTGCCTCGTCCTTGTTGATTAAGCCTGCCTCGTTCGGAGTGTCCTCGTACTCGGGTAAATCTGCTAAGTCTTCCCCTGACGAGACGCTTGCCTCGCTGCCTCCCTCAGGGCAGGTGCCAGCAGTAGTTATTAAGCTACCCAAGAAGCATGTCTCCCAAGTTGAAGGGTCATTCTTCCTCCTCTTCTCCAGAGATCATCCCTACACCGACAGTACTAAATCCTCCGGTCTCGGAGTCCCATTTGGAGGCTCTGATCCAGACCATTTTGGATCGTCAGCTGGGCAATATTCTTGCCAAATATGCTCCTGCCTCGACTCTGCCTCCTGCAGTCCAGCCTGCGCACTCAGCAGTATGAAAAGGAGTCGAGTCCTTGACTGCACCTCAAGCTCAATCTTCTCACTCTATACAAGGAGCTGAGTCCTTGGGAGTGTCTCGAGAGGATTCTACACACTCTATGCAAGGAGTCGATTCTTTGCGAGTGTCTCGTCTGGAGCATCAGCACGCTATCTAAGGAGTCGAGCCCTTGTCAGTGTCTCAAGATGCCTCAACACCAAGAGTTCAATCTTTTGTGGTGTCTCGATCGCGTTCTCCAGCCTCCAGCCCTGATTCCTTGCATAAGGCTTCGCCCTTCCTGAGGCATAGGGCAAAGACTCCTCAACGCTTTTCTCAACGAGACCTGTCTGGTTCGAGGCACAGTTCTCCACATCAGTCGAGGCATCCTTTGAAACATTCATTGAAGCATAGATCCTCTTCTCAAGACATGCCTCGTCTCTCTACACCTCGAGGTCATTTGAGGGTTTCTCCTCCAAAGTCGAAGACACCATCTCCAACTGCTTCTCCTATGAGGCCTTCATCTCCCAGTGAGTCGTCTACACCTGAATATTCTGGGCTCAGGTGTGAGTATTTTCCAGGGAAGCTTCACCCTCGTTCTCTGCTCTTCGAGGTGCTTCGAGGTCACCTTCCGCTCCAGAACAGCCTACTTTGGAACAGATATCTTTCTCTTCTACGTCAGATGAGTACAGAACTCAAGATTAATTTGGGCTCTGAGTCCAAATACACTCCTGAGTATTTAGAAGAAATGGGATTTTATCCCAGGACAAGCAGGCAGTAACAGGCCGGGGCATAGACAAAAATACAGCCGATGCAAAGTTGAAGCCTGCGGGCCGCGGCCGAGCGGCCTGTACCGGACGAACGGATGGAAGTAAAAAATTTTTTTTTTAAAAGAAAGAAAACAAGTAACACAGCGATTCGTGAGAAAATAAAACACAAACCGCGGTGAGAGAAGGCACAAACGACGAAGTTACCGGAGAGAGCCAAAAAGACGGACTTCTCGGCTCCACGGAAAACTAAGAACCGAGGAGACGCGCCCTGTGTACTGGGCGGGAAGGCACTCGCGCATGGGCAGTGCGGGCGACTCGAAACTTCTAGTTTCTTCAAGCAAGTCTGCTTGTGAGGCGTCCGCATCGAGGCTCCGTCGGATGACGTCACCCATATGTGAGAATACCTGCCTGCTGTCCCTGGATAACACCTGTTACGGTAAGTAACTGTGCTATCTCGACTTCCAGCGGAGTCTCTTAAAATACCCATTAATAGACTTCTGTCTCAAACTTTCAAGAGAAACCTTGAAACACCTTATTCCATTCCTGCTGTACCAAGCAAGCTGGAATCCCGTTACTGAATGATCCATTGCAAGGGCTTCGAGAAGTCTCAGTTATCACATCAATCCCTTCTTGTGGAGTCCTCGCTGAAACGGAACAACCCTTCCAAGGTCTATGCCACTGTCCCTCCTGAAAGAGAGGGCAGAACCATGGACAAGTTTGGACGCCGCTTGTATCAGAATTCTCTGATGGCAACCAGGGTTTTGAACTATAATTTTATCTTCATTTCTTAATTTAAGCATTTAGTTGACACACTACCTGCTTATTTCAAGTATGTTCCTCAACACCATCTTACAGGTTATCCCAGGACAAGCAGGCAGCATATTCTCTACATGTGGTTGATGTCATCTACAGAGCCCCGACGCTGACAGCTTTTCAAGCAAACTTGATTGAAGATTTCAAGTTTGCTGATGCTGCACCATGTGTGTGCCTTCCTGCTCCACTAGAGTGCGCATCCCCTCCTCATGGACTTCAGTTCTTAGTTTTCCGCGGAGCCAGAAAGTCCTGTCATTTTTCTCTCCATGTCTAAGTGCCTTTCCAGCACCGCGGCTTCTTTGTTTTCTTGCGGGAGTCGCTGTGCGCCTTTTTTCTTGTAGTTTTGCGAAGTTTCGTGTGTTTTTTGCTTTGGTTCGGCATCCGGGGGCTCCCGGGTTGCCGTGGCCACTTGGCCTTGACCAGCCACGGCCTATTTTTTTCCTTATGTCCCGGCCTCTTACCGGGTTTAAAAAGTGCTCGCAGTGCGGTCGGCTGCTGTCAATTATCGACCCGCACCACTGGTGCATCTTGTGCCCGGGAGCTGATCATCCAACCGACTCTTGCCCCAGGTGTGCCACTCTTCAGTCGCGTGCCCTGCGTCATCATCGGGCTTGCATGGCTGAACTTTTTGTGGTGGAGCCGGCCCTGGTTTCGGCTCCGGTCTTGGCCTCAACCTCGGCCCCGAGTAAGCTGCCCTCGGCCTCGAAGGGATTGGCCTCTACCTCGAAGACCTCGACTCCGGTTAAGTCCCCTCTTACTTCTTCAGGATCAGCGCCTGCGAAGAAGCCAGTCTTGGGGTCCCCAGCCGCCCATGGGGGGAGTGCTCTCCCACTAGTCTCGACGAGACCCTCTAAGCCTTCAAAGCGTGCTTCCGCCTTCAGGGAATACTCATCCTTGAGGTCGCCCTCAGTGGAATGCACTGCTACACGGGACATTCCTAACATGATGTCGGTGCCCGTGTTCCAGGATATGCTCTGGGCTATGATCTCCTCGGAGCTTTCCTCGGCTTTGGCCCACTTAATCCCAGCCTTGACTTTGCGTGTGGCGGACCAGCCTGAGCGTCTTTCCTCTTCCGATTCCTCGCCTCCGCCCTCGAGGCGTTCCTCGCCTTCGGGGCGTCCGTCTCGCCGCTTGGTGAAGCGGCCCCGGGACTCTCCGGTCCCGGCCATTCCGTCCAAGATGGAGTCTCGCTACCCGACCGTCCCATGCCCGGGGTTTGAGAAGGCGCAACTTTCCCATCAGTCCTTGCTGGTGGAATCTTCCTTGAAGAAATCGCATCCCTCCAGGGTGTCTGCGGCTGTTCCTCTGGGCCGGGAAGGGAGGATGATGGATAAGTTTGGCAGGAGGCTCTAACAAAACTCCATAATGATTAACCGGGTCTTGAATTATAATTTTACATTCACTTCATATCTCCAGGTCTTGGTCAAATCCTTGTCCGTCTTTCAGGAGGATTTACCTGCCTCGCACCGTGGGGAGTTTCAGCAGCTGGTGGACTCTCTGTTGCAGCTTCGTCTGCACATGTTTCATGCGGCTTATGATGCTTTCGAGCTTTCCTCGAGGGTCTCCGCCTTTGCGGTTGCCATGCGACGGTTGGCGTGGCTCCGGATCGTGGATATGGACCCTAATCTCCAGGATCGCTTGGCAATGAACTATTTGATGACTCTATTGAGGCGGCCACGAAACGCCTCTCCGAGCACGAGTGTTCTTTTGCATCCTCGGTGCGGTCCAAGCCAAAGCCCACTCCTCCCAAGGCCTATCGGTTGCTGCCTTGGCGGTACCCACAGAAGTCCATGCCTGCTTTTTCTCGTCCTCCTCCTCGGCGTCAGCAATAGCGGCGGGCTCCTCCAAAGCCTCAGACCCCGGCTGTGCTAAACCCGCACCGTCCTTTTCACGGGCTGGACGGGTGGGAGTTGGCCTCCTCTGCGTGGGGTCCCGCTCCTCTCCCGATTGGGGGACACTTGGGTCCTTTCGGTGATCAGAGAGGGATATTCTGTAAATTTTAGGGAGTTGCCTCCGAACTGTCCTCCCGGCGTGTCTCTTTCCAGCCGAGCGCAGCTTCCATTGCTTCTTCTGGAGGCTCGGGCTCTTCTTCACCTTCGGGGGGGTGGAGGAGGTTCCCCCTTGCCAGCGGGGGCGGAGGTTTTACTCCCGCTATTTCCTGGTCCCCAAAAAGACCGGGGATCTCCGGCCTATACTGGACCTCTGGAGACTGAACAAGTTTCTGGTTCGGGAGAAGTTCCGGATGCTGTCGCTACCCATCTTGTATCCCTTGCTGGACGAGGGGGACTGGTTGTTTTCCCTCGATCTGAAGGAAGCGTACACTCACATTCCAGTGCATCCAGCTTGTCACCGGTTCCTTCGGTTTCAGGTGGGGGACCTGCACCTTCAATATCGGGTCCTCCCTTTCGGGCTTGCTTCATCCCCTCGAGTCTTTACGAAGTGTCTCGTGGTGGTGGCTGCAGCCCTCCGGTCCCAGGGGCTCCAAGTCTTTCTGTACCTCGACGACTGGCTGATCAAAGCCCCGTCGAGGGTGTGGGTTATTTCAGTGACCCGTCGGACTATTACGTTCCTCCAAAGTCTGGGGTTCGAGGTGAACTTCCCGAAGTCTCAGCTGTGCCCCTCTCAGTCTCTACAGTTCATCGGGGCCGTGCTGGACACGGCTCGCCTCCGGTCTTTTCTGCCTCCTTGTCAGGCCGCTCTGGTTCGGCTGAGCCAGTTGGTTTCCCTGCGGGATTCGGTCTCGGCCAGGCAGATGATGATTCTGCTGGGTCACATGGCCTCCACCGTCCATGTCACGCCGTTCGCCAGGTTGCAACTTCGGATTCCTCAGTGGACCTTGGCGTCTCAATGGCGGCAGGATCGGGATCCCGCTTCCCAGCACATTGCGGTGACTCCTTCCTTGAGACGCTCGCTCCATTGGTGGACCAACTCTTCCAATCTTTCCAGAGGGTTGCTGGTTCTTGAGCCTCTGCATCACAGGGTCCTGACAACGGACTCCTCGGCGTATGCCTGGGGGGCTCACCTCAACAGCCTACGGACTCAAGGCCTCTGGTCCAGTGCAGATCGTCATTGTCACATCAATCTGCTTGAACTTCGGGCCATTTACCTTGCCCTGGTCGTTTTCTGTCATCTGCTTCAGGGACAGGTGGTCCTGGTGCGCACGGACAACCAGGTGGCGATGTATTATGTCAACAAGCAAGGGAGCATGGGTTCCCTGTCTCTCTGCAAGGAGGCTCTTCGCCTTTGGGATTGGGCGTTCTGCCACAACATCTTTCTTCATGCGGTTTATATCCAAGGGGAGCACAACTGTCTGGCAGACAGGTTGAGTCGCCTCCTGCAGCCGCACGAGTGGTCTCTCCATTCCCAGACTCTGCGTCAGGTGTTCGTTCGTTGGGGGACTCCGCAGATCGATCTGTTCGCCTCCCCCCTGAATCGCAAATTGCCTCAATTCTGCTCAAGGATGTACTCCCCAGATTGTCTCGAGGTGGATGCTTTCCTCTTGGATTGGGAGAGCAGGTTCCTTTATGCGTTTCCGCCTTTCCCTCTAATTTTAAGGACGCTTGTGCATCTCAGGTCGGTGTATGCCGACATGATTCTGATTGCGCCTCGGTGGCCTTGGTAGCCGTGGTTCTCCCTGCTTCTACGACTCAGTGTCGGGGACCCTCTACTTCTGCCTGTTTTTCCTTCTCTGCTGTCTCAGAGTCGGGGTTCGCTGCTGCATCCCAATCTGCAGTCTCTTCATCTGACGGCTTGGTTCCTTTCTACTTGACCCCTTTTCTTGAGTTATCTCGGTCGGTGCAGGATGTCCTCGAGGCTTCTCGGAAGGCTTCTACGAGGCAGTGCTATTCTCAGAAGTGGACTCGTTTCGCCACATGGTGTGCTTCGCATGGTGTGGAACCTCTGTCTGCTTCGTTGTCCTCGATTCTGGAATATTTGCTTCATTTGTCTCAATCTGGTCTCAAGACAACTTTGGTTTGGGTTCATCTCAGTGCGATTGCTGCCTTTCATCGGCCACTTGATGGGAAATCGCTTTCTGTTCACCCTATGGTTTCTTGTTTTATGAGGGGTCTCTTGCATGTCCATCCTCTCCTCAAGCCTCCACCTGTGGTATGGAATCTTAATGTGGTTCTTGCTCAGTTGATGAAACCTCCCTTTGAACCCATGGATAAAGCTCATCTGAAGTTCCTTACTTGGAAAGTGATCTTTCTGCTTGCACTCACGTCTGCTCGCAGAGTCAATGAGCTGCAGGCGCTGGTGGCTGACCCGCCTTTTATTGTATTTCATCATGACAAGGTGATCCTACATACTCATCCTAAGTTCTTGCCTAAGGTGATTTCGGATTTCCATCTTAATCAGTCTATTGTTCTTCCGGTGTTTTTTCCTAAGCCCCATTCTCATCCTGGTGAGATGGCTTTGCATACTCTTGACTGTAAGAGGGCGTTGGCTTTCTATCTTCAACGCACCCAGTCGCATCAGAGGGTTCCTCAACTTTTCTTGTCCTTTGATCCTAATCGGTTGGGACGTCCTGTTTCCAAACGCACCTTGTCCAACTGGTTGGCTGCTTGTATTTCCTTTTGCTACGCTCAGGCTGGTCTCTCGCTGCGCGGTCGGGTTACGGGGCATAAAGTCCGAGCGATGGTGGCTTCTGTCGCTTTCCTCAGGTCCACGCCAATTGAGGAGATCTATAAGGCTGCCACTTGGTCTTCGGTTCATACCTTCACCTCTCATTACTATCTGGATACTATGTCCAGAAGCGACGGCCGGTTTGGTTTGTGTAATCTTTTTTCCTGATTTGCCAACTTTCCCTCGGTCCCTTTTTGGTTAGTTTGGAGGTCACCCACATGTAGAGAATATGCTGCCTGCTTGTCCTGGGATAAAGCACAGTTACTTACCATAACAGGTGTTATCCAGGGACAGCAGGCAGATATTCTCGCAACCCTCCCGCCTCCCCGAGGTTGGCTTCTTTGCTAGCTATCTGAACTGAAGACCACGAGGAGGGGATGCGCACTCTAGTGGAGCAGGAAGGCACACGCATGCGTGGTGCAGCATCAGCAAACTTGAAATCTTCAATCAAGTTTGCTTGAAAAGCTGTCCGCGTCGGGGCTCCGTAGATGACGTCACCCACATGTAGAGAATATCTACTTGCTGTCCCTGGATAACACGTTACGGTAAGTAACTGTGCTTTCTATGCTCAGGCTGGACTGCATCTACAGAGTCGAGTCACAGCCCATAAATACAGAGCCATGACGGTATCAGTAGCTTTGCTTAGATCTACTCCTATTGAGGAAATCTGCAAAACTGCCACTTGGTCCTCGGTTCATACATTCACCTCTCATTATTGTCTGGATACTTTTTCCAGACAGTTGGGCAGACTGGATGGACCATTCGGGTCTTTATATGCCGTCATCTACTATGTTACTATGTAAGAATGGAGTGATGGGAGATTCTTGAAATGGTGGAACCATGTGGGACAGATCAAGGGGAGGGGTGACAAGGAGATGAGTGAGAGGAGGATAGTGAGTACAGAGGTAGAAATGTGATAATGAGGTGTAGATGAAAGGTAGCAGGGAATAGGAGGCTGGGGAAGGAGTGAAATTGGAAGTGGGAGTGCTAGAACATGAGGAGATGAAAGTTGAAAAATAAAAGGAAAGGTGAGAAAGGGTGAAATCTGAGTGGACAGAAAAGAGAAAAAGGAGGAAAAAACTAAAAGGGAACGATCAGTATATCAAAGACAGATAGAGCGAGGGAATGAAATAAGACAGGAGAGATAAGAAAAGCCAAATGGCTAGAAGACACTGGAAAGAGAATTAGCAGAAGACACAAAGGCAGAAGAGAAACTGGGACAACAAAATATCCAAAGGTAGAAAAAATGTCTTTTATTTTGGAATTTATTAACTGGAATATATTAGCTTTGTATTGTTGTATCCATGGCCAAAGCCAGATAAGAACATAAGAATTGCCGCTGCTGGGTCACACCAGTGGTCCATCGTGACCAGCAGTCCACTCACGTGGCGGCCCCCAGGTCAAAGACCAGTGCTCTAAAATGAGCCAAGCCTCATCTGTGTACGTCCCAGTTTAGCAGAAACTTGTCCAGCTTAGTCTTGAAACCCTGGAGGGTGTTTTCCCCTACAACAGACTCCGGAAGAGCGTTCCAGCTCTCCACACTCTCTGGGTGAAGAAGAACTTCCTTATGTTTGTACAGAATCTATCCCCTTTCAACTTTAGAGAGTGCCCTCTCATTCTCCCTACCTTCGAGAGTGTGAACAGTCTGTCTTTATCTACTAAGTCTATTCCCTTCAGTATTTTGAATGCTTAGATCATATCCCCTCTCAGTCTCCTCCTTTCAAGGGAGAAGAGGCCCAGTTTCTCTAATCTCTCACTGTACGGCAACTCCTCCAGCCCCTTAACCATTTTAGTCGCTCTTCTCTGGACCCTTTCGAGTAGTACTGTGTCCTTCTTCATGTATGGCGACCAGTGCTGGACTCAGTACTCCAGGTGAAGGCGCACCATGGCCCGGTACAGTGGCATGATAACCTTCTCCGATCTGTTCATGATTCCCTTCTTTATCATTCCTAACATTCTGTTTGCCCTTTTTGCCGCTGCAGCGCATTGTGCAGACGGCTTCATCGACTTGTCGATCAGAACTCCCAAGTCTCTTTCCTGGGAGGTCTCTCCAAGTACCGCCCCGGACATCCTGTATTCGTGCATGAGATTTTTGTTACTGACATGCATCACTTTGCACTTATCCACGTTGAACCTCATTTGCCATGTAGCTGCCCATTTCTCGAGCTTGATTATGTCACTTTGTAGGTCATCGCAATCCCCATGTCTTCACTACTCTGAATAACTTTGTATCGTCCGCAAACTTAATCACCTCACTCGTACCAATTCTCAGATTGTTTATAAAGATGTTGAAGAGCACGGGTCCAAGCACAGGCCCAAGATAGGGGTGGGGGGCAAGGCCAGAGGGCTCAGTGTACTTGTGTGCCTAGGGCCCATCGAAGGATTAATCCTGTCCTGACATTGTTGTCTGGATGGGAACATCTGGAAGAAGTAGGAGAGCAATGGGCAAAACTGAAAGGAGCTATTGTAAGGCCAACAAACCATGTTGTATGAAAAATAAGAGAAAAAGAAGGCTGCTTTGGTCCTCAAAAGTAGTAGTCGAGAAGGTAAGGAAAAAGCTTGTATCCTTGGGATCATCTTTGACTCCTCTCTTTCTCTGCACCTATCCAACAGTCTGCTAACACCTGTCATTTCTTTTTCGATAACAGTGTACCTTCCTTTCTGAACACACTACCTAAACCAGAGGGTGACCAAAACTGTATCTGTGGTAGAAATTCACCACTTAGGTGTCCTTTCATTAAGGCGCGCTAACTGATTTAGTGCACACTAAAGATTAGCGTGCGCTAAATGCTAAGGCATCCATCATATTACATTACATTAGTGATTTCTATTCCGCCTTTACCTTGCATAAGAATTGTTAATTTATTAAGAAGTTCTTTAGGAATAGCTTGAACATTTTCTAATCTGCTAAGGAGTAGTTGGTAATTGCAGCAGGAGTTCGGAACATGTTTGGTTGTGTTATATTGGTTTTATGTATTTTTTGAAGAGTATTTTCTATGGGCGCCTTAGCATTTAGCGCGCACTAAATCAGTTAGTACGCCTTAATAAAAGGAGTGTGTGAGGAGAGTGTGGTGCATTGATTAAAGCTACAGCCTCAGCACCCTGAGGTTGTTGGTTCAAACCCACGCTGCTCCTTGTGACCCTGGGCAAGTCACTTAAGCCCCCCCATTGCCCCAGGTATATTAGATAGATTGTGAGTCCACCATGACAGACAGGGAGAAATGCTTGAGTACTTGAATAAATTAATGTAAACCGTTCTGAGTTCCCTTGGGCGAACAGTATAGAAAATTGAAGAAATAAAATAAATAGTTTCATCCACAACCAAAGCTGAAACCGATGCTTCAACCTCTTCCAAACAGTGGGTCTCCCTAGGCCTTCCACCCCCCTGACACAAGCTTTCTCCTCCTGCCACCCAAAGGCCCCTCCAGGGCCCTCAGAGGTCTTTTGGGGGCAGGAACTATCCTTAGTCACTTCTGTCCATGCTGTCTCCACAGTCTCAATGGCTGCTGTAACTTTCCATGGCAGTCTTGAGACTGCTGTGGAAGTTCATGGCAGCCATTTTGAGATAAGAATGGGCACAGGCAGAGCTTATTCATAACACTGCAGTAAGAATCATCTTCGGCCTGAAAAAAATATGACTCTATCTCAACCTACCTCAGACAACTCCACTGGCTACCCATCACGTCTCGAGTAAAATTCAAATCATCCTGTATCATGAATCGCATAATCTACGGAGACTCAGCAGCCCCCCTTATCAAACTCTTCACAGATGCATGGTTCGCGACCCGCTGACTTCTTTACAGGATTCAACTGAATCTCCCCTCGACAAAAAATCTAAAGTACAAAAGAATTTTCCATTCCATGTTCATCTTCCTGGGAATCAAAATTTGGAACGATCTTGCAAAGACAATAAGAACAGACACCAACCACGCCCTATTCCGGAAGAAACTGAAAACTTCACTGTTTGACAATTAATACCTACAAGATTCCTATAGGCACCTGTGTTTGCTTAGTACAACTAAGAGCTCTATGGACACCTGTTCTGCTATTACGATTAGGTTCTTCTCCTATCCCCCGTCCTTCCTCCCCTCTATACCCCAGCTACCCTATTCATTCTTCAAGTCGCCTAGAGCCTCTTTAGGTTTGTGCGACGCACAAATATTATATTAGACTATCTCCAGTCGCTAATGTCTTTATTTTCCTCAAGGTTTCCAAAGGGTTAATCCTGTACTGCTTACCAAAGATTATAAGGAGTACCAGTTTGAAGATTAAGGATTTGAACCCTGGCATCCCAGTGTCTTAACATCCAGAGTAGATCACATCTCCACTCCAGGAGAAATTTTCCATCCAGTTGTTAGAACTGCAGACTCTAGATAAATCATTTGCAACAGCTGCTTGAATTAGGGTTACCAGATGTCCGGATTTACCCGGACATGTCCTCTTTACAGAGGACTGTCCGAGCATCTGGATGGCTTTTCAAAACCCAGCAAGATCGGGGCCGAATCTGGCGTGCATCTGCACATGTGTGGATATGACACGGTGATTTCACATGCATACATGCAATGTCATGCCATGCATGTCACATCTGCGCAAGTGCAGATGCCTTCCAGACCCGGCCCGAAGAGACGAGGTTTGCATCGGGCTGGGGTTGGGAGGCGGAACGGGACGGGGCGGGGGATGGAAAGGGGCAGGCCTAAGGGCAGAACGTGCGGGCACATGTCCTCCTTTACCAGAGGCAAAATCTGGTAACCCTAGCTTGAATCAGCCTGTAATCAGTCCTGAAATTTTTTTGCCATGCTTTGTATGCCTTAGTTTAACTCAGACGTTCTCTGAGTGGACTGGCCCAAGAAACTCTTCTACCGTCAGTAGAAAAAAAAAAAAAAGAGAGAGACAATGCTCAGAATCTTAGAACAGATGCTTCTCAGAGTTGGCATTGCTGAGCGCAACTAACCCTGTTTCTGGAATTCCTGGAACCTAAGAGGATTAGAGTGCACTTTTCAGCTGACAGATTTAGGTTTAGAAGGAAGGCTTAAGCAGTAAAAAATGTCCCTCCTGGGACCAGAGGCCCTGGCAACACTAGATGCAGACTTTATAGCACGAGAAGGGAATTGATTGTCTGACACTCAGATGTGTAACGAGAAGGGTAGCAGTCGATCGAGATTGGATTAAACTAAACTAAGCCTAATGGTTAGAGCAGTAGGCTGAGGAAAAGGGAAGCCAGGGTTCAAATCCCTCTGATGCTGCTAGTGATCTGGGGCAAATCACTGAACTCCATACCCTCAACCAGGATGGAAACAACAGCAAGGGCGGATGGCTTGGAATCACTATGGGTTAAGCTACCGGTAGGAACTGGAGCAGACATAAAATTGGGTCTGTACTATCGCCCACCTGGACAATCGGAAGAAATCGACCAGGACCTGGAGGCTGAACTGAGGCAGGTATGCAAAAGCGGAAGTGTGGTGGTGATGGAGGACTTCAACTACCCTGGGATTGACTGGAGTATCGGGCACTCTAACTGCACGAGGGAGACCAAATTCCTGGAGATCACGAGGGACTGTTTCATGGAACAGCTGGTCACGGAACCAACACGGGGAGATGCCACTCTTGACCTAATCTTCAACGGGCTAGGGGGACCTGCAAAGGAGGTGGCGGTACTAGCCTCACTAGGAAACAGCGATCACAACACGATCCAGTGCAGGCTAGAAATTGGATTATCAAAGGTGAAAAGAACCACAACGACGGCACTCAACTTCAGAAAAGGGAATTATGATGCCATGAGGAAAATAGTGGGAAAGAAACTCAACGGCAACACAAGGAGGATGGAGTCCGTAGAAAAAGTCTGGACCCTACTCAAGGGCACGGTGCATGAAGCACAGAACCTGTGTGTCCCCAAGTTCAGGAAAGGGTGCAAAAAAAATAGAACCCAAATCCCAGTGTGGATAACAAATGCAGTAAAAAAGGCGATAAGTGACAAGAAAGCATCATTCAAAAACTGGAAAAAGGACCAAACAAAGGACAATCAAAAGGAGCACAAAAAACACCAAAGGGCGTGTCACAGAGTGGTTAGGAAAGCAAAAAGAGAATATGAAGAGAGGCTGGCGGGGGAAGCAACAAACTTCAAATCATTCTTCAGGTACGTTAAAGGGAAGCAACCAGCAAGGGAGGAAGTGGGACCCTTGGATGATGGAGACAGAAAGGGAGTGGTAAAAGAGGAAAAAGAGATAGCTGACAAGTTAAATCAGTTCTTCACGTCAGTCTTCACGAGGGAGGACACAACCAACATTCCGGAACCCGAAGAGATCGTAAATGGAGATCAGGATGATAAGCTGGTCCAACTAGAGATAAGCCAAGAGGATGTCCTCAGGCAGATAGACAGGCTAAAGAGCGACAAATCGCCAGGTCCGGACGGCATTCACCCAAGGGTACTCAAGGAACTAAGGAACGAAATAGCAGAGCCACTTCGACAAATATGCAACCTATCTTTAAAAACTGGAGAGATACCGGAGGACTGGAAAATGTCACTCCCATCTTCAAGAAGGGTTCAAGGGGTGACCCAGGAAACTACAGGCCGGTGAGCTTGACCTCGGTCCCGGGAAAGATGATGGAAGCGCTGATTAAGGACAGCATCTATGAACACATCGAAAACAATGGACAGCTAAAGTCGAGTCAGCATGGCTTCTTCAAGGGTAGGTCATGCCTCACAAACCTATTGCATTTCTTTGAGGGGGTAAACAGCCAGGTGGATAAAGAGGAATCCATAGACATCATTTACCTTGACTTCCAAAAAGCCTTCGACAAGGTGCCACACGAAAGATTGCTTAAGAAGATATGGAATCACGGGGTGCAAGGGGAGGTCCACCAATGGATCAAAAACTGACTGGCAGACAGGAAACAGAGGGTTGGAGTAAAGGGACATTACTCAGACTGGCAAGGGGTCACGAGCGGAGTTCCGCAGGGGTCGGTGCTGGGACCGCTCCTGTTCAATATATTTATTAATGACCTGGAGGCGGGAACAAAATGTGAGGTCATTAAATATGCAGATGACACCAAACTATACAGCAGGGTTAAAACCACGGAAGACTGCGAAGATCTCCAAAAGGATCTGACGACACTGAAAGAGTGGGCCAAAAAGTGGCAAATGAGCTTCAACATAGGGAAATGCAAGGTCATGCATGTAGGGAAAAAGAACTCGATGTACATTTACAAAATGGGGGGATCACTGCTAGGGGTAAGTAACCTTGAAAGAGACCTGGGAGTAATGGTAGACACAACATTAAAGGCATCGGCACAGTGCGCCCAGCCTCAAGGAAAGCAAACAAAATGTTGGGTATCATCAAAAAGGCAATGGTGCGCCCCCATCTGGAGTACTGTGTCCAGTACTGGTCACCGTACCTCAAGAAGGACATGGCGGTACTTGAGGGAGTCCAGAGAAGAGCAACTAAGCTGATAAAGGGTATGGAAAACCTCTCATACACTGACAGACTGAAAAAACTGGGGCTGTTCTCCCTAGAGAAGCGGAGACTTAGAGGAGACATGATAGAAACCTTCAAGATCCTGAAGGGCATAGAAAAAGTAGACAGGGACAGATTTTTCAAATTATGGGGAACCACAAGTACAAGGGGGCACTCGGAGAAATTGAAAGGGGACAGGTTTAGAACAAACGCTAGGCAGTTCTTTTTCACCCAGAGGGTGGTGGATACATGGAACGCGCTCCCGGAGGCTGTGATAGGCAGGAGCACGTTACAGGGCTTCAAAGAAGGTTTGGATAGGTTCCTAGAGGACAAAGGGATCGAGGGGTACAGATAAGAATAGACGTGGGTTATAGGGATAGGACTAGAGGTAGGTTTATAGAAATAGTCAGGGACCACTGCTCAGGCAATGAGCCTGATGGGCCGCCGCAGGAGCGGACCGCTGGGCGAGATGGACCTCTGGTCTGCCTCAGCGGAGGCAACTTCTTATGTTCTTATGTTCTTAACTCTTCATTGTTTCAGCTACAGACTTAGGCCTAGATGCACTAAAAATGGTCGTTAAGACTATGTGGGTCGTTGTGGGCCGATTTTAAAACAGTGTTTCAACAAGTTTGCATGCAAATGAGTTTCTTGGAGGTTTGCCGTAATCCCATCTGATCGATTGTTCAGAAAGCAACTCGCACACATGTGCAGTCAGCAGAGGAAGCCCAAACAGCTGAGCGGCAGGGGAAGCCCGGAAGGAGCCTCCTGCCACTCAACTATTTGGGGCAGGAAGACTTTATTTTACATTTTTTTTTAATGGCACAGATGTTGTGTGTGTGTTTCACATGTACAATACATGCCTCCATAAAAAAAAAGAAGTCGTGCCAGCCCTCTCGACAACGACCCCCCCTCCCAAGGATGGACTTAAACTTTTTTTTTTTTAATCTGAAGGCGGGAAGCCCACTCCCTCCTGCCTTGGCCACCCGCACCCCACACCTTTAAATTACAGAGTGACAGGAAGGATGCCCACTCCCTCCTATTGCCAGATGGCCCCCCACCAAACCGACCCCTGATGCCGTGACCCCATTGATGCTGCAAGACCCCCATGCCATGAACCTCCATGCCAGTACCCCCTCCCTCAACCCTGAGCCCCGTACTTAAAAAAAAAAATAAATTGGCAGGAAAGTTTGCCCACTCCCTCCTACCTCGGCCACCCAGCCCCTCCAGCTCCCCCTGCACTTCCTGCCCCGCCCCATACCTTTTAGGAAGATAGCAGGAGGGATGTCTAGTCCCTCCTGCCCAGCAGGCCCGCTTCTCCAAAATTACGGGCCTTCCCCTTCCTGGTGCATCCTGGGCTGCATCAGGAGGGGCCTAAGGCCTTGATAGGCTCAAATTCTCAAGGCCCCGCCCAGAAGAGAGGCCTTAGGTGTTTGAGCCTATCAGGGCCCTAGGCCCCCTGCCTAGTGCATCTTGGGAGTCTAAGGCTTTGATTGGCTTAGATGCCTAAGGCCCCTCCCCTGGGCAAGATGCACCGGGAAGGGGATGGCCCGCTATTTTGGAGAGGCAGGCCTGATGTAGGAAGTACTGGTCAGGGGGTGTGGGGGGAGCTGATTGGGAGATGCAGGAAGGAGTTAGCATTGAGTTAGTCCAATAAAAACAGGTATTCACTTCTGGCAGGACCTCACACCGTGTGCTCGCAGTAGACTTTTGAATCTTTAAGATTTTTGAAGGATCCCTAGCCAGCTACTATAGCTGGGTCACGGTGTATATGAAGAAACTCCATCTTAGATCAGTGGGTAGTAAAACTAAAAACTGCAACCTGAGACTCCATATTATTGCTCTGAGATATCACAGTACTGTATGCAGGCCTGTTCTATGTATCTGTCTTGGTACCAGTCACGGCCAGGGGGCAACAGGATGCTGCTGTTAGCTAGCTTTGATGTATAGACTATAGGATGGATTTATGGCTTTGTTTTTCTCTCTGCTCTTACCTTTTTGGCCAGAGCTGGTTATACTAGTTTGGACTGGCTAGGACCCTATATAACCTTTGTGTCCAAGACTCTCGGGGTCCTCTGTTTTATACAGCTAGTTCTGTTCAGAGGTCCAGCATATATGCTTATAATAAAAGCCTTTTTTTTACATCTCCTCAGTCTCTGGCTCAAGTTTCTATACTACTGATGGAGGGCCTTATCCTAAAAGGCACCTTCAATTTTATTCCCATTCTCAGCTGTTGGACTGGCCATGGACTCTTGGGGAGGGGAGGGGAGGGGAGGGGAGGGGGGGATGGGAGGGGAACTGATTATATTGTTGAAAATGTTATTTCCTGAATGGTACTACTGTTTGTATTTGCTTCTTACTGCTGGAATAATAAAAATAATTTAAACATTAAAAAAAAACAGGTATTATCCCAGGACAAGCAGGCATGATATTCTCACATGTGGGTGACGTCATCTACGGAGCCCCGATGCGGAAGCATTTTCAAGCAAACTTGATTGAAGATTTAAGTTTGCTCTGCTGCTCCACGCATGCGTGCCTTCCTGCTCCACTAGGGGGCGCATCCCCTCGTGGTCTCCAGTTCAAAATTTTCCGCTGAGCCTAGAAGTCGTGTTTTTTCAGGCTCTGCCCCAACTGCCTTCTAGCACCGCGATTTTTTCTTATTTTTCTCGATTAAGTCGCTGTGCGCGAATTTTTTCTTGTTTCAACTTGTTCCTGCTTCGTTTTTGACCAACCCGGAGGTTTCCGGGTCCCCGTGGCCGCGTGGCTACTCGAGCCGCAGCCAGTTTCAATTCTATGTCCCAGCCTTTGACTGGCTTTAAAAAGTGCACCCGGTGCGAGTGGCTTCTTTCCATCACAGACCCGCATCGCCGGTGCATCCTCTACCTGGGGGCCGCTCATCCAACCGACTCCTGCCCCCAGTGTGCTACTTTCCAGAACGGGCCCTCCGCCGAAGAAAAGCCAGCATGGCGGATCTCTTCGCCGCCGACCAACCCTCTACCTCGGCCTCGAGGTCGGCCCCGGCCTTGACCACGGCCCCGAATACCTCGGCATCGCCTTGAGACTCGAATCCGAAGTCCTCGGGACAACAGAAAGCCTCGGTTCCGGGTAAGTCCCCTCTTCCCTCTTCAGGTCCCGTAACAGCGAAGAAGCCAGCCTCGGGGACACCGGCGACGCATGGCGGAAGTCCCATGCTTACAGCCCCGGCGAAGCCCTCCAAGCCTTCGGGCCGTGCCTCCACCACACAGGAATACTCTGATACGAGGTCGCCCCCGGTGGAGCGCACCGAGGCAGTGGACATGCCCTCGATGCTGTCCGTGCCCGTTTTCCAGGACCTACTCCGAGCGATGATCTCATCGGAGCTGTCCGCTGCAATGGCCCATCTACAACCGACCTCGACCCCGCATGTGCCAGACCAGCCTGAACCACGCGTCGAGCCACCTCGGGGAAAAGCGCGCAAGCTTTGCCGTATCCCATCCTCCTCGGACTCCTCGCCGAGACACCCGAGGCGTTCTCCCTCCACAGACCGCCGCGGGGCAAAACGTCGTGCTAAAACGACAGAAACCTCGAACTGCCGTACCTCCAAGAAGGCCCGGGGTTCCCCCACTCTACGAGGCCGCTCACCTACACCTCGTACGGGATCGCTGAGGGTGGCGGAGCTATCACTCTCCATCCCGCGCATCCTCCGAACTCCCCCTCGGACCGGGGCTCCGATCCGAGGTTTCAGGCTTTCACCGAGGGAGTCCGGGTCGAGGTCACCGATTCGACATCGATCGGTACCCCGAACCCCGGCATCATCTCCGAGGGGCTCCTTGAGACTTCGGAGATCTACGACCCCGGAACACTTTCACAGTGCTTCCCCGGTCTCGGAGTGTGAATCGGAGCAGGAGCCTCGATACTCGAGGGAAGCCTCCCCATCCTTCTCCACCCGACGGAGGTCTCGTTCACCGACCCCGCACGGGGCCTCGGGAACATCCCGCCCATCCTTCTCTCGCTTTGTCCAGGACATGGGCCACGCTTTGGACTTGGACCTCCAGTCCGACTCCACATACTCTAAGGAGTACCTAGCGGAGCTGGATATGCCATCACTGCCCAGAGAGTCCCTTCGCTTACCACCTAACCCGGTACTCCAACAGGCTTTCTTCAGGAACCTGGAGACCCCCTATATGGTCACAGCAGTACCCTCCAAAATGGAGGCCAGGTACCGTACAGGATTTGAACAACCGCAGCTCTCCCACCAGTCGCTGTTAGTAGAATCCTCCTTGAAAAAGGCTCACCCCTCCAGGGTCTCAGCGGCGGTCCCCCCAGGCCGAGAAGACCGAACCCTAGATAAGTTCGGCAGGAGACTATATCAAAATGCGATGATGGCCTCTAGGGTGCAAAGCTACACTTTCACCTTCACATCCTACCTCAAACACCTCATTGGACTACTGAGAGCCTTTGAGACTGACTTACCGGCCTCCCGCCAAGGAGCGTTTAACCTGCTTTCAGAGTCCCTCTCCAACCTACGCCTCCATCTATTCCACGCGGCCTACGATGGCTTCGAACTCTCCTCCAGAGAGGCAGCCTTTGCTATTGCCATGCGCTGCCTAGCTTGGCTGCGCCTGGTCGACATGGACCCCAACTTACAGGACCGGTTGGCTAACCTCCCCTGCGTGGGTAAAGAACTGTTCGATGACACTATCGAGGCGGCTACAAAACGCCTCTCCGAACACAAACGCTCGTTTGCCTCCCTCGTGTGGCAAAAGCCTAAACCGCCCGCGTCCAGGCCGTTCAGGGCCCCTCCGCGCCGCTACCCACAAAAATCCACTCCTGCCTTCTCGCGGCCTCCGCCCAGGCGTCCGCAAGCCCATCATCGGGCCCTGCCCAAGTCCCAACCGCCTGCGACTACCAAACCATCCCCGTCCTTTTGACAGGATACGTGGAAGTGGGCGGGCCCCCTCCGCCATAGTCCCAGGCCTCCTTCCCATCGGGGGTCGCCTCAAAGTCTTTTACCCTCGCTGGGAACAAGTCACGTCGGACGCATGGGTCCTTGGTGTGATCTCATCAGGATACTCTCTCAACTTTCGGGCCATTCCTCCAGACAACCCCCCAAGGAATTGCCCTCCCAACCGGACACAGCTACCCCTACTCCTCTCCGAAGCCCGAGATCTGCTTCACCTGAGAGCAGTAGAGGAGGTTCCCCCCGGCCAACGGGGGAAGGGCTTCTACTCCCGTTACTTCCTGGTACCGAAAAAAACGGGAGACCTTCACCCAATACTAGACTTGAGACGCCTCAACAAATTTCTGGTACGGGAAAAATTTCGGATGCTTTCCCTACCGACCCTCTACCCCCTGATCGACGAGGGCGACTGGCTCTGCTCCCTCGATCTGAAGGATGCGTACACACATGTTCCAGTGCACCCCGCTCACCGCAAGTTCTTGCGTTTTCAGGTGGGAGACCTACACCTGCAATACCGAGTCCTCCCCTTCGGCCTAGCATCGTCACCTCGGGTCTTCACCAAGTGCCTCGTGGTGGTCGCAGCTGCCTTACGCTCCCAAGGTCTTCAGGTATTCCTCTACCTGGACGACTGGTTGATCAAAGCCCCGTCCAGGGAAGGGGTTATCTCAGCGACCCAACAGACTATTATCTACCTACAGAGTCTGGGGTTCGAGATAAACTTCCCAAAATCCCAACTACGCCCCTCGCAGTCCCTACAATTCATCGGGGCAATGCTGGACACAGTTCGCCTCCGTTCCTTCCTCCCCCTTCCGCGTCTAGAGGCGTTAGTAAGTCTGAGCCGAAGGATCTCACTGCTGACCTCGGTATCAGCCCGACAGATGATGATTCTCCTGGGCCACATGGCCTCCACCGTCCATGTCACACCCTTCGCCCGTCTCCATCTGAGAATCCCTCAATGGACCCTGGCCTCTCAATGGGGGGACAGGGTCTTGGTCCCTCTGTCGGGAAGCCATGCGCCTCTGGAAATGGGCAATCTCCAACAACACCTTCCTTTGAGCGGTGTACATACAAGGAGAACAAAACTGTCTGGCGGACAGACTCAGCCGCCTCCTCCAGCCACACGAGTGGTCGCTGCACTCTCAGACCCTACGACAGGTGTTCGAAAAGTGAGGGACGCCTCAAATAGATCTGTTCGCATCCCCCCACAATCACAAACTGCCCCTCTTCTGCTCCCGGATACACTCCCCGGACCGACTCGAGGCCGACGCCTTCCTCCTCGACTGGGAGGGAAGGTTTCTGTACGCGTTTCCTCTGATCCTGCGGACGCTGGTCCACCTGAAAACGGTGAAAGCCACCTTGATCCTGATTGCTCCTCGCTGGCCACGCCAGCCTTGGTTTTCCCTTCTACTTCAACTCAGTGTCAGAGATCCACTGCCTCTGCCTCGGTTTCCCTCTCTACTATCACAGAGTCAGGGTTCGCTGTTACATCCCAATCTTCAATCTCTTCATCTGAATGCTTGGTTTCTTTCCCTCTGACTTCTCTCCCCGTGTCTCAATCAGTCAAGGAGATATTGGAGGCCTCTAGAAAGACCTCGACGAGAACCTGCTATTCTCAAAAGTGGACCAGATTCTCAGCCTGGTGCTCCTCTCACAGCCAGGACCCGGTGTCGGTCCCCGTCCCTCTGGTCCTTGACTATTTACTTCAATTATCTCACTCCGGCCTAAAGACCAACTCCATTCGAGTACATCTCAGTGCGATTGCGGCCTTTCATCAGCCCCTGGAAGGAAAAGCCCTCTCGCTCCACCCCTTAGTCTCTCGCTTCATGAAGGGTCTTCTGAATGTCCACTCTCCCCTCAAACCCCCTCCGGTGGTTTGGGACCTTAACATGGTTCTGGCTCAACTAATGAAACCTCCATTTGAGCCCCTAGACAAATGCCATCCTAAATTCCTCACGTGGAAGGTGATTTTCCTGCTTGCACTCACTTCCGCCCAGCGAGTTAGTGAGCTACAGGCTCTGGTAGCGGACCCACCCTTTACGGTTTTCCACCATGACAAGGTGGTACTCTGCACACATCCAAAGTTCTTGCCTAAAGTAGTGTCTGATTTTCACCTCAATCAGTCCATCGTCTTGCCCGTGTTTTTTCCCAAGCCCCACTCTCACCCCGGAGAGGTGGCGCTCCACACTCTTGACTGCAAGAGAGCGTTGGCCTTTTACCTCCAACGCACTCAACCACACCGGAAAGTCCCACAATTGTTTTTGTCCTTCGACCCAAACCGGTTAGGCCACCCAGTTTCCAAGCGCACCTTGTCCAACTGGTTGGCCGATTGCATCACTTTTTGCTACGCTCAGGCTGGTCTCGCGCTGCATGGTCGAGTAACGGGACACAAGGTCCGAGCGATGGCAGCCTCCGTAGCGTTCCTCAGGTCCACACCTATTGAGGAAATCTGCAAAGCTGCCACGTGGTCTTCGGTTCATACTTTCACCTCCCACTATTGTCTGGACTCACTGTCCAGAAGCGATGGCCGGTTCGGCCAATCGGTATTGCGAAATCTATTTGCTTAAATTGCCAACTTCCCTCCATCCCTTTTCAGTTAGCTTGGAGGTCACCCATATGTGATAATATCATGCCTGCTTGTCCTGGGATAAAGCACAGTTACTTACCGTAACAGGTGTTATCCAGGGACAGCAGGCATATATTCTCACAACCCGCCCACCTCCCCGAGGTTGGCTTCTTTGCTAGTTAAGTGAACTGGAGACCACGAGGGGATGCGCCCCCTAGTGGAGCAGGAAGGCACGCATGCGTGGAGCAGCAGAGCAAACTTAAATCTTCAATCAAGTTTGCTTGAAAATGCTTCCGCATCGGGGCTCCGTAGATGACGTCACCCACATGTGAGAATATATGCCTGCTGTCCCTGGATAACACCTGTTACGGTAAGTAACTGTGCTTTACCTTATTTCCTTTATGTTTTTGTTTTATTTCTATATATTTAGGGGTATCATATTTAAGGATGGGAATAACCGGATGCATGGCCCAACCTTGTTCCACCCCAGTCCCGCTTTGTTCCGCCTCCAGCCCACTCTGTTCCACCTCTAGCCCCACCCCTAAAAAGCCTCGTCCCTTTATTTTCCAACCTCCAGGCTGCGTCTGGAGGGCCTCCAGCATGTGCGGATGCGGGTGACGTCATCCGTGCATGCTTGTTGAAGGCCCTACAGATGCGGATGGAGCTTGGGGCTTTCCAAAACCCGAACAAATTGCCGAGGTTTGGGAAGTCCATCCAGGAACTTGGACAGTCCTCTAAAAAATTGGACATGTCCAGATTTCCCATACCCTGTATATATTACCTTGAAAAGTGGACTGGAACAAACAAAAGAAGAGCCCGGGTATTCCACAGTCAAAAAACGAAAATCCAGACACAAAAGAAGAAAGGAGTGTGGAATGCAATGATCTTGACAAGGTGTTTATTAAGACAAGTCAATTAGCATAAAATGAAATGAAATAAAAAAAACTCCACTTCATGAATGACTGACATATGATGTTTCGGCAAAGATCTTCTTCAGGGGTCCTAATGGGGTAAAAAGGTGAAGCATAAGCAATGACTAAAGGAAATCAGAATTAGAA
Organism: Geotrypetes seraphini; assembly: GCF_902459505.1. NCBI lineage: Eukaryota > Metazoa > Chordata > Amphibia > Gymnophiona > Dermophiidae > Geotrypetes > Geotrypetes seraphini. The sequence goes on along the minus strand of NC_047084.1, from coordinate 134,230,091 downwards.
CATAAGATTTGCCGCTGCTGGGTCAGACAAGTGGTCCATCGTGCCCAGCAGTCCGCTCAGGCAGCGGCCCTTAGGTCAAAGACCAGTGCCATATTTGAGTCTAGCTTTATCTGTGTACGTTCTGTTCCAGTAGGAACTTATCCAACCGTTTCTTGAATGCCTGAAGGGTGCTTTCCCCTATAACAGCCGCTGGAAGAGCGTTCCAGATTTCTACCATTCTCTGGGTGAAAAAGAACTATTCCCTTTTAACTTTAGCGAGTGCCCTCTGGTTCGCTTCACTTTGGAGAGGGTTAACAATCTCTCTTTCTCTACTAAGTCTATTCCCTTCAATATCTTGAAAATGAAGCAGTATGTGGATGATGTGCACTCAAGTAATAGGAGTGACCAGGCAACCGCAAAGGGAGGCCGAAGTGAACGGAGTGAACCCCGCTTTGTTCCAGCCCCGCTGAACAAGCTTGGGATAAAGTACTATAAAAATATATCTAATAAATGATAATTATATGTGAACGTGGTGACATGTGAGAACCAAAAAAGCTGTGGAGACCACAGTGAATAAAGAGGCCAGAATGGAAACCTCGGAAGACCCGTTTCAAAACTTCAAGTTTACACCCAGCAGCGTCCATGGCGAACTATCAAAACTCAAGGTGAACAAAGCCATGGGACCGGACAATCTACACCCCAGGATTCTTAGGGATTTGTGTGATGTCCTGGCGGAACCGCTATCCGTGCTGTTCAATCTTTCCCTAAGTACCGGAAAAGTCCCCATGGACTGGAAAACAGCTAACGTCATTCCATTGCACAAAAAAGGTTGCAGAACGGAAGCTGCGAATTACAGACCGGTCAGTCTCACCTCAATAGTGAGCAAACTCATGGAAAGACTTATTAAACAGGAATTAGATACGATCCTGACCGAGGAGAATCTACAGGATCCCCAGCAGCATGGATTCACAAAGGGAAGGTCCTGTCAATCCAACCTGATCAGCTTCTTTGACTGGGTTACAAGGAAACTGGATATGGGGAAGTCTCTAGACGTCGTGTACTTGGACTTCAGCAAAGCTTTTGATAGCGTCCCGCACCGCAGATTGTTGAGCAAGATGACTTTGATGGGATTGGGAGTGATATTGACGACATGGGTCAATGACTGGTTAAGCGGTAGAATCCAGAGGGTGGTGGTTAACGGTACCCCCTCCAATACATCGGAGGTGACCAGTGGAGTGCCACAGGGATTGGTCTTGGGACCGATCCTTTTAAACATATACATAAGAGACCTGACTCAAGGGCTTCAAGGTAAAATAACACTATTCGCCAACGACGCCAAACTATGCAACATAGTAGATAACAGCACCTTACTCGACAGTATGGAGCAGGACCTGCTCTTATTGGAACATTGGTCCTCGACTTGGCAGCTGGGCTTTAATGCCAAAAAATGTAAGGTCATGCACCTTGGCAGCAAAAACCCATGCAGAACTTACACTCTGAATGGTGAGACCTTAGCTAGGACTAGGGCAGAACGAGATTTGGGAGTAATCATTAGTGAAGACATGAAAACTGCCAAGCAGGTGGAGAAAGCTGCATCCAAGGCTAGACAAATGGTGGGATGCATCCGTAGAGGTTTCGTCAGCCGGAGGCCCGAAGTCATAATGTCCCTGTACAGATCCATGGTGAGACCTCATCTTGAATATTGTGTTCAATTCTGGAGACCACATTATCAAAAAGATGTGCGGAGAATTGAGTCGATTCAGCAAATTACCACCAGGATGGTCTCGGGACTCAAGAGCCTCCCATATGAGGAAAGACTGAATAAACTGCAACTATACTCGCTCGAGGAACGTAGAGAGAGGGGGGACATGATTGAGACTTTTAAATATATCACGGGCCACATCGAGGTGGAAGATGATATCTTCTTTCTTAAAGGACCTTCAACCACAAGAGGTCATCCGCTGAAAATCAAAGGTGGGCAATTTCATGGCGACACCAGGAAGTATTTCTTCACCGAAAGGGTAGTCGATCATTGGAATGAACTTCCATTGCAGGTGATTGACGCCAGCAGCGTGCTCGATTTCAAAAAGAAATGGGATATGTATGTGGGATCTCTAGCCGGGTGAAGTCTGGGGGTGGGTCATTAGCGTGGGCAGACTTGATGGGCTACAGCCCTTTTCTGCCGTCATATTCTATGTTTCTATGTTTCTATGAAACAAAGAGGCCAGAATAGAAACCAATACGGATGGACCAGGACGGAAAAACCAGTGTGGAAATAAAAGAACAGTACAGATAAACCAAAGAGGGCGCTATCCATATTAGAAACCATATATACCAGGTCACTCAATGGTGTAAAAGATAGAAAACAAATATAGATAAAACCTACAAAAAATATTATGAAGCCATAATTTGTGATGCTTTACTACGTTATAAAAGTGTTATAAAAGCAGGCTTTTCATAATAATGACGGGAATAGCAATGCAGATGATTAAGATAGACTTAATTATACTTTTTAGTGGGCGAACTTATGTTGCAGTTACAAATATGAAAGAATGAACGCTGAATTTTTGGGATATAGTAATGCATTTAAAAGGGTGTGGAGCCCGTTGACATCATTTGTTGAATCACATTAGTTGTCATGTACCTTTTCTTTTTAGCTAATTCCTTACACATCCAGGGTGGGAAGATGAGAAGGCATCATTATTTCTTGTATTTAGTTTATTGAAATTCTATATGTGTTTATACTTTTATGGATGAATTGGAGGAAGGAGGGGGAGAAAATGATTGTTTTCAGAATGTTTGTATATTTAAAGTGCTTTTCCTAGTTTAAAATTTTTGCAAAGCACTGTTAATATTTGAAAAATTAATAAAGATTAAAAAAAACCTAAAAAAAGTCAGACCTATCAAGTTAAAAAGGGCCAACAGCATATCTGACTAATACATAAAAAAGAATGTCTGACTAAATACACCATTTCTCATAAGTAGTAAGACAACCAGTAAGTTGTAGATGATACCATCTCCTGGACTAACATAACTTGCCAAAGGTTATGTTAAGTTAGTGCTTTAAAAAGGTTTCACCTGCAACTTTTCTGTATGCTATTCCAAGGACTTTAACTTTCGGAGCAACAGATGACTCACTTGTAGCGCAGATACTCAGAGAATGTTCTTGAATGTCATTCATTTTTACTCAGCAAAAGATCGCCATCTGCTGGTCAAATTATATTCTACATTTTGAAAATGGCCATCCGTTTGGATACACAGAAATAAAGGTTGGTTTCTTTTTATTTAACTAGCTTTATGACTAGCTTTCAAGAGTTGTATTTCCTTTAGGTCAACACCAAATGAACTTATACAGCTAAATTATGGACAGCATTGCAATGTTGGCGTCTTTTCAAACCTGTAATGCAGCAGGGGCGGTTTGCCTTGGGTGAAGTCTTCCTAAGGGTAGATTTTTTTCCCTCTTGGATCCCTTATTTTTTATGACAGTAAATAAAAGTGAAAATAAGCAAAGACCACTTCCTCATTGTTTCTCCTGTAATTGTGTTTTTGTGGGGTTTGTAAAGGAAATGGGATGGCATTTGACAAGCAAAGTGGTTTACATATTGCACGAGCAGATACATCCTTTGTGCCTGGGGCAATGGTGGCTTAAGTGACATGCCCAGGGTCATAAGGAGCTGCTGTAGGACTTGAACCCAGTTCCCCAGGATCTCGACCATTAGGTACTCCTTGTAGTATAAAGACTTTTTATGTTGAATCGATTTTTATTTTCAAATAACAAGAAACAATATCATATGCCCTATCCACTCCAACAGAAGAAACAATCAAAAACAAAACAGTAGATCCAACAATCCCACCCCACCCACCCCCCATCCCCAAACCCCCAGGCAAAAGCAGAGATAATGTACTGCAGTAGGCTTGGACTCTGATAGCCCACTGCTAAAGACAATGAGTGACTCCAACAGTGAAAAAAAAGGAAGAAAGAAAGAAGGAAAGAAAAGAAAGAAGAAGAAAGAGAAGTATACCTGGCGCCCCGCAAAGATGGAGATCAAGCCCGGTTCTCAAAAAATCACAAGGAATTTAGAATGTCACTTCTAGCCCGTGGTGATAAGGAAAAAAGATAAGAATCCCAGGTCCGAAGAAACTGGCGCTTTCTTCGCAAGCTAAGAGACGCATCCTTTCGCTCCAGCAGCAGCAGAGCATGCAAACGATTTCTCCAGTCCCAAAAGGAAGGCAAAGTTTCCCCAATCCAAACAGATAGAATTACCTTCTTCCCCAAGACACCCACCCGTCTCATAAACTGCCGCTGACCCGAATCTGATAAACGGAAGGCCTCATACTTATCTAACAGGAGTCCAGCTGGAGAAAAGGGCAATGTAGTGCCTAACACACGCTCCACATAAGATAGAACTTGACGCCAAAAATGTTTGATTTTCACACAAGTCCAAAAGGCGTGAAGAAACGAATGGGGCAGCTGGAGACATTTGGGGCATAAAGGAGAATCCGTGTAACCCGAATAATACAATTGGCTCTTCGTGAAATATCCCCGGTGAAGTACCCTGAACTGACACTCCCGTAGATCCGCATTAACAGAGATTCCCGGGATTCGTGCAATCAAGGAAGGAAGATCCAAAGCGTCTCGCGCTATCCCCAGATCTTGACACCAACGAGCATGTAGGACAGCACGATCGGGCGAACCCAATAAACGGTGGAAGCGGAGGCAGGAGAGCGAAGCCGGAGGTTTGTTGCTTTGTTCTTCTGTCTCTTCTTCTTTTTTTTTCTTTTTAAACAGGGCCAACGGAGGCAGAGAGGAGCGGGTAGCGGCGAGAGAAAGCTCCGCCCACCCCCTCCACGTCATCAGCGTCAGCCCCGACTTCCCCTTAACAGGAAGGGAGCCAACGGCGCACGGCCGTTCGGCGCGCGGCGAAGGCGAGCGGCAAGAGAGCGCCTTTGCGAAGGGCCTCGAAGGGTCGAGCAAAGATAGCCAAAGACTCCAGAACACCAGTTAACTACACACCAGGCGCCACTCCCAAATCACTGAGGTTGCAGGAATGGAGGCTACAGGAACCCAGAGGAGCTACCCAGTTTTCTGCGTCGAGTGTCATATGTATGACTACCTCCCCTCCGGGAGACAGGCATACATATGCAATCGATGTCAGGAACTGGATAGCCTGAAGAAGGAGGTCGGGAGACTGCGGGTTCGAGTACAAGAACTGGAGGGACTGTGCACCATGGAAGAACAGTGTTGGACTACCGAGGACACTACCAGAGAGAGCCACATCGCGGAACAAGTTAGGGAGCTCGAAAAATTCATTGAGGAGGCCTGCTGGAGGATGGCGGCACAGGACCACCAACACACCAGGAGAGAACCGACAGTTGGACGACAGGATCCACCAGACACCATGGAACTAGGACCTTGCGGAGGACCTGGGCAAGCAGAGGAGGAGGAGATCCATCAGAGTCAGGAGAAAGGACTAGCAGACCGCGCAGATGACTCAGACCTGAGACCAGGGGCGGAGACACAGCAGAGCCCAGAGAACGGACAAATGGACTTCACATATGACACAGATCTGAGACCAGAGAGGCAGTTGAAGAAGGGGAAATCGGCTATCGTGGTTGGGGACTCAATCCTGAGAGGAGTAGAAAGTCATATAGCCGGAGGGAGAGAGGACAGACTGGTAACATGTCTCCCGGGGGCAAGAACAAAGGACATCATCGACAATATCGAGAGGATCCTGGAGGGAGCCGAGACGGAAGAGACAGCAGTAGTGATCCACATCGGAACCAACGACATCAGCAGGAGAAACTTCAACAGGACTACACTAACTGACCAGTACAGGACCCTGGGGAGGAAACTGAGACTAAGGACAAGGAAGATAGCCTTCTCAGAGATCCTGCCAGTACCGAGAGCGGACACAAAAAGACAGAGCGAACTACAATCAATTAACGTTTGGCTGAGGAGATGGTGCGAGGAGGAGGGTTTCCACTTTGTTAGGAACTGGACTACTTTCTTGGGGAAGAACAAGCTCTACAGACGAGATGGACTGCACCTTAGCACAGATGGGACGAGGATGCTGGCACGCAACGTCCAGAACGTCATAGACTTGGCTTTAAACTGAGGAGAAGGGGAAAGCCGATAGTCGACCTGACCTCGACACATCGGACATCGGTACCTGACAAGGATACTGAACTGGGACATTGTAAAGGAGGACTCGGGACTGAGCGTCTATGTTTTGAAAAGGGACCTAAAGATGCTTTGCAGGGATCGAGGGTACAAATGGACCTGGTAAGCGGCTCCAATACAGAACAACAGGAACCAGAGGGACAAAGACATTGTGTAAAAGAGCCCAGGACTGAGTGGGAATTAGGAGAACAGGAGATGCAAGGGAAGCAGGCAGAGGACGTCACACACACACAGCAGGAGGAGGACGAAGCTCAGGGGCTGGTAAACCATGAAGAAAACCGCAAGAGTACCAAAGCACGAGGGAAACAAAATGAGAGGACAAAAAACAGGATCTTAAACTGCCTATACACAAATGCTAGGAGCCTGAGAGCCAAAATGGGAGAACTGGAAATCACTGCTAGCAATAAGGACCTAGACATAATTGGAGTCACAGAAACGTGGTGGACTGAGGAAAATCAATGGGATGTGGCCATACCAGGGTACAAACTGTACAGGAGAGACAGGACACATAAAAAGGGTGGAGGAATAGCGCTGTACATAAAAGACTCCATACCATCAGCCAAGATGGAAACAACAGTACGGGCGGATGGCTTGGAATCACTATGGGTTAAACTACAGGGAGGAGCAGGGGCAGACATTAAATTGGGTCTGTACTACCGCCCACCTGGACAACCGGAAGAAATCGACCAGGAGCTGGAAGCTGAACTGAGGCAGGTATGCAAAAGCGGAAGTGTGGTGGTGATGGGGGACTTCAACTATCCTGGGATAGACTGGAGTATTGGGCACTCAAACTGCGCAAGAGAGACCAAATTCATAGAGGTCACGAGGGACTGTTTCATGGAGCAACTGGTCACGAAACCAACACGGGGCGATGCCACTCTTGACCTAATCTTCAACGGCCTAGGAGGGCCAGCAAAGGAGGTGGCGGTATTACCCCCGCTAGGTAACAGCGATCACAACACGATCCAGTGCAGGCTAGAAATTGGATCATCAAAGGGGAAAAGAACCACAACGACGGCACTCAATTTCAAAAAAGGAAATTATGATGCCATGAGGAAAATAGTGGGAAAGAAACTCAAAGGCAACATAGGGAAGACGGAATCCGTAGAACAAGCCTGGACCTTACTCAAGGAGACTATGCACGAAGCGCAAAACCTATGCATCCCCAAGTTCAGAAAAGGGTGCAAAAAAAATAGAACGAAAAATCCAGTGTGGATAACAAATGCAGTGAAGAAGGCAATAAGCGACAAGAAGGCATCGTTCAGGAAATGGAAAAAAGACCAAACAGAGGAGAACCAAAGAGTGCACAAACAACACCAGAAGGAGTGTCACCGAGTGGTTAGAAAAGCAAAAAGAGAATACGAAGAGAGACTTGCAGAGGAAGCAACAAACTTCAAGTCGTTCTTCAGATACGTCAAGGGGAAGCAACCGACGAGAGAAGAAGTGGGACCATTGGACGATGGTGACAGAAAGGGAGTAGTAAAAGAAGAGAAAGAGATAGCTGACAGGTTAAATGAGTTCTTCACGTCAGTCTTCACAATGGAAAATATAACCAACATTCCGGAACCCGAGGAGATCGTAATAAGAGACCAAGATGATAAGCTGGTCGATTTAGAAATAAGCCAAGAGGATGTACTTAAGCAGATTGACAGACTAAAGAACGACAAATCGCCAGGTCCGGACGGCATTCACCCAAGGGTACTCAAGGAGCTAAAAAACGAAATAGCGGAGCCATTTCGACAGATATGCAACCTATCCTTAAAAACCGGTGAGATCCCGGAGGATTGGAAAATAGCAAATGTCACGCCCATCTTCAAGAAGGGCGCAAGAGGAGACCCGGGAAACTACAGGCCGGTAAGCCTGACCTCAGTCCCGGGAAAGATGATGGAGGCACTGATCAAAGACAGCATCTGTGAGCACATCGAAAAAAATGGGCAGCTAAAACCGAGTCAACACGGCTTCTGCAAGGGTAGGTCATGCCTCACTAACTTATTGTACTTCTTTGAGGGGGTGAGCAGTCAGGTGGATAAAGGGGAAGCTATAGACATCATTTACCTTGACTTCCAAAAAGCCTTCGACAAGGTGCCACACGAGAGACTGCTTAAAAAGATATGGAACCACGGGGTACAAGGGGAGGTCCACCGATGGATCAAGGTCTGGCTGGCAAACAGGAAGCAGAGGGTTGGCGTAAAGGGCCACTACTCAGACTGGAAAGGGGTCACGAGCAGAGTTCCGCAGGGGTCGGTGCTGGGACCGCTCCTGTTCAATATCTACATAAACGACCTAGAGGCGGGAATCAAGTGTGAGGTCATTAAATTTGCAGATGACACCAAACTATGCAGCAGGGCTCAAACCAGGGAAGACTGCGAAGATCTTCAAAAGGATCTAACACAGCTGGAAAAGTGGGCCGAAAAATGGCAGATGAGCTTCAACGTGGGGAAATGCAAGGTCATGCACGTGGGGAAAAAGAACCCGATGTTCACATACAAAATGGGGGGAACATCACTAGGGGTCAGCAACCTGGAGAGAGACCTGGGAGTGATGGTAGATGAAACACTGAAGGCATCAGCACAATGCGCCACGGCCTCAAGGAAAGCAAACAGAATGTTGGGTATCATTAAGAAGGGTATTACAACCAGGACGAAAGAAGTCATCATGCCGCTATATCGTGCAATGGTGCGGCCGCACCTGGAGTACTGCGTCCAGTACTGGTCGCCGTACCTCAAGAAAGACATGGCGGTACTTGAGGGAGTACAAAGAAGAGCAACTAGACTGATAAAGGGAATGGAAAAACTTCCATATACCGAAAGATTGAAGCAGTTGGGACTTTTCTCCCTGGAGAAGCGAAGACTTAGAGGAGACATGATAGAAACCTTCAAGATCCTGAAGGGCATAGAAAAAGTAGACAGGGACAGATTTTTCAAATTAAGGGGCGCCACAAGTACAAGGGGGCACTCGGAGAAATTGAAAGGGGACAGGTTTAGAACAAACGCTAGGAAGTTCTTTTTCACTCAGAGGGTGGTGGATACGTGGAACGCGCTTCCAGAGGCTGTTGTAGACAAGAAAACATTAAATGGTTTCAAAGAAGGTTTGGATAGATTCCTAGAAGAAAAAGGGATTGAGGGGTATAGATAGGTATAGACCATTGCTCAGGCAATGGGCCTGATGGGCCACCGCGGGAGCGGACCGCTGAGCAGGATGGACCTAGGGTCTGCCTCAGCGGAGGCAACTTCTTATGTTCTTATGTTCTTAAGTCTTTATAAAGGCCCGAAACTGTAAACCCATCTTCCAAATAGGGATCCAACAGTGCCGCAAATTTGTCTTCAATAGGAAAGGCCAAAGCGGTCCGGGGGAGGGAACGGACGTAATGATGAAGTTGCCGAAACGCTAGAAAGTCGCCCGCTGAAAAAAACCCCGCCCGGACCACAGCATCCCAGGATATTAAAGAGCCATCAACCTGGAGAACATGGGTAAGTAACGTGAAATCCCGGGATGCCAGTTTACAAAAACTCGCATTCTCCATGCCGGGGCTGAATTGTAAATTCCCCTGAATAGGTAAGTATCTAGTAATCGAGGGAGTACCCTTCCATGAGTTCAACACATAAGACCAAATAATGCGGAGCGAGTGCAACAACAAACTCCCCCGGAGGGGCGCCGGTAGGGCAGAACGGGGCGCATGCACCAGAGACAAAATATGCCAGGGCGCAAAAAATTCCTTCTCATAGGCTTTTAGAATAAAATCCTGACGATCTGAGAGCCACTCTCCCAGAAATCGCATCAAACAAGCAGCGTTGTACAACCGAAAATGTGGCAACCCCAGTCCCCCTCCACCCCACGCTCCCAACAGATAACGCAGCGCTACCCGTGGTCGTCTTCCCCCCCAACAAAATCGAGAAAGCATAGAATGTAGTCTAATAATATCTCGTTTCAAAAGCCAGAAAGGAAGCATCTGCAAAGTATAAAGCCATTTAGGAAAAAGGACCATATTAAACAAATGAATCCTGCCTGACAAAGACAGAGGAAGAGGAGACCATCGAGCGAAACAGTCAGCCGAAGAGCAGAACAAAGAATCAATATTTACTCGATATAACGCAGAGGTACGAGGCGTCAATTGGATCCCAAGATAACGAAACGAGGAAGAAGCCCATTGGAGAATAAAGACTTTTTAACGTTTCCTCCTACTGCTCTGTGGAGATCTTGTTTTACCCGTTAGGAGAATCTGTGCTTAGTCTTCTTTCTTCTAGGGAATGCTGTGCAATTTTGGAGCAGAGAACCTCTGATACAGCCAGTCCCCCCTTCTCCCCTAACTTGTCTAGAAGAAACCTCATCCTGATATCATCTTGAACCTTGGAAGTATGTAACATTATTTCTCAAAGTGGGAGGCTTGATTGATGCCACTGACACCTTCCCAGTCCTTGTATTTCATTACACTTCCCCCTCCATGTTCGCGGGTTCAGCATTCATGACCTCAATTATTTGCGATTTTTAGCCCCCTCCCAGACCTTACCAGAACTTATTTTTTAAAGCCTCCACAAGTTACTTAGTGCTGACTCGGGCCCACCCTCACTTACACGACCCCTCCAAAAAGCCTGGTGGTCTAGTGGTGAAGCGGGACAAGAGTGATCTTCTTACACTCCTGCCCCATGCCGAACCACGAACATAAATTGCACCTAACACGCTCCAGAAATATCAGAAAATATTTATACCTTAATACTCAAGACAACTCCTATTCAGTGGCATTCCACAAGAGGGCTCCATGCCAGCTTCCTGAAACACAGATAAGAAAAAGGAAGCATTTAATAATTCCCCATGGAGATACATCGGTACAAGGGTACGTTCATGTCACAGCCTTCTCTTTTCCTGTAACATTATTAGTAAGTTATAGCACAATGGTCCAGTGGCGCAATGTATGAGGCATCTGACTACGGATCAGAAGATTCTATGTTTAACTCTTGGCTGGATTGTGATTTCAAGGCACCCTTTTGTTCAATTGCAAAAATTGATCAAAAACCACCAAGGTTATATAATTCAGTAGCCCAACAGGAAAAAGTCATGTATCCCCTCACAGAGATACTTTATAAATTTATACTTTATAAATTTCTGCTGTAGTTTTAAGAGAGCAAAGGAACTCACAGCAGCCATTTTTGTGTCTCAGCACAGGGCAGGAATGTAGGAAGATTGCTCCTGCTCCGCTTCACTGCTAGACCACCAGTCTTTAAAAAAGTAAGTTCTGGAGGGGTCCGGTAGGTGGGAGGGGTTCAGAGTAATCCCTAAGTAAGTTGTGGGGGTGGGTCAAAGATGGCCCTAATGTTATTTGCAAATTTTTCTTATTCAAGGGCTGGCTTTGCTCCTAACCCCCATGAATATGGAGGGAGGAGTGTAGTTGTGAGTGGCAGGGTCCTAGTTATAGCAGAGGGTTTCTGGGATTCAAGAGCAACCTGACCTCAGGTAGTCTTTGGATGGGGGTGGCAATTGGGCCCCATGAGCTGGTACTGCACATCCTCAGATAACTTGCTGTGCCCAGGTAGATCTTTATCACAGAGGAATTTCTTTTCATGTACTGGGACAAGATTAGTGTGTGAAAGCTTGAAGGAGAGTGAGTACCAGGCTAAAGGTTAGCACAGCTTGTTACAACTGGGCCACAATAATTATCCAGTGCTAGTGCTACAACTCCGCATGGCTTCACCCTCCTTGCTTCCCTGGATTCACTGTCTAAGTACTTCCCTGGCAAATCATAGGTTGCATACGCAGGAGTTTCGTCAGCCGTAAGCCTGAAGTCATTATGCCATTGTATAGATCCATGGTGAGGCCCCACCTGGAATACTGTGTGCAATTCTGGAGGCCGCATTCTTGCCATGCTTCTTGGGCGGGTTACTGATCCGGTATACATTGCAGGGGATTTCAATCAGGTGTTTGACCCGACTTGTGATCGTTCTCAGCTGGGACCTGGTGTGATTATATCTCATACCAGAGGCCTGCCCTATCTTTGCGCCACTTTAGATCTTGTGGACCCGTGGAGAATTCTCCATACCACTGAACGGGATTACACACACCGCTCCAGAGCACATAACACACAATCTAGGATAGATTACATCCTTACCACGCGCAGAGCATTTCTAAATGTAGATGCAGCGGTAATAGGCCCGGCGGTGATTTCAGATCACGCGATAATCTGGCTAGATGTGAATGTGGGCTTCGGTTTACGCGGACCTGGACATTGGCGCTTCCCTAGTTATCTATTTTCTGATGACCATTTCAAAACATACCTAATGACTAAATGGGGTGAATTCCTAGACTTTAATGGTCAGCATAGCAATGATCCGACACTGTTTTGGAGCACGGCTAAGGTGGTGCTCAGAGGAGATTGTATAGCTTATGTAATAGCGCGTAATCGCCGTTTGTCCTGGGGAATACTGCGGTTGGAAAAAGAACTAGCAAGCGCTAAGCGTCAGTATACCCTGTTCCCGACCCACCACGCTAGGGAACACTTAGCTTCCGTGGAAACGACCCTCAATTCCTATATACATAAGCGCACAGTGAAAATGCTCTTGTATCAAAAATTTTGCTACCATCGCTATGGAAATTGGGCAGGGAAGTTATTAGCCCGCTTGACTTCCCAGGTGTGGAGTCACCGTTATGTTCTGGGATTGAAGGATAGTACGGGCCAATTTCACCACACTACTGAACACATTGCACAACTTTTTCAGTCCCACTTCGGGAAGATATATGGGCGCCGGGACTCGGGAGCTGAACCCCTTATTAAGGACTATTTCATGGATTCCGGTTTCCCCGTCATATGCACAATGGAGATCCCTAATGATAGTGCACGCAACACTGGAGAGACGCATGGTGGGAGACTTGACTCTTGGCCCGGGTCGCAAATTTTGTCAGGTGTGGGAGCACTTCTGGCAGGACCTCACACCGCGTGCTCGCAGTAGACTTTTGAATCTTTAAGATTTTATTCCCACTCTCAGCTGTTGGACTGGCCATGGATTCTTGGGGAGGGGAGGGGAACTGATTATATTGTTGAAAATGTTATTTCCTGAATGGTACTACTGTTTGTATTTGCTTCTTACTGCTGGAATAATAAAAATCATTTAAACATAAGTGTTGGCCTGATTGTTAGTAGTGTTGGCTTATTTGTTAGTAGGCTAGAAAGGCCCGCTTTCTACCCTAAAGTGACCTGCCATGTGTAAGTAGGCTCTTCTGAAGGCTCTTCGCAAAGGTGCTCTTGCTAAGGCGAGCGCCTTTGCCGCTCGCCTTCGCTGCGCGCTGTTGGCTCCTCCCCTTTTATGGGGGGGGGGGAGTTTGGCTGGTGACGTCGGGAGGTAAGCGGAGTTATCTCTTGCCTCTTCCCCTCTCCATGTCCCGTCTGCCCCCCTCTCGGCTTGCTCCGCTACTCCGTTCCTCCTTCCTCTCCTCTCGCTGCCTTCTCCACCCCTCTCTCCACTTTCACTGCCTCCTCCGCTCCGCTTTCACTGCCTGCTCCGTTCCTTTCTCCGGACTCGCCCTGCTAGCTCTCTCTCCGATTCTCCGCCCTCCTCTCCTCTTTTGCTGCCTCCTCCGCTCCTCTTTCGCTCCCCTCTCCTTTTATTAAGGTGCGCTAGTGTTTTTAGCGCACGCACAAGAATATCACGCGCTACAGTGCACGCTAGCTGAAAAATTACCTGCTGCTTAAAAGGAGGCAGTAGCAGCTAGTATGCGGGGCATTTTAGCGCTCGCTATTCTGCACATTAAGGCCTTAACGCACCTTTGTAAAAGGAGCCCATAGTGTAAAGACAAACCAAGCAATGTTAGGATTCTCTAGCCACAGCTCCAGATTACACGACTAATCCGAGACTTTATGCATACTATAATCTTTGCAGATTACCAGAGGCACTCGAAATGTGTGAAATGCTAGACTAGAAAGCTGGCTCTTTGGTTAGATGCTGAGAAAAGAATGGAAAAGTCCCATCTACATGATTAGATCTGAACACCAATATAATTTCCAAGAAGTATTTTTTAAAAGTCTTTTGGGATGTCTCAACAATCAGAGATCATTTATGCAATCTGAGCTGCCATGTGGTTTATCTGATACATTTCTCTTTTCGTTGTACAGTTAGGGGTTCCATTGTAATTTAGGGCTGTTGGTTATATTATACTATAATTATGTCTCCAGAGGCAGCCTGAGACTTCCATATGTCTGCTTTCCTTGTGGCAACATTTGTGAGTAAGACATCTTTACAAACCCTGCCAAGGCCCTGGTGGATGTTGTTAAGACACGGGATTCAGTTAAATGTTTATTTTTGGAAGTGAAAAAAAAACCAAATCCACACAGCCACATACCTGGACACAGTGTCAGAGTTATGGAAACCCAAATAATAAGACGTCCAGTTACTCAAATAGAAAAGTAAAACAGAGCCGCGTTTGGATATCAGTTACCTCTGTCCTAATGTTTTTGAAGGTTTGGGGATGCAATAAAACCAAAGACTGAAGATAAAGAAAGCCCTGGCCTGGATAGAGGTGGAGAATGGAGGCAGCATTCACAATCACTTGAAGCAGGAAGTTCCAGTCGTTGCACAATGGTGATACCAGCTGGAGAGATCCATGGCCTGAAGTTAAAGACGCAAACAAGCCACAGTGGTGATACGAAGTAATGTTGGTATACGATTCATTCATCAATCATAAAAGTCTGTGCGGTGGCTCGGCACGCACGTGTTTCAGCCAATATAGCCTGCCTCAAGAGCTTTATACAGAATGATCAGGTAGATACAATAATAACATGCACAGAATATGACAAACATGTTGGGTTATCTTAAATCCAGCATTCAACATTTCAACTTTATTGAAATGCTTCTAAAAATAGTGTGGTTTTAAGGATATTTTTTTAACTTCTGAATATCTGATAATGCTCTTAACGGTCCAGTTAATTTGTTCCACAGCATTACTCCCATGATAGAAATGGTGTAGCCTATTATGACTGAAACACCTCATTCAAGTATTATGAAATCAATAAAGAATACCTTGCGGGTTGTTTGCGTGTGCAGAGACCTGCAAGGTATTCTTTATTGATTTCATAATACTTGAATGATGTGTTTCAATCATAGTAGGATACACCACTCAAGTACCTAATCATTCTGTATAAAGCGCGCATGACATCATTGCATCATGCGCAGATGTCCTGCCCGATGAGAGCAGGCAGCCGGGAGGGGGGGGAGGACAGGAAGGGATTGGAACCGGGGCTGGCTTGGGATCGGGGGCCTGATGGGGTGGAACCAGGGCATGAAGGGGCGGGAATGAGTGGGCCTGGGTGTGGGTCTTGTGACAAACCCAAGCCCGTTTCGGGATGGTCCTATGAAAAACACAAGTCTGGTCCGGGTTTTGCCACAAGGATTAGGAAGAAATATAGTATACCCCGGTATAAAAGGGCTGACCAGGTAGAAGCCTTGTCTGTGGATTTAGCTGACTACTGCTCAGACCTGGAAGTGGAGTCAGATGAGGCAGAGCAGGAAAGGCTTAAACAGAAAAGCTACACACAGGTTAGGCAGTGCCCAAGTCTGTTAGAGGATTACTTCCTTTCCAGCAGCCTGTCTAGGCAAGGGTTAAGGCTGGAAAGGTTCCTGCACTTAGGCAGATAGAACAAGCCTGTGTAGGGAAGGCCCCTCCCCCACTGAGGCTGAGTGGGAGTGTCCCTTCCCAGCTTAAAACGGGACAGTTGAGAACTCAGAGGGGGGAAGCAGCCTGGAGGCAAACAGGAGAGATTCATCCACTCTCTCCACACCCTGAGGAGCTTAGAGACTTGCAGATGTTGGACACAGAGGAGCTTACTGCAGACCCAGGGAGTGAGGAAGGAACCCCAGGGGAACCCATGGAAATCCAGGAGAGTCTGGTAGGACCGGAGGATGTGTCCATGGACATTGATAAGCAGTAAGGGGATGTGTATTGCCTGTGTCCACAGTAGTGAAGCTACCAGTTATGCCAGTGATAGTTTGAAGGGGAGTTGTATGTCTCTCCCTCCTGATAATGAACGTTGAGTTGCTGCTTGAAAGCTTTAGTTGTAAAGCTAGCAAACGTTTGGCATTTTTTTTTTCTCTCTGCTAGCAGCCAAGCTGAGCCGAGAGTGTTCTTCCTCACAGCTGTGCATAATTGATTACTTGAATGGCACAGCAGGGAGCTGTGCTGAGAGCCTGCACGTTCCCAGAGCTGAGTGTACCTTTTGAATTCTGTGCTAAAGAAGAAAATACGTTTTACAGAACTACAGTATGTGATAAGCCACGTTAGGTGGTGAAAACCAGGTGACATGCTGGCCAGGTTTCTTGTTGCACAGTTTTTGTTAAAGTTTGTTGTCTGTTCTGGATTTTTCATGCCTGTGAAATGACACAGCTGCTGGAGCTGAAGCAGCTCAGGGAAAGTTACTAAATCCAAACTGCCCTGATGAACAGGACTATTTATAGATTTGCTAACAAAGTCCAGAGGCAGAGGTACTGTATGTGAAGGTGGGACACCCCCAAAACCTGGACACTGGATTTTTTGGAAGTTTTGCTCTGTTTGAACAGCTTGTGTTTTGCCTCATATTTTTAGTGCTTGTTTTTGAAGTCTGCAGAGCTGAAGCATTTTTCTTTTGTTGAATGCAACCAGTGAACATAATAAAACCATTGTTTGATTATATTCTGCCTCAGTCTCTTGCCTTGCATGCCCTTATTAGACTATGAGGAAGCCAAGCAAAGTACTGAAGGGTCCTTCAGTTGTAAGGGACACGCCGGGCCAGAGTATTGTGTCACGATCCCGGGGCTCGCAACGCAGCGCTAGAGCGCGGGTGTGACAGTCTAGGCATCCAGATTTTCCAGACAGAAAATCTGGTATCCCTAGGGTGGATAGTCTATACACTGAAACCTCAACTCCGTCAAAGCATCCATCCTTTTGCTAGCCTTGTGAGCAGGTACATTGTCTTGCAAAAAGAGAACTCTTCTCTACAGCTTTCTTCTCCTTGTTTCTTGTAATGCCTCCTTTAATTGGCACAGCAAGTTACAGTAGTATTCTGAATTAACTGTTTGGCCCCTTGCAAGATAGTCAGTCATTACAACATCCTCCTGATCCAGAAGCACTGTGGCCATGACCTTTCCCGCTGACCTTTGGGTCTTGAATTGCCTTGGAGAACCTGAGTGTCGCCATAGCACGGACTGTTGTTTTGTCTCAGGATCATAGTGGTATAACCATGTTTCCTCAAAAGTAACTTGTCGTTCCAAAAAAATTGGCACCAGCTCACTGAAAATGCTGCAAAATCAACTTGGAAGTATCCACTTAATGCCATTTCTTGTCAGCATTCAAACATTTGGGCACCCACTTGACTGACAGCTTCTGCATACCCAGCTGCTGATGGATTATACACCCAATACGTTCCCTGGATATCTGTAGTGTCTCAGCAATTGTTTTAGCTGATATTCACCAATCTGCCAAAATCAACTCATGGACATGGTCAACAATTTCAGGAGTTGACATCGTTTGAGGCCTCTCATACCATACCTGGCTGTACCTTTGGTCCCGAAATCTCCACGCTGAATGTCTGCCCACCACTTCTTCATTGTGGAGTACATAAGCACATAAGCACATAAGCAATGCCTCTGCCGGGTCAGACCTGAGGTCCATCGTGCCCAGCAGTCCGCTCACGCGGCGGCCCAACAGGTCCAGAACCTGCGTAATAATCCTCTATCTATACCCCTCTATCCCCTTTTCCAACAGGAAATTGTCCAATCCTTTCTTAAACCCCAGTACCGTACTCTGCCCTATTACATCCTCTGGAAGCGCATTCCAGGTGTCCACCACCCGCTGAGTAAAGAAAAACTTCCTAGCATTTGTTTTGAATCTATCCCCTTCCAATTTTTCTGAGTGCCCTCTTGTTCTTCTATGTTTTGAAAGTTTGAAGAATCTGTCTCTCTCCACTTTCTCTATGCCCTTCATGATCTTGTAGGTCTCTATCATGTCCCCTCTGAGTCTCCGCTTCTCCAGGGAGAAGAGCTCCAGCTTCTCCAATCTTTCAGTGTATGAAAGGTTTTCCATGCCCTTAATCATTCGTGTCGCTCTCCTCTGGACCCTCTCAAGTATTGCCATATCCTTCTTAAGATGCGGCGACCAATACTGAACACAGTACTCCAGGTGCGGGCGCACCATTGCCCGATACAACGGCAGGATGACTTCTTTCGTTCTGGTCGTAATACCATTTTTAATAATACCCAACATTCTGTTCGCCTTCTTCGCGGCTGCTGCGCATTGCGCCATTGACTTCATTGTTGTATCCACCAGTACACCCAAATCTCTTTCAAGGTTACTTCCCTCTAATACTAATCCCCCCATTTGGTAGCTGAACATCGGGTTCTTTCTCCCTATATGCATGACCTTGCATTTCCCTACATTGAATTTCATCTGCCATTTATTTGCCCACTCCTCCAGTTTGCTTAGGTCTCTTTGTAGGGCCTCACACTCTTCCGTAGTTCTGACCCTTCTACAGAGTTTAGTGTCATCCGCAAATTTTATAACTTCACATTTCGTCCCCGTTTCCAGGTCATTAATAAATACATGATGGGCATTTGCTGCTCAATGTTTCCATCATGCATTCATGGATTTTCTTTGGAGTATTCTTCTGCAGGAATAGGAACTTCATGATGGCTTGGGGTTCCACACTTGAAAATTCCACACTTTTTGTTGATATGGTTCAATGAATGATCTGAAACCATGTCAAAAACATAGCATTACGATTCTGCAAATTGGTACTTTGCAAAACAAGATAAACACTCTTTTCAGCTACAGTGGCAAACTAACGCTCAGAAATTAGGAAATTGGTTGGGCTGAGAACTTTTCAGCGCCCCCTCATATATTCTCAGGAGGTTCTCAGTGTTTCTGTCTTCTGACCCTACAACAGAGGCATCAGCCAAAATAGTTTGCTATGTAACAGACTGTACAATTAGCAGAATCTAAGAAACTGCTGTTTGTTTTGGCAATCGTATTATCCTGACTTGGGGAGAGGGGTTATTGGATATGCGAAATGGTCAAGAACAGCAGCAGGTGCTGGAATCTTCCTCTTTCGGATACACTGGAAATATTGGTCAGAAAACTCATCTGGACCACATTGCTAGCCTGTGAAGAAAGAAGATTCTGTTCTGTCATGCCCAGCTGTACACATTCAAGATTCCTGGTAATTTATGGTCTGGAAAGAGCACATGATAAATAACTTTCCAACAATTTATCAGAAGTAGAAATAGAACATTGAAAATCTGCCAACTCTGCATACTTCCATTTGTCATCAGTTGTATGTTATCATTGTTCTGATGCAGTTTAATAAATGTATAGACATACAGATGAATCGGCAATCTGCATTAAACGATGCCCATACATAGCTTGTTTCTATCTAGTAGTTTACCTTTCAGACATGTGTAGGCCTCCTGTCGCACTATCGTAGGCCTCAGACCTATAGAACTGAGCAATGGTTTTTAAATCAGCCCTTCGAAATGATATCAGGGCTGTTGTTAGACATGCAGGTAATCTGGGCAGAAACTGGGGAGGAGCTGATGAGGACCAGTCAGCACGGTTTTAGCAAAGGCAGATCGTGTTTGACGAACTTGCTACACTTCTTTGAGGGAGTAAACAGACAAATAGACAAGGGCGATCTGGTCAACATTGTATATCTGGATTTTCAGAAGGCGTTTGACAAGGTTTCACATGAACGACTACTTCAGAAATTTACGAGCCATTGAATCGAGCGTGAAATACTCACATGGATTAAAAACTGGCTGGAGCATAGGAAACAGAGAGTGGGGGTAAATGGACAATACTCGGACTGGAAGAGCATCACCAGGGCTCTGTGCTTGGACCCGTGCTCTTTACCATCTTTATAAACGATCTGCACATAGGTACAACGAGTGAGGTGATTAAATTTGCAGACGATTTGAAGTTATTCAGAGTAGTGAAGACGCAGGGGGATTGCGAAGATCTGCAACGTGACATAATCAGGCTCGAGGAATGGACATCGACATGGCAGATGAGGTTCAACATGGATAAGTGTAAAGTGATGCATGTTGGTAACAAAAATCTCATGCACGAATACAGGATGTCCGGGGCGGTACTTGGTGAGACTTCCCAGGAAAGAGACTTGGGAGTTCTGATCGACAAATTGATGAAGCCCTCCATGCAATGTGCGGTGTGAGCAGAGTTTTGGTTCTACCCTGCCCATAGGTGCACTGAAATGATGATAATTGTACAAATATTCTAGATAAAATCTTGTTTTATTAAAATTCAACAGACAGTCCTGTTTCAAGGCATTCATTTGTACAATGGAGGAACATTACAAGTCAGAGAATGTAAATGCAACTTCCCTGACATAACGCCCTCAAAATTCTGTTCTGCTAGGTTCACTTAAATATACCTAATACATGACGACATTTTACTGCCTGCATCTAATTGGTCATGAATACTTGATACCATATAAGGCGCTTATATGCATATTGGGGGGAGTGTCCGTCCCCCTCACACAAGAATTCTTATATGTTACATTTTAATACTAGCTGATCTAATAAAGAAAAGGTACAGAAGAAACCAGGAAAAAGTATTACAATAAAAAGTATTACAATATACTTACAGAGGAAAAATTATCCATACACACAACTTTAAATCATTTCCCTTTAAAAGTCAACTACTGCTCCCATGTGACTAATACAAGCCAAATAACTCCAAATAGTATGTCCAGAGACCCAGTGTTTCAGTGAACTATATTACTATATGGTCTCTAAGTACTTTCAAAGGTTTATAAACCTCATTAGTGTCTGCTGTATGTAAACAAACTTTCTTCCATACAGACAAGTGACACGTTGAGATTGATAGTACAATTTCTTTATTAGCTCATGTAGTATAAATAGTCATACTCATCTCAGTCTATGCGGGTGGGGACAGCACTCCGACATAGAAACTCTGTTTCGCCCTAGTCGGGCTTTATCAAGGAAAGTCCCCCTATAAAGTGCAAACAGCAATTCAAATATTATAAGAAGCAATAAATATACTTTTAAATAACTCAATAGCATTTTATAAAACATTAGTAAATATAGATAGATAGATAAATAAATACCTTATGCCATACAGCTCATGCTCCCCGCGCTAAATTGTTCAGTCAGCTAGGGAACATGGCCGCTGCCTTCTCTCAATTATATTCTTTCAAACAGATCATGTGATGATGACATAATGTTTATTCGTCCTGCCCCTGGCCAACCAAAACCAAACCTATCATACTAACGTCATCCACTCTATTTCTGAATTCAAACCCCAGGGCTTCACACAGTTTAAATTGTAAATCCATTTTTGTACTTTAAAATTTAGTTTTTCTTGAAAGTTCCCTCCCTCCCACCCAATCTGTATCTGATCTATAACTCTCCAGCGAATGTCAGAGATTTTGTGTTTCATTTCTCGCCAATGTTGGACTAAAGATGCCTCAAGGGCACCTGTAGTGATCTGTGACTTATGTTCCGTTAATCTAACATTGATCTTCCGACTCGTTCTGCCTACATAAGTCAGTTTGCAAGGACACTTGATCATATAAATTACATAAGTACTAATACAGGAGGTATTTGCAGTTGCCTGATAGATCTTCTTTGTATTAAAGAACGTCCATGTAGGTCCCCCTATGATTAGATCACACCACTGGCAAGCACCGCAGTTCTTATGACTAAAAATCTCATTTACTATTAGTTATTTAATTTCAAATCGAAGGTTGGATAACAACTCACCAATCGTTCTTCCCCTCTTATATGAGACTAAAGGAAGTCTCTCTTATGTCTCTTGGTTAGTCGTAGACTTTTCTTTTAATAGCAGTGATCTCTGGGCGTACTTCGCTCTTAAGTATGCTTTACGGACTGCTTTCTTGGGGTATCCTCTAGCATAAAAGCGGTCTTTCAATAGCCTGTCTCTCAAATTCCTCATTACAGGAGCATAGTCTACGGATCCTCAAAAATTGACTAATGGGGATATTATATTTAAAAAAATATGGATGAAAACTTTGAAAATGTAAAAAATTATTCCTATCTACCGTACCTCCTTTCTATAGAGGATAGTAGAAATTTTATTACTCTCATTTCTAATTAGAATAATATCCAAAAAAGCTATCTGATCTTTATGGTGAGTCATAGTAAAAGAAAGATGGGTATCGAGGGTATTCAACCATTCAAAAAAATCTTGTAATTCAGACTTGGATCCTTCCCAGAAAATAAGGATATCGTCTAAATATCTCTTCCATAGTCGTATATGTTAACCAAATACAGTGGCTGGGTATACCAGATCTTTTTCAAATTTAGCCACATAAAGGCTTGCTACCGATGGGGCCAATGTGGCCCTCATAACCACCCCTGGGTTTGTTTAAAGAATTCCCCTTTATACCAGAAATAGTTCTCTCGTATTACCAACGTAGCCAGCCTACTCAGCCACTCACTGGAAAAACGCCCTAATTCTTTTTGAGAAAGAACCTCCTGAATAATAGCTAGAGCAGCTCCTTCAGGAATCTGCGTATACAGGGACATGATATCGAGGGTTACAAAATATGTAACCCTACTAATATCAGAAAAATCGTCCAATATCCTTAATGTATGAGCAGAATCTTTAATATAAGAAGGAATAGCTTTCACTTCAGCAACCTCCGAAACCCACGCCGGGCTCCCCGCCACTTCAGGGCTAGTAGGCGCCGCCATCTTGCTGTCCCCAGCTTTCTGTCGGTCCCGGTCTTTCCTCGGGGCTTTTGCCGACATCGCAGGCAGCTGAACACAGCCGGCTGGAGCAGTGATGTTAGGGGACTAACCTGAACGGAAACGCGGTGGAGGGCACTGAAAAAAATTGCCGATAAGAGGGGGCTGTGAGAGGAAGCGGCAGGAGAGATCGCGATCAGCGTCTGTCCTGCTTCCTGGCGTCACGTGATTCTATGTTTCTATGTTTAATGTGTAGAGGTTTCGCAGGACTTTTATCAGCATAACCCTAGTTGGAAATCTTGCAACCCAGAGCCATGTTTGACTGAATAACCAAGTGCTGGCTCGTTTTGCGGCCAAATCTGTGATTGCTTCCATGGCTTAAAATTATACACTCTGACAAAAATTAAAAAGGGAAGTCAAAGGTTGTTAGACGATGACTGTAAATCTTTCATTCCGTTTGGGCTCGGTTCACCCAAATTATTTTTTGGCCTCTTAAGGGTGGAAGTTGGGGGAAAAAAAACCTGAGCATGAACCGTGCTAAAGCCAATATTTGTCTGAGAACAGGATGTGAATGAAAGACGTTTTGGCCGTGCAAGAGGCAGACGGGTTTTTCACACCATCTGCTCACAAATTAATTGACCAAAATACACAGAGTGCTTTTATTCATTTCCGAAAGCCCCTTAGCCAAATATTTTCACCGTACCTCTGAGACGGAACACTGTTCCTCGTGGGCCCATTTCATTTATTTTATTGGGCGCTGGTTGGACAGTGTAGAAATATTTTCTTAATTAGTAAAAGAAATAAAAAAGTATTGTTTTATATGAAATCTTGGCCATCGAATAGTAAATATACACAACGTTTACATTTCCACTTATTTATACTACTTAAAATATTTTCTACAAAAGACATTTTAAAGGGTTAATCCCATGTTTTTCTGCTGCTTTGGCATACTTGCAGTTTTAAAAATACACAGTTTTGTTCCCTAATGGCTTTAATTTCCTTTTGTTCACAGCTTTACTCCGTTAATATTTCATTTGCAGTTCATACTTTAGCCAGACACCCAGTTTTTGGCGGGCCTGAGCCCAAGGCAGGCATGAATGGAAAACCTGGTCCCAGTCTGGCATCTCTCTCCTCCCCCTCCCCCAAAAGTGATCTGGTGTTTCTCACCACCCCACACCACATCCCCCTTGTACCTTTTAAACACTCCATCGTCGGAAATACTTGCCGAGTTTTTCAATAATAAAATCCTGTAGGTGATTTTTGAATTCCATCCTAGTTATCAGGAAAATGTCTCCAGAGTGGACATGTTTTGAGACCGCTTTGAGAGTCCAAATTGGCATCAGTTTTCAAATTTATTTAATAAATACTCTAAATCAAATTGTTTGCTGGATGAATGTCCCTCGAAGATAATGAAAGTGGCTACACTTGACTTTAAAGTAACTTAATTTAACTGGTTATCTGATATACTTACTAAGGGATTATTTTACAACGAAATGGGACATTTTGATAACACCAATCCCGAAAGACCAGAAGGCATCAATTGCCCTGAAATCCAATTACAGGCCTATAGCGAGCATTCCTCTGTTTACCAAACTATTGGAAGGACTGGTCAACCTTGAATTGGTGAATTATCTAGATAGATTTAATATTCTTAATGCACACCAGTCAGGATTTAGACAAGGTTTTAGTACAGAGCCTCAATCCTTGATTATTTACATCAGGGGTGCCCAACGCGTCGATCGCGATTGACCAGTAGCTCAGGAAGGCAACTCGAGTCGATCGCACTCGTGTTGCCGTCCTGATCTACGATTTCAGCCCCTAGCGAACTTATGCTCCGGGCTCTAACGTGTGCGTGCAGGCTTCTCTTCTCTTCCCTCCGAAACCGGAAGTTATGCCCGGGGAGGGGGAGGGGGGGGAGAAGGGAAGCCTGCACGCACATGTTGAGAGCCCTGAAGCAAGCGTTCGCTACGGGCTAAGGCGGGAGACATGTTACTGAAGCATTTCCTCTTCTTGCTGCCGGGTCCTGCCTACTTTCTGTTTCCGCGAAGGCAGGACCCGGCAGCATTTCCCCCAACAGTTCCTCGCGATGCTGGTCGGCCGAAGCAGGGAGAGGTTGGGGCGTCGTCGGCTTTTGGGCGTGTTATTGGCGTCGGCTTTCGGGCCTGTTATTGGTGGCGGTTTGGGTCCTGGTCCCCGATGGCAGTTTGGGTCCCCGATGGCAGTGGCAGTGTCTTGGGGGAGGGCAGGGAGAAAGAAAGAAAAAGGGCAGGCAGGGAGACAGAAGGAAAGAAGAGAAACAGAAAAAAAGGAAAGGGAGGCAGAGAGAAAGAAAGGGCAGGGAGAGAGGAAGGAAAAGTTGGGGGAGGGAATGAGGTGTGGAGGAGAGGAAGCATACAGGCTGAAAGAAGGGAAGAAAGACTGGATGCACAGTCAGAAGAAGAAAGTGCAACCAGAGACTCATGAAATCACCAGACAAGGTAGGAAAAATGATTTTATTTTAAATTTAGTGATCAAAATGTGTCTGAATTTATATCTGCTGTCTATATTTTACACTAAGGTCCCCTTTTACTAAACCGCAATAGAGTTTTTTAGCGCAGGGAGCCTATGAGTGTCGAGAGCAGCGCTGGGCATTCAGCGCAGCTCCCTGCGCTCTAAAAACTGCTATCGTGGTTTAGTAAAAAGGGAGGGGGGTATATTTGTCTATTTTTGTATGGTTGTTACTGAGGTGATAGTGCATAGAGTCATCTGCTTTGACCTCTTTGAAAAACCCTGGAATAGGAATGATAATTAACATTTTCTATGCGTACAGTGTGCGTTGTGTTTTTTTTAAATTTTATTGTTGGTAGATCATTTTGACTTGGTCATTTTAAAAGTAGCTCGCAAGCCCAAAAAGTGTGGGCACCCCTGATTTACATGATCTGTTTAGCAAGGGTACTAGTGCTTTAATCTTGCAATTAAATTTTAGCAGTGCTTTTGATTTAGTTGATCATGAAATAATATTGAACTGCTTAGATTCAATAGGACTTTCAGGAAGAGTGTTGAATTGGTTTCAGGGTTTCTTGACGAAAAGATCATACCGAGTGATCTGTGATGGTAAATACTCTCACTCCTGGAGTAATCCATCTGAGGTACCTCAGGGCTCCACTAGAAATAAATACTCAAGGATTAGGGCCCGAATATATCCCTTATTCACTCAAAAACAAGCCCCACACGGACAAACGATACACATACCCAGCAACTCTACAAGGCCTTTCTTACAACCCACAACATTCACACTCCCCAAAGAGAAAGGAAAAAGAAAAGAAGTGGAGAAAAAGGCCTCAGTTCAGCTTCATCTGGCCAATAAAACTCCACTCCTATAAAAGCTGTTTATGTGTAAATGCTGAAAAATAGTCCAAGAAAACAAGGCAACTAAAGTAGCCTGCCAGGTGGTATCAAACAGCCTAATACAGATGAAAGTCTGTGTGAATGTAACAAAAGGCAGTATAGTCCAGCTCATAACATCCACAGCAAAAGCAAGAAAAAATAACTTAGCTGCTAATGGCCTCCAAATCCCGGCCAGGCAGTCCTTACACCCAACGGAGAACCCTCCGTTTCGCATCAAATCGCTGTGTCGGGGGACTATTTTTCAGCATTTACACATAAACAGCTTTTGTAGGAGTGGAGTTTTTGTTGGCCAGATGAAGCTGAACTGAGGCCTTTTTCTCCACTTCTTTTCTTTTTCCTTTTTCCCTTTCTCTTTGGGGAGTGTGAATGTTGTGGTTTGTAAGTAAGGCCTTGTAGTGTTGCTGGGTGTGTGTATCGTTTGTCCGTGTGGGGCTTGTTTTTGAGTGAATAAGGGGTACCTCAGGGCTCCCCATTATCTCCCTCACTATTTAATATTTATGTAACATCTTTAGGACATCTATTACAAAATTTAAATCTAAACTTATATATATGTGCTGATGATATTTCTATTTTAATGCCTCTAAATGATATCTTAAAACAAATTTCCCATATCCTGACTGAGATAGAGAAATGGACAATCAATTTTAAATTGAAACTTAATACTGAAAAGACAAAAATCTTTCTGGCTAGCCCAAAAGACAAAATAACTAGACCATCCATTGCTTTGCTTAAATGGTCATGACTACCCAATCTCAAAATCTATAAAAATACTGGGAGTCGTACTAGATTCTCAACTTTTTTTGCACTATGGAAGCTAAAGACCATCAAAAAATAATTTGACCCTTTATCTTTCAGACTATTAGTGCAGGCACTAGTTTATCCATACTTGATTACTGTAATATTTTCTATTTGGGAGCCCCAAAGAAAATTTTGAGAAAATTGAGAATAGTACAGAATGCGGCTGTTCGACTGATATTTGGGCTGAAGAAAAATGACCATATTAGTTCTTACTACCGACTACTGCATTGGATCCCGGTGGAGGCACGAGTACTATTCAAATTTTCTTGCACCTGTTTGAAGCTGGTTTGGGGATTTGCCCCAATTTATCTTTTTCTCATTTTAATAAATAAAATAATAATAATAATTTTATTCTTCTATACCACCATACCGAAAAGGTTCTAGGCGGTTCACAACAAGGTGAGCTAATACATGGGATACAGATAAAATACAAATTAGAATAATGGACTTACAAACAGATAAAGACAGAAAGCATTTACAATATAATAACTTTATTTTGTATACCGCAATACCATGAGCAGTTCAGAGCGGTTTACAGAGGAAGAGACTGTACACAGACAGCGATGTTACAGAAAATACTTTCAATTACATTAGTAAGCCGAGAGTAGTTTGGTATATCCGGAAGTATGTCAGAGATACAAGTATTTCAGAGATAACACAGGCAGGAAATACTGGCATGGCAGGGAAAGAAGTAATACATAGAACAGATCAAATACATCAAGTTGAATATAAGGAACTTGATTGAAAAAATGAAACAGAATGCACTAAGATACCAGTTGAGTCTTTAACAATTTTCTAAAATCAAGTGTATTATACAGACCAAGTAAGTAGCAGTCCTGATGGGGTGATTGTATTGGTGGAGCTATGTTGTCATATGGTGCATTTCGAAACGTAATCAGGTCAGCGTTGTTTGATAAATTTATTTCCTAAATGGGGACATCATTGTTAATCAAAATTGAATATTTTAGGAATTCTGTTGTATTTTGAATTAATTGTGTTTCGCCGATTGTCCAGCCCTCTTCTGTGTAAACCGCCTAGAATTCGATTGATTGAGGCGGTATAGAAGAATAAAGTTATGCTATGTTCAAGTAACTCAGAACGCTGCAGCTAGGGTGATAAAAAGATTACCTCGCTACTGCCATGTTACACCTCTACTAGCTGAACTAGTTGCCAGTCACTTGGAGAATACAATTCAAGATACTAACATTGGTATTTAAATCCATAAGTGGCTTATTGCCTAAGGTGATCACAGAGACTATTTGGCTATTCCTTCAATTCACTCTGTGATCAAAATTGTGAATCGTGTTCGCATTAGAGAGTTACGCGGGGACAGAAATCCCACCCTTCCCCGCCAAAGTCCCACCCGTCCCCGTGAGGACTCCCACCCGTCCCCGCGAGGAATCCCTCCGTCCCCACCCGTCCCCGCGAGGAATCCCCTCTGTCCCCGCCCATCCCCGCGAGGAATCCCCTACGTCCCCGCGAGGAATCCCCTACATCCCCACCCGTCCCTATAAACTACAGAAATAGTTATTTCATTTAATTATGCTACTGAATTAAAGGCTCTGGTAGAAACCCATTTAAAAATAAGCAAAAAGACTTTATTAATTTGGAAATATTAATTGGGAAGAATACATACTTTGTAAATAGGTTTCTACCAGAGCCTCTAATGTTTATAAATTTTTATCAACACAACTAATATACTACTTTATCCTTAAGCAAAAAAAAAAAAAGAATTTTTTTCCTACCTTTGTTGCCTGGTTTCTGCTTTCTTCATGTTCTCATTCAATTCCTTCCATCCACTGCCTCTCTTCTCTCTGTGTCTTCCATTTGCTCTGTTACTGTGCCTCTCCCATTCTCCCCCCCTCCCAAATTGGTCTGGCACCCATCTTTTTCCCTCCGCTCCCCCCATAGTCTGGCACCTCTGTCTTCTTCCCTGCCAGCGTCTTCTCCCCATTCCCTCTTCCCCATTTCCTTTCAGTGTCCTTCTCCCCCACCATCTTCCCCATGTCCTGTCAGGCAGCATCCTTCTCCCCCCTCTGCCTTCCCCATGTCCTTTCAGCATCCTTCTCCCCCATGTCCTTTCAACGGCCTTCTCCACCCCTTTGTCTTCCCCAGTGCTTTCAGGGTCCTTCTCCCCCCCTCTGTCTTCCCCATGTGCTTTCAGCATCCTTCCCCCCCTCCTCCCGTTTACCCCATGTCCTTTCAGCGTTCTTCTCCACCCCTTTGTCTTCCCCAGTACTTTCAGCGGCCTTCTCCCCCCTTAAGCGTCTTTTCTTCTCCACTCCACCTTTCCTCCCTCCCTTTGTGGCGCTTTCGCACCTGACCGACAACAGAACAGGCCCGGTCGGACAAATCTCCCTGTCCTGTAGCCGCGAATCTAAATTACCTTCTTACAGCAGCTGGAGTAGTGAAGCTGCTGTAAGAGGTAATTTAGATTCGCGGCTACAGGGCAGGGAGATTTGTCAGCCGGGCCTGTTGTTGGTTGATCGGGGGACCTGACCGGCTGTGCACATTCTCCGGGGCGGACCGCCCCCTCCCCCCTCTTTCGTACGCCATTGCCTTCTTCCTACCTGCCCTGCCGCACACAGCCGACCGGAAGTCTTCCTGATGTCAGTGTTTGTGTCGAGGGCAGGAGGGCCTGGGATCCCTCCTGCCCATAATGTAGTGCGGGGTGGGGGTAGGGGGTCGCCAGGGCCAGGAGGATTTGGGCTCCCTCCTGGCCCGATATTGTCGGGGAGTTGGGGAGTCGGCGGGGCAAGAGGGCTTGGGCTCCCTTTTGCCCCGATCGCGGAGTCGGGACCGCCAAGAGGAATAAGCAAGACATCGGTAGGAGCTTCTACATGATGGAGGGGGTCGGGAGGCTGTGGGGGTGCGAGCGGTCCTTCAGGGTGGGGGTGCGGGTGCGGGTGGGAGTGCGTGCGAGCGGTCTTTCGGGGTGGGGGTGCGGGTGCGTGCGAGCGGTCCTTCGGGGTGGGGGTGTGAGCGGTCCTGCAAGGGGGGGGTGAATCGGACGTCGGGGGGGGCATCAGGCTTTCAGGGTGGGGACAGGACTTCAAGGGGGAGAGGAGAGTCGGGGCGGGCGAAAGGAGAGTCGGGGTGGCCAGAGAAGAGTCGGGCGGCAACGGGAGAGTTGGGCAGCATGCGCAGTATACGGGTGTGCGCGGTATATAAAAATTTCTGTACATAAATTTGTGTTTTTCGCGTGCTATACCCGTGTGCGCGTTTTACACGGGTGCACGTTATCTATGTGAAAATACGGTAAGTCCCAGATTGTATTCGTTTTTGGCCTTTCGAAAAAGTTTGAAAGTCCACTTTTTTCGACTGGCATTTTCAGATTGGGGTATTTTATAGTTTTGTTATTATTTAGTTTATTTATTTCCAGATGTTTTTGAATTGTATACGGTATGGTGATGTTTTATTTTGATTTGTTTAAGTCTTAGTTTTATTATGCATGTGATGGTGTTATCCGCATAGATGTTTCATATGCAGGCTACAAATGTTTTAAATAAATAAATTTCAGTTCTTCGCTGGCAGTGGGATAGGCACATGGGATATCTTAGAGAGAAGAAGAGATAATGGTTACTTTGGATAGGCAGACTGGATGGGCCTTTTGGTCTTTATCTGCTGTTATGTTTCTATGTTTCTATAACCATAAAGCTCTATGACCTCACAATGCAGGTGTAAAGAGCCTTAGCCTATAGGAAGAGGTGATGCAAATGTTAAGAGCCTTAGCCAATAGGGAGAGGAGATAGTGGATGCTGCGGATGGGCCATTTGGCCTTTATCTGCCATCATGTTTCTATGATCTCACAATGCAAGTGTTAAGAGTCTTAGCCAATAGGAAGAGGAGATGCAAATGTTAAGAGCCTTAGCCAATAGGGAGAGGAGGAGATAGTGGATGCTGCGATCATGTTTCTATGTTTACTCAATGTAGGGAACAATATAATATTTAATTGTGATAATATACTCAATAACCACATAGATATCACAATCTTGCTCTTTTTAACTCATTTAAAAAAAAACTATTGATAAATTAAATAGTGCTTAGACCACAACCTATAGTGTTTAAGTGTAACAAACCACACAACACCGACTGCCATCAGACCATCATAGCACTATTCAAGTCTGAGCCACCAAATACAAATCTCATAACCTCTTTCAATTAAAATGACTTATCTTTTTATGGTGGTTGGTTCACAACAGATGGGCACTCGGAGAAATTAAAAGGGGGCAGGTTTAGAACAAACGCTAGGAAGTTCTTTTTTACGCAGAGGGTGGTGGACACATGGAACGCGCTTCCGGAGGCCGTGATAGGCCAGACCATGTTACAGGGCTTCAAAGAAGGTTTGGATAGGTTCCTAGAGGATAAGGGGATTGAGGGGTACAGATAGGAGTAGACGTAGGTTATAGGGATAGTCAGGGACCACTGCAGAGGTGATAGGCCTGAGGGGCCGCCGCGGGAGCGGACCGCTGTGCGGGATGGACCTCTGGTCTGACCCAGCGGAGGCAAATTCTTATGTTCTTATGTTCTTAACAGGCAGCCTGGAGTTATAAAGTGCTTATGTGCCTTATAAAAACTATGTTTCTTTAACCATAAAGCTCTATGACCTCACAATGCAGGTGTTAAGAGCCTTAGCCAATAGGGAGAGGAGGAAGTAGAGGATGGGCAGACTGGATGGGCCATTTGGCCTTTATCTGCCATCATGTTTCTATTTTCAGGTTGGAATAGAAACGGCCTTAGCATGCAGGAAAGAGTCGCATAAGGGCACACTATGACCTCTTTCTACCACAGATTTGTAAAATGACCCCTAAGTTAGTCCAGTAAAAAGTTATCATCTTATTTTAAAAGTGGGCTAACATTTGATCCATGCTTTTATATTGAAAATATTTACTTTTAGATTTCCTAGAAAAAGGCAGATTTTACCATCAGCCAAAAGGTCAACAATTTTATAATATGCTACAACTATAAAAACTGTCCACTGACATCAAACTAAAATGAGTTACATTCCTTCATTCTTCTCTTTTTGCTCTCTAGATGCACAGATAGGCACAGAAAAAAAGTCAAGACTGACACCCATTGTCTCTGCTGGATAAACTGTGTACAATGTGCACTCATAAATTCTTTTGATCTCTTGAACTTTAGGTCCAGTGCTTGGGTATCGATAAGATTATATCAACCGTGACATTGTAAACGCATGCCAGACGTTTGATCCCCAAAGATGGAATAACAGGTGCCATGTTTAAAAACAGCTTGGCGTGCAGTCAACAGTGGACACAAATTGAACAAATGTCTCTTGTGATTCAATTGGAACCACATGCTGATCGAGGAAGCCCTGGTGCTTGGGCATGGTTTGTATGAAGAACTGAACACATGAGGAAAGGCTAATGAGGGTAGGGCTCTTCAGCTTGGAGAAGAGACGGCTGGGGGGATTTATGACTGAGGTCTGCAAAATCCTGATTGGAGTAGATCTGGTAAAAGTGAATCGATATTTTTCTGTTTCAAAAAGTATGAAGGCTAGGGGACACTTGATGAAGTTATAAGGAAATACTTTTAAAACCAATAGAAGGAAATAGATATATTTTTTTCACTCAGAGATTAGTTAAGCCAGAGGATGTGGTAAGAGCGGTTAACGTTTCTAGTTTTAAAAAATGTTTGGACAAGTTCCTGGCGGAAAAATCCAGAGTCTGCTGTTGAGACAGACATAGGGAAAGCCACTGCTTGCTCTCGATCAGTAGCATGGAATGTTGCTACTATTTGGCTTTTGGCCAGGTACTAGTGACCTGGATTGGCCACCATGAAGATGAGCTACTGGGCTAGACAGACCATTGGTCTGACCCAGTAAGGCTATTCTTATGTTCTTAAGTAAAGGACAATAAAGCTATTGTGACATCACTGATGAGGTTCAATGCCCGACAACATGATGCATGACCTACTCCTACTGGAGCGCTGGTCTAGGACCTGGCAACTCAGCTTCAATGCCAAAAAATGCAAAGTCATGCACCTAGGCAACCATAATCCATACAAGACTTATACTCTTAATGGTGAGATCCTAACAAGAACGGTAGCAGAACGGGACTTGGGGGTGATCGTCAGTGAGGACATGAAGGCTGCCAGTCAGGTAGAGCAGGCCTCATCCAAGGCAAGACAGATCCTAGGTTGCATACGCAGGGGTTTCGTCAGCCGTAAGCCGGAAGTCATTATGCCATTGTATAGATCCATGGTGAGGCCCCACCTGGAATACTGTGTGCAATTCTGGAGACCACATTATCGCAAAGATGTGCTGAGATTGGAGTCGGTTCAGAGAATGGCCACCCGGATGGTCTCGGGACTCAAAGACCTCCCGTACGAAGAAAGGTTAGACAAACTGCAGCTATACTCGCTTGAGGAGCGCAGAGAGAGGGGGGACATGATCGAGACGTTCAAGTATCTCACGGGCCGCATCGTAGCGGAAGAAGATATCTTCTTTTTCAAGGGACCCACGGCAACAAGAGGGCATCCGTGGAAAATCAGAGGCGGGAAACTATGAGGTGACACCAGGAAATTGATGGTTGATCGCTGGAATAATCTTCCACTGCAGGTGATTGAGGCCAGCAGCGTGCCTGATTTTAAGGCCAAATGGGATCGACACGTGGGCTCTATTCACTAGGCAAAGGTAGGGGAGGGTCATTAGGGTGGGCAGACTAGATGGGCCGTGGCCCTTATCTGCCGTCTATTTCTATGTTTCTATGTTTCTATGAGGTTGGCTCTTAGGCATTGGTGGAATGAGGCATTATGACATCGCAATCTCAGCTCGGGAATGTTGCTTCTATTTGGGATTCTGGAATCTTCCTGTTCTTTGAGATTCTGTGTTTTTGCCAGGTACTTGTGACTTGAATTGGCCTCTGTGAAGATGGGATACTGGGCTAGATGGACCATTGGTCTGACACAGTAAGTCTATTCTTATG
Organism: Geotrypetes seraphini; assembly: GCF_902459505.1. Classification (NCBI taxonomy): domain Eukaryota; kingdom Metazoa; phylum Chordata; class Amphibia; order Gymnophiona; family Dermophiidae; genus Geotrypetes; species Geotrypetes seraphini. The sequence goes on along the minus strand of NC_047084.1, from coordinate 134,196,108 downwards.
TCCTTATACAGCTTACTAAACATCTGCCCTTTTATTTCCAATACAGCTGTCAAAGTTATCTTAGTTAACACCAGTGGTAGACTATGCTAAGGCCCTCTCTTCCACACTGTGAAAACAGTATTCCAATAATATTAGCATTAACCTAGTCTTAATGCAGATTTAGGCTCCCTTTTATCAAGCTGCGGTAGAGCGTTTTAGTGCTGGCGAGGTAAATGCTCCGACGCTCAAAGGAATGAATGAGAATTGGAGCATTTACTGGACTGGCCAGCACTAAAACACTCTACCATGGCTTGATAAAAGGGTGCCTTATTGATACAAATTTATTAAATACCCCCTTAAATCCAAATGTTCCACTCAAGGCCTAGTACAAACAAAAAGCATATTGTGACAGGGAGAGTCCTATCATGCTGGAAGAAACCCTGCAGTGCTCTAAACCTATCCCTAAACCTGCTCCTAGAAGCAGGCAGGTTAGGAAAACTGAATGTATCCCCAGTGAAAGGTAGCCCAAATGTGACCCGATTATACTTGCCTAGTTCTAGTGTAGGGAATGCTAAAGGCAAAGAACTACAAGTACCAGCAGGCACCATGCCGCTGATAGCAAGACCCACAAAGGGATTAGCTCCTGCAATCAGCTCTGCTGGGGGCAGGACAAGTCAGCAGGAAAGCTATCCAGGCTAGTGCTGCCCGATTTCTGATTCGGATCGATTCACTGATTCACTTCGGGTGAATCGATTCGAATCGATTAAAAATTGGCCTCACCGATTCGGTGCCCATGGATTGGCTGCTGTTGCTTCGGGGTGGGATTATGCATGGCATGGCTTGTATCTGAGGTGTGTGAGTGGTTGTTGCTCTCGCCTTCTCCCTTCCCCTTCGGGGAGAGAGCTGGTAGGTGATTGGTGGGCAGTTGTGCATGTGGGTTAGTTCCCCCACTTCCTATAGTGGCTTGCATTGGGAGCTTTGCGCAGTATTCAGCACGGCTCCCGGAGATAAAAACTGCTAGCGTGTTTTAGTACAAGGGGGCCTAGTTTAGAAACGGTTCCATGTCCCCCCTCCCCCATTATCTGTCACCACCGTTATGGTGAAGAAGCCCGTGAAAGAGTAGGACGAGGTCTGGGGTTGGTGATTACAGGAGCTGGGCTCCAGCCTGCCCAACTGTCATTGCTTTGAGTGTGAGCAGCGCGGGGTGACACTGACATCACCATGGGAAGCTTCGTGTGCACCTCCTGCTCCAGCCTCTTGTGAGTATCATCTAATACGGTAGGAGTCCCAGGGTATTAATACTCATCTCTGCTTGCCTGCCTCGTGCACCTATGGCATCTCGGCTGGTAATAGGGCTTATGCAGTTCTTATGTGTATTCCCTCTTTCCCTATGATAGTAATGTAACCGTCTGTTCTGTGCCCTTTCTGTGAATTCTAACAGTATTGCTAACACCATAAATGTCCGCGGAAAAACCAGAATGTATATAGCTGGTGACAAAAATTACACCCTTTTTGAAAAAAAAAATAAATAAATAAAAAGACCTGCCTACCAGTATCTTAAAGGATCAGATTTAAAACACTGTCTGTAATCTGTAAGGTCTTCAGAGGAAATAGACCGGAGTACTTAAATTATTCCTTTGGGGGGAGGGGGGAGAAAAGAAATAATGGGTCTAAAAACAGAGGAGAGGGAGAGAGATGGTGGACAATGGTATTTAGGGAGAGAAGGAACAGAAAGAGAAGTTGGGCACATGGGATGGTGTGGAGGGGGGTTGGGGATAGAGATACTAAATAGAAGGGTAGTTGGGAAGAGAAAGGGAGAGCTGGTGGACCCTGGGGTGGTTGGGAAGGAGGGAAAGATTCTGGATGAAAGGGTAGTTGAGAAAAGGAGAGATGGTGGATCTGGGGATGGTGAGGTCCATCACTGCAGCTGCAGTGTTGGATACAGAAAAAGGGAAGATCCCAGACCTCCTGGGGAGGGAAAGTAAATGGAAGGGGAGGACAGAGATGGAAGATGGATGGTTAGCACGGAGAAAGAAGAAAACGACAAATGGGTAGGAGACCCTGGCAAGTGAGTTTCAGAAGACAACCAGAGCCTAGGACCAACATGTTTTGAATAATGACCAATCAACAAAAGGTAGAAAAAATAATTTTATTTTCAGTTTTGTGATTACAAAAAGTTAGATTTGAAATGTGTATGCTGCCAGAGCTGGTGTTAGACCGCGAACGTGAACTAGGATTTAACAGAGAGAGGAAAATTATTTTTTGTTTGTTTATTTTGTTTACATCACAGTGCCAGTGTGGGTAGGAGAGGGCAAATGGGGTGAAGAGGCTATAAAATAAACCCACTAGGGTGTTTGAAAAAATACACCCAATTGGGCAGGAAAATCAAATCGAAATTTTTTCCCCTGAATCGGGCAGCACTAATCCAGGCTCATTAGCAAAGCACCAGAGAACTAGAGGCATTCAGCACAAGGCTAGAGAAAAGGGTGTGTCTCTAGGCTAGAAAGGCAGCCACCAACCTTCAGCCTGCCTGAACTCTTGGAATGAGGCAGACCAGTGCAATCCAGGGGCCAGAAGCCAGAAGCCATCATTTCCCACAGGAAACAGGGTGAAAATTGCAGGTCTGAATCTTGTCAGCATTCTTCTGACTTGGATGAAGAAATGTATACAAGTGATTATGAAGTGGAACCTGTAGCCATGCTTACTGATTAAAAGCTTGGGGAAATCATATGCTATTTCTGGGAAGGTGGAATTGCCTCACAAACCCTAATAACAGAAGGGTGTAGAATCCCTGCTGCTGATTAAATTGAAGTTAACAGAAGAGTTGGAATACAGTACTTTCACGCATATAACGCGCGCGTTATATGTGGTTTTTACAAACCGCGCATAACCTTGCGCGTTATACGCGTGAGCGCGTTGTACAATTTTTTTTTTACATAGTTCCCCCCCCCCCCCCGACGCCCGATTCATCACCCGGAAGGAGCACTCACACTCCCACCCCGAAGGACTGCTCGCACCCCCACCTGAAGGACCGCTCGCACCCCCACAGCCTCCCCCCCTCCCCCATGGAGAAGCTGTCTACCTTGTTTCCAGATGCCAGCCCAGCTGCTTCCTCTGCCGGTGGGCTTGCCCCTTCTCAGAGCCCTGTGCTGCGCTGCGTCCTCTTCAGGCGGTCCCGCTATTTCTCTGACGTCAGAGAAAGGGCGGGACCGCCGGAAGAGGAAGCAGCGCAGCAGGGCTCAGAGAAGAGGCGGGACCGCCGGCAGAGGAAACAGCTGGGCTCGCTGGCATCCGGAAACAAGGTAGACAGCTTCTCCATGGGGGAGGGGGGGGAGGCTGTGGGGGTGCGAGCGGTCCTTCGGGTGGGGGTGCGAGCGGTCCTTCAGGGTGGGGGTGCGAGCGGTCCTTCAGGGTGGGGGTGCGGGTGCGTGCGAGCGGTCCTTCGGGGTGAGGGTGTGAGCGGTCCTGCGGGGGAGTGAATCGGACGTCGGGGGGGGGGCATCAGGCTTTCAGGGTAGGGACAGGACTTCAAAGGGGAAAGGAGAGTCGGGGCGGGCGAAAAGAGAGTCGGGGTCTCCAGAGGAGAGTCGGGGCGGGCGAAAGGAGAGTCGGACAGCATGCGCGGTATACGGGTGTGCGCGATATATAAAAATTTCTGTACATAAATTTGTGTTTTCCGCGTGCTATACCCGTGTGCGCGTTTTACACGGGTGCGCGTTATCTACGTGAAAATACAGTAATTGTGTCCTGAAATTGCACAAACACAGAAATATTGTGAAAGAACTGGGCTGAGCAGTCCCAGCTGGTTCCAGGACTTTCGTTTTTGTAATAAGGACTGGCAGAGCATAGCCGTTTGAAAGCACATGTTTGGTGAAACAAGCTGTTTAGTGACCTGAGCAAGTTTGTGTTTTGTTTTTCCTTCACCAAAGAATAAGCCAGAAAATAAAGACATAATAATTCACACTAAACACCTTTGTTGGACCTCTACCCTCCATGCCTCATTCAACTGCTCTGCTGAGGTTGGATAACCCAGGTCAGGACTCTGGCTAATCCAGTCCAGGTCTTACCTGGCCACAATACAAATACATCTTAAAAGTGCCCCAAAACAAACAATAAGACAGAGCCAGCAGTTCACCCCATTCAGCAATGGGTGTTTCCCCAAAATTATACTGCCTCTGGGAACAGTTTTCATATTTTTCCAAATGTCGAATAATTCCTGCCTTGATGTAATAAACAGTGGCAAACTGTTCCACCCTTAAGGATCCTATCAGCAGCCTGAGTAAGAGTTTCAGTCTATTGAGTTTGGACATGCTGGTTTTTTGATGTGACCGTGCTGAGTTCTGCAGGGTTTTACATGCTGTGTTTGAAGGAAGGAAGGAGCTGTTCATAGGACATTAGACAGGCCAGAGATTGGCAAAAGCCTTCACTGACATTTGCGAATGCAGAAATGGATTTGGAACTGCATTCGCCAACTCAATAAAACAGGCCAGAATGTTCAGAGGATCCTTAGCTTTACTGTGCATATAGTCAATGGAAAGAGGTTTTACATTTCTACAGCTTGTATTGTTAAAAAGAATCACTGCTTTGTCAACAGTATATCAAGTTTATGCTGAATAAACATGGTTCTATAGGAAGCTTTTATCATCTGTGTCATGAAGATCCCATTGCAAAGAATGTCTGGAAAAAGGTTAAGGACCTCATGGGTAACATCAACAACAATCATTTCAGCTCAGAACTACTGATTTTCCTCCTTTATATCTTGCCAAATGTCCTCTTAATAGTGTACCATTAACACCCTTCTCCATCCCCCTTCAACATTCTTAATGCTGTTGAAATCAGGCTAAATTTAGTGTTGAAACAAAAGAATTATAATACAATAAATCAATTGCATGAAGGCAACTTAGGACAAGTTTCAAAGGAGTCATACTACTTTTTGGGATTCTGCCATGTACTTGGGACCTGGATTGGCCACTGTTGGAAACAGGATTCTGGGCTTGATGGCCCATTAAGGCTATTCTTATGTTCTTAGGTGAGCCAAGTCTAGGACAATCGAGCCATTGTGACATCACTGCTGAGGTTGGCTCTTAGACATTGGTGGAATGAGGCATTATGACATCACAATCTCAGCTCTGGAATGTTGCTACTCTTTGGGTTCCTGCCAGGTACTTGGGACCTAGTGAGCCACTGCTGGAAACAGGATACTGGGTTTGATTGACCTTTGGTCTGTCCCAGTATGCCAATTCTTATATTCTTAGGTGAGTCAAGCATCACTGCTGAGTTTGGCTCTTAGGCATTGATGGAATGAGGCATTATGACATCACAATCTCAGCTCAGTATATCTTCCAGATTCACCGAGATTTCTTTCAGTTCCACCGCATCATCACCCTTGAAACCCATTCCGGTTCAGGTATGTCTCTTACATCTTTTTCCGTAAAGACCGAAGCAAAAAATTAATTCATTTCCACTATGGCCTTATCCTCCCTGAGCACCCTTTTCGCTCCCTGATCAACCAATGGTCCCCCAGATTCCCTCACAGGTTTTCTGCTCTGATGTACCTAAAATAATTTTTTAGCTGTTTTTATCAATGCTTTGTATCTAACTTGCCAGGACTTGTTTCTTCTTATTTTCTTCATTCGGATCTTTTTTCCATTCTTTAAAGGATGTTATTTTGGCTCTGATAGCCTCTTTCACTTCACCTTTTAATCACGCCTCTTCTTTCCACCTTTGCTGATACGTGGAATACATCTGGTCTGGGCTTCCACGATGGTATTTTTAAATAACATCCACGCCTGGTTTACAGTCCTAACCTTCGCAACTGATCCTTTTAGCTTCTTTTTAACCATTTTCCTCATTTTATCATAGTCGCCCTTTCGAAAATTAAATGCCCCTACAGTAGATTTCTTTTGCGACGTTACTCCCGGTATCAGCTCAAATTCGATCATGTTATGATCACTGTCTCCCAGCGGACCCAACACCCGTACTATGTCTTGCATTCCACTAAGGACCAAATCTAAAATAGCACCCCCTCTTTTCGGTTCCGGGACCAGTTGCTCCAAGAAGCAGTCATTTATGACATCTAGGAATTTTACCTCCCTAGCACTCCCCAATGTAACATTTAACCAGTCAATGTTGGGGTAATTGAAATCAACAAGTAACAAAGCTCATACTCTATAAACAATTATATCTATAGAACCCCCAACAATTCCACTCAGTACTGCAAAATAATCACTCACAGATAGAGGAAATATACCACTACAATCATACACCACACACTAAATCCAAAGCAGAAACAGAGGGAAAAAGAGCATAAGAGAACTAGAAAAGAAAAAGAAAGTGAAGAAAAAGCCTCAGTTCAGCTTCATGGGCTCAAAAAACTCCACTTTCTCTCATATGGGCTCCGTTTTTCTGAATCAAAATGTTCACTGAATCAAGTATCAGCGGTAGCCACTCCCCAGTTAGAGATTGAAACATCCAAAAGTCTTGGAAAATGCAGGGAAAGTTCAAAAATCACTAACGGGCACAGATTCAAGTCAGCGCATGAGATGGCAAAAAACCCCAGATACTTAGCTGCTGGTCATCTCGTGCCTCTTGTGCCACGATCCCCCAAACGAACATGCACGTGCAGGACAGCAGAACTTGAAATGGTGTCTTCATTACAGGACCCAACCGGGAAGTTCCTTGTTTCGCCGAGGCTGCTTCAGGAGTCTTGCAAAAGCCACATTCAAAGATATCACTGCTAGTGCAATCAAGTTTCAAGTTTATTTAAATTTGATAAATCGCTTATCCATAATTTGCTAAGCGAGTTACAGTAAAGTCTAAAATAAACATGCAATTTAAAATTTAGTTGTAATGAGTTAGACGAACAAACATACAGACAAAATTGAATACGTGAGGAATAAAGGGATGAAGTTACAAAATTAATACTTTAAAGAAGAAAAAAAGAAACATAAATGGAAAGAACATGAGGAGGGGTAAAATAGTTTGTTTTTTTTTTAAGATGTCTGCTGCCCTACATAAGTTGCATTTAAAGATTAAAAGCATCTCTAAAAAGAAAGGTTTTGAGATTATTTTTAAAACGGTTAAGGTCCTTTTCATCTCTTATATGTTGTGGTAAGGTGTTCCAAATTTGGGGGGCCATAACCGAAAACATGTCATGACGTCTGGTACCAATGACTTTTAAAGAAGGAACCGTTAAAAGATTTTGAGCTGTGGATCGGAGAGAACATGATGTGTTATACGGAATGAGCATTCTATTTATAAATTGCGGTTCGCTAGTGGATAAAGTTTTAAATACCAAAAGTATAATTTTAAAAGTGACGCGATGATTAACGGGAAGCCAATGCGAGTCAATTAAAAAAGGAGTTACGTGATCATATTTTTTTCCATTGTGGATAAGTTTAACAGCTTTGTAAAACAGGCCCTAGGAGTAAAATAACGGATTTAGCGGTATATAAGAAATAAATTACATTACATTAAATTACATTACATTACATTACATTACATATATTATAGCCTAGACAGGCACAAAGTTTACGTGTTGGATCCAAGAGGAGCTGGGGGGGAGGAGGGAGATTTTAAATTCCATCAAAAATAAGAGGGAGGGGGCGTGCGCGTGGTGAGGGGAGGAGTGGGAAGAGGAGGGGGCGGAAAGGAGGGGTGCCAGCACCCTCACCAGCATGGCGCCTGGGACAGACCTCCATCCCCCCCTTATTATGCCATTGAAAGGTACGCTAGCGTTTTTAGCTCATGCCTAGGATTAGTGTGCGCTGGCTGAAAAATTACCGCCTGCTTAAAAGGAGGCGGTAGCGGCTAGCGCGTGTGGCATTTTAGCGCACGCTAAGTGCGTGGTAAAACTGCTAGCGCGCCTTTGTGAAAGGAGCCCTGAGTGTATCTTAGTTCTTGTGAAAGAAGCCTTAGCATTTGCTTCAGACTCATCGAGTGTTAATCTATATTTAACCAGTGATTTAGTTGGAAATATTCTACGTTTATCTCGCGTCTCGTATGGCTCTTTCCTGCTTTCCCATATTTCTTGAATAGTCTTTTCTTCATTTTTCTCTGGCTTCCCTTGATATTTGCTAAATTGGAGACTTTGAGGGGAGTACACTTCTCCCTCCGTATTCACGGTTTCAGCAATCGCGGCTTCGATTATTCACTATTTTTTAGCTTGCTGGCTCCTGCCCCCAAATGACGTCAGCTTGCATAGAGAAATCACTGATTCTAAGCGTTTCCAGAGAAAATCGCTGATTCCCAGCACTTTCTTCACCGTGTTTTGCCTCTCCTTCAGGAACAGACCAGGTCTTCCACCATGTTATTCACGGTTTCACCATATTCACAATGGTTTTTAATAGAAAACATCGAATAACATCTGAAAAAGTTATTTGTGGTCTGTCTGTTAATCCCCTATCACAGTGAATACGGAGGGAGAAGTGTAGTTTGTCTGTAACTCCCACTCCTGGACTTTGGAGTTGAATTGGGCTTCCTGGTTGCTGTAGATGTGTGTGTGTGGGGGTGGGGTGGGGGGGGGGGAGAGGGCTTTGAGGTCTGCTACATTAGCGGGCTGTTAGGATGTGGGCAGTTATGGGAGTTGGAACTTTGTTATTGTTGTATGTGAAGGGTTCATTGTCTCAGATTTTTTTGCGCATTGCATATATTGAAAAATTTCAATAAATAATTAAAATACAAAATATTGCAGCAGTTCTTTGTGTACTGGAAAAAAAAGAGTAGGTGCCAATGCTGTTCCTCTGTCTGCCTCTAGGTGGCACCGCAAGAGTCTGAACTGCTAGCATTTGAAATCAGGGTTGTGCTGGTTTTCAACCTTGTCATGTGTTTATAATTAAAACAAGGGGTGTTCCACTGAGTGGAAGAAAGCTGCTGAAAACCCCTTAATGAGAGGGTGGGACTAGAATGCTCTCTTCAAGCAGTAAACAACAGTAGTGAGTAGGAGCAATTTCTGTGTGTCGCTATGTTAAACATTTGTCCAAGACACCACAGAAATAAGTCTGTTTCCATATGCTTGTGGGTGGTTACAAGTTCGAAGCTTTTTAACAGACTGAGCTGTATATATATATATATATTTTAAAAGGAAAAAAACCAACTTAAGACAAAACTGTTTTTAAGCTGACATATGCGGCTTCATGAGGTGATTGATCACAGCTGCCAGTTGCCAAGGTTGGGAAGACATTCCAACATGGCAGCTCCCCAGAACGCTTGACTCGATTAATGGAAGAGGGCCAAGGGAAAGACTGGAGAGTGGAAACAAGCCGTGTTTTAGTACATCTCATATTGAAAGCTAAGATTAACAAACAGGTTTTCTGTGAATGCTCACTGGAACTTATTGCAACTTAACCTCTCATTAAAATATCATTTGTTTGTTTATTTATCGCCCGCCGTTATCCCGGGTGAGTTACACATTTATATATAAAATACAACAGTACAGTTTACATTCAATACACATCAACAAAAACATCAGCATAAAGCAAATATAGCACTCCCCCGAAATTTGCGGAGGTTACTTTCGCAGAGTGACCGCGAATGTTGAAAAACCGCGAATATTGGAAGAGTACTGCAATTGGCACTCCCCCTTCCAAGCCTGGCATGCGGAGAGCCGGTTTTGCACCCAGAGGAGACAGTAGTGATTTTCTAGGCAGATGGCCCCCACTCCTATGTTCAAGGCGAAGCAGGGACACCTACCCACCAACGGAGAGGTCTCACTGTGCAGCCCAGTTCTTCCTGCTCACACTTGCCTGTTGCCGGTTCCTGCGCACTCCTCCTCCTCCTGCACAATCCTGCACAGGAAGCGTGCTCCAGGTTTCCACGAGAAGGGGGGGTTACCTAGCACAGGTTTTCGCGAGCGTGCAGACGCTGACGGGAGTGATGCGATTGTGATGTTGGTGGTGGGAGGAAGGAATTTGTAGTTCTGCTTTCCCCTCTCACTGTGTTGTGACAGGGTGCACGGGAGGCGCTTGGCCAGGGAAAACCGCAGGTTGGGGAAGGGAAGGCCCGTAGCGAAAGAGAGCTTTTCCACTGGCCAGTCATTCGTGGTATTTTCTGATTGGAAGAGGCAGTCAGAAAATACCACGAATGACTGAGTCCGCGAATCGCCGACCGTGAATTCGCGGGGGTGTACTGTACGCCCATACATATAGGATATAAAAATACATGAACCATGCAAGTCGCTTCAATGACATACATCATTGTAGCCTAAAAAACTGGCCAAATCGTAAAGTACGTCAAAATATAAAATTGCATGTCACATTTAAACTACCTTCTAAAACAGACCAGACCATGGAATACATTAGTGACCAGCACACCACACCCAACAGTCACCACTCATCCTCCCTCAGCCAATCTCAACCTTATATCTCATCATATAGAACAAGTGTCTTTTAAGTATTTTCGTAAAGTTCAGTAAATTTTGCTGCTGACAAATATATTCTGGGAGTTTGTTCCATTCCCTGTACACAGATATCCATTCCCAATACACTGGCAAACACTATTCCTAGGTGATGAAAGTCTTAAGTTCCGTACGGAGGGAACAGACAAATCCCCATGATCAATTGACTGAAGCGATCGAGATGGCTCATGTAGCATGATGCTCTGGACCAGGTGTTTGGTGGCCATCTTCTGTAATCACATGAAGACATTTACCAGTAGCTTGTAACATATCCTATCCCCTACTTTCAACCATACAACCTTATAAAATAATCCGTTACATGCTCATGTCTTCCCAATTTAAACAGAGAGCATACAACTGAATTCTGGGCTACCTGTAGCACACACAAAACTGACTCTGGAACTCCCAGGAACACCAGACTACAATAATCAGAAATAGATAATACCATCGACTGCGACTCTGTCCTAAACAAAGGAGCCACCAAATAAGGCCTAAGCCCATTCGCTAACTGAAGATGGAAATACACCCTTCGAACAACTGCTAGTATTCTACAGACTTGGGGGGTAATTGAATATGTGGACGACTCCATTTAGGGCCCCTGATGCTGTGGGTTGGAAGCCTCTTCTATGAGAGCCAAGTGAGCGAGATACAAGCAAATTTCCAAGGAATTAAGTCGTTTAAAAACAAGCACGTTAATTCCAAATATAACTGATTTGGTGCGAGTAGAGGATGACTCGATATGGCCATATTTCGGCAATACTGCCTATGTCAGGAGTCTATTCTATTCTATAATCATTAGCAAATATCAGGGTTCCTTTTATGAAGCCATGGTAGAGGTTTCTACTGCAGGCCGACGAGGTAAATGCTCTGACACTCATAGGAATTCTATGAGTGTTGGAGCATTTACCTTGTCGGTCCACGGTAGAAACCTTTACTTGTAGAAGCCAGCAATCAGTCAAGAATGAAATAATACATAACTGAATAAGGCTCCCTTTTATCAAGCCTTTTACCAAGGGTGTTTTTAATCGCCAGCCACTGCGGTATAATTAGTAAATCAATTGGTAAATTATTTTTGGCTTTAGGAATTCAATAACATTTGTATGCAGATGATATGCAATTTCTTTTTCAAGTGCCTGTTGTCTTATCTGGATACTATTGGATGACAACAAATTAATACTGTTTAAATAAATCTAAAACTAAGATTTTGGCCCGCAAAACCCCGGACATGTGGCCCCGCCCTGTTCTGCCTATGGCCATGCCCCCACAAAGCCCCCTCTCTTCTTCCTCGACAAGCTAGATTTGGTGTATTTAGATTTTAGCAAAGCCTTTGACAGTGTACCACACAGATGTCTTATAAATAAATTGAGTGCCCTCAGGATGGGCCCCAAAGTGACGGGCTGGGTCATAAGAACATAAGCCGTGCCTCTGCTGGGTCAGACCAGAGGTCCATCATGCCTAGCAGTCCACTCATGCAACGGCCCATCAGGTCCAGGACCTGTATAGTAACCCTCTTTCTATATCCTTTTATCCCCTTTTCCTTCAGAAAATTGTCCAATCTCTTCTTGAAATCCAATACCGTACCCTGTCCTATCACGCCCTCTGGAAGTGCATACCAGGTGTCCACCACCAGTTGGGTGAAGAAGAACTTCCCAGCATTGATTCTGAATCTGTCCCCTTTTAATTTTTCCGAATGCCCTCTCGTTCTTGTAGTTGTCGAAAGTTTGAAGAATCTGTCCCTCTCCACTTTCTCTAAACTAAACTAAACTAAACTAAATCTTGGATTTATATACCGCATCATCTCCACTGATGGAGCTCGGCACGGTTTACATGGTTAGGGAAGGAACGGAAATCCAATGGAATTATATAAGTAAGAGAGGAGAGAGGTTTAGGTGTAAGAATGCCAGGAACGGGACGGGGTTACGTTTTGGAGAAGAGCCAGGTCTTCAGACGATTACGGAATGGTAGAAGTGGACTCAAATTGCGGAGAGGGGAAGGGAGACTGTTCCAGAGCTGAGCAATTCTAAAAGGGAGGGAAGAGCCAAGTTTACCAACAAGGGAGATGCCTTTTAGGGAGGGGTAGGATAGTTTTAATTTTTGCGAGGATCTAGTGGAGGTTGGATTTGAGGAATTCCAGGATAGCGGGATAAAAGGAGGGAGGATACCATGGAGGATCTTGAAGGTTAGACAGGCACATTTAAAGTGGACCCTGGAAATAACGGGAAGCCAGTGGAGTTTGGATAGGAGCGGTGAGACATGATCAAACTTACTTTTTGAGAAGATAAGTTTAGCCGCGGTGTTCTGTATTAGTTGGAGTCTGTGAATGCTTTTCTTTGTTACGCTAAGGTAAATGGAATTGCAATAGTCCAATCTGGAAAGGATAATGGATTGTACGAGGACGGCAAAGTGTTTTTGGTGGAAGCAGGACCTCGCTTTCCTCAGCATGTGAAGGCTGCAAAAACATTTTTTTATCAGGGAGTTGAGGTGGTCATTGAAGGATAATGATGAATCTATGGTGATGCCCAGAACTTTGCTAGAGAACTCCAGCTGTAGAGAGGAACCTGTGGGCAGTGGGATTGAGGTGGGTAATTGATCAAGTTTGGGGCCGAGCCATAGTAGTTTGGTTTTGGACTCATTCAATTTCATTTGTACAGTGTGAGCCCAAGATTGAAGGTTGGTTATGCAAGAAGAAATGTTAGCTACGAGATTGGTGAGGTTTGCATCGGTCTCGATGAGGACCAGGATATCGTCGGCGTAGGTGTAGAGTGTTTCTAGGGGGGATAGGTGGAGAAGGTTCAGGGAGGACATATAAATGTTGAAGAGGATGGGAGATAGGGGGGAGCCTTGTGGGACTCCACAGGTCGGTTTCCATGGGGAGGAGGAGGAACCATGTTTGGTGACGGTGTAAGAGCGAGAACGTAAGAAATTCGAAAACCAGTCGAGGACTGTAGAACTGATGCCTATCTCGGAGAGTAGGAAGATTAGAATGTCATGGTGGACGACATCAAAGGCAGCAGAGAGGTCGAATTGAAGGAGAACGGCAAATTTTTTATGAGAATGAAATTGTTGGATCTTCGAGATAAGGGAGGCCAGGAGGGTTTCGGTACTGAAGTTGGGTCTGAAGCCGTATTGATAGGGTAGGAGGATAGAGAATCTTTCCAGGTAGGCTGAAAGTTGGGAGGAGACGATGGACTCTAGCAGTTTGGTTAGGAGCGGAATGTTTGCTATTGGGCGATAATTAGATGGGGCGGAGGGGTCTAGGTCAGCTTTCTTTAGTAGGGGGGTCAGTGCAATGCGTCCCATTTCAGGGGAGAAGAGGCCCGATAATAGGGCAGAATTTATGAGTATAGTGAGAGAGGAGATGGCCTGAGCGGGAATTTTCTCAAATAGATAGGATGGGAATGGGTCCAAGGTGCAATTGCAGGATTTCAGTTTCAGACAGAGTTTGAGGACCTGGGAATCGGATACTTGCTCAAAGGTGGTCCAGGATCTATTGACTGGGATGGGGGTGGGGACCTTTGTAGTAGGATCGGGGGAGGCGGCCACCAGAGGATTGTAGGAGACTGCAGGAGGGAAGGAGCTTCTCAAGGCGGTGACCTTTCCGTTGAAGAAGTTTGCTAGTTGATCCACTGATGGGGAGGAGGGAAGAATAGAAGGGTTGGTGTTGGGGGTTGCCCTTCGTGATCTTGTAAGTCTCTATCATATCCCCTCTAAGTCTCTGCTTCTCCAGCGAAAATAGCCCCAGTCTCTCTAATCTTTCAGTGTATGAAATGTTTTTCCATACCATTTATCAAATGTGTCGCTCTCTTCTGAACCGAGTATCGCCATATCCTTCTTTAGGTACGGCGACCAATATTGGATGCAGTACTCCAGATGGGGGCGCACCATCGCCCGATACAACGGCAGGATAACTTCTTTCATTCTGCTTGTAATATCCTTCTTGATTATTCCCAGCATTCTATTCGCTTTCTTAGCGACCGCTGCGCATTGTGCCGATGGCTTCATTATCATGTCAACTATTACCCCCAAGTCCCTTTCTTAGGTACTCTCACACAATAACAGCCCTCCCATCTTGTAGCTGTACCTCAGGTTTCTGTTTCCTACGTGTAGGACTTTACATTTCTCTACATTGAACTTCATCTGCCATCTCGTCACCCACTCCCCTAGTTTGTTCAGGTCCCTTTGTAAATCTTCGCAGTCCTCTTTAGTCCTAGCCCCATTAAATAGCTTGGTGTCATCTGCAAATTTTATTACTTCTCTCTTCGTCCCTGTTTCTAGATCGTTTATAAATACATTGAATAGCAGCGGTCCAAGCACCGACCCCTGCGGAACACCACTCATGATCCTCCTCCAGTCCGAGTAGTGGCCCTTCACTCCTACCCTCTGCTTCCTGCCTGCCAACCAATTCCTGATCCATCTGTGTACGTCTCCTTCCACCCCATGGTTCTTCAGTTTCCGAAGTAGGCATTTATGGGGTACCTTGTCAAAGGCTTTTTGGAAGTCTAAGTATACAATGTCTATGGGGTCCCCTTTGTCCATCCGTTTGTTAATTCCTTTGAAGAAGTGCAATAAGTTTGTCAGGCACGATCTTCCCTTGCAGAAGCCATGTTGGCTTGTTATCATAAGTTTATGCCTTTCCAGATGCTCCTCGATGCTATCTTTTATCAGCACTTCCGCCATTTTCCCTGGAACCGAGGTCAGACCTACCGGTCTGTAGTTCCCCGGGTCACCTCTCGATCCCTTTTTGAAGATGGGCGTGACATTGGCTATCTTCCAATCCTCTGGGATCACGCCTGTTTTCAGGGATAGATTACAAACCTGCTGTAGTAGTTCCGCTATTTCCTCCTTTAGTTCTTTCAATACCCTAGAGTGGATTCTGTCTGGGCCCGGTGATTTGTCAGGAACTGGTTGACTGGAAGACGACAGAGGGTAGTGGTCAATGGAGATTACTCTGAGGAAAAGGATGTTACCAGTGGTTTGCCTGAAGGTTCTATTTATGGGCCTGTTCTTTTTAACATTTTTATAAGCAATAGTGCTGAAGAGATGTCCGGTAACATTTACCTCTTTGCAGATGATACCAAAATCTGCAATAGAGTAGACACTCTGGATAATCTATATATATAAAATCGGAGGTATGTATGTGTGTATGTGTGTGTGTATGTAATGTAATATAATGTAATTTATTTCTTATATACCGCTACATCCGTTAGGTTCTAAGCGGTTTACAGAAAATATACATTAAGATTAGAAATGTATGTGTGTATGTGCCGCGATCACGCAAAAACGGCTTGACCGATTTGAACGAAACTTGGTATGCAGATTCCTCACTACCTGGGATGATATGTTCTGGGGGTCTCGCGGCCCACCTGCACACGTGGGCGGAGCTACAAACAGATAATCAGATTTCACCCATTCATGTCAATGGAAAAAATGTAAAAAGCTGCCATTCTCACTGTAATTCAAAAAGGGCTTGACTGATGTGAACGAAACTTGGTATGCAGATCCCTCACTACCTGGGGTGATATGTTCTGGGGGTCTCGCGGCCCACCTGCACACGTGGGCGGAGCTACAAACAGAAAATCAGATTTCACCCATTCATGTCAATGGAAAAAATGTAAAAAGCTGCCTTTCTCACTGTAATTCAAAAACGGCTTGACCGATTTTAACGAAACTTGGTATGCAGATCCCTCACTACCTGGGGTGATATGTTCTGGGGGTCTCGCGGCCCTCCTGCACACGTGGCCGGAGCTACAAATTGAAAATCAGATTTCACCCATTCATGTCAATGGAAAAAATGTAAAAAGCTGCCATTCTCACAGTAATTCAAAAACGGCTTGACTGATTTGAACGAAACTTGATATGCAGATCCCTCACTACCTGGGGTGATATGTTCTGGGAGTCTCGCGGCCCACCTGCACACGTGGCCGGAGCTACAAACTGAAAATCAGATTTCACCCATTCATGTCAATGGAAAAAATGTAAAAAGCTGCCTTTCTCACTGTAATTCAAAAACGGCTTGACCGATTTGAACGAAACTTGGTATGTAGATCCCTCACTACCTGGGGTGATATATTCTGGGAGTCTCTTCACCCAAGAATTTATATGTTCTTGCTCCAGGAGGTGAAACTAAAATTGTTGTTTATAATCACGTTTTGCGTTAGTTGTATTGTATTCATTTTGTCAAATATTTCGCATTATTATTTGAATATTGTACTTTTTATTAAGCTGTAAAAAAATAATTTCATTCACCACTATAAAGTATCTTTATTTGAATCCATTTACAGTGTTATTGCTATAATTAAATACCCGTGCAACGCCGGGGCATCAGCTAGTAATAAATAATCATAAACTTTATTCTTGTATACCATCATACCATTTAGTTCTAGGCAAGACTCAAGAGAGACTGAACAGTTTAGTGGCAACACCTAAAAACATATCTGTTCCTGAAGTATTTAGGTAACTGACCTGTACAATCTTATTCCACAATAACTGATCTCTAGAGCTGTTAATCACTAGCTTTTAACTTTGTTAATTCTACTCAATTTGGAGCATCTTTTAATCATTGTAAACTGCATAGAACTTCATGGTCCTGCGGTATATAAACTGTTATTATTATTATTCTTAGAGAACACAGTATAATTGACGTTTAATTTACAAATTTTTCAAAAAGATACGTTTTCATAGATTTTTGAAAGGTGTAATAAGACCGAGTCTGGGAAATGATTGCACTTAACCAATTGTTCAATTTGCCTGCCCAAAATGCAAATGTTTTATCAAGAAATCTTTTATATAATCCCATAATAAGAAAATAGTTAAAGAAGAAAGGGAGGGAGGGGATATGGGAGGGGGGTTTATACTCTTTATTATAAATTATAAATAAAATATTATTAATAGATGGTATTCTTACATGAAAACAATGTAATAAAGGGAAGGGAAAAAGGTTAATAATTTAAAAAATAATTGATAAAATCATTACAATATATATGTTGTATAACTTTATAAGAAAAATAATTACAGTTATATGATATATAAAATCATAAGAAATATAAGATAAGAAATGTTATGTATAAAATACATTATAGAAATATCAAGTGTATTATTAAGATAATTGTATGAAAATTTATGACACTTGTTGTTAAATGAAAAAAAATCAATAAAAAAAAAAAATTAAAAAAAAAAAGAAATCTTTTATAACGGCAATGTTATAGTGTAAGATAGGCAAAGAAATTGATTCTTCGAGCAGACTTTTTTATCCCCTATAGTTCAAGCCCAACAACGTCTGGAAGCAAATACAAGCAAATTTCAATAGCAGCCTCGCTTCGAAAGGCAACCAGTAGGGTCCAAACGACCGTTTCGAGTCATTCTCTTGTTGCACCACATCAGAGTTCTAAGTGGAATAAACGTGTTTCTTTTTAAAGGACTCGTTTCCTTCGACGTTTGTTTATATCTCACCCACTTGCTTATTAGTAAAGAATGACACGGGGACACATTTTTCCCCGTCCCATCCCTGCGAGTTCTTTTCCTGTCCCTGTCCCAATCCTGTAAGCTCTGCCTTAACCACACAAGCCTCTGACGCTTATGATTTTAAAAGGGTTTGAGGGCAGAGCTTAGGCATTGGTGGAATGAGGCGTTATGACATCACAATCTCAGCTCCAGAATGTTGCTACTTAGGATTTGAAAGTGTTTGAAGACGGAGCTTAGGCATTGGTGGAAAGAGGCATTATGACATCACAATTTCAGCTCTAGAATGTTGCTACTTAGGATTTTAAAGGGTTTGAGGCTTGTGAGGATGAGGACGGAGCTTAGGCATTGGTGGAATGAAGCATTATGTCATCGCAATCTGAGCTCTATAATTTGCTACTTAAGATTTTAAAGTGTTTGAGGCAGAGCTTGCAGGAATGGGGCAGGGACAGGAAAATTTTGACCCCTGTGTCATTAACTACTTATTAGTTCACATCTGTGAGGAACTTTTTGTCTTTTTCCACCTAGGACTTTTGGCCTATGCTATTATGGCATTTAATTATAGGAAACTAGTATAACACAGATATGGGGCATCTTTCATTTAGGTGCTTGCAGTTAACAAGCCTTAGACCTGGCACAATTGTGGTCTCACAAATACAGTAGGGACTTATTCAAAGGATAACCAAACTGGGTCAGCCCAGTCTTACTTTCAACAGTGGCTAATCCAGGTTACATGTACCAGGAAGAAACCCAAATAGTAGCAATGTTCCATGCTACCCATCCCAGGGCGTAGCGAGGGGGTGGACCACCCCAGGCACCGTCTTGGCAGGGGTGCCAGCCCCTCCCCTTCTCACCACCCACCCATCTGTTAAAAATCTTGGCTGGGAACAAGCAGCATCTCCTACCTGCTGTTCGCACTGGCCTCTGACATCACTTCCTGGCCCTGCAAACAAGAAGTGAAGTCAGAAAGAGAGCTGAGTCCGGCATGAGCAGCAGAAAGGAGCCGGGGAAGATATGAACAGATGGGTGGATGGAAAGAAAGGGGGGTGCTGATGCCCCTGCCAAGATGGTGCCTGGGGCAGTCCACCCCCCACTCACGCATAGGAAGTGACATCAGACAGAGAGCTGCTGGGCTCGTGAAGAGCACGTTGAAGTTGTGACTCATGGCGGTATGGGGGAAGGGAAGTGGAGGGGTGCGCCCAGCAGGGGGGAATTGGGGCAGGAGGGTGAAGACAAGGTAGGGGTGCCTCCATCCTGGGCTCCTCTCCCCACTGTTCCAGGCATCCACCACCCTTTCTGTGATCTGTGAAAGGTATTTCCTGATGTTGCTCCTAAAAGCTGCTTGTGCCACATGGTTGGAGATACCTGCATAAAATATAATATTCAATAAGCCCTGAATGTAAGTGTGATTCTGCCAATGCTCCGCCCAGACTCTGCCTATGCCTATGCTTATCTGTGAGATACACATTATGCAGAATATGTGCATATTTACAGAATGGTGGCCAGGTGAGCTTGGCATAGGCTTACCAGATTTTATGATCATAAAGCCTTGACCCTGCCCAAGTCACGCCCTGTTCTACCCCAGCCCCGCCCCCAACCTCTTCTCGTGCTTGGAGCTGCTTCAGGAGGGCATCTGCACATGCTCAGATGTCCTACAATGACATCACACTCTTGTGCACAACCGTGCTTGCGCAGATGCCCTCCTGACGTTAATCCGAATTCGTCTAGTATTTTTAATATTTGATAAAACATTACTTTTATTTACCGATTTTAATTGTCCCTTACAATCTTTTTATATTGTACAACGTCTAGACACTTGTTTTGATAGACGGTATATCAAAAATAAAGAAATTTGAAACTTGATTGTTGAGGATAATCTAGTCTTCAATTTATATACCGGGTCATCTCCCAACGGAGCTCGACTCGGTTCACATGTAATTAAGACTAGAGAACATAAGAAGAAAAGCATGAGAGAAGTAAGAGCTGTAGTTAAGCCGTTTAAATATTGTGTGAACAGCAGAGTTTTCAGGGCTTTAGGAAATAGTTGTAGCTGGCCTATCAGTCTAATAGAGTCAGGAAGTCCATTCCAAATCTCTACCAGCTTGAAGACAAGAAATTGACTAAGTTTCCCAACAGATTTAATTTTCTTAAAGGAGGGGAAAGATAACTTATATCTCTGTGTATTCCTCGAATGACAAGATCTAAAGCAGTGGTCTCAAACTCCAACCCTTTGCAGGGCCACATTTTGGATTTGTCGGTACTTGGAGGGCCTCAGAAAAAATAGTTAATGTCTTATTAAAGAAATGACAATTTTGCATGACATAAAACTCTTTATAGTTTATAAATCTTTCCTTTTGGCTAAGTCTTAATAATAATATTGTAATTTATATCTTAAGAGACATATGATCAAGAACCTGCTTTATTTTACTTTTGTGATTATGATAAACATACCGAGGGCTGCATGTGGCCCCCGGGCCGTGGGTTTGAGACCACTGATCTAAAGGTATTCAATATAAAGGGACTAAAGGATTAAATATTCCATAGAGAAGCTTGAAGATTATGCGTGCACGTTTAAATTGGGTCCTAAAGTGGGAGTCAACGCTCGGTTTGTGAGTCACGATTTGCAAGAATGTTTTGCTTGTCTTACAAACACTCACAAACCGCGTTACTCGCAAACCGAGGTTTGACTGTACCTATTTTCAATATAATAGAGGAGGGGAGTTTTTTTAAACTTGGCCCAACCCAAAGCAATTTGGTTTTAGCAGCGTTCAGTTTCATTTGGATGGACAATGCCCACATTTGAAGTTTAGAAATGCAGCAATCTATACTAGAAACCAAATTGCTAAGATCTGGGTCGACTTCCGATAAAATTAAAATATCGTCTGCGTAAGTGAATAGAGTTTCTGCTGATGTGAGACAAAAGTTTTTCACAGAAGTCATATATACATTGAACAGAATCGGTGACAAAGGAGAGCCCTGTGGCACCCCGCAGCTGGATTTCCATGTAGAGGATGACTCGCGTTCCAAATATACGTTGAAACCCTCAGCTCAATGTGCGGCAGCGACGAAGAAAGCAAATAGAATGTTAGGAATTATCAGG
The DNA here is from genome assembly GCF_902459505.1 of Geotrypetes seraphini. Taxonomy (NCBI): domain Eukaryota; kingdom Metazoa; phylum Chordata; class Amphibia; order Gymnophiona; family Dermophiidae; genus Geotrypetes; species Geotrypetes seraphini. The sequence continues at coordinate 134,175,178 of NC_047084.1, read as the reverse complement.
AAAGGAATGGAATACAAAGATGAAAATATTATAATGCCTTTGTATCGCTCTATGGTTCGGCCGCACCTCGAATACTGTGTGCAGTTCTGGCCGCCATGTCTCAAAAAAGATATAGCGGAAGAAGGAAAGGTACAGGGAAGGGCGACAAAAAATGATAAAAGGGATGGGTTGACTTTCCTAAGAGGGGAGGTTAAAGTGGCTAGGGCTCTTCAGCTTGAAGAAGAGACGGCTCAGTGGTGATATGATAGAGGTCTATAAAATAATGAGTGGAGTAGAAAAGGTAGATGTGAATCGCTTGTTCACTCTTCCCCAAAATACTAGCACTAGGGGAGATGTGATAAAGCTACTATGTAGTAGATTTAAAGCAAACCGGAGAAAATATTTCTTCACACAACTTGTAATTAAACTCTGGAATTTGCTACTGGAGAATGTGGTGAAATCAGTTAGCTTAGCGGGGTTTAAAAAAGGTTTGGATAATTTCCTAAAAGAGAAGTCCATAGGCCGTTATTGAGATGGCTTGGGGAACTCCACTGCTTATTTCTAGGATAAGCAGCATAGAATCTGTTTTGCTATTTGGGATCTAGCTGGGTACTTGGGACCTGGGTTGGCCACTGTTGTAAACAGGATACTGGGCTTGATGGACCTTCAGTTTGTCCCAGCATAGCAATTCATATATTCTTATGTTTTTATATATGGGGGAGAGTGTGACACTGTGGTTAAAGTTACAGTCTTAGCAACCTGAGGTAATGGGTTCAAACTCACATTGCTTCTTGTGACCCTGGGCAAGTCACTTAATCCCCTCTTTGCTCCAGAAACATTAGATAGATTGTAAGCCCACCATGAAAGACAGAGAAAAATGCTTGAGTACCTGAATAAATTCATGTAAACCATTCTGAGCTACCCTGGTAGAACAGTATAGAACAGGGGTGTCAAAGTCCCTCCTCGAGGGCTGCATATTCATTGGGGAAATCCTGGATTGCGGCCCTTGAGGAGGGACTCTGCCACCCCTGGTAAAGAAGATCGAATAAATATATTCTAGTTTCCCTATGCAGTGTGTTTTATGTACTTGCCAGCAGGTGGCAGTGTTTCACTTTGGTAAGCGCTCCATTGGGTGTTGCCAGAGATGGAGCTGTATTAGCAGCTCCCTGCTACAGAAACAGCCCTGAGAAACCAGCAAAAGTTTAAGCACAATGAAGTCATGAAATTAATCTTGGAGAGTTCCTTCTACTGTCTTAAAGTGCACAATATTATGTATAATTTCTCCGTGTGATGCATCTCAGTTTTTCAATCGTTTTGCTGATGACTGCAATGGTATGTGACACTTCAGGTGAAACTTTTTTGTTCTGTCCCCATATTCACGTGAATAAAGTGCTATTTAAGATGTATATAATATACTCCATTGTGAGTTTAGTAATGGAGCCTCTGCCTCTGTGTACATGTCCGGGGAAATCCGGATGTCTAGTAACCCTAAGCATTGGAGCATTTAGTGCCCCAGGGCTGCGGTAGAAAGCTTCAGCGGACGAATAAGTTTTAAATAAAATAAATGAGCTTCACCATTGGTAGATTTACATATCTTCATCAGAACAAAAAAAAAAGGGAATGTCTAAGAGCTGTGGTGAATGTCAGTAGAGATGGCCAGCTGAAGTGCTGACGTTTCAGCTGAATTAAACCTGCAGGATTTTGAAGTGTTGAAAAAGGAGCCCTTTTGAAAGATCAGGTCCTGAGAACATTCCTTTCTGATGTGGGGATCAGAAAGTCCTACTTTTTTTCCTTGAATATTTTATAATATTACAAAACCTCAAACGGAGGTCTTCGGTCCTTGGACATTTCTTCTTAGAATTCTCAACATTCATCCCCCTTCTCTTCAGTGGTGTCCCGGGAATTAGGAAATTTATTGCTCAGTGGAAGCGTCTGAGCTTCTTAAAGTCTACTCAGTGGCATCAAAGGATAGGAAAAAGAGATTGATAACATACCTCTGTTTGTAATTTCATCTCTCTGGGGAATAGGGGCATATATCATAAACTTACACCTTCTTTCTTGGACCATCATGCCTCACGTACACATTCCTCTTCATTTTTACATGGGAAGATTATTACAGACACCGTGAATTGTTTGGATCAAAATGATCAGAAATGCCTGGAACTGCGTAGAAACTAACAAACAACGGCAGATAGAGACCATATGGCCTATGTGTATGTCCAAACCAATTATTACATTCTACAATTCTTTCCTCTCTCTTACAGATGCTCTGCGCTTCTCCTAAGCTTTCTTGAATTCAAACACAGACCTTGTCTCCTCCGTGTCCACACATTCATCACCCTTTCCGTGAAGAAGTATTTCCATAGGTTATTCCTACGACTGTCCTATTTCACCTTCATCCTATAACCCCTCATTCGAGGTTCCTTTTAACTGAAAGCGACTTGTTTTCTATGCGTTTATGCCATGGAGGTATTTAAATGTCCCTCTCGCATCTCCCCTCTGCCGCCTTTCTTCCAAAGTATACATATTTTTATTTATTTATTTAAAAAATTATATACCGCCTGGAGTCTCCAAAACAACATACATAACATCCATAATAATGAAATGCTAGAGTGCGCATGCGCTCTCGAAAATTTGTGCGGTGTGGCGCCGTGAGGTGTGCTTCTGTGGCAACATTCTAACCTCACGGCGCATGCGGGGGCTGAAGGCGCGCGACTGTGCTCTCTCCCTGTCTCGGCGCGTCTCCGCCCGCCCTCACTCACCGCTGCCTCTAACTCGCTGCCTGCCCGCGTCCTCGCCATGTCACCTCACTTGCCGCCGCCGCCGATCCTCTTCAGAGCAGCCTGCAATCGTGGCCGGCTTTAAAGAACCTCGCAGGCCGCTCTCCAACCTCAGTAGCACGCTCCCTCTGACGCACAGGATCGCGTCAGAGGGAACGTGCTACCGAGTTGGAGAGCAGCCTGCGAGGTTCGCTAAAGCCGGCCACCACGATCGCAGGCTGCTTTGAAGAGGAGCAGGCCAGAAGACGCCAGGATGGAGGGAGGGTAAGAAGGGGATCAATACCGGGAGCCAGGGGAAGAGGGAAAGGGGGCTGCTTTGGGGGGAGGGGTGTGCTGGGGGGAGACAGAAGGGGCCATGGATAGGGAGAGGGAAAGGGGGCTGCTTTGGGGGGGAGGTGTGCTGGGGACAGCTTTGCTCTGGGAGGAGACAGAAGGGGCCATGGAGAGATAGGGAGAGGGAAAGGGGGCTACTTTGGGGGGGGGAGGTGTGCTGGGGACAGGCAGCTTTGCTCAGGGGAGGGGAAGACAGAAGAGGGCCATGGAGAGAGTTAGGGAGAGGGATTCTAGCACCCGTTAATGTAACGGGCTTAAAGACTAGTTTTACAATAATTCAAAACAACTTAGAAAGTGCAACCTGAGCTTCTCAATAAATTTAGAGCACAACCCAAGGGAGAAATTCACAGATATGCGTCAACAAATAGCTTTGTTTTAAGCAATCTCTTAAAGCTATGACGATCCAAACATAGGGCTCCTTTTATCAAGCCGCGCTAGCGGGATTAACGCACGCGACGTTTCATCCCGTGCTGACCAAAAACTACCGCCTGCTCAAGAGGAGGCGGTAGCTCCTAGCGCGTCTTGATAAAAGGAACCCATAGTCTTAATTGACTCCGTAGTTTATTCCATAGGGAAACACCCATACATGAGAACATTTTTAATTATACCTTATATTCACAGCCGATTGAGATATCAATCGATCTCAGAGCGCGCGATGGTCTACAGACCTCCCAAAGATCCTGAAACCAGTCAGGCATAGAACGATGCACAGACTGAAGCTCCAAAGATAACACCTTAAAATGAATACTTTGTTCCATTGGCAGCCTTTCGAAGCCTCTAATACGGGAGTTATATGTGCTGTTCTTGAAACCCCACTAATCAACCTAGCCGCTGAATTCATCAATATCTGCAGTGCTGGGTTTTCGTCAAACCCAGAAATAGCAAATTACAGTAATCTAACTTTCTCAGGAGCAATGACTGAACAACCGTTCTGAAGTCATAGGTTGTCGGGGGGGGGGATGTGTGTGGGGGGTGTTTAACCTATACAGTAAGCACATTCAGAACTTGCTTTCCCATAGTCAAAAACATATCTTCCGATAATCGCCATGGTCCACTATAAATGCGCCTGTTTAACTTTCAAAATCCTATATGGTATCCTCCCTCCCTTTATCCCTCTTTCTTGGAATTCCTCAAACCCTAATACCACCAGATCCTCCCACAAATTAAAACTATCCTTCCCCTCGCTAAAAGGCATTTCCCACACAGGAAAGCTAGGGATCTCCCTCCACTTCAAAATCACCGAGCTCTGGAACAACCTTACCTCCCCTCTTCGGAACTTGAACTCTCTCCAAGTTTTCCGCAAACATCTGAAAACCTGGCTTTTCTCAAAAAATGTAAGTCTCCCTCCAACTTAGGAATCAAGGAAACTCTTATATCTTGGCATCCCAAGTCCTCTAAATTTTCTTCACACTTCTACCTCTAACCCTCTGTTGTAGTTCCTTCCTATTTCTCCTACTGTAAACCGCGTCGAGCTCTACGAACGTGGAGATGATGTGGAATACAAACCTAAGGATTAGATTAGATTAGATTAGATCTAAACAAACATCGAACACTGTATCAATCAAATCAACCTCATTCTCCTTTCCCACAATCACCACTTTGGTTTCCATCACATTTAACTGAAGGCCATGCTGAGACATCCACTCACATACTTTCATCATATATTGGTTCAGGCGCATCTCAACATAGTGAGATTTTTTTTAGGTCTGTCCCCATATACTTTATATCAGGGATCTCAAAGTCCCTCCTTGAGGACTGCAATCCAGTCGGGTTTTCAGGATTTCTCCAATGAATATGCATTGAAAGCAGTGCAGGCACATAGATCTCATGCATATTCATTGGGGAAATCCTGAAAACCCGACTGGATTGCAGCCCTCAAGGAGGGACTTTGAGACCCCTGCTTTATATTGAAGACTAATGACCATTTTAGTAGGCGCTCTCTGGACCGATTCCATCCTATATATCATTTTGAAAGTGTGGTCTCTAGAATTGTACGCAACACTACAAGAAGCAAATGCGCAAAACTCCCGCACTAAAACCCACAGTGCGGACCCCATAGTGCAGGGCTGCCCAAGTCCGGTCCTCGAGATCTACTGGCAGGCCAGGTTTTCAGGATATCCACAATGAATATGCATGAGAGAGATTTGCATACCATGAATGCAGTGCAGGCAGATCTTTCTCATGCATATTCATTGTGGATATCCTGAAAACCTGGCCTGCCAGTAGATCTCGAGGACCGGACTTGGGCAGCCCTGCCATAGTGTGTCAATAGTGCACAAAAACAACTAACCAATGCTGAAAGCAAATGAGATGCAAATTTTATGCATAGATAATTCACAATGTTAAACTGAAAGCAAGGGGAGAGACATGGCTGGCACGTGTGCACAAAAGTTGCACGGTAAATGCAGATCGTGTGCGCACGTCCAGGAAGAACCAAAATGTAAGCACAGACTGGCGCTGTCATTCTGCACCTTTATGACTGTTACAAAAATCATTTGCACTTAATTTTGAACAATCACATTTAAGTGCAGAAGAACAGGTGTCCTTGTGTACTTTCACTATCTGCACATCAAACTTCCAAGGGTTTCCTTTGGCTTGTGAAATAAAACAAAACTCTTACAAGGGGATTCACTAACCTGCCTGATCGGGCCTGATCCAGGCAGGTCCGATAAATTCAGGAACGAAAAATATGCAGATAGGGGTGATCGGAGGAACGCCCCATCTGCCTGCACGGATCATTCTATAGCGATCCCCGTGCATGCGCAGATCATCTGTAGATGGTCTGCGCATGCCCGTCTGAGACACAACCTTTTTGTTTTTTTTAACTTGAAAACTTTTATTGTTAGTTTTTAGCCCTGCGAGCCTGTGGTTTTAACCCGCTTTAAATCTGTGGGTTAAAACCACGTGCTCGCTGGGCGGGGAAGGGCAGGAGAACGGTGATGCGGCAGGAGAGCTTCAGGGAAGGACAGGAGAACGGCGATGCAGCAGGAGAGATTTGGGGAAGATCAAGGCAGAGCAGGGCAGAATTCGGGGAGAGCAGGCAGGGGAGAGAGCAGGGCTTCAAGTCGGAAAGACATTTTCGACTGGTCCCCAGCAGTCGCTTCTTCAGGTGATCGGCCAGCCCAGTCGGATCGGAAATTTGGTGTTCTGAATCGCGTCCCAACCTATTTTGCATTCATTTCACCTCATTTGCATGCACGGATTCGAAGCGGATCGCAGGAGATGTGCTGAGACTGGAGTCGGTGCAAAGAATGGCCACCCAGATGGTCTCGGGACTCAAGGATCTACCATACGAAAAACGGCTTGACAAATTACAGCTATACTCGCTCGAGGAGCGCAGAGAGAGGGGGGACATGATCGAGACATTCAAGTATCTTACGGGCCGCATCGAGGAGGAGGAAGATATCTTCTTTTTCAAGGGTCCCACGACAACAAGAGGGCATCCGTTGAAAATCAGGGGCGGGAAACTACGAGGTGACACCAGGAAATTCTTTTTCACTGAAAGAGTGGTTGATCGCTGGAATAGTCTTCCACTACAGGTGATTGAGGCCAGCAGCGTGCCTGATTTTAAGGCCAAATGGGATCGGCACATGGGATCTCTTCACAGGGCAAAGGTAGGGGAGGGACATTAAGGTGGGCAGACTGGATGGGCCGTGGGCCCTTATCTGCCGTCTATTTCTATGTTTCTATGTTTCTATGAGAGGTAAGTGAATCAGGCCGGATGGAAATTTGATAGTAAAGGGGTCGCAAACTGATCGGTACACGATCGGTTTGCTTGGTGAATCTAGGCCTTAGTTCAATGTGAACCTAGTGGTAAGTTTGGGCATTATAGACTACAAGCGGGTGCTGAAAAGTTCTCAGCCCAACCAAGAAGAGAATGAGGTGGAAATGGTTCGATCAATGACAAAACACAGAATTTTGTTTCTGCAAATTGGCACTTAACACAATAAGATAACACTCTTTTCAGCTCCAGTGGCAAAATAACGCTCCAAATTTAGGAAGTTGGTTGGTTGAGCACTCCCTTGTATCATTTGCTTCTGGGTATTGCAGAATTGTTGTCTGAGCATTAGGAAGGAATAGTTAATAACCTCATTTGCATACATTTAAATACATTTACATGCAATGTGCGGCCATCTTTGGAACACACAGTACCAACGCTTGACCCTCATGAATGCTCTAATGTGTGAACACATTCGGTGCTAACCCTTTATACTGCTGGTGATAGTTCTGGAGCATCGGCCCACAAATGAGGTCTACCAGAGATACAGGGGTACCATCACCTCCTTTTTTTTCTGCTGGCCATTCCTCTCCTTATGCCCTCAGATAGAGGGAGAGAGGAATGCCCCTTCTGGCTTTTGTCATCACTTTTTCTACCAGTATGGCCGCTGTAAAACCATCCTGTTATTTCTTTCAGTTTGGGGTGTTGTCAGGGTCTATTTTGCTTTGACCCCCAGCTGTTCTTTGCTGTCCCCCAGAAGCTGCTAGAAACAGCTCACAAGGATACTCTGGAAAGGCTTTGAATAAAGTATAGTAACATAGTAGATGACGGCAGATAAAGACCCACATGGTCCATCCGGTCTGCCCAACCTGATTCAATTAGAAAAAAATTTTCTTCATCTTCTTAGCTATTTCTGAGCAAGAATCCAAATCTCTGCCCAGTACTGTGCTTAGGTTCCAACTGCTGAAGTCTCCGTCAAAGCCAGGGCAGGATTAATTCTTTGAGGGCCCCTAGGCACACAAGTACACTGGGCCCCCTGGCCCTGCCCCGCCCCATTTATCTGTTTTCTTCTTTATTTCCACTTGTATTTCTTTTTTTCTTTTTTTTAATTCAAACCAAACAAAGATTAGTATACCAGTGCACAGTTTTTCTTCTATGCAACCCCCAAACATCTCTGAACAAATCCCCCTTCCTTCCCTTCCCACCTACTTACCCAGGACTTTAACTCTGAACCCTTTCCATGCATATATGAATGTGTTCAAATATTTGTAAAGCAGTAATACTATCCAAAATATAAGTCTATATTAATAACCAAGTTTATTACAATGTCTCTCAACTGCCTCACTCTACATCAACCAACTGTAACCCATATATATGTATAAACAACCAAATCTGTAACTCCTCTAGTACGTTCCACTCCATGTATGTTAATTTGCAATGAAGCAATAAGGCAAGCAGTCCACCAAAGAATCCAACGTGAAACAAAAGAAGATTGGCAGAAAATAAGGAGATTCAAATCAGGTTAATTCAAGGTGCTCCCAAGAACCATGCCTGATGCATTTCGCCAAACAAGACTAGTCAACGCTACCAAAAAATCATGTCTTTCATACAAACAGAACACAGAAAACACCTTTGCCTAGTGTGGAATAAGTAATCGCAAACTAACCTCTCCCCCTTTTACAAAACTGTAGTATGGTTTTTAGCAACAGCCAGCACTAAAAAAATGCTCTACAGTTTTGTAAAAGGGAGGATAAACTAGAAATACGTAGACAAAGGTTAAATAAAACCACCAAGACACTGGACTCTGCATACAATGCAACACCACAGAAACAGCAATGCATGTCCCCTAAAGCAAAAAAATAAATAAATAGAAAATTTTTTCTACCTTTGTCTTCTCTGGTTTCAGCTCTCCTCATCTTCTTGTCACTCTCTTCCTTTCATCTTCTGTCCTTCTGTGCCACTTCCAGAAACTGTATGCCTCCCCCTTCCATCTTTCCCTTCACTCCCATTGGTCTGGAATCCATCTTCTTCCATTCCCTCCTCCAATGGTCTGGCATCTCTCTCCACTCTTCTTCCTTTCCCTTCCATCTCCCACACCCACACCCCCATGGTCTGGAATTTCACTCTCTCCTCTCCCTTCCCCCCACTTCCATCAGCATCAGCCCCCTTTCTTTCCCTCCAACCCAATTCCATTCAGTATCCTTCCCCCTTATGTTTTCCCCCTTTCCCTGCACACCAATTCCATCAGCATCTGCCCCTTTTCTTTCCTCTAACCCAATTCCATCCAGTATCCTTCCCCCTTTCCCTGCACCCCAATTCCATCAGCATCTGCCTCTTTCTTTCCCTTCAACCCAATTCCATCCAGTATCCTTCCCCTTATATCTCTCCCCTTCCCCTGCACACCAATTCCATCAGTATCTTCCCATTTCTCTCCTTCCACCACCCTTCCATACCACCCTTCCCCCTTTCTCTCCCTCCACCACCCTTCTAGGTCAGAGGGGGCCCGCTGAAGAAACAGAGGACCTGGTGTTTTTTTTTCCTTGGCAATGCGGGCCCCCCGGGAAAGATCGGCAGTGCTGGGCCCCCCTGGAAAGATTGGCAGCGCTCTCCCCCCCCCGGGAGATCGACAACACCGCCCTCCCCCGGCATCGCCCTCAACCAACCTGAATAAGTGACATCGGAGGGGGTGGACTGGCAGATGCAAAGAGTTGCTGCAAGGTCCTGTGATGATTGTGTCTGCTGGCCCAACCCCTCCGACGTCACTTACCTCTTCCCTAAGCAGAGCCGGCAGACGCAGTCATCACGGGACCTTGCAGCAACTCTTTGCATCTGCCGGTCCATCCCCTCCGATGTCACTTATTCAGGTTGGTTGATGGCGATGCCAGGAGAGGGCGGTGTTGTCGATCTCTTGGGGGAGGCCTAACCCTGCCGATCTTTCCAGGGTGGCCCGCGTTGCCAAGGGAAAAAACCCCAAAATGGGTCTCCTGTTTCATCGGGCCCCCCTGACAACTTTGGGCCCTAGGCACATGCCTAGTTGGCCTATTGGTTAATCCTGCCCTGGTCAAAGCTCACTCCAGCCTATCTACACCATCCCAGCCATCAAATTCCTCCCCAGCCCATCCTCAACCAAACGGCCATATACAGACACAGACCATGCAAGTCTGCCCAGTACTGGCCTTAGTTCTTCAATATTTACTATTATAGCAGATGATTTTATTTTCTCTCTGGCCAGACAGGGTGTCTCCATGCAATACTAGCAAAGCAGGCATACAAAGCTCAGTAGGATTATTCATTATATAGCTAATCCAGAAATTTCTTAGTCCTGCCTACCTGTCTGCTCATTGGCTAGAGCAGTAACGGTTCACAACCTATCAAATGTCTCCCTCTATCCTTCACCCTCACTTCTGGGACCACCAACTCTATTTCCTATTTCCAATATAGGGGTGCCCGATCCTCCCATCACATGCTCACCCCTCATGCTACGTGCTGTGCCCTTCGATTGATTTCTTTAACAGAGCCCTTAAGGCTTATTGCTGGATCAGCATACTTCACACTGAATGGACCGACCCTGCCCTCCTCTCCCACCATTTCACGTGTGGGCTTCTAGTTTGTTTCGTTAGTAGGTGAAATGGTCATATAATTATTGACTGCCCTCCTTCAAAAAAAGAACTCCAAGTTAAAGCATAATAACCCAGGCCTCAACAAAGTTTCATTAAATCTAGGAGCCAGCTCAGAAATTTAGGAGCCGGTGTCGACCTTTCACACTTCTTCTTTTCCACTTGTCTAACATTATCCCCAGTGAAGTTTGAGAGGGGGGGGTGAGGTGAGGTTTGGAACCCCCTCCCAGATTAGTAATAGCTCTTTTTGAAACTGTCTTACTAAGACTTTTCTCCCTATTTTTTGCCTGTGCGCAAAAAACTTTAATAATTTCTGTGAGGGATTAAGGGATTTTCCTTCACTAAGACTGCAGTTATGTCACTGGGCAGCAGAGGGTGTTAGACAAATTGGGGGAAAACTACATGTCTGAGAATGCCCTGAGCTTTGCAGCTCAGTGCTGATATCTATTAGGGAAGGGATATAGCCCTGCTGAGCCAAAGGGAGAGGGGACTCAGGGAGGGAGGAGTACTTCTGCCCCAAACTGGAATTCTTCTGCGAGGTCCTGAAGAAGAGACTTCCACTAGAAAACCATTCCCTAGCTGTGGGTTGAGGAGAATCCTGGGAAGCAATGGGATTTTTATGAGACTGTGAGCGAGAGAACCATTCTCTAGCTATGGGTTGAGGAGAACCCTGGGAAGCAATGGGATTTTTATGAGACTGAGAGCGAGAGAACCATTCCCTAGCTGTGGGTTGAGGAGAACCCTGGGAAGCAATGGGATTTTTATGAGACTGTGAGACAGAAAACCATTCCCTAGCTGTGGGTTGAGGAGAACCCTGGGAAGCAATGGGATTTTTATGAGACTGTGAGACAGAAAACCATTCCCTAGCTGTGGGTTGAGGAGAACCCTGGGAAGCAATGGGATTTTTATGAGACTGTGAGACAGAAAACCATTCCCTAGCTGTGGGTTGAGGAGAACCCTGGGAAGCAATGGGATTTTTATGAGACTGTGAGACAGAAAACCATTCCCTAGCTGTGGGTTGAGGAGAACCCTGGGAAATTAAGAAATCTGGCAAGGACTGTAAGAAAAGCTAAGAACCTAAGAATTGCCGCTGCTGGGTCAGACCCGGGGTCCATCGTGCCCAGCAGTCCGCTCACGCGGCAGCCCTCTGGTCAAAGACCAGCGCCCTAACTGAGACTAGCCCTACCTGCGTACATTCTGGTTCAGCAGGAATTTGTCTAACTTTGTCTTGAATCCCCTATAACAGACTCCGGCACAGCGTTCCAGTTTTCCACCACTCTCTGGGTGAAGAACTACTTCCTTATGTTCGTACGTCTGACAGTGTAAGACGCTTGGTACATAGCTGAGGAATGTGGACTATGTGTGGGTCTGGCTGGGACCAGCCATTGAACCTTACTTAAGAAAAACTGTTTATCCTTGAACTGAGAAAGGGATTTTGCCTTACCAGAGGCTGTGAGGTAACAGGCTCAGGTTTGTACTTAATTTAAAAAAAACCAAACTATTATACAGGCAAGAGTGATATGTGAGTGGGCACAGGGACCAGGAAAACCCGGATTTGACTCTGTCACAAGTTCCTTAAAGTGCCTCTACTAATCAATCACAGAAATCAATTGTCTCGGTTCCTGACGCATGCTGTCAGCTGTGTGAAAGTACTCTTGGTGAAGCAAAGGGGCAAATGACTCTTTGTTTTACCTTTCATCATAGCCCAGTGGTTCCCAAACCTGTCCTGGAGGACCCCCAGGCCAGTCGGGTTTTCAAGATAGCCCTAATGAATATGCATGACAGAGATTTGCATATAATGGAGATGCCAGGAATGCAGATCTGCTCCATGCATATTCATTAGGGCTATCTTGAAAACCCGACTGGCCTGGGGGTCCTCCAGGACAGGTTTGAGAATCACTGTCATAGCCTGACTTCCCATGACCATCCCATAACCTCCACCTAGAGAATGACATGGGGACAAATTTTTCCCCATCTCCGTGGGAACTCATTTTCCCATCCCATCCCTGTGAGTTCTTTTCCTGTCCCTGCCCCATTCCTGCAAGCTCCGTCCTCACCTGCACAAGCCTCAAACACTTTAAAATCCTAAACAGCAACATTCTAGAGCTCAGATTGTGATGTCATAATGCCTCATTCCACCAATGCCTAAGCTCCGTCCTCATCTGCACAAGCCTCAAACACTTTAAAATCCTAAACAGCAACATTCTAGAGCTCAGATTGTGATGTCATAATGCCTCATTCCACCAATGCCTAAGCTCCGTCCTCATCTGCACAAGCCTCAAACACTTTAAAATCCTAAGTAGCAACATTCTAGAGCTCAGACTGTGATGTCATAATGCCTCATTCCACCAATGCCTAAGCTCCGTCCTCATCTGCACAAGCCTCAAACCCTTTCAAATCCTAAGTAGCAACATTCTAGAGCTCAGACTATGATGTCATAATGCCTCATTCCACCAATGCCTAAGCTCCGTCCTCATCTGCACAAGCCTCAAACCCTCTAAAATCATAAATAGCAACATTCTAGAGCTCAGACTGTGATGTCATAATGCCTCATTCCACCAATGCCTAAGCTCCGTCCTCATCTGCACTAGCCTCAAACACTTTAAAATCATAAGTGTTTGAGGTTTGTGTGGTTAAGGCAGAGCTTACAGGAATGGGCCAGGGACAAAACTCACAGGGACGGGACAGGGAAATTGAGTTCCTGCAGGGATATGGACAAATTTGTCCCCGTGTCATTCTCTACGTTCACCCAATATCTCTCTCCCTCACCCCCCCCCAACTTTCACTCAATCTGTCTCTCTATTTCTCTCTAATGTTCCCCCATATCCTTCACTCAGCCTGCCATACTCCTTCCCCCCCAACACAAATCCTTGGAACATAAGGAAAGCCATAATAGCTCAGACTAGTGCTGCCAGATTCGCCAATTCGAATCAGTTCATTGTCCAAGAAATTGGACTCAACGATTCAGCGATACCCTCACCCTGGTGAGACCTGACATAAAACAGTAGCGGCGGCAGCACTCTGAACGGGCTGCTTCACGGCCTTCACTGCTGGGCCCTTCCTTCTGCCATGTCACTGATGACATCATCGGTGATGCAGCAGAGGGAAGCCCTAGTGGTTTAGAGCGCTGCTGCTGCTTTAGGAGGCTTCGGAGGCAGGTATGTTAGTTTTCATGGTGGGAGGATCAGTGGGGAACTGCTGCACAGGGGGATGGGTTGTCGTCCAAGCTTTTTTACATATACGCAGATGATATTTCTATTTTAATTCCTTTGAATAACATAACAAAAGAAATCTTAGAACAAATTTCTCACGTTATGATTGAAATAGAGCAATGGACAACCAATTTTAAACTGAAATTGAATCCAGAAAAGATAAAAATCTTTTTAGCAAGTCCAAATGACAAAATAACTAATGGTCATGATGACCCAATTTTGAAATCTATAAAAATATTAGGAGTCACTTAACTTTGGTAGAACATACAAATTTGGTGGTGCTTTTTTGCGCTATGGAAATTAAAGACCATCAAAAAATATTTTGACCCTTTATCTTTTAGATTGCTGGTGCAAACATTGGTATTATCTATATTAGACTACTGTAATATTGTTTCCTTGGGCGCACCAAAGAAAGTTGTGAGAAAATTGAGAATAGTGCAGAACACGGCTGTTCGCCTGATATTCGGGCTGAAGAAAAGAAAAGCAATCACATCAGTCCTTATTATTATACAATAAGGACTGACGCGATTGCTTTTCTTCAGCCCAAATTAAGTATTGATCATTGGAGGGGGGTATTTATTCTTATTCTATAAGATTAGATGATTGTAATTTCAAGGGTTTTGTAAAAATTGATTTAATATGTGTATCTTCACTTGATGTATGAGATAAAAATGAATAAAGATTTATAAAACAAAACAAAACACATCAGTCCTTATTACCGATTACTACACTGGTTACCAGTAGAAGCATGAGTAATGTTCAAATTTTCATGATTTTGTTTCAAGCTGGTTTGGGGATTGGCCCCTACCTACCTGTTATCTCATTGCGTGCTATATAACCCCGTGAGGGTAACCAGGAATTGTAACTTATTTGCATACCCAAAGATTTTAGGCTGTAAAGTTAGGTCTTTCTTAGACAGGATGCTCGCATTTCAAGCAAATAAACAGTCCTGGTTGGGTAATTTTATTAGTTCGTATGGCGCCTTCCAAAAAGAAATTAAGACAGCACTATTTGATAAATTTATCTCTTAATTCAATGTTTTATCCATTAACATAATAGTTTTACTGTATTAACTCAAATTTTTATCGACATTTTAGTTAATATGCTGAATTCTTATTATTAATCTATAATAATAAAACGCTAAGCGCGCATGCGCACTCGCGCCACATGTTCCCTGATCCCTGATCTGTCGGGATGTGGCGGCAAGAGTGCGCATGCGCGCCAGACAAGCCTCCCTGTTCTCCACCTCACGCTGCAGCGGGCTTAAGTTCATTTTTTAGCTCAAGCCGCCGCCGCAGCACCTCTCTCGAACCGCACCAGGCAGGGATCGAGAGAGGAGTTGCAGGGTCGGCTTTGAACTAAAATATGAACTTTGAAAGCGGGCCGGGGACCACAGCCAGCTGCCGATCGCCTCCATGAGCGGGCGGCGCTAGGTCCATGCCTAGCCCTGGCTGCACTGCCAAGCTGCTGCCGTTGCTGCTCCGTGCAACCCCGGCCTCCCCGCGAGCCCCGGCCTCGGCACTGGAGTATCGTCGGGGACCTGGTCCAGTAGTGGCCAGGTCCCGAAGATTAAAGGTAGGCCTCAGAGGGCCCAAGGAGGTTGGGAATGGGCGCGGTTGTAGAACAAGTTTAAGGGCTCCCGGAAGGTACTGGGGGGCGGAGCAGGCTCACACGCCTGGCCCAGTAGGAAGTAGGCAGTCGGGAGCTCCGGTGGGCGTCGGACCCGATGGGAGCGAGGCAGGGCAGCGACCAACGAAGATGGCTCCTGCTGCGGTAGAAGCCCTTGCAGTATTGATTAAGAGAGGACAAAGCAGAAGAGAGTGAAATGATGGATAGATGCTGCAGAGCAATGATCCTTTATAATAATCAAAAGTCACTCTGCTTCTTAAGGTAGCTTTCACTGTATCACTACAAGATTTTACTTTGTTTCCTGACAGTGCTTGGAGAAGAACTGCAGAGGGAATTAAATCACTGTAAAATGCTGGAAGGGCAGGAAACTAAGAAGGATTTCCCTATGGCTGCGTGGGGAGCAGGCAAGGGGTGGTGGTGGACAGCCGAGCAAAAAGAAAGAAAGAAATACAGAAACAGGCTAAGGAGAGAGAGAGAAAGAAATAAAGACAAACACACACACATATATGCTAGCACCTGTTAATGTAACGGGCTATAAGACTAATATTTTATATTTTGCTGAGTCCAGTTTTTCTCTTTCATGTAAACCACCTAGAATTCTTTTGATCGAGGCGTTGATTGAGGCGGTATAGAAAAATAAAGTTATGTTATGTTATGAGAGGAGGAAAGCTGCAGCTCAGGAGGATGGGGGGGGGGGGAAAGATTCTGCATATGGGGTGAGACAGGAGAGAGAATCAATTGTTGGGCTGGAGGAGAGAAAGGGAGAGATGAAACGGGTAGAAAGGGGTGAGAGGGAGAAATTCTGCATATGGTGCACGGAAAGGCGACATGAATGGAGAGGAAAGAGGGAGAAATGGACAAAGGGTGGAGGGCAGGGAGAGATGCTGCATGGAGGGGAATAGAGAGGTTTGACCCAAGGTACAAGGCAGGGGGAGAGAGAGAGATGGTAGACAGTGAGAAAGAAACAAATGTTGGATATGACAGTGGAATGTAGAAAAAAATAATTGTATTTTCTATTTTGTGATTACAGTATGTCAGATTTGACATGTGTCTCCTGCCAGAGCTGGTGCTAGCGAGTGTGAGCTAGGACCCAACAGAGAGAGGAAAAGTCTCTTCAGCATGGGGGTTGGAGAGGACAAAGGGGGTGGGATGATGCAAAGACTACAAAATAAACTTGCCAGGACATTTGGAAAAAAACGCCCAATTGGGCAGGAAAAGTGAATTGAATTGAATCAAAACGAAAAAATTTTCCCTATCTCAGCCCAATGATCCATTCTCCTGTTTCCAACGGTGGCCAATTCAGGTCACAAGTACCTGACAGAGAAACCCGAATAGTAGCAACATTCAATGCTACCAATCCAGGGCAAGCAGACTATGGACTTCTCTTTCAGGAACTTGTCCAAACTGATCTTAAAGCTTGCTACACTAACCGCTGGAACCACCTCCTGTGGCAATGAGCTCCAGAGTACAATAAAAAATATTTCCTCCTATTTATTTTAAAAGTATTCTCCTGTAATTTCATTTTGTGTCCCCCCTGGTTTTTGCATTTCGGAAAAGGTGAAAAATTAGTTCACTCTTAGGGGGATAGATTCCATACAAACGTAAGAAAGTTGGACTGGAGTAGGTTTTAATGGAGATTTTGGCAGTTGGAACCCAAGCACAGTACCAGATAGAGCTTTGGATTCTTGCCCAGAAATAGCTAAGAAAAAAAGTTAAAAAATTTAAATTGAATCAGGTTGGGCAGACTGGATGGACCATTCGGGTCTTTATCTGCTGTCATCTACTAGGTTACTATGTTACTTCTTCACCCAGAGAGTGGTAGAAAACTGGAACGCTCTTCCGGAGTCTGTTATAGGGGGGAAACACCCTCCAGGGATTCAAGACAAAGTTGGACAAGTTCCTGCTAAACTGGAACGTACGCAGGTGAGACTGGTCTCATTTAGAGCACTGGTCTTTGACCTGGGGGGCTGCCGCGTGAGCAGACTGCTGGGCACGATGGACCACTGGTCTGACCAAGCAGCCACAATTCTTATGTTCTTATCTATTCTACTCCACTCAGGATTTTGTAGACTTCAATCATATCTCTCCTCAGCCATCTCTTTTTCAAGCTGAAGAGCCCTAACATTTTTAGTCTTTCCTCATATGAGAGGAATTCCATCCCCTTTATCATCTTGGTTGATCTTCTTTGAACCTTTTCTAATTCCACTGTATCTTTTTTGAGATATGGTGATCAAAACTGTGCGAAATACTCAAGGCGAGGCTGCACCATGAAGCAATACAGCAGGCATAATAATATTCTCGGTCCTATTTACTACCCCTTTCCTAATAATTCCTAGCATCTTGGGTTTTATTTCCACAGCTGACTCCTAAAATGATCCCTAGCATCAGGTTACTATGATTTGGGTTAATCTTCTCGATGTGCATCACTTTGCATTTGTCAACATTAAATTTCATCTGCTATTTGGATGCCCAGTCTTCTAATTTCCTAAGATCTTCCTGCAATTTTTCACAGTCATCCTGTATTTTGACAACCTTGAATAGTTCAGTGTCATCTGCAAATCTAATCACCTCACTCGTAGTTCCAATTTCCAGATCATTTATAAATAAGTTAAAAAGCACCGGTCCCAGTATAGATCCCTGTAGCACACCACTATATATTCTCCCTCCATTGAGAAAAACGGCCATTTAACCCTACCCTTTGTTTTCTATCCAATAACCAATTCTTAATCTACAATTCAACCTATCCCATGACTCTTTAATTTCTCAGGAGCCTCTCATGAGGAACTTTATCCAAAGCTTTCTGGAAATCTAGATACACTACATCAACCGGCTCGCCTTTATAGAAACATAGAAATTGATGGCAGAAAAGGGCCATAGCCCATCGAGTCTGCCCATACCAATGACCCACTCCCTGACTTTTACTCCCCTATAGATCCCACGTGAATATCCCATTTTCTCTTAAAATCTGACACGCTGTTGGCCTCAATCACTTGCTGAGGCAGCTCGTTCCAATGATCGACCACCCTTTCGGTGAAGAAGTACTTCCTAGTATCACCTTGAAATTTCCCTCCCCTGATTTTCAGTGAGTGTCCTCTGGTTACCGAGGGCTCTGTAAGACTGAAGATATCATCTTTCACCTCTATACACCCCGTGATATACTTAAAGGTCTCAATCATGTCCCCCCTCTCTCTTCGCTCCTCCAGTGAGTACATCCGCAGTTTTTTTAGCCTTTCTTCATACGTGAGATCCCTGAGCCCCAAGACCATCCTGGTAGCCATTCGCTGAACCGACTCAATTCTCAACACATCTTTCCGGTAGTGTGGTCTCCAGAATTGAACACAATACTCGAGATGAGGTCTCACCATGGATCTGTACAGTGGCATTATGACTTCAGGTTTTCTGCTGACAAAACCCCTACGGATGCAGCCCATCATTTGTCTTGCCCTGGACGAAGCCTTCTCCACCTGATTGGCAGCCTTCATATCATCGCTAATGATCGCTCCTAAATCACGTTCCACCGTGGTCCTGGACAAGGTTTCACCATTTAGTGTGTAAGTTCTGTGTGGATTTTTTTTGCCTAGGTGCATTACTTTACATTTTTTAGCATTGAAGCCTAGCTGCCAAGTTGATGACTACTGTTCCAGCTGCCGTAGGACCTGCGTCATAAAATCAGGCACACTGCTTTTGCCTACTATGTTGCATAGTTTGGCGGCGTCGGCAAACAGTGATACTTTTCCTCTAAGCCCTTGGGTCAAATCTCCTATGAATAAATTGAATAGAATCGGCCCTAAGACGGAGCCTTGAGGTACTCCACTCGTCACTGCTGACGTTTTGGAGGGGGTACCGTTTACCATCACCCTTTGAAGCCTACCATCTAGCCAATCCTTTACCCATGTAGTGAATGTATCCCCTAATCCCATCGATTTTAGTTTGTTCAACAGCCTGCGGTGTGGGACGCTATCAAAAGCTTTGCTGAAGTCCAAATATATCACATCCAGGGATTCCCCGGCATCCAGATGACTGGTCACCCAGTCAAAAAAGTCAATCAGATTAGATTGGCAGGACCTTCCCCTGGTAAATCCGTGTTATCCACACCTTCAAAAAGTCAAGCAAATTGGTGAGGCAAGATCTTGGCTGAACCCATTGTGACTCTATCTCATTTAATAAATTTTTTCGACGTGTTCCATAATTTTATTTATTTATAATAGTTTCTATTATTTTGCCCTTCACTCATTTTCTCTTATGCTCCCAACAGCCTACACCCAATTTGTATGTGTGTTGGTATCTCTCTCCTATTCCCCACCAGCTTTCACTCAGCGTGTCTCACTCATACCTCCCCACCACAAATCACATTAGGATAAAAACTTGTATTTATAAATCTTCCACTGTAACTATGGCAAATTTACTCTGTAACTATACATTATGGGGCTCATAATAAAAAAAAGGTCTAAAAAGTGGCCTAAATAGGTACTTGGACGATCAAAAAGCCTGATCGTCCAAGTACTCATAATCAAAGTTGGTTTTAGACGTATCTAAAACCAGCTTAGGCCTTTCTCCTGCCTCTAAACGCATAGAAGGAAAAGAGGCATTTTTAGAGGAGGGGAAAGGTGGGCGGAAGGTGGGCCGACCTAGACATAGGCATACAGCAGGTATAACCAAAGATTTTGACAAGTTGCATAGTTGGCACTTATACGTTTTGACTTAGACCAAGTCAAAACAGGTATAAGTGCCGAAAAAGGGCCCGCTGAGCTGATGGTGGCTGGCGCGATCAGCTCAGCGGGCCAACAACCTACCCACCCCCAACACAACCATCGTGGCAGGAGAGATGGCTCATCTCCACTGCCATGATGCGATCACCCCTCTACCCTAACTGCTGCAACCCGTGGCGGAGAGATGCCCAATCTCTCCTGCCACGGTTTGTGGCAGTTCCGATAGAGGGGTGATCGCATCGCAGCAGGGGACATAGCCAATCTCTCCTGCTGTGATGCATCACCCCCCCCCCCACCCATACAATGATGCAGGCAGGAGGGAGCCCAAGCCCTCCTGCCCCGTTGACCCGCAACCCCCCCCTGCCAACATCGGGGCAAGAGGGAACCCAAGCCCTCATGCCCCATCGAACCGCGACCCCCCTGCCGACATCGGGCCAGGAGGGAGCCCAAGCCCTCATGGCCAGATGACCTCCCTACCCCCCACCCCCACTAAGATACGGGCAGGAGGGATCCCAGGCCCTCCTGCCCTCAATGCACCCCCCTCCCATGATCGCCCCCCGAACCCCGGATCGGCCCCCCACCTTCCAACCCGCGAGACCCCCCACCGACCCCTTGACCTCCACCCCAATCCCCCTCCCTGTACCTGCAACATTCATTGGCCAGATGGACGGGTGCCAAGTCCGTCCGGCAGGTCAGCCATCCCTCGAATGGCTGGCTTTAGGGCCTGATTGGCCCAGGCGGCTTAAACCCTGCCCACAGGTGGGGCCTGAGGCGCCTGGACCAACCCCTTGGAAAACAGGAGCATACAGTATTCCATTTTCCTCTATTTTTGTCCTTACAGAAACTTGCATGTTTGGATAACGGCTTGTAAAGCAGACTAGGAAGGTCAAGGTCTTGTCCCTGCCAGCATCCTGCAGTTCCTTGCTCCTGGGTAAATAAATTCCTGGGGCCTGCAGTGCCCTGGATTTGCTGCTCTATGCAAGTGCTGTGTTTGGGTTGGCCTCTGGTGATGTTTAGATTGCCAGCTGGCGATATTGAAAATCACCTAAGAGGAGAAGGGGGTTTTCAAGGCGCTGAGCTCTCAAGCCATGCGAATGAGAACAGGAGAAACTGTTCAGCATCAGTGATGGTGTCAGTAATTGCTCTGCCTTGGTTCCCACAGCTGCTCTGGCTGTATTTTGGAAAGCTCTGGCTACCCTCGTTTCTAAAACTGTCTGTGGTTTCCAACTTTCGTTGACTTCTCCGCCCTGTTTCTGCCTCTGATTTATAACTGGAAGCGAGAGACTGAGTTGATAAAGTCAAAGAAGCGACATTATAGAGAATTACTCTTGTCCACAGGGATGTAGCATGAGGAAGAGATCTTAGTATTCCTGAAAACTTCCATCCTAAATAGGGTTACCAGATGTCCAGGAAAACCCAAACATGTCCTCTTTTTAGAGGACTGTCTGGATGCCTAGGTGGACTTTCCAAAACCTGGTAGTTTGTCCGGGTTTTAGAAAGCCCCGACCTCCCGGCTGCGTCTAGAGGGCCTCTGAGTATGCACAGATGATGTCACACTCATCTGTGCCTGCTCGGAGACCCACCAGATGTGGCCTGCAGGTTGGAAAACAAAGATGAGGCTTTGCGGGTGCGTGGTTAGAGGAGGAACAGGGCAGGGCTAGAGACAACAGGGCGGGGCTGGAGGTAGAATGGGGCACGGCTAGGGGTGGGACAGGGCAGGGTCATTTGTTTGGGTTTCTCAGGACAAAAATTGGTTAACCCTAATCCTAAAACATTTATTATCGTAGAGAAGTCTTCAGCTTCTGGGTTTTGATATGATTAAACTTTCAACAACTACAAAAAGAGTGGCTGGGAAATGGATGCTGAACGATTAACTTGCCAGAGGTTGTGGTAAGAGCAGACAGCATAGCTGTTTTTAAGAAACATTTGGACAACTTCCTGGAGGAAAAGCCCAAAGTCTGTTATTGAGAAAGACATGGGGGAAGCCACTGCTGCCCTGGATCGGTAGCATGGAATGTTGCTACTCCTTGGGTTTTGGCCAGGTACTAGGGACCTGGATTGGCCACCGTGAGAACGGGCTACTGGGCTTGATGGACCATTGATCTGACCCAGTAAGGTATTCATATGCTCATATATAGGACCATTAAGCCATTGTAACATCACTGATGAGTTTGGCTCTGAGGCACTGTGGAATGAGGCATTATGACATCACAATCTCAGCTCTGGAATGTTGCTACTCCTTGGGTTTTGGCCAGGTACTAGTGACCTGGATTGGCCACTGTGAGAACGGGCTGCTGGATTTGATGAACCATTGTATACAGGCTAGAGAATGACACGGGGAGCGATCCCCGCGGGGAACCGCGGCATGGCTGCGGGCTATGGAGACTCCATAGCCAAATCACTGCAGACACGGGGACAAAAGTTTTCACCGCCTGCAAAAACGGTGAAAAGATTTGTCCCCGCAGGCAAATGTATCCCCTTCTACATACCGCGATTTACCGGGTCTTCACCGTGTGTTCGGTTCACTTCGGGACGGGTGTCTGATTTTTTTTCCGGCGGCCATGCTTGTCGGCCATGTGGCCTCCTCCAACTTGTCTCTCTCCACCTGACTTGCACGTTGCCTGACTCCGCCCCCTTCAATATTCTGGCTCCTCATTAGTCAGTTCTTTCCTGCTCAAGAAGGGGACCAATCACTACTGCTACACATGATATTTAATGGGTTGCAGTAGCGATTGGAAATCGGGGGATTTCGGAGCTGAGAGGCAAACCCAGGATTTGTTTTGGAGTCGCTGCCTGGATTGGAGAGGAGTCACTGCTGCAGACTTGGAGGAGCTGAAATTTCATTGAAAACTTCGGCGCTACAAGTAGAGGTAAGGTGCACACTTTCCTACTACTTGCCTGCCCAGAGTTGGCGGCGGCAGGGGTGGGGGGGAGGATTCTTTGACCGGTTGGAGACGGGAGTCTGGCTGAGCTGGGAGCTGGTCCTTTTTTTTTTTTTTTATCTGAGTGGGATTCTTTGACCAGTTGGAGACGGGAGTCTGGCTGAGCTGGTTCTTTTTTTAAAAATAATCTGAGTACTAGTGTAGTAGTGTGCTGTGTCCATTCCCATGGGTTACTGAATCCTATTCCTGAACATGTGCTGCAAGAATGGAGGAATCCAGCACATGTTCAGTATGTAACCCATGGGAATACGTTAATAAAGATAAGTATATAAAATCATACCTGTTTGAGGCTTTTATGCATGCTGCGGTGATGGTGACGGGGTGGTGAATGGGATGGCAGTGGCGGTGACGGGGCGGTGAAAGGGATGGCGGTGGCGGTGACGGGGCGGTGAAGGGAACGGCGGTGACGGGGTGGTGCAGAGGATGGTGGGACGGGGACGGGGCGGTGATGGGCACAGATTTTTTCCCCGTGTCATTCTCTAATACAGGCCTCCTAAACAACAGGACGCCATAGACAAAGAATTAATTGAAGACATTGAGACCTTCACTCTGCATGGAGACACTGTACTGTTAGGGGATTTCAACATGCCAGATATAAACTGGAACAAGGTTTCAGCCACGACCAGCAGCAGCAGAAAGTTGCTAACATCTATACGGGGGGCAAGACTCAAACAGATGGTTCTGGAGCCCACCAGGGATCAGGCGATTCTCGACCTGATACTCACCAATGGAGATAGCGTCACAGAGGTTTCAGTAGGCGAGGCGTTGGCCTCCAGCGACCACAAAATGGTATGGTTTCACCTCAGGAAGGGATCTACGAGGACGAACACGTCAACGAAGGTCCTTAACTTTAAGGGCACTGACTTCGAGAGAATGGGAAATTTTGACTATGAGGCGCTGCAAACCCAAGACACAACAGATGATGTGGAGGTCATGTGGTCAGCTCTGAAATCTACCCTACAGGAAGCAACCAACCTCTTTATAAGGACCGTGAGTAAACGGCGGAGAAATAACAAATCCCAATGGTTCTCTGCGGAGATCTCAGAACTCGTAAAACAGAAGAAAAGAGCATTTGTATCTCACAAACGATCACAACGACCAGAAGACAAAGAAGCTTATCTAGAAAAATCTAGAACTGTCAAAACGGTGGTCAGATACGCCAAACTCAGGATGGAAGAAGATTTAGCTAGGAATATTAAAAAAAGGGGATAAATCCTTCTTCAGGTATGTTAGTGATAGAAAGAGGAATAAAGACGGGATAGTGCGCCTGAGGAAACCTGATGGCAACTTTGCAGAATCAGACTCCGATAAAGCCAAACTACTGAACAAATACTTCTGCTCAGTATTTACCTGTGAGGCACCAGGATCCGGCCCACAGCTGCAAACAAGAGAGAGCTCAGAAGACCCGTTCAGGAATTTTGAATTTTCCACCAGCAGCATCTACAAAGAATTGTCAAGGCTCAAATTGTATAAAGCCATGGGACCAGATAATTTGCACCCCAGAGTGCTTAGGAAATTGAGAGATGTCCTGGCAGAACCATTAGCCGTGCTCTTCAATCTTTCCCTGGGCACGGGAAAAGTTCCATTAGACTGGAAAACAGCTAACGTCATTCCACTGCAAATTACAGATCGGTAAGTCTCACGTCAATAGTATGTAAGCTTATGGAAACATTAATTAAACACAAGTTAGACACGGTTCTGGACGGCGAGAGACTGAGGGATCCACACCAGCATGGATTTACAAAGGGGAGATCCTGCCAATCCAACTTGATCAGCTTCTTCGACGGGGTAACAAAAGAACTGGATAAAGGAGAGTCCCTAGATGTGTTGTATCTGGACTTCAGCAAGGCTTTTGACAGCGTCCCACACCGTAGATTTATGAACAAGATGAGTTCATTGGGGCTAGGAGAAATATTAACTGCATGGGTTAAAGACTGGTTCAGTGGTAGACATCAGAGGGTGGTGGTAAACGGTACTTCGGGGTAAAATTGCATTATTTGCCGATGATGCTAAATTGTGCAACATAGCGGGTGGAGATACCATGCACGACGCTATGACACAGGACATACTTTTTCTGGAACACTGGTCTATTCTTTGGCAGCTGAACTTCAATGCCAAAAAGTGTAAGGTCATGCACCTTGGTGGCAGAAACTCATGCAGAACCTACACTCTGAATGGTGAGACCTTA
Organism: Geotrypetes seraphini; assembly: GCF_902459505.1. Taxonomy (NCBI): domain Eukaryota; kingdom Metazoa; phylum Chordata; class Amphibia; order Gymnophiona; family Dermophiidae; genus Geotrypetes; species Geotrypetes seraphini. The sequence continues at coordinate 134,150,071 of NC_047084.1, read as the reverse complement.
ACCAGAACTATGGCAGAACGAGACCTGGGAGTGATCATTAGTGAAGATATGAAGGCAGCCAATCAGGTGGAGAAAGCCTCATCTAAAGCTAGACAAATGCTGGGTTGCATCCGGAGAAGCTTTGTCAGCCAAAAGCCCGAGGTGGTGATGCCGCTGTACAGGTCCATGGTGAGACCACATCTGGAGTACTGCGTACAGTTTTGGAGGCCACACTATCGAAAGGATGTGCTAAGAATGGAATCAGTTCAACGATTGGCCACCAAGATGGTCTCAGGGCTCAAGGATGTCCCTTATGAAGAACGACTAGGTAAGTTGCACCTTTAATAATAATAATAACTTTATTCTTCTATACTGCCACAATCTTGCGACTTCTAGGCGGTTTACAATCAAGAGTGCTGGACATTCAGCGAAATACAATAAGTAGATATTCAGAGGAAATACAGAGATCAGGAGGCAATAGTATAGAAATACAATTTGCTGAGCGAAAATGTAATATGTACATTTTAGTAGGTAATGTCTCGAAGAACACAGAGAGAGGGGTGGCATGATAGAGACGTTCAAATACATTATTGGCCGCATTGAGGTAGAAGAAGATATCGTCTTCCTTACAGGCCCTACGGCGACAAGGGGGCATCCGCTGAAAATCAGGGGTGGGAGATTCCATGGTGACACTAGGAAGAACTTCTTCACCGAAAGGGTGGTCGACCGTTGGAATGATCTTCCACTTCAGGTAGTTGAGGCCAGTAACGTGACTGACTTTAAGATCAAATGGGATCAACACGTGGGTTCACTTCAAAGAGGAACTTAGAGGGGAGGGTTATTTGAGTGGGCAGACTTGTTGGACCGTAGGCCCTTTTCTGCCGTCATATTCTATGTTTCTATTGGACTGACCCAGTAAGGCTATTCTTAGGTTCTTATTTTCAGTGGCATTTAACTGGTTATCGCTGCTGAAAATGACCAGTTAGTAGAAAAAGAGAAAAATGCCAGCAATGTTGGGGATGACCACTTAAGTCCTGATATTTGGAACTTAACCAGCCAGGCTTAGTGGGGGAAAAGGCCTGTTTTTCATGGGGCCTTATCTTTGCCTCCTATCGACTTTACCAGTCATGCCCTAGGTGGCGTTGAAAAACCATTTCCATTGCTTTCAGTGGAAGTAAAACCTGGATGTCTCAATCCGTCAATATCCCACTCTAATCGATACACATGTGGTGGAAAGTGTGAATGTCCCCAAAACCCACAAATAGGTGGGTACAGTGGGGTACAGCACATTTTTTGCTACACCATACAATATGAGAGGGTTATGATGTGATATGTACCTGACACCTTTTATGTGAAGTTCACCGCAGTGTCCCCTAGGTTGCCCTACAGCTCTGCCAGTCTAATATAGGGTTATCAGACATCTGGATTTAATCCTCTTTTTAAAGCACATGTCCGGGCATCCGGATGGCTTTTCAAATCCCGGCTTGGGACCGTGTCGGGAAGGGCATCTGCACATGTGCAAATGCAACATGGTGATATCACGTGCATGCATGTGACATCATTGCATCACAACAGCGCATGCGCAGATGCCCTCGTGGTGCGGCTCCGAACACGGGAACAGGTTGAGGGAGGCGGGGCTGGGGTAGAACAGGGGCATGACTTGTGTGGAACAAGGCAGGGTTGGTGTAACTGGGTGGGCCTAAGGGTGGGGCCAAGGGTCCGGATTTTACAATAGGAGGAAATTATTTTTTTTTTCACTCAAAGAATAGCTAAACTGTGGAACGCGTTGCCAGAGGTTATGGTAAGAGCGGATAGCGTAGCTGGTTTTAAGAAAGGTTTGGACAAGTTCCTGGAGGAAAAGTCTATAGTCTGTTATTGAGAAAGACATGGGGGAAGCCACTGCTTGCCCTGGATCAGTAGCGGATAGCGTAGCTGGTTTTAAGAAAGGTTTGGACAAGTTCCTGGAGGAAAAGTCCATAGTCTGTTATTGAGAAAGACACGGTGGAAGCCACTGCTTGCCCTGGATCAGTAGCGGATAGCGTAGCTGGTTTTAACCCTTTCAGGACCAAGGGACATATTTGTCCCATAACTTTAAAATCCTATAAATTTTGATTGGGATAGTCTACAGTTCTAAATTTGATATGTACGGATTCCATATGATACTGCCTTTATGTAAACAAACTGGTTCCGACATTCATTCATTAGCGTCGTTGCCAGATTGACGAGAAGATTCACTTGCCACACTGTCCATAAGCCAGAAGTTTGATTTAAAAAAAAATAAATAATGATGTTTCACAAAAAAAATCAATTTTTTGGCATCTGCAAGCCCTTTTTACCATAAAAATGTCGTCAAAACCACAAAAATTGGCCTACGATCCTTATGGTCCTGAAAGGGTTAAGAAAGGTTTGGACAAGTTCCTGGAGGAAAAGTCCATAGTCTGTTATTAAGACATGGGGGAAGCCACTGCATGCTCTGGATCGGTATCATGGAATATACAGTGTTCCCCCGGTCGTTCGCAGTCGGCGGTTCGCAGTCCCGGTCATTCGCAGTATTTTCCGACCGTGAACCGCCGACAAGGAGAGGGCAGTGGGAGCGCCGGCGAGTGCAGGAAATCACTCACTGTATGCTCCGACCGCCTCTTCCTGAATTAAATCGGGCCTTATCCAATCAGGAGCTGTTTTGACACGCAGCTCCTGATTGGATAAGGCCCGATTTAGTGCAGGAAGAGGTGGTCGTAGCATACAGCGAGTGATTTCCTGCACTCGCCGGCGCTCCGGCTACTCTCTTCTGCCTCTCCCGCTGCCCTCTCCAGTCTCCCCCATGAAAAACCGTATTTGCGGTTTTTCAAGATTCGCGGGGGTTCCTGGAACGGAACCCCCGCAAATATTAGGGGAGTACTGTGTATATATATATATATATCCACTTAAACAAAAGCGCTGTCGCACAAATCTTTATTGCACTCTCACAGGATAATTAGAGATTAACAGGGGTCTCAAGTGCTCACAGCCATGGATCTGAGATATTTTTCAAAAAACAATGGCTGATATCGTGAGCTATCATCGGTCCCGTTTATATTCTCTATACCTTTGATACGTGCATATTTATTTTTATTAATTCTTTGTAAAACTATATATTTTCTAATAATTTGCCATTCCCTATTTGTCAGGATTACTTGGCTTTTTTTCTATTTTCTTTCTCCTTTTATTTGACTTATCGTTCAATTCCTTCCTTATAAATTATTTATAAAATGTATAAATTAGTGTTTTGCCATTCCATCTAATTCAGGATTACTTAGCTTTTTTCTTTCTCCTGCTATTATTCAGCTTCTTATATTTCTACGGAAGATCTCCGTTTCGCACCCAGGATTTAACACGGGGCTTCATCAGGAACGTGCCAACATTCTCTGTGGAAAAAGCAAACCATCTTTAAATCCCTTAAAACTTAAACCAACTACTAACTATCACACCTCTCACTATTTGTACTGCACCAGGAATCAAGGCGTTCGCTCCCGGGGACAAAATCTACTTTACTAAGTAATCTTGTCTATCCTTTATAGTCTCCAATGTTTTTATTTTTATTTTCATCAACCTTAGATACTTGCAAAGGTGTTACATTTGTTAATGCTGTTGTCCTTTAATATTATACTCTTATAGTTATTTTTATATTTTTATTTATATATATATTTGTGTTCATATACAGGGCTACCAACCCTGCATTAACAACTTTCCAAACGCCCATGCAGCATGAGCCCAATCTCAACCGGTTACAAATCTCTACACTACTTCCACATACCTCATTTTTATCCATGACACGATATTCCTAAAGGCTGGATTCTCTGTGAGATGCACTTACTCTCAGAGAGCCCAATTCTCAGAAAGCGGAGAATATTCTGAACTCCTAACACTCGCTTATTTAAAGCCTACCGACGGCGTCTGACGACATTTCCAGTGGCGGCTGGGCAGGCTAAACCTTTCCCAGCCCCCACCTACTAATAGCTACGTCATCTATCGTATGTAAACACATCGTATTTCATTAGCATATCCCATGCAATGGTCAAGGCTGTCTAACATTTGTTCCAGACGTAACTACCTTTGTTCGCATAAACATACATTTTTCTTTAAAAAAAGGTTTGCCAATTTATGGCTATATTTAACCCTTGGGGTTGTAGACTTCCCAAGCGATCAATCCACCTCTGCTCTGTTTGTAACAACTTTTTTCCCCTATCCCCTCCTCTTACAGAAACCTCAATCTTGTCAATAATCATGCATCTAAGATGATTAAACTCATGATTATGTTGCATGCAATGGGCTACTAGCGGAGCTTCTTTTCTATGATGGTTAAGGCAAGATTTATGCTCCACCATTGTCTCGTTGTTTTCCCTACATATATTTTCTGGCAGGGACATATGATGATATATACTAAATTATCTGATTTACATGTAGTTATGTATCGTAAATGATACTGTCTATGATTTCTTGGATTTTCAAAAACACTCCCTTGAATGGTTAACGAACAAATCTGACATCTGCCACATTTTGAATGGGACCCCCCACTCGTAGAAACCCGCCTGGAATCAGGTGTATATCTAAGATGTTCCCTAAGGTTCCTACCTCTAGTGTAGGTTAATCGTAATTGAGAATGTTGGCACGTTCCTGATGAAGCCCCGTGTTAAATCCTGGGTGCGAAACGGAGATCTTCCGTAGAAATATAAGAAGCTGAATAATAGCAGGAGAAAGAAAAAAGCTAAGTAATCCTGAATTAGATGGAATGGCAAAACACTAATTTATACATTTTATAAATAATTTATAAGGAAGGAATTGAACGATAAGTCAAATAAAAGGAGAAAGAAAATAGAAAAAAAGCCAAGTAATCCTGACAAATAGGGAATGGCAAATTATTAGAAAATATATAGTTTTACAAAGAATTAATAAAAATAAATATGCACGTATCAAAGGTATAGAGAATATAAACGGGACCGATGATAGCTCACGATATCAGCCATTGTTTTTTGAAAAATATCTCAGATCCATGGCTGTGAGCACTTGAGACCCCTGTTAATCTCTAATTATCCTGTGAGAGTGCAATAAAGATTTGTGCGACAGCGCTTTTGTTTAAGTGGATAGTGAGATTCACAAGTTTTATTAAGTGGTTATATATAAATATATGACAACATTGAAATATTTGATATTATCTATCTCAGAATCCATTTTTACATACGCTGATGACATTTTTATCCTACTTGAAGTGGACCCATCATTGATGAATTTAACAGTAGATATTAATTCTTGCATTTCTAGACTTCAAGATTGGGCCTCCCTTTGTACGTATGAAGTTAGATACCACTAAAACCAAACTGTTATGGTTTGGTCCTGTCGCACACAATTTACCTTCTACTATAAGTTTAAGTTCAGAAGAGGTGGTGGAGACAGAGACTGTCTGATTTCAAGAAAGCCTGGGATAGGCACGTGGGATCTCTTAGAGAGAGGAAAAGATAATGGTTACTGCGGATGGGCAGACTGGATGGGCCATTTGGCCTTTATCTGCCATTGCCTCGTTTTTGGTTTAAAGAAATGGGAGCATATCACTCCTTTTTATTTGAAACTCCATTGGTTGCCGATAGAGTTGAGAATTCTGTTCAAATTTTCTTGTATTTGTTATAAATCAGTTTCGGGTTATCTTGTGTCTCATTTTTCTTTGAGTCACGCCAAAAAGACCACACGTAGAGTGCACTTGTTTTCATATCCCTCCATAAAATCCTGTCGTTATAAGAAGTTCCTTGAGAGAACCCTCTCATTTCAAGCCGCTAAATTGAATGTATGGCTTGGGAAAATGATGTTAGAGGTCTCTTCCTATCTTGATTTTAGAAAATTGATAGGCTGGTATCTTAGTGCATTCTGCTTCATTTTTTCCAATCAAGTTCCTTATATTCAACTTGATGTATTTTATCTGTTCTATGTATTACTTCTTTCCCTGCCATTATATTGTAAATGCTTTCTGTCTTTATCTGTTTTTAAGTCCATTATTCTAATTTGTATTTTATCTGTATCCCATGTATTAGGGGGTGCAATTACCAGTGAAGAAAGAGGCTGTTGTGGACAAGAAAACACTAAATGGATTCAAAGAAGGTTTGGATAGATTCCTAGAAGAAAAAGGGATTGGGGGGTACAGATAGGTATAGACCATTGCTCAGGCAATGGACCTGATGGGCCGCCGCGGGAGCGGACCGCTGAGCAGGATGGACCTATGGTCTGCCTCAGCGGAGGCAACTTCTTATGTTCTTATGTTCTTATGTTCTTATGACAGTTCTGGGGAGTTGTATTAGACCCAGGGTTGACTATGAAATAGCAGATTACAATTGTAAAGACATGTTTTGGTCAACATCACATGTATGATCACAATTAGACTACTGTAACGCTCTTTACCTCAGTGTTTCTAAAATGAGAAGAAGGGCTTTACAAAATGCAGCAGCAAGGCTGGCTATGGGTATTGAAAGAACAGCCCATTACACCTGTTTTGAAGAAATTGCATTGGCTACCGATTGCATTTCAAGTCCAACATAAAGTGATTGCTGTGATTCATCAAACTATCTACCACCAAGGACCATTGTACTTTACGAGTGTGGTGGTGTCTTATCAGCCTAACAGAGCTTTGGGATCTGAAAATCAAAAGTGGTTGGAACTGATAAAGCAAGGAAGATATGCTGGAACCAGAGCCGCTTCTTTTTGCATTGCAGGCATTAAGCTATGGAACGCATTGGCGAGACAGTTCCGGCTGTGTTCTGGCCAGTTAAGATTGAAGAAATGATTGAAAACGCAATTGTTTGTTCCAGCATTTTTGTGAAATGTCCTAGGTTTTCAGCGGCACAGTGGACTATTTTAAGAGTACCGTATTTTCACGCATATAACGCGCGCGTTATACACGATTTTACAAACCGTGCATAACCATGCGCGTTATACGCGTGAGCGCGTTTTACAACTTTTTTTTTACATAGTTCCCCCCCGACGTCCGATTCACCCCACAGGACCGCTCACACCCCCACCCCGAAGGACCGCTCGCACCCCCACAGCCTCCCGACCCCCCCATCATGTAGAAGCTCCTACCGTTGTCCTGATGCTTCCTCTGCCGGCAGTCCTGGCCCTTCTGTGAGCCCTGCGTCTGCGCTGCTTCCTCCTCCGGCGGTCCCGCCCTTTCTCTGATGTCAGAGAAAGGGCGGGACCGCCAGCAGAGGAAGCAGCGCAGACGCAGGGCTCACAGAAGGGCCGGGACCGCCGGCAGAGGAAGCAGAAGGACAATGGTAGGAGCTTCTACATGATGGGGGGGGTTGGGAGGCTGTGGGGGTGCGAGCGGTCCTTCAGGGTGGGGGTGCAGGTACGAGTGCGTGCGAGCGGTCCTTCGGGGTGGGGGTGCGAGCGGTCCTGCGGGGGGGATGAATCGGACGTCGGGGGGGCATCAGGCTTTCAGGGTGGGGACAGGACTTCAAGGGGGAGAGGAGAGTCGGGGCGGGCTAAAGGAGAGTCGGGGTGGCCAGAGGAGAGTCGGGGCGGGCGAAAGGAGAGTCAGGCGGCGACGGGAGAGTCGGGGCGGCATGTGCGGTATAAGGGTGTGCGCGGTATATAAAAATTTATTTACATAAATTACAGTTTCCCGCGCACTATACCCGTGTACGCGTTTTACACGGGTGCGCGGTATATGAGTGAAAATACGGTAGTTGATTTTAAGATATTCCTAAGTTTTTATGTTTGTACTCTGTAAACTGTCTAGTTATAGACAGTATATAAGTTTTTTAAATAAATAAATCAATCCATGACTTTTCTAAAATGGGTGCTGCATGTATCTGGGTTTGTGTATACATCTGACTTTTTTTTATTTCTTTATTGCAATTTTAATATAACTTCACAAGATATCTCTTCTTTAAGAAAAGCAGAATTTTTTTTAACAAGAAACCAATACGTTTATAGTTGAAAACAAAATTAGATCTTTCTTAGACCACAATTAGAGTGAAGGAGAATATTAAGAGTGAGGAACAACTCAAATACAGCAAAATTACAAAGGAATAGGCTTAACAGTAAAAAATGGCTCTTATCTTCCCATTTTATGACTACCTTAAGATTTTACTAAACTGTCCCGGGTGTCATTTTCTTCAAATCCAGGAATGCTCGGAGTTGTTCTGGCATAAAAAAGACATATTTCACTCCTAGAAATTTAATCAAACATTTGCATGGATATGCAAGAAGAAATGTTGCTGCAAGAGTTAATGTCTCAGATCTCTTTGCTAGAAACAATTTTCTCCGCTCTTGTGTAGTTCTTGCGACGTCGGGGAAGATCCACACTTTTTCTGCCCCCAAAGAATAATGTTTGAGAGTTATGGAAATATAACCTCATAATAGAACCATAGAAACCATAGGAACATGATGGAAGATAAAGGCCAAATGGCCCATCTAGTCTGCCCATCCGCAGTAACCATTATCTCTTTCTCTCTCCGAGATATCCCACATGCCTATCTCAGGCCCTTTTGAATTCAGACAGTCTCTGTCTCCACCACCTCTTTGGGAGACTGTTCCATGCATCTACCACCCTTTCTGTAAAAAAGTATTTGCTTAGATTACTCCTGAGCCTATCACCTCTTAACTTCATCCTTTGCCCTCTCATTCCAGAGTTTCCTTTCAAATGAAAGAGACTCGACTCATATGCATTTACATC